>NW_026587216.1:17981554-18073934 GCF_907164565.1 Psammomys obesus | reverse complement strand
CCCCCCCCAGGGTTTGGTGATCAAAGAGCTGGCCGCTGGGTTCATGTCAGAGACCTTTCCTGTACCCCTTACTAGGGAACCTGTCAGAAACAGCCCCTACTACCCTTAGATTGGAAACTGAGCAGCCTGTCAGTTTCCTTTGAACAGGGGGTCTGGGTCCTCTCCATGCGTGGTTCTTGGTTGGAGTATTGGTCTCTTCAGGCCTCCCTGGGCCCAGGGTTTTTTGTTTGTTATGTTTTGTTTTGGCTCTGTTGGTCTCCTTGTGGAGTTCCTGTCCCTTCCAGGTCTTTCTATCTCCTTCTTCCACAAGGATTCCAGCACTCTGCCTAAAGTTTGACCATGAGTCTCAGTATCTTCTTTGATACCCTGGTAGGTAAGAGTCTTTCAGAGGTCCTCTGTGGAAGGCTTCTTCCTTGTCTTCTCCTACTTTCACTATTCACCCTGTTTGACCTTCTGAATGAGGATTAAGCATCTTCCCTAGGGACCAGGGAATCCTATTAAACACACATTTTTAAATATTTTTAAGAGAAAACTATAAAAATTGTTGCCACCTTTTTTTCCCCCTTCATGACTTTGCTTTTAAGGTTTTTGTTTGTTTTTATTTTTGGAAACCTCAGCAGTTGAGGCTGACTTTGAACTGGCATCTGCTTCCCAAGTGCAAGCTTGGGCTACAGGCCTTTGCCACATACTAACATTTTATTGCTCTTAACACTGGTTTCCTTCCTTTTCTGCTTTATTTGGTTGTAGTGGTGCTTATTGTCTGTAAAGAAATGGCAGGGAACAGAAGTGAGGCCAGACAAGCATGGTTGCTGAAGAAGCTTTACATGGATCAGCTCCATGAGAGGGCATTTTGTATTTGTTTATGGCCTGCATTAAGTTGTCTGAACACTGTTAGTGTGGACCTCTGAGTTTGGAGAAGAGGTGTGGTTTGTTCTGTTTAGATAGTGTGAGGTTGAACTGGAGGCCTTTGCGTTGCCGAGCTATCACCCTACCCCTCAAAAGTTGATATAATACAAATATTTGTTTTCTGACAGCAATATAGGCAGAAGACCAGATTGTTTTAAATTTATCTCTTTAAATTTTTGCATTGAGTGTTTTGCCTACATGTATGCCTGTCCATTAGGTGCATGGAAACTATAAGAGAACAGAAATTAAAGATGGTTATAAGCCACCATGTGGGTGCCAGGAATTGAATCCAGGTCCTCTGGAAGAGCAGCTAATGTTCTTAACCACCGAGCCATGTCCTGTTTTGAACATCTATGCATGTATATGAAGATGTGTGCATATCTACTTTTTCTTTCTCTTTCTACAATAGATCTCACTTGTTTGGGTCTGTCTCTACCTTCTCGGCACTGGTTTTTAAGTGTTTCGGTATTGTTTTATTTAAGTTTTTAATCCTGGGTTCTGGGGATCAAAACCATATCCTTGTTGCTTACTTTGCTGAGTTAACACTCTCTAGCACAGTAGTTTGAAGTTTTTTATTCTCAAAACTATGCTCTTTGAAAAAAGTTGCAATATATGAAATTTGCAGGCAAATGGTGGGAACTAGAAAAGATCATCCTGAGTGAGGTATCCCAGAAGCAGAAAGACAACACATGTTATATACGCACTTATAAGTGTATATTAGATATATAATATAGGATTATCATACTAAAATCTGTACACCTAAAGAAGCTAATCAAGAAGGAGGACCATGGGTAGATGCTCAATCCTCATTCTGAAAGGCAAACAGACATCAGAAGAGGGAGAAAACAGGGAACAGAACAGGAGCCTACCACAGAGTGCCTCTGAAAGACTTTACCAAGCAGGGTATTAAAGCAGGGGCTGAGAATCATAGCCAAACTTTGGGCAGAGTACAGGGAATCTCATAAAAGAAAGGGGAGATAGAAAGACCTGGAGGGGACAAAAGTTCCACAAGGAGAGCAACACATCCAAAAAAATCTGGACACGGGTCCTTTCTGAGACTGATACTCCAACCAAGGACCATTCATGGAGATAACCTAGAACCCCTGCACAGAAGTAGCCCATGACAGCTCACTCTCCAAGTGGGTTCCCTAGTAAGGGGAGCAGGGACTGTCTCTGACATGAACTCAGTGGCCTGTTCTTTGATCACCTTCCCCTGAGGAGGGCGGGCAGTGCAGCCTTACTAGGCCACAGAGGAAGACAATGCAGCCAGTCCTGATGAGACCTGATAGGCTACGGTCAGATGGAATGGGAGGAGGACCTCCCCTGTCAATGGCATGGGGAGGGGCATAGGGGAGAAGAGGTAGGGAGGGTGGGACTGGGAGGAGATGAGAAGGCGGCTACAGCCGGGATATAAAGTGAATAAATTGTAATTAATTTAAAAAATAAATTAAAATACATAATTAAAATGAATTATCCATATAAAAAACAAATGATATTTTTCCTGGGAAATTCCTTTCCACATCATAAGAAATTTGGAAACAAAAATTTAAATCTCAAGATAGCAAGCACATGGTAAATGTTAAGATTAAGAATTTATTGTCTGAAATTAATTCATAAGTAGTGCTTCCTGATAAATTAAGTACATAGGAATTATGGGAAAGGTTACAGTGTGGGAGATGGGCTAACTTCTCAGAAGAGGTAGAGAGAGCTTGGGAGAGAAGGCAGTGAGAGTTGATGTGCTGTTGTGTAGGAGTTGTCAGAAGAGGAAGAAAGACCTTCATGGCAAGGTAGCAAGAAACTGCAATGAATGGACAAAAGATGAGAGAAATAAGAGGAGGAGAGAAAACTGAGTGCTTAGGGTTAGTGTGTGTGTGTGTGTGTGTGTGTGTGTGTGTGTGTGTGTGTGTGTGGCAGGGGTCATTTATAATTGTCTTTATGACACAGTATAAATTGTAGATGTTTTATGACTTGGGCAACAGAGGGTTTTCAGGTAGAGATTTGATCTGTTTAATTAGAGAGAATTGAGTTCCGGTGTGTACCGAGGGAACTGGGTAAGGACTATTTATTGGCAGAAATATGTCTTGGAATAATCAGGAGAAGAAACTGTGGAGTCCAGTCACTTGAACCGGGGAGATTTCTAAGGCTCAGTAGGAGCAAGCATTGACAACATTTGTGTTCTAAATGAAATTAATGAATAGGAAAGAGTAAAGAGAAAAAAATACCAATGCCTGTTTATGAAAGGGAGCTTGCTTTTAGTTTTGCAACTATCTGTAGAAATTTTTATTGCCATGCTAATAAATTATGAATGATGTGTTTATAGGAAAATGAAACTTGTGTAGATCATTAGTCTCTAAGTAGAATTTTTAAAATTTCTCTGCTATCAGCTCATAGCTCTTTCAAGAGTATCAGGATCATAAAAACCTGGATTAAGCTGGGTATAGTGTCCTAGGCCTTTAATCCCAGCACTCAGGGAGGCAGAGACAGGGAGTTCGAGGCCAGCCTGGTCTACAAAGGAGTCTAGGACAGCCAAGGTTACATGGAGAAACTGGATTAACCTGTACTGCACTCAGAATACTGAATGCTGGGAAGCACAAGCAAATGTCAGGGAGACCCTCCACCCAGATATAGTGTAGTGTGCATGAGCAAGAGCTCTACTTGCCCTTCAGCTTCAGAGTGATTACTAGCTGATTCTCTGCCCAGGGCATGCCTGCTGGGACTGTTTACTAAGAGTCACCTGATTATATCATGTCACTTAATATGGTTTTACACTGCAGTTTGGGGGTAAATATCTGAAGACAGTTTTACTAAATTGTCTAGTCTGGCCTTGGACTTGGCCATCCTCTCACCTAATTTAATTGGTTAGCTGGGATTGTGAAGTTGTGGCATGGTGTGTGTGTGTGTGTGTGTGTGTGTGTGTGTGTGTGTGTGTGTGTCAGGGTCATTTGGGGATAAGAGGATAATTGTGTTGGAGTTAACTCCTGAGAGGCAGATTTGGGGTCCTTAGGCTTGGGGACTGGTGCCCTTACCTGCTAAGCCATCTCACAGGATACCCCCTTTTCCCACCATTTTTGGGGCCCGGTGAGGAAGAGACAGTCACTTGCTTACGTAGCTTAGTTGCCCACAATTTGGTTCTTATGCCCCAGCCCTGAAACCACTTGAATTGCAGGTGTGTGCCACCATTCCTGTTGAAAAGAATATTAATAGGTCTTCAAAAAAGTCTTCTGAGTTATTTATCTTTTTTGGGGGAGTGGGGGGGCTAACTTGAAATAATATGAAAATTTTAATTACCAGGGATAGAGGATTTGTAGGAGTTATGTTGCCTATCCTGAAAATCAAGTATGTTCTGAATTTCTTTTCTAATCTCAATTTGAGAGAAAAATATTATGACCTAGAGTTACTTTTTATGGTGTGTTTGTTTTGTTGTTTTAATGTGCATGGATATTTTTGTCTGCATGTGTGTCTGGGTACCACTTGTTTTGCCTGGTGCAAATGGAAGCTTGGGTGTCAGATCCCCTGGAATTGTAGTTAACTGTTTTGAGCCAACCATGTGTGTTGGGAATCAAACACAGGTCCTTTGGAAGAACAATCAGTATTTAACTGTTTAGCCATCTCTAGCCAAGAGTTACTATTTTGCCACTAATAATAGCGAAGAAGGAAGACAGTAGAAGACTGCTTCCTAAGCAAAGCACCCTGTCGTGAAAGCTTATTATCAGCTAGAAAACTCATCTAGTGAGGTTTGTTTTGATATAAAGAACCAGGTAGTTGGTTCCTTCAAGAGATTTAATAACTATAGCACACTGTGCTTTTGATTTTAAAGGGAAACAGTATATTTGTTTTTGGATGAGGAATTCTATACCTATATCTATGTAGGATTAAGATCACTGCTTAATTTTTTTTTTTTTTTCAATTCTGGGCATTTAGCCCAGGGGCTCATGCATGCTAGGCAGGTGTTGTCCATTGATCCCCCTACATCACAAAATTTAATACCTTAGGAGATAGAAAGTATCTTATTTAAAGAACTAGTTGATAACCTGAGATCAGGGATGTGCCCGTCCTGGTCAGTGACTTCCAAAAAGACCCAAAAGCCAGCTGGTTGAGGAATGCCAGTAGCAAATCACTTCAGCAGCATAATTCAGGAACAGAGCAACCTTGTATTACAAACCACGTTGACAGAACTGTAAGAGGTTGTCTGAACCTTTAAGAATAATTTATTGACTTCAGTAGGGCATGGTGGCATAGCCTTTAATCCTAGCAATTGAGATGCAGAAACTCTGTGGGTTCGAGGCCAGCCAGGGCTATATAGTGAGAGTATGTCTCAAAAACAAAACACAAGACATTGAGAAAAATAGTAGTTCCCTAGACATTGAGAAAAATAGTAGTTTGGAAAACATTTAAAAATATTTTTAATGTATAAATATACTTATTAGGAAAACAAAACCACTAAATTCTGGGTAAGTATTTTCAGTTTGTGGAAGTTTTAATGTAATTATTAGAAATGCTACCAATAGGTTGCAAAGGTCAGACTATTCTGTCTGATGTTCAATAATATTTTAAGAGCATTTTTATTTGTCATGCATTGTATGATACTGGGAAAACATTACAGACCCTGCTCTCAAGGATACAAGTGCTACTTGCATTTCTCAGTTACTTTAGCTAATAATCTCATGTTCCACTGTTGCATCCTAACGAGAACAGTGCTAACATTCTTGAACTATGTCTAGGCTCTGGCTTCAGATCTCGGTATATTGTCTGCCTGTGATTGTGCGTGCATGCAGCATGTACACATGCCCAAATAGGATATTGTGTGCCACTTTATTCCCTCAAATACACTGAACTTAGCTAACGAGAAATCCCAGGTGATCTCTCTGTGCCCAAGCAGTACTGGGTTACAGGATCATGGACACACTTCTACATTTCATGTAGGTGCTGGGATTTCAAACCTGTGTCTTCAATTTTCACAAACTCAGATCAGTCCTCCTGTCTCCCATTTCTCAAATGTTAGGATCTTTCTCTCTGTTCACATGTTCAGTATCCTTAACTGTATCTTTTACTGACTTTTGGCAGCAGTTTAAAATGTTTACTTTTACCCCCTTAAAATAATTCTTCTATTTCTCACTCTTTAATCTTTTAGTCATTCTTTTATCCCCAGCACAGGCCATTCTTCTTTCCACTTACCCTGTCAACCTTCCAAGTACTACCCTAAGAGCCTCTAGATACTTTGTGAATAGGATGAAATAAGTCTGGGGTCCTTTCATGTACCTGGCCTTTTCTCATGGTGTCTTACTCTTTGCTCCCCTGGTATTGCTTACCATTATCTAAACTCAGACCATTTTTCTTTCCAACCTAAGCACCAGATCTATAGTATTCATTGCTAAGTTTCTATACTTGGAAACAAATGGAATAATAATAGAGTTAAAGTTAAGCTCATTAAAAAAAAAAGTTCTCATGGAAAATCTGTTCTCAACTTCTAGTTAGAATTATTTAGATGGCTTATTATAATACAGGTTATTGCTGTTCTCCAAATGGCCAGCCTGAGAATTTTTTTTTTTTTGCAATGGTCCTTGTTGGTACTAGTATGTGGTCTTTAAGGACCAGTACATTAAGAGAGCAAAATGATCTGTTAAGGGAAGTGGAAGGGCTGGGATTCAATACCAGGTAGAAGCAAGCCTTCCCTTTTAACCAACCATCTGATGCAGAACATTATACTTCTCAGATGTGTTAGACTCAGTGCTCAAGAAAAAATATCTGTACCCTCTGTCCCACCTCCTGTGATTCCTTTGCTGCCATTAGAAGGTAACCTAACTTCATCCTACAATACTAATTCTGCCACCAAGTCTTGTATTAAAATTTACTTTCCTTTTTTTTATGACACTCAGCCCTCAGCTTGGGTTACTAACAACTATTTTCTTTCTGCCTGCCCTGTCTTCTCTCTCACTCTTCTTTTCTGCACCTCACACTCTGCACAGGGCACAGGCACTGGGCAACAAGTGTATAGCCTACAGCCTAGGATTGCTTTGTAATTGGTCTCTGCATCTCTTTTTACATTCCTTTTATTCATTCATGACAACATGAGTACCTTCTTACAATGCAAATAAGAGCTGTTCCTTAAACTATTTCCACCCTTTAAAATAAAGTACACAATCCTTATCATGACCTATACCCAGCCATTATTTTAGAGCACAGCCGAGTGATATTAGTTTCTTAGTATTTAAGTGATCTGGCCTTAATAATCAGTCACTTACTCGTACGCTGTGTCACATTCGAGTGTATGAATGAGTAGGTAGCAGCTTATTCACCCACTGTAAATATTTTTCAGGTAAATATCTACTTCTTTACACAGAGGTTTTTGTTTGCTTTGAGGGATCCTGAGCAGTCAAGGATGATCAGACCAAAGATGTCTTAAGGCAAGGAAATAGTTCACAAAGGAAGGATTTTAAATGTTTTCATATGCTTAACTCAGTTGAGTAGAAGAGGGTTTAATATACTGGGCACCATCCTAGGTCCTAGATGCAGGAACCTAACCAGAAAGACAAGGCTGATCTAAAAAGCTTAAATCATTGTAACAGCTATAATAAACCACTGAAAAAGACTCATTTCAGAAAGATCTTTATTTTGGCAAGCAAGGAGAGAAGCATTCATTGCTGTAGCTAGCATGAGAGGAATGAGTGAAGTCAGGTTTAACAGATTTACAGTCAATTACAGATTACAGTGAAAAGTACACCTCACCATCATGGCTTTAATAGAAATATTGCCCCTTGTCTTTCCAATAGATCAGATGAGCTCTTAGTCAACAACAATAATAACCACTTTATGAAATCTGCCCCTGGTATTTTAACTGTTTCTGTTTCTGCCAGTAAGAACACAGGTCCAAGCTGCTGTTAGCACATGTAGCTAATGCTACAACAGCAGCAGTTGGGTGTCAGGCAGGCATGGGACTGTAACATTTCGCTTGCGTTATTAAGCCAAAGTCCTGTATTGAACCTTTGATATGAAGTATATGAATGAGGACTCAAAGCATTTGTTCACATAGCCACTTAACAGCACCAGGTTAGCACCTGAGACACACCTTGGTTCTCTTTGTGTCTGTTTGTTTCTTGACAGGGTTTTTCTGTCCTGGACTTAAAGGTGACATTAAAGGTGTGTGCTACCACTCCCACTCTGGCACCTTGGTTCTTTCAAGCCCATTCCTAGTCAGTTGCACATGTTTTTGTGGTTGAAAACTAATGTTTTCATTATGGGTTAGAAATTCATAAATTGTGCCAAAAAAAGATGGCTCAGTGATTTAAGAGCTCTGGCTCCTACAGAGTTCCCAGGTTTGATTCCCAGCACCCACAAAGTGAGTGGCTCACAACTCTTCACAACCTCAGTTAGAGATCAAACAGACATACAGATGTCCACACACATGCATTCTGGCAAAACATTCATTCACAAAGGTAAAATCTTCATTGTTTAGGTGTATTTGTCTACCTCACGTGATGTTGTTTTTCTAGAGGGTGGCATTGGAGTGCTTTCCTGGTATATTTAGGATGTTGAGAGCCCTGGGCACAGTCTTCAGCCTCACACCAAACACTCAAAAACAGTTAATCACAGGTATTTTCACATTAGCACCATTTTCACAACACCAACTCGGAAATACCAGGGCTGCTGAAATGACTTGTAAAATATGAGTCTGCACCCTGTTTAAGTCCTAGAACTCCTGGATGGAGGGAACTGGCTATGCAAGCTCATGCTCTTCACATGTGTCGGATATAGGAAGCTGTGCCTTTATTTAACAGATAGTTGGGGGCGTCCATTTTAGACGAAAAAGATAAAGGGCCGTGCTGCACTTTGACAGTAGTGGGTACCTAATGCTTGCATTTGGCATGCATTGTAAATATCAACTAGGAAGAAAGAAAGTGCTGTTCTTGGGTGGATGGTTATGCTGTGGTTTGCAAATAAACTTGTCATGTCATTTTCAGATTTGGATGGTCCACTACTCTCAGGGCCCGATGGTGATAGGACCGTGAATGCAAGTTTATTGGCTGAGGCCTGCAGTGGTCAAGATGCAGGAGATGCTGGTAGGTACAGTACGAACTCTGAGAAGTTGTGAAGATTGTGGAGTGCTAGCTAGTATGCATGTTTACTGAAGTCTGTTGTAAATTCTTGGCTAGTTGTGTCTAAATGCTTCCAATTACCGACCACTCTGAGGTTAAAGTAGTGCTGTCTTTAGGAGCTTGGTAAATAAATATAAATTGATATTTTTTGTTTTATTTGAGGGAATTTAAAGTCAACATTTTAGACTTTTATTTTAAAGGTTGGGTATTTTGGCACTTATAGATTCCTGCCAGCATATTGATGGACTAAAAAGGGTAATTATCACAGTAGTTGATAATAGTTGGCCTTCAGAGGCACCGCATTCAAGTCACACATACACGCGTACACACACAATTAAATGTTACAAAAATATGTAGGAGAATTGTTAAGACATTTTAAATAGTAATGTTTAAATCGGTTATACTTTGGGAAAACTGGTTAAAAGGCAAAAATTATCTGGCTCTTTATATAAAATAGAATAAAAGAGAAAAAGATTCCTTTACTAAAGTATCAAAGTAGGTTGGTAGATTTGGACAGAAACCTATTTTTTTGTTATTTGGGGTTTTGTTTTTTTGTTTGTTTGTTTGTTTTGTTTTTTTTTGAGACAGGTTTCTCTGTGTAGCCTTGGCTGTCCTGGGCTCTTTGTAGACCAGGCTAGCCTGGAACTCACAGAAATCAGCCTTCCCTTCCTTCCCTGAGGGCTAGGATTACAGGCGTGTGCCACCACGCTGGGCTCAGAAACCTATTTATTAACCCTTATAAATAATAATGCTCCATAAAGCTTTTTTAGTACCACATTTTATTTGTGTGTGTGCATGCCTGCCTTACCAAGAAGAAAGATTATACGTTAAATACATCTGAGGAACATTAATACAACCAACTATTTAGAATTACTGTCATTAAGAACAACTTAATGAAATAAAGTGAGCACATTTTTGTGCTGCACTTCTAGACACACAGCATTACCTAGGTAGTGTTTTGCCTTGTTTTTTGAATCTTATCTGTGAGAAGAAGGTTCAAAAACACAGCAGGCTATTTAAGCCCTAATGTCTGGAAAGACACTATGTACTATGCACTATGGGTCTTTTAGCTCAGGGGCTTTTTGCCCTTTTAGGGGCATTTTGTGAACAGTTGGAAATGTGGAATATATATTATATGTTAGCAATATTCAGTTTCAAACTTGTGTGTGCCAAGGTTTTGTAGGAGAATGTTCTAGAATATGTGCACGTACACACATGTTGAATTCAGGCATAAAGCAAAAAGTACAGGTTACAGTAGTGTATAAAATTATAAATACAAAGGAAAATTGTGGCAGAATTAACATTTGAAGGTGAGAGGATGTAGCTGTCCAATTCAACTTTATGTAAGTTTGAAATCCTGTTTTAAATTAATGGTGGAAGAACAGGCAGCACTTCTTGTAAAACGCTGTCACTGTTTCTTGCTACTCCATTTTGGGTGCTGGAAATCAAAAGTAGGACCTGGGGTATGTCCTGTGCTTCTCAGGTACAGCCCAGAGTTCTACTCTGTAGCCCTGGCTGGCCTGGAACTCCTAGGGATCTGCCTTTCTCTACCTCCCAGGTGCTGGGGCTAAAGGCACATACTACAATGCCCAGCATGCCTATGGATTTTCTTTTCTTGAGAGATAGATAGAATTTTGAAGATTTAAAATTGTATAGAGAATTACTGCTGTTTTAAGAGTATTTAATAGAACCAATTATTTGATCTGAGAATGTAAAACTGTAAAATAATACACATAAGCATTTTTCAGTGGAGAATGAGCCATGTTATTTATTTTTTGTAGTGAATACTTTTTGGAATTTTAAAAAAATTTTATTTTCTTAACAATTTACTCATTATATATCCCCATTGAACCCCCTCCCTGAACCCCCTCAGTCCCACTCTTCCCCCTATCCCCTTCCCCTAGTCCACTGAAAGGGGGAGTTCTCCACTATTGCCATCTCCCCATAGTAAGTCTCATCAGGACTGCTTGGATGGATCCTCTTCCTCTGTGGCCTGGTAAGGCTGTATCACCAGGGGAGAGTGATCAGAGAGCAGTCAACTGAGTTCCTGGTAGAGGCAGCCCCTGCTGCCCTCCCTTAGAGGTCCACATGGAGACAGAGATGCTGATTGGCCACATCTGAGCAGGGGGTCTAGGTCCTCTCCATGCATGGTCGTCCATTGGTGCAACAGTCTCTGGCCTCAGATCTTTTAGTTTTGTTGGTCTCCTTGTGGGGCTCCTGTCCCCTCCATGTCCCTCCAGTCCCACCCACACCTTTCTTCCTCCATAAGACTCCCTGCACTTTGCCCAAAGTTTGGCCCTGAGTCTTAGCATCTGCTTCAATACCCTGTTGGGTGACTCCTTTCAGAGTGCTCTCTAGAGTAGACTCCCATGATAGAGAAATTGTGGTACATCTACACAATGGAATACTACTCTGCTATTAAAAACGAGGAAATCATGAAATTTGCAGGTAAATGGATGAAATTGGAAGAGAACATCCTGAGTGAGCTAACCTAGAAACATAAAGACAGGCATAGTATACATTGACTAATCAGCAGATATTAGCCGTAAAATATAGGATAGCCATTTATAGACCTAAAGAAGCTAAACACTAAGGAGGACCCTAGGCAAGATGCTTAAATCTCGTTCAGAATGGCAAATGGGATAGATGACCAGAAGTGGTAAAGAGAGGGAACAGGATGGAGCCTACTATTTATTTATTTTTTAAGAATCTGTCGTTGAATTTAGAGACATTTCCCTTAAGAGGACAACTTCATCCATAGTGTTTCCCTTCCTTCCTCCAAGGTCTGGCATATGCTAATCAAAGTGCTGGCTCAGCTTAGTTGTTTCTACCCATGGCCAGTCTTTGTTTTATGAGTTACAGCTCAAAACTGCTTTATCCTTACTTTATGGCATGATGTAGCACAGATGTTATTGAACATTGAGCACTTTTGAAGTACATCCTAAAGCCCCTTCAGCATGTTGAATTACAGTGCTTAATTCAACTCCTCATGTCACTGCTAGTAGAGGTCATCCATGAGATTTGGGGTGAGGGTTTTAAGTTTTAAAAAAAAAAAAATCCTTTTATTTTTTGGTGATACATGCTCTGGCACTAAGATCAGAAGACAGCATCTGGAAGTTGCCTTCTCCATGTGAGTCCCAGAGATCACCATCAGATGATCGGGCATGGCAAGGAAGCACGTTTAGCCACTGAGCCTTCTCACTGGCTACTTGTGTTTCTTACCCAGTACTATGTATGCAGAGAGGCATTGTGTTTGAAGACTGCTTTTTTCCCCCCAAATGTAATTCTGAATCTTGCATTGGCGGTTTATTAATCGTTTATATTCGGTCTACATGTATATAGTGAATACTATTTATTTGAATATATTAACAGATTTAATATTATTTTCTGAGGTCAGTTTTTGAAGTATTTGCAACAAGTCAAAAAATACCAGGTACATTCTAGCTTTCTAAATACATTTATTCAACAAATAAGTAAAGGGTGTGTGTGTTTTAGACATTAGAAGCACAGGTCTTAATGTCCTAGAGAGTAACATTTGTTTTGTACACAGTAACTTAAGGAATATAGACCATAAAGGCCAACTCAATTTAGAAATGTGAAAGTGGAAATTGATAGGTTGACTGTCCCAGGATGCCACCCCCATTCTTGTTCTTGTCCCCTGTTTGGGAATGTGCTCACTTTCTAATTTTGAAAACTTTTCTGCTAACAACATTGTTCCTATAATTATAGCCTGAGAGGGTTTTCTTGAATTAAAAAAGAACGAAGCAAAATTCCAAATTTAAGGCACTTTATATAGTAATAATGCAGTGTATTTAAAAAAAAAAAAAATCCCAGGAATCTTTTTTGCCTTCCTTGTATATTCTTTTTTTTTTTTTTAATAATTTATTTATTTTTATTTTATGTTCATTGATTGGTGTTTAGCCAGCATGTGTATCTGTGTGAGAATGTCAGCTCTTGGAATTACAGACAGTAGTGAGCTGCCATGTGGGTGCTGGGAGTTATACCCAGGTCCTCTGGAGGAGCATTCAGTGCTCTTAACCTCTGAGCCATCTCTCCAGCCCCCTCCTTCTATATTCTTTTACCAAAGAAAATCTTAACTATTTTTTAAGGGGACAATATGTCTGACAAGTGAGGACATTTTTTTTTTTAATGAAATCCAGAAGTTTATGGGGAAAAATTTTATTACAGATAGTACCCTTTCTCAGAACTTCTTAGGACCAGATGTGTTTGAAAGGTTGAAGTCTTTTAGATTTTGGAATATTGTACATATCCTTTACTGATGGAAGTAGCAATAGAGAGCAGTAGAGATTGGCATCTCTCATCTAAAAACTTAAAATATTAAGTGCTCCAAAATCTGAAAGTTTTGAGCACCAGTATAATATCTTAAAAGAATTCTAGATTTGTGAGCATTTGAGATGATGGATTTTTAGATTAGATTTAGATGGATTTTTAGATTACCTTTATTACTGCATGAATGAGCTCTGCGTGTTGGAATGGAATGTTGCAGTGGGAGTCTTTTTACCATGGAAAAACCACACAGAGGTTATTATTGTTTGAATGGAGCAGCTCAAAGCTGCAGTTGGAAAGAACGGTTTATCAGTTTAGTCTTTTCATTCAGTTATTGGAAGTGTAGGCTTGTCAGAGTATGTTAGGTGAGTAGTCAGTCCTTGATTCTTGCAGCCCAACAGGCTCTGAATTAGTTTGTTTTGGGTTTGGTCTTGTTTTTTGAGGCAGTCTTAGTCTGGCCTTGTATCAGGTTGCCTCGGCCTCCAGTATTGTGATTTTATTGTCTGAGAAAAAGAATCTTTGGCAGGTGTGGAGGTACAGTTGGGAGGAAAGGGCAGGAAGGTCCCAAGTTGATGGTCATTCTCAGCCACATAGCAAGTTCAAGGCCGGTCTGGACTGAATAAGAATTTCAAAGAGGGAAAAATGCAATTGCTGTAGCTGAGTGGGAACTGGGAAACAAGTTGACAGCCACTGAAAAAGAACCCACATGCTAGAATTGATGGCTGATTGGATTGAGTGGAAAACTAAAGATTCTTTGACCCAATAAAGTTATTAAAATGGAATTAAATCAAAAAAGAGATAATTCCTTTTGTGTTACTATAAACTAGGTTTTTGTTTTCTGTGTTTTTATCTATTAAGCGCACACTATGGAGGCTCAAGAGTTTTATATCCTTGCTGTATGGGAATTGAAATGAGGACCTTGTCTTTTGTTTAGGTTTTGGAGTAAAGACAAGGTGGGAGGGAATTGGGTATTTTTGTTTTGTTTTGTTTTTGTTTTCATTTTTGAGACAAGGTCTTTTTGGTGGCTATAGCTGACTTCTAATTCACAATGGATCTGGCCTTGGTTGGCCCTGAATTCCTCTGCTTGTCTCCCTTCCAAGTGCTAGGAGTGCAGGTGTGACCAGTACATGTCGCTTTACTTAGTTTATATTAAGCCACCATCATTGTTCTTTTTTTGTTTTTCTGTGACAGGGTTTCTCTGTGTAGCCTTGGTTGTCCTGGACGCTGTCCTGGGCTCACTTATTAGACCAGGCTGGCCTTGAACTCTGCCTGCCTCTGCTTCCGTGAGTGCTAGGATTACAGGTGTGTGCCACTGTGCCTGGATCCATCATTGCTCTTATATTGTATTTTATTTTCTTTGGATCTTATTAAGAGATAACAGACTTTTACCTAACCATTACCTCAAAATCACATTTCAATTGTACTAGGAGCATCACATGATTTCAAGTATAGTTTGATGCCTGGCACTTCAAGTGATTTCAAGTATGGATTGCTACCAAGTACTTCAAATGACTTCAAATTCGGATTGCTACCGGGTGCTTCAAATGATTTCAAGTTTGGATTATTGCCAGAATCTTGGCCCAAACAAGAAACGTGGGAAAATGGCAAGTATTGGTCAACTATACAAATAAAAAATTCTAAAATTTTAATGTTTTAAAACCTCCATATTCTGAGTTTTTAAAAATAAGTAGTTTTGTTAACAATTGCTATTCTTATGACATAGAATTGATAGAAGGCTTTTGTTTAATATATATTAATCAGTACTATTTTTCCTCTTCAAGGTGACTCATCTCTAATCATGAACAAGCTAAAATGCCCTCATTGTAGCTATGTAGCCAAATACAGACGAACACTAAAAAGGCACTTGCTCATTCATACTGGAGTAAGATCATTTAGCTGTGACATTTGTGGAAAGCTGTTTACTAGAAGAGAACATGTAAAAAGACATTCCCTGGTAAGTGACTTTTAAACCCAGCTGACTGTGGAGCTAAGTGTTTCTATGTCAGTGATGTTTAAAGCATTTTACCTGCAATTAAAGGAACAATGGTAAGTTGCTTTAAACGATTATTTTTGAGCTGATGTATTATACTTCATCTAGTAACATTAATTAGCTGTTCATTCATTATTAAATGCATGACTTAATTTTAATAGGTCAAATACGTTCTTTATCTGTACTTTCCTTATTTTCCCCCTTCACTTAGGTGCATAAAAAGGATAAGAAGTACAAGTGCATGGTGTGTAAGAAGATCTTCATGCTAGCAGCCAGTGTTGGAATAAGACACGGGTCTCGGCGCTATGGAGTGTGTATGGACTGTGCAGATAAATCTCAGCCAGGAGGACAAGAAAGTGTAGACCAGGGACAGGATACAGAGTTCCCTCGGGATGAAGAGTACGAGGAGAATGAAGGAGGGGAGCCTGACGAAGAGCTGGCTGAGAATGGGGAAGACCAGAATGATGCATCCCGATGGGATGAGTCTGGAGATGTCTGTATGTCTCTGGATGATTAACTGATCTACTATGTTCCTCAAGAATGCTGCATTTGGACATACTATGAATCGACAATTTGGATTGTTGAACTTGAAGGCTTGCAAAATATGGTACATGCTGGATGGTAGTTATGTTGCTGTGAAAAACTGTAGGGTTAAAGCCTTATAGCAAAAAATTTTTTTTATATTTGCACAGGACTGTACAACAAACAACCGTGTGGTTGGATACATGGAGTCCCCACATATTCAGTCAGTTATCAAAGTAAACTATTTTTTATTTATAGGATATACAGTTAACTATTGGGTTCTATGAAAATATAGTACTTGTCCTTTATAGAGCTCACATTCATGTGCCACTTTAACATGAATGAACAAAGTCCATTTATGGAAGTGCAGTGACAGTTGACCCAATCACTCTGTCAATCAAACCACTCAGGCTAGTTTGTACTAGTAGAGTTTTGTTTCTATTTTTATTTTATTAATTTTATTTTTTTTAATACAGATTTTCAGTGAGGGGCTTTTTCAACCCCGTTGGTTCTATTTTCTTGTATTTTTTTCATTTTATTTGCTTCATAACTTAAACCAAGTCTCTTCTAGTCTTAGATATTATTTCTTAATTTTGTGCTGATAGGCATGTTTATAAGAACTGGAGAGGTAATTTATTGGAATGAACTAACTGACTCCCCTGTCCTCCCTTCCTTTTTTGACATGAATTTTACTACTTCACAAATGAAGAATGATGTTGCGAAGTTACCATGGTGAAGCTGATAAATACCACTAAAATGATTATGACATAGAAGTAACTTTCTCCTGCTGCTCTAATTGATAAATGGTTACTATATGATGCTTTCTGACCTGGTTTTGGTTTTGGGTATCTGTTACTTTGGCACAATTCTTGTTTGCCTCTTATCGTTTTGCCAGTGTACTATACCTCAGCCTTATTTGAAATATAGACGTCTAATTGAAGAAAAGACATAAATACGTAAAATGATTTGTTTTATAATTTATCCGCCATGTCCAGTTTGGTTAGCATGTTATGCAATATAAGTGAAATATCAGGTTTTTTTCTCCTATGCCCTTTTTTATCATTAAAATTAACACAAAATGTGCATTCTCTTTTGTTTCATACTTACCGGGATATTGAATGTTTTTAAATTGTGGTTGATAATTTACTTTTTCCATTGCTTAAAGTCACCACGCCTTGATGAAATCTTTATAGTCACCATGATTCAACAATCTGCAAGAAATATTACAAATAAAATGTTGAGCCTTTATTGTTCCATTATCTAAATTCTTCAGGAGTCAGAGTGATTCATGTAGTTGAAACTACTAGATTTATTTAGCCTGGTGACAGATGAATTAGCTGATAGTGGAACTCTCAGCAGCTTTTACATGCTAACATGCTGACATATATCAGGAGCATATTATATATTATATAAGATTGAGAGACATCATATTTTCAGCTTTCTTTTAAATACAAATTGAGTATATTTTCCTATTTTATATCAAGTAACTAAATTATGCCAGTTGTGTGGAAGAAACCACAGAGCTGCTTTGACAGATACAATCTTTTTGGTGCTCCATCTGGTCAAAATTGAATAGTTGATTTTCTTTTTAAAGAGACAAACTTCATCATTGCCTCTGATTTCAGTAGAATAATGGTTAGATATTGGACAGTGACTTTCTGCGTGGATTAATCAGAGATGAAATAGTACTGCCTGGTGAGATGCACTCATTGCCCTCTGAACAGTGTGATAGATAGTCTCTGAGTACCTGGGAGGCTGGCAGAAGAGGAATTTTGCTTTGATTTTTGTTTGAAATGAAGAGTACAACTTATTCTGTGTTTGAAACAAATGAGTAAAATGTAATACTAGTAAAGTCCAAAGTAGACATAGTTGGGCAGAGATATTATGAATGAAAAAGTATTTTAAACGTAAAATGTTCTGCTTTGTGAATATGTAAGTATAGTATAAAGATTTCTTTCATCCCATTTATCCCCTTCCTTTAAAATAAACCATAGTTTACAATTGGTAGATCTGTCTATATATAAATATATATTAAAGAGCAAATATATATATTTAAAAAAATCACCTAAATCTGCTTTATTAGACAGTAGTTCACTTACTGCATAGAAACTGGACTTGGCTTTACACTCTTAAAGTACTTTATTTTACTCAAAATAAGACCTTATCTTGAAACAGAATTTCTTTTATTACTTAAATCATTTATGTATATCTGGTAAATTATGACCAAATTTTTGTTAGATTGCATACAGTAAATTGAAATACACATTTGGTACACTACGGGAGTGTTGTGCTTTTGTTTGGTTTTAGTTGGAAACAGGTTTGATGTAGATGGTGACTTGTTACTGTTAATTTAAAACATTTTATAATTGTCCATTGCCTTTTATGTCGTGTTGTGACAGATTTGGCTATATTTTTAGTCATCTGAAATATACTTTAAAAAGCTTGTTTTTAGGTAATCCAAAGGAAAAAAATGTTTATACTCTTGAATATATATTTGCCTCAGCCTATATAAAAGTTTCTTTGAAGTAAACACTTTACCAGAAACAGAATTGACAGGTTTTCTCCTTGCTGACTGCCTAAGTTATTTTGTGTCTTGAGGGATTGCCTTTTCCCTTCTAGATCCTTTTTTAAATAGTTTTAGTACTAAGGTATACTACTGGACATTTCTATTTTTTTAAGTATATTCCTTTTTGACAATACAACTTCAGGAAGTTGATAAATCTCTAAGAACTTTTGATTGGTCTCAGAAAGGTAATTGAATACTCATAATTTTGTCTGGAATTCTGGCAGAGTTATGTTGTATATTTGGTGAAGTTTTTCTTGTAATTTATATTTTAAATAAAATATTTTTAGAGTTTTTAATTTTAATGAAGGGGAAGAACATACACTTTCATATTCCACAGTGGTAATACTATGTCATAAATTCAGATCATGTCTTATTTCTCCCACACAGTTACTTTCGTATGGTCCCTCATTTGTCACAATTCTTGACTCTTGGTTTTTTTTTTTTTTAATTAATTAGACAAGTTGCTAAATTTTCGTACCCTCATGATCAAGAGCTTGGGGGTGGGGAGGGGTGTGCAGTATTGGAAGAGGAAACTGGACAATAACCAGGAGCTTTGAATTTTAGGGCAAAAAAACACTACCTGGCTCAAGGCCATCCTAATGAAGAGAGTTACTTACAGAATACTCAAGCATGCCAGGTACACAGTGCATGTGAACCAAGAAGAAGAGCTGGCAGCAGGGAGAAATCCGCAAAGTCGAGAATGATGATGGGAAATGTGGGAAAGTCATGACAGGAAGCTCTGAGAGCTGAGAACCACGAGCTCTGTGGTTTGAGCATTCTCTGAACATAGCATAAGAGATGTAGATTCATTCCTCTGCTTTATGACTCAGAAGCTCCCACTTTTTGGTATGCCCACACTTGTGTTGTCTGCCTTATTCTTTTCTAACCTCTATAAGGTAGGTGCTATTCTATTTTACAAATAAGGAAAGGCTCAGAGAAACTCAGACACTTGCCTAACTACCACAGCTTTCTAGAGCTGGGTTTGATCAGGTCTGATTCTGAAGCCCCTACTCTGTTTAGGAGGCTCTATTGGTGCCTCACAAAACACATGTTTTGTAAATTTATATTCTCCCTATAAAACAGCTAAGTTAGGAATTTTGTATCCTTACTGCCCCCAGTAAATATCCTTACCACATTTTTCTTCTGGTAGAGTTGTTTTTGTCACTGACTTAAACACACCTCATTGTAGTCGATATTATTAGTGGGCTGTGACATTTTCACTTTTAAAAAGGATGGGTTTTTGATATGAAGAACTAGATACAAGCCCCAGTTTTGTGCCGTTGAGTCACCCGGATCCTTAAGCTTAACTATGGTACCTAATCTACACAGTTAGAACTAACAGGTGTTCTCTTAGTTAATTTAGGATTTAAAATAGGGTTATTTATTTTGTTTCTTCTTTCCCTGCTGTGTCCCAGTCTTCAAGTGAAGTTGAACAAAGTAGTTTAAAACATGTTAGGGATAAGCACACTTTGAAAGATGTTTTCTAGCCCTGAATTTTAGGACATTGGGCACTAAATTTGGAATACGCCAAATATTGAGAACAAAATTTGGGGTTTAAGAAAGGGATGATTGAGGCCATTCTGGTATGGGAGAATCAGCATCTTAAACACTGTAAACAGAATACTTTCTTCTGCCTGCTGTTTGTAAAAGCTCCCTGGAAGACCTTTTACAAAGACCAATTTTTTTAAATGTAATTTACCTACCTAATATAAGTGTCCTGAGACATGTATGTAAACCTCCAAAACCTGTTTGTCTGTGTATTTAGAAAATACACAAGAATCTTTATCAAACTTAAAATATAAACTTGTGAGCACTAAACTGCTTCTGGCTTTGTGAATTTTATTGCTGCTTAATTCTGATTTATTTGCAGGTGTGCTAGTTTAGACTCTGGGTAAGGGAAACACCTTTTTAAACTTGGACATTCAGCTACCTTTGTACTTGAAATGTACAGGTTTGAATTGTAGAATCTGATGAGGTTTTTTGTCTGTTTCTTTTAAGGAAGTGCATAAATAAGAATACCTGCCCCCTCCGTACAGGGCTTCTTTCTTTAATAGAGAGCAGGGATGTGTATTCATTGGTGTTTATCTTTTTTTAGAAGTTTTATAGGCTTTAGAAGACATTAAAAAATACCCTGTAATTCACATTTGTGAATTCTCTTGAGGAAATGGGGTTGAAAATAAAAGGTGGAACACTGTCCCATTGTATATTGTATATTAGAAAAATAGGTTACAAGTAAATGTGTAAGATTACAAATTTCAATTTTTTGGAATTTTAAGTTCCCTCCTTTCCTTCTTGCTGGATGGTCCTTGCTGTATATATAGCAAAGGCTAATCTCAAACCCTCAAGATCCCTGTGTCCCAACCTCTGAACTCCAGGATTACTGATGTCATCTGCTACACCCAACTTTTTGTGTTAGTAATAGAAGAGAGGAGCTCAATAGCCAGATAAGTCCACTTTATTAGAGAAATGAGTTTTTAGATTGGTGGGGCAGAGAAAGGTGAGATTGGCAGTGATGGGGTCACATAGCACATGTCATAGAGAACTGGCAGGTACAGAAGAAAGATGTGTTCTATGTGGTTTCAAGAGACAGTATTAGGAACACTTAATAAGATAGGGCTGCTTGCGAGTGGGAGATTCCACCACTGCATGTTTTAGATGTGTAAGTGATTAGTTGACAGTTGTCTTGGCTGAAGCAGTAGTAGCCAAATATTTTTGTTTTAGTGAGTCTTGTTACTTTTTAAAGAATTGGGACTATCGTAGTTGCCAACTTTTTATCTTCCTGCTTAGTTCATGTACTGTGTATGTGCAAACATTTAAAGAAGATTGTTTTGACATTAACAGGCAATTTAGAAGTCATGTTTAGCCTTATGAAAAATAAATGCTGTCTAAGCTTTTCAATACAAATCATTGTCATAAACCAGCGTTTGGGAGCTGGCAAAGAGAAGTATTGGACTTATGACTAAATGATCTTAGAATTCACCCTGGAATGGTGTCTCACTTAATCTAGCAATCTGGGAGACAAACAGGAAGATCTCTGTGAGGTTGAGGCCAGCCTGGTCTAAATACTGGGTTTCAGGATAGCCAAGACCCACAGAGAGCCTGTCTCAAAAAAAAAACCAACAAAGAATTCTTTAGTTTTTTGGGGTTTTTTGTTGTTGTTGTTGTTGTTTGTTTTGTTTTCTGTTTTTCAAGATAGAGTTTCTCTGTGTAGCCTTGGCTGTCGTGGACTCACTTCTTGACTTCACTTAGAGGTCTGCCTGACTCTTCCTCCCGGAGTGCTGGGATCACAGGTTGGCCACCATGCCTGACAATTCTTTACTTTTAGAGTTTAGTCTTTGAAATATTTACCATTCTAAAGTTAATAAATCCTAGAGTTGCTAAAATAAGCTGGAGGAAACCTAAAGCAAAAAAACTAGGCTCAGAACTGGTTGTGGTAGAGCATATACATCTCCAGTGCTGGAACTCAGGTGACGAGGCATGGCCTGTGCTGCATGGCAAAGCCTATCTGAGAGAACACTGGCTGCTAGCAGCCTGGTGGCTTCTTACTATAGCCTGCATCTTTTGGTTTCTTCACAATATGGTTGGTCTTATTAGCAAAGTGTAATTAGGTGTCTGGTCTATCTCAGCAAGGGGCAGAAGACTGATTGCTTGACACATCGCAGCAGTTACTAAGAACAATATGAACGTTTCAAAACAAATAGAAAATTGAGTTGAAAGGGACCAGAGAGCTTATTGCAGTGACATCACAGATAACTTTATGGCCCAGGACTCCTGAAACTTCATTTCAGTTTGTGTCAAACATGATTAGTTTGGAGGCATTGCCTGTTGTGAAATACGGTGATCACTTGAGCCTTAGGGGTCCTTTTTCCTAACAAGTATAGGTCTTGAATAACTGTGCTTCAAGATGGAAGGACTGAACAACCCTTAGTGGACAGCATTTGTTATTTATATTAATCTCCAACATTTAGAATGCATAAAAGGATTAGCCATTTGCTACAAAACCATTTGACCAGAATTCAGTTTGCCAGTGTATTTTGTATTTGTGAAGAGGCTTATTGGGTCTTGTATCTATGTTTGGTCATATGAGAGTGAAAGTTAACCTGCCAATTTGTTCCAGTGTTGTTTTTAATTGTGTATATATGGGCATGAAAGCTGTGGTTCGTGTGAGAGTGGAGTCAGTTCTCTTTCTGCTTTTGTGTGGGTTACAGGGGTTAAAAAAGACATTTGCCCTTGAGTCAACTCCCAACACTGTTAAAGTTTTTGAGATAGAGTCTTTGTAGCTGCTGCTAGTCTTGGTGTGCTAGGCTGGCCTGGAATTCATGGTTACCGTCATCAGTGTGTATGTGCATTCATAGAAATAGGTATATCGCTGTTTAGCCAATGTTCTGATCAACGTAGGAGCTAGCAGATTTGTTTTAAAGAAAGAGTAAATCTGGCCATGAGACCACTCCAACTAGCAGTGTAACACAGCCTTAGATGACGGTGAACAGCTTAGATATGTTCTGAGACTGACCAGCCACTGGTTATTTGCCTCAGGTAAGTCTTTGTTGTACATTGAAAAATGTCCTACCTTCTTAAGAATGATTAATTCCTTCCTTCCTAAAATTAGAAGTCCGAGGTGGCAAAGGGTGGCACTGTCTGAGCTGACAGGCATAAGACTTCACTATGACAGCATTGACCTTAGTAGGAATCCAGTGGTCTCAGCCTGAGGTCCACTATGTTTCCCTGACTTGACACCCTGCTTCCCAAGAGAGAACTCACAAATATAGCCAGCTCAGCAGTTTCTTCAGGACTTGACACCGGCTGTCTTGCTAAACTGGGCTATGCTGCTGGCCAGCAAAAGCTCCAGAAGTCTTTCTTCACCTCCTCAGTGCTGGGGATGCCTGTGCACCCTGCTGTTTTATATGGGTGTTAGGGATCTGAACTTGTGCTCGTGTGGCAAATGCTCTACCAACTGAGCTGTGATCGAGTACTTAACTGCTGACTTTCCATATCAGGCTTTCATTACTATCCATTTAAAAATGTTAGCACTAAATTAGACTTGAGAGGGTAAGATTGTGAGTCAAGTTGTGTGAGCTGCTGAGTGAATAATTTCCCAACACTAGAAGTTACCAAATTGATTTAGAAACCTTTGCTTTCAGATGCTCTGGTCTCCCACTGCAAGTCTACACTAAGGGCACTCATATTTGATGGTGTCAATAAATACATGCTAATTTTTTCAAATTCTTTGAGACAGGATATTACTTCACATTTTCCATTTAAAATACATTTTAAAACTGTGGGGTGTGCATGCCGGTAAGTCAGCATAAGGGGGTAGAGGGAGAAGGATCAGAAGTTCCAAGTCATCTACATACTGAGTTCAGGACCAGCCTGAGTTCCAGGAGTCTCTGTTTGAAAAACACTAAAGACTAAACAAACAAAAGCACTTGGCTCAGCATTGGTTACAACTGTGAGAACTGTTCCACATATTTCCCTTCATCTTAATATTGAGGACTACACTCTGGTTTCTCTTTGGTTACAGTTGTTAGAATTGTTAACTCCTGCTCCTGGGGACCTGATACACACAGACAGACATGCAGACGAAACATGAGTGTGCCTTAAAGAAAAGTTCTGATGCTCTTCCATCTAAAGAGACTTCTACCGGGAGTGTCAAATGTAATCAGAAAAGCCATGGTAAAGCTCTCCTGTGACCATAACCACTGAGGAGTGATGGAGGCTGCTGTCTGGGTATCACATTGCTCAGAGCGTTATAACCTAGATTCTGGTGCCAATGGTTAGGTGAAATTATCCTTGAAAAAGCATCACTGATGACTACATCTGTTATCTTTTATGTGACCTTGTAGAATTGGCAGTCCCAGCTTGGTTCAGTGGCACACACCTCTGTGGCCCAGGCACTTCAGAGGCTGACTTGGGATGATCTAGCTTGATTTTGAGGCCTGAACTATATACATAGTGAGACCCAATGCAAAACATGGGCCTTCCTGTGGTCTTTCTCAGTTTCACTGACCACAGTGGTTAATCTCTGACTTCTCCCTAATCTAGCTCCTAAGTGCTCACAAATACTTAGATGACTCCATGTGTAGTCATTTGGTACAAGACCCTGAGGTGTGACCCTCATTTAGGTAATAGTTCCTTAGTTTCTGTCGGATGTTGTCAGAGGTCTCTAGAATTACGCTTTACTTCATTACAGCAGACTGATAATTGCATGGCAGAGTCAGTTTTAGAAAAAGTAACCATTCTTGGCTGAGGAGTATAGCTCAGTTGCTGAGTGCTTGCCTAGCACGCACAAAACGCTGGGTTTGATTTCCAACACCGCAAAACCAGGCATAGGCATGGTTGTGCACAGCTGTACAGCACTACTGGAGGCAGGAGGGCCCAAAGCGTTCTAGGGGCTGTGTGGCAAATTCGAAGCCACTCTGATGTGCCTAGCTGAATCAGCACCCGTGTCTCTGCAGCTATGATGGAAAGGACATTGGAAACTGCTCCCATGGGCCAACAGCTAGTCTCTGTTAATTCGTGTGTGCCTCACACCAAGAGTCTTCAGTAGTTCTCCCTTGAACTAAGTCAAGTACCAGTCTGCCTTAGAACGCCCACCCAGGGATCCTTTCCCAGAAGTCTGCATTGGAGGTAATGTTTTCCCACTAACAGAATCAGGAAGGAGAGAGGGAGGGGCAGTGTATTTGAGGCATGCTTCAGGCATTAGCAATTCACCTTGCTCAGGAAAGAAGCGTCCTCTTTCTGTTTGAGACCCCCATGCTTGCCTGTCCTTGTAATTATTTAAGCTTCACTTTGAGCCTAAGAATTGAACAGTTAATATAAAAACTGGTGAGCCCAAGAGAACTGATGGAAGAGCATCTAGAATGATCACTTGTAAAACTGCGTATCTTAATTTGCTGTACTAGGAGAAACCAGCTTAATATCTTGCTTCTCACTGGGACAGCAGCTAGGTTTAAGGTTTCTGTGTGTGTGCGTGTATGTTCCTGGCACTTGTTTTTAAGTTCTATGTGAGCCATTTCTTCAGAATGTGGTTGCCCTTTGCTTTTATGACTGTGAGAAGGATTCAGTCTAGGCTTCAGCATCCTGGACAGGCAGTGTAGACAAAGCCTTCTATTAGCATCATGACAGCAGACCTAAAAATGGCTATTGGTGGAAAATGACCAGAAATTATGTAGGTAAGCAGAAAAATGAATGAATATGCATTAATCTGATTTATCACTGAACAAGGCTGCTGCCTACATAATACTGAAATTAACTTGAAAAAATCAGATTTGCTATTTCAATTATATCATTCATATATGTAGTCATATATCGATATCTTCTTGCCTCCTAAGAAAGCCTTTGTAAGCTGCCATGGAAGTCAGTACTAGCCCAGAATGTACTTAGACTCAGGGAAGTCCTACCAAAGTCTCCTGAGCGTGTGATTAATAGGTTTCAGACCCAGCACCCAATTGCTGTCCTGATTTGGGGCAACAGGAAGCAGGGGGGCAGTTCTGGGGACCAAACCTAAAGCCTTGTGCAGGCTAGGAGAGCTCTCAATGCCCTGATTTCTTCTGTTCTGTCTACTACAACAATTAATAACAGTTTACTATTGTTAACCCTCCCTCTGTAAAACTTACTCATTGCTAGCTGGAGTCTGGTTGGTCCTCATGTGCCAAGGTAGGTGTGTGGAGGTCAGCTGGCCAGCTTTGGAATCAGTTCTCCTTCCACCTTCACGTGTGTTTCAGGGACCAAAGCTCAGGTTGACCGGCTTGTGGAAGGGGTGCTTTACCTGCTGAGATATCTCTTTTGAGGGTAAGAGCTAAGAGCTTCCAGGAGAGGGACAGGTGGGAGACATGGAGAAGGTGGCATGCACTAACTTGAATCATCTCGGTTCTGAGGTGCCCTATACATGCTGGCACCACCAGGGTGGGCTACAGGGCGTGGCTGCGAAGTCACCAGGCAAGGGTCTCGGTCTCAAGGGTTTGAGACCAGCTTGATCCTGTGTTACATCATCCATGCTGGAAGCATGCACGTTGATAGAAGGCTTTAGCTGGGGAGTTTTCTAGGGTCACCCCGTTTGTCATGGTTTCTGAAATCAATTGTGAATCCCTAGGGAATGTCCATGAGTCTCCCCTTGCTGAGAATTGAGCCCAGAGCCTCAATTACACTGGATACTTTACCACTGAGTTACACCCCAAACCCTGGTTTTTGTTGATGTTGTTTGGTTTAGTTTGGTTTGATTTTGATTTTTTTGAGACAGGGTTTCTCTGTTTCTCTGTAGTCCAGGCTATTCTTGTTCTGTAGACCAGGCTGGCCTTCAACTCAGAGATCTTCCTGCCTCTGCCTCCCAAGTTCTGAGATTAAAGGCATGTGCCACTACACCCTGCTCCTGTTCTTTTTGATATCACCATTTTTTTAATATATATGTTTCTTACTCTCTTTACTGACATTCATTTTGGGAGATGATTAATAGTGGAACATCATAATATCAGTATCTAGCATTCACAAATCTTTTTTGAGATTTTGCCTTTTTCTTTTTTTGCCTGTGTTTATGTCTGTATTTACTGTCAGTGCTCACAGAGATCAGTGGAGTGAGTTGGTTGCCCTGGAACTGGAATTACAGTTGTGAGATGCCGTATGGGTGCTGGGAACCAAACCCAGGCCCCCTAGAACAGCCAGTGCCCTTGCCTGCTGAGCCCTCTCCAGCCCCAGCATCTGGCATTTTAGATGTCTGAACAAGACCACAAGCACAGAGTGAAAAGTATTCTCTACTGACAAAATGAGCCTGTTCAAGCCAAATTAAAGTATAAAGGTAGGTTTATTTGGAGGCAGCTCTGGGGTGGGCTCACTGTCAAAAGGAACAGGGCCAGGGAGGCCACCAGGCAGACCCTGAGACAGAGAAGGATTGGGGCATGCCAGCCACGCCTTGTAACACATAGGAACTGAGGGATGCTGGGAGAACCTGGAGGCCAGGTCTGCTTTGACATGTTAAACAGGCACTTTAACCACTTGTCCACTTGAGTCTGAAACCCAGCACAAAGAACAAAAGCTTTAATTGCTTTTGAAAGAAAAATTTGAATCAATTGAAACTAAAAACTAACCTATAGTATAACTGAGCCAGCCTCATTAGTAATTTTAAGGTATCATCCTGGGGTTAATAATCAGAGTATAGCATATGCTTACGGCCTTTTTAGTTCAGGGATGAAGGCTATCAGAAGATTTCTAAGAAGTAATATTTTCATGAATGTGGCTTATTCACTGGAAGAGAATATTAAGATTCAGAGACAAAGTTTCCGACTTGTGAATGTGTTCTGCAAGGTTTCAAAATAAGCGATAGTCAGATCTGAGTTGGCTTTACTTGTGCAGAGCAGGTCTATTTGGTGGCTAATTGAATGTTTTCATTGTCCAGACCATTTGGTAGACGATGAGAATACTATTGCTAACAATTGTGTTTCTTTAGCCCTAATAGAAACATTTTCTTTTTCATCAGTAAATATTGATCTAAATTTATATGTGTGTACATTGTTTTTTACAGTGTCAATCCAGTTTCTATAAGTAAGGTATTTCTACAGAAGGCATTTATAGTGATTCTTGTCTGAACAGGGTCTCACTATATAGCAATGACTGGCTGGGAACAGGCAGTCCTCTTGTCCCCATGGTGCAGGCATTTCCAGCAAGAGATATCAAGCCTGAGGCTTTGGAGGTTTTAGTTTGGGGAGGGAATGTTTTGGTTTGGTTTGTTCTTGTTTTTTCTTTTTCTTTATTTCCTTTCTTCCTTCTTTCCTTCCTTCCTGCCTTCCTGCCTTCCTTCCTTCCTTCCTTCCTTTCTTTTTTTAAGATAGGGTCGCATTTTAAGACAGGGTCATATATATATATATATATCATGCTTCAAACTAGCCTGACCTTGATCCTCCTACTAGTTCCCAAGTGCTGGGATCACAAGCCTGTGCTGCCACACCTGAATTTTTGAAGTTTATACAGTGTTTCAGCATCTTTTCCCTCTTTCTATTCAAACATGACTTATATTCCACATCTTTTCTGTTTTCACTTTCGAATTCCTACTTTAGCTCTCGGGCTAACTCTTGGAATTGATCCTTGGTAGTTACTTGTTTGTTGTTTATCTAGTTATTTGAGAGAGATGGTTTCTTACTGTGTAGCCCTGGTTTACATTGTCTTTGTAAACCAAGATGCTCTGGAACTCTGAGACCCACCTGCCTCTGCCTCTCATCCATTGTAGTTTTTGCTTCATTTTAGTACATCTCTCCAGGCTTGGCTCTAAAGGCATAGTTAAGGATCTCCCAGATTCACAAGCAAACCTAAAGTGAACTTTAATTCAAACTTACTGGACCAAACTTACCTGGATGTTTACCTTTTATTCTAGTGTTTGCCATGAATTAGCTGATCTTCCAGAAAGAGCCTCTTTGTAGCACATTTTCTCAGCCTTACCCTTGGCTGGCTTGCCCTGCCCCTGACCTCCTCATTTAAGTGAAACTGGCTAACAAATGCACAGCAAAGCTAAAATGAAGAGCAAGCATTCTTTCTACTCTAAATAACCTTCCACGGAGATTTTCAAGCTGCTCTGGGGAAAATAGTTCTTTGAAGATCTCTGTGGCCTAGCTGGGTGTGGGGCCTGGGTTTCAGCCGAGCCTCAGCTTTTATCTCCATATGCTTTCAGACTTCAGTGCTTCCTTTTTTTTTTTTTTTTTTTCCTTTAAAACTAGGTATTGTGACCTGTAATCTCTGCACCTGGCACCTGTGAGTTCGAGGCCATGCTGACCTCTATAACTCAAAAATCAAAGTCACTAAGAGCACTGGTGTGTAATATGTTAATAGGAGTAATATTGTAGTGGCCTTGTAGGTTTCATGCGCCAGCTTCAATATTCCATAGTTTTGAACTTTTTTCCCCCGAGATAGGATTTCTCTGTGTAGCCCAGGTATTCCTAGAACTCACTTTAAACCAGGCTGGCCTCAAACTCACACAGCTCTGCCTGCCTCTGCCTTCCACGTTGCTGGGATTAAAAGCCTGCTCCACCACAGCCCAGCTGAATTTTAATTCTTAAAAGACTCAGTAAGATTAAGTATTTCTTCTATGGCTGTTTTGCAAATGATTACCAACGTTAGTCTTAAAACCAATAGCTTGCGCAAGAGGTTTGGGATTTGAGTTTGTGAGTGCCAAACAGAATCCAAGGGAAGCCAGGAGAGCCAGGTGCATCCCTCAGCTGAGGCCAGGCTAGTGAACAGAACCGCCATAGCTTGCCTGCCTGTCTGGCACGGTAGAGGAGCTAGAACAGGGTGCTGGGGAGCGCATGCTCAGTGTCTCAGACTCTGCGGTGAGACACCTGTGGTCCTGTGCGCCGCATCAAAAAGTGTCACCTGTTTCCAAAGTGTTGCCAAAACCACCAAAGCCACACCGAAATCCTCCACGTAGTTTTTCCTGATAGTGCTATTTGTGGTCCATAAAATAAAACTCCCTAACTGTATCACCATTCTGACAAGCAGGAGTTTTATTTTTGTATTTCTATATTTGTAACATAAATATTTGTATGCTGATAGCTGAAAATACCTCACAGTGTCAGGAGAATAGTTGTTTTGTAAGCTTGTTTGTTTCTGGTGAAATAAAGACCCGAAGTGATACATATATACGCTGAGACCTAACATTTCAGACATGGTGGGGAGGTGGGGGGGCATGGAGGAAAAGACAGAGACCTCTCGCTTGGATGAGCCAGCCAAATCTCGTGATCCAGACTTCACTGGTTAGACTGACCATAATTTCTACAACCAGGATTCTGTGCCCGAGAATGGCACAGCCATGGGGTGGGGTAAATGCCCAAACATTTTGAAAAGGATCACACCAAAGCCCCAGCTGATATCAGCAGTGCTTGGCAACAGTTCCCGGGCTGAGCGCGCTCTTACTGGGAAAGCTGGGTCCAACTGTGGTTTTTCCTGTTAGGTGACAGACTTTACATGACTCAGGGTAGTTACTGGTCCAGACACTCAGAGAGGCCCAAGGCTGTATTTAGGAACTTGCTATGAAATTGCCAATCAGTTCCACCCAATTTTTCCAATCTAATTTAAAGAGAGTGATAGCAAGTAGTTTATCACTTTGAATATTTTTTTAAAAAAATTTGTGTCATTTTTGTTGTTAAAAGCACGTTAAACTCTAGGTTTCCTTGAATGGTGGCGGTCCTTTCTTCTCCAGCGCTCACCATTGTACGTATTACCTCACATGACCGTTGCCATGGAATCCTTTAAGTTCTTGTTCATAAAAATGATGGAATGTGGCCTAAAATGTTCTCTGTGTGAATAAAAAGCTTCTTCCTAAGAGCTATTTCTGATGCATTTTCTTTCCAGTTTTTTGTAAAATTAGAAATGGCTGGCCAGCGCTAATGGAATGAATCATAGTGATGCATGCAATGAATGCCCCTTGGACAGGGCTCCAAGCTGTGTCGTTCTTCAAGACAGCTTGGAGAGTCACCTCCTGCAGCAGCCCTTGGGAAGTGCTGTTCTTGCTGGGAAGGTAAGCTCTGAGCCTCCTGTCACGTAGGAGAAAACAGGACTGCCGAGTTCTTAGCTCACTGTGGAAGACAGACCAGAGCCATTCTTTCAATTACAGTTTTAATGGGACTGGAAGCCTACATGGAGACAGAAAATACAATGCAGAGAGAGGCTCTCCATGATTTCCACAGTGTAAACAGGAAAGATGAGGCCAGGGTTACAAGCTATAAGATGAGGCCAGGGTTGTAAGTGCTGATTGCTAGCAGTTAAGGGTTGGTTATTTTTCTTTTGAGACAGGGTATTCTGTAGGTCTGGCTAGCCTGGAACTCTCTATGCTACCAAGCCTGCCTCAGACTTAGACTAAATCTACCATATCAGGCCTGTCTCAGCACCCCAAATCCTCAGGTTAAAGGCATGCTCCACTGCCGGAGAGCTGGGTCAGTGGTTAGGAGCACCTAGCTTCTTGCAGAGGACCAGGGTTTGATTCCCAGTGCCCACATGGTAGTTCACAACCACCTATAACTCCAGCTCTGGAATGCACTATATATCAAAACATTCATATGTAGAAAATAAAATAAGCAAATCTCCCCCTTAAAAAAAGAAGGCATAAAAAAAAGACAGGCACCATGCTGAGGTGCTGGCCTCTGGATGCTAGGCAAATGCTCTATCACTGAATTGCATCCAGCTTTTTGTTTTGAGATGGTGTCTTGCTAAATTACCCAGTCTAGCCTTAAATTTACTTTGTCCCCCGGCAAGGTCTTGAACTTAGGGGCCTCCTGACTGAGCCTCCAGAGTTCAAGGCTATAGATAGGCCTGGACCACTAGATTTTGTTTACTCTTGATAGTGCCGAGTCACTGTTTTTTTTTTTAAGCAGCCAAGCCTAAATATTAAAAGTTCTGCTGGAAGTATTGATTTGATTGGTTAGCCCTGGCTGTCTCAGCACTCACTCTGTACCAGGCTGGCCTCAAACGCACAGATCCCCACCTGTTCAGCTGCCCAAAGGCTGGGGTTGAATGCACTGGCATACCTGAACAAAAAGAACTGATTTTTGAAAAAAAAAGAAAAAAAAAACATGCAAATATGCACCATGTCGTTCCCTGAGGCTGCCATATAGCAACAGTGTGAAAAGATACCTCATAGAAACAAAAATATCCTTTGGAAAATAAACTTACAGATGTGAGGCGTATATCAAAATCTGTAGATGGTACATAGCTCTTTTTTCTCTTAATGATTCATCATATGGTACTGGTATACACAAAATGAATACTAAAATCTGCCACCTTTACCGACCGGGATTAGAACACCAGCATTAAAGCAGGGTCACAGGATGCAGGGATGTGAAAGCAGAAGGGGGGACTGGCTGTCTGGTGGAAAGAGGGCACCAGCCAGCCTAAGGTGGTGACAGCGGAGTGAGTTAAATAAAGCCAAGTGGAGCAACACACGTACACGGAAACGCCAGACCGTTACAGGGCACGCCAACTTAAAAAACTAATAACCTTGGCCAGTCAGTAGTGATCCATGACCCTCTCCTCCTGGAACCCTGGAGGCAGAGGCAGGCGAATCTCTATAAGTTTTGAGGCCAGCCTGGTTTATAGAGCTAGTTCCAGGACAGCCAAAAACTACACAAAGAAACCCTATCTCAAAACTAACAAAAACTTTAAAAGAAACCATAAAAAGTAATAAAGGAAAAAGGCACTGGAGGGCCTGGTCATACACATTGTCATCCCAGCCTGCAGAAAGAGTGAGCCATCAGGGCCTGCCTGGGTAGCAGATCCAGTCCCTGCGACAAATAAATAGCCATCTGTAAAAAGCTACTGCATGATCAGAATGTCTCCATACTACAGCCTGATAGGAAGCCACCCTGGGGAAGAGAGGGAGTAGAAAGCGAGGGTGTTCTTTCTTAAAAATCTGTTTTAAAATGTTAAACTTACTCAAGTCTGTCATGTGTTTCCTAGAATTTATGAATAAACTATAGCACTTGTCCTCAAAATGCAATTCACGTGCAAATAACGAAAATGTACGGTGAATATTCTCAAGTAGATATTAAGACTAGAAAATGAATTGTGCCCCCCCCAAAAAGTTCTAAATACTCTAAATTGGCAATTGTGAAGTGAAGGGAAAGTGGGGATAGTTGACAGAGACTTGGAAAGGCAATTGGCAATCTCAAGTCCTTCAAATGCACAGCCAGAAAGCTTTCCCAAGGTAGATGATTCTGTGTTGCAGGATATTTGATCACACAGTGAACCCCAAGATTGTGTTGTTTACTGGAAAAAAAAAAACCCAACAATTTCTAGTTGCAGTGTGGTGTGGCTCAGCCTTAGATCACACCTTCCCTTTAATCCGACAGCTTCTGCCTTAGTATTTTAATCAGGATTAATTAAAGTCAACCCTAGGTCAAGAGGAATCCAGTGGTCAGGGAGTGAACAGAGGAAAAAATTCCAGAGAGTAAGAGGAAGTCAGGAGGACAGATAGCGAGGTACACAGGAAGTAGAAGGGAGTAACATTCAGTTTGAAGGGATGTTGGCTGAGGAGGAAGGGCAGCTGGGTGTTTTCTCTGCCTCTCTGAGCTAGAAGGCTTTCACCCCAGCCTCTGGCCCCCCAAGGCTTCGCTGATAAAATGAAACGTTTGAGCTTTTATTAAAAACAACAATTCTGTACAAAAGTATTCTTCAAAGTATTGATTGTGAGAACAAAACTTTCTAATCCTATATGTATGTGTGTTTTGTATGTCTGCACGTGTGTGTGTATGTATATGTTCATGGTGCCTACGGAGAGACCAAAGGAGGATGTGGGGTCCCCTGAAACAGGACTTATAAAGGGCTGTGGGCTGTTACGTGCATGCATGCCTGATTCACTAAGATGGGGCTAACCTTGAGCTCTGATACTCCTATCTCTGCCTCCTGAATACTCGAATTACAGGTAGTCACCATGCCTAGCTCAGGCATGTCTGTTTATGGTAGTAAACTTGTGAGTCCATCCGAGCATGCTGAAGCACTCATGTAGTCCCAACCCCTGGGAGAGGCACATCAGAGACAGGCACATCAGGAGTTTCAGGCACGCCTGAGCTGTACGGGGAGCCAAGCTGAGCTCACTCAGCTCCTGGCTGCAGGACCTGGATTTAGACTGAGGTTGAAGTCCTCAGAAGTAGTGGGCCCTTCTCTCCTGTGGCTTATCTGCCTTCTGGGTGAAGCAGTTTCTCGTGGAAACCTCCTTAGAGGTTATTTTATTTTATTTTTTTTAAATATTATTTACAGTTTATTAACTTTGTATCCCAGCTGTAGCCTGCTCCCTCATTCCCTCCCAATCCCACCCTCCCTCCCTCATCTCCTCCCTGCCCCTTTCCAAGTCCACAGATAGGGGAGGTCTCCTCCCCTTCCATCTGACCCTAGCTTATCAGGTTTCTTCAGGACTGGCTGCAAAGTCCTCTTCTGTGGCCTAGCAAGGCTCCTCCTCCCTTGGGGTGGGGGTGGGGGGGTGTCAAAGACCCAGTCATTGAGTTCATGTCAGAGACAGTTCCTGTTCCCTTTACTAGGGAACCCACTTGGATACTGAGCTACTATGGGCTACATCCAAGCAGGGGTTCTAGGTGATATCCACGCATGGTCCTTGGTTGGAGTCTCATAAAAGACCCCTGTGCCCAGATATATTAGGTACTTCTGGAGTTGCTGTCCTCTCCGAGGACATTTGATCAACCATGTTTGTAGCACCTTTATTCGTAGTAGCCAGTGTAATGCCAGGTTCACAGGACCCTCAGAGACCACCAGGAGATGACTGGATGCAATAGCAAGAGAGCTTTATTACAAGAGCGATTGAACTCGGGACCCAAGTCTCACTGACGCAGCAGTAGAGAAGGGGGACCCTGAGCTCTGAGTGAACAGGATTTTTAAAGGGAAAATCTGTGAGGGGGGGGGGTTCCATGGCAGCAAGCAGGGGGGCACAAGCCTTGGCTGTACAGAATTGGGTGAAGTTTAGCAGGGCAGGGTGACCTTTTCTGAGGCACACAATAACAATGGCTAAGGCATTTAATCACAATGGTTATTTTTCTAAACTATATCTGAAACATTGGTGAGAATTTTCCCACCCAATTCCAACTGATTCCCATTGATTATTGCCAGGGAGTTTGTCTCTATTTTCTATGAAGCATTTATTCTGTATTATTTCCTGGAGGCTGTTGCTAGGAGAGTTAACCTTGTTCTCTGCCAGGTGTACATTCTGTGATATTTCCTGGTACCTGAATTCAGCTCCCAGTCAAGATGGCTCTTTATTTTAAAATGGAGTTATACTCAGACTAACTATACGCAGGCTAAATTAAACTCTTCATCAGAACCTAGAAACAACCCAGATGTCCCTCAACAGAGGAATGGATACAGAAATTGTGATACATTTATACAATGGAATACCACTCAGCAATTAAAAACAAGGAAATCATGAAATTTGCAGGCAAATGGTGGGATCTAGAAAAGATCATCCTGAGTGAGGTATCCCAGAAGCAGAAAGACACACATTGTATACATTCACTTATAAGTGGGTACTAGACCTATAAGATAGGATAAACATATTAAAATATGTACATCTAAAGAAGATAAACAAGAAAGAGGACCTGGGGTAAGAGGATCAATCCTTACTTAGAAAGACAAATGGGAAGGACATTGGAAGTAGAAGAAAACAAGAAACAGGACAGGAGCCTACCACAGTGGGCCTCTAAAGACTCTACCTAGCAGTGTATCAAAGCAGATGCCGAGGTTATTTTTATGTCATTGAAAAGCCTTGTCTCTGCAGTGTTTGTGCCCCATCCAAAACCAGACGAAGGTTCAGAGTGAGCAAAGCTCAAACAACCGGTTACACTCAAGAGACCTCCAGGTAGATCGGGCTGTATTTCCCCGTAACATGATGCATACACAATAACTGCTCAGTATGGTTTTGTGGCTTTTTGAGGTATAAATATCATTACATAACTGGATCTTTTTTTTTTCTTTATGATTTATGCTCCTGATGTCACATAGAAAGTATATTCCCCAATCCAAAATTATTAGAATAGCCATTGGTTTTCTATTCAGTGTTTCCCTTTAGGTGACTCTGAAAGCCTTCTGTGAGATGCTTCAGTAGTGTATTTGGAGGCAATCCACATCAGTGGATCCAGGCTTAATATGCTTCTGCCTTCGTGTGAGTACAAGAAGTTAGATGACAATTTTGTCATGAAATTCTCTTCTCCGTTATGAGTCTCGACGTCTTGCATTGATTATGTTCAGCTTTAATTCTGCTTTTCAACAATTCAGTTACCTGGGAAGCTGTTTCTCCTTTATTAACTGAAGAGAAGCCGTGGACAGGGAAAGGAGGACCCACTGCTACACATTAATCTCAAATCACTATCTAAACCACCAGCTAATCCCACAGACGATGCTTTAACAGCTCTCTCATGAACACCCCATGAGAGATTAATGTAATACAGAAGTGGTCTGTTGCATATCTTTTCTGAGTGCTGTGACCCATTCATGGATGACCCCCCCCCCCAGGCTGAGACATCAGTGTCTGAAGACCCACTAAGTTGATTATCTGTTCATGTGATTGAGATGTATAGTTTGTGCACTTCTAAGTGAGCCCTGTTGCTTTACAGCTACATGTTGGCCGTTACAACTTTATCTTTCTTTCAGTTGTTTTTTTTTTTTTTTTTTTTTTTTCCCGTGTGATCCATAGGTACTTTGGTCTAGAGCCTTCCTTTCTGGCTCAAAACGAAGTGCTCCTAAGTAGCCAGTTTTAAAAAAAAAAAGTTAATTCCTGCCAGGCGATCTGGCGCATACCTATATTCCCAGTGCTCAGGGAAGCAGAGGTAAGCAGATCACTGTGAATTCAAAGCCAGCCTGGTCTACAAAGAGAGTCCAAGACATCCAAGGCTACACAGAGAAACCCTGTCTTGGAAAAAAAAAAAAAAAGTTAATTCCGCTCACCCTTCCTGTAGGAAATGCAGACTCTCATGGTTTTATAGGCAGACAAGGAGGCAAAGAGGTGTGCAGCTGTTGTGAATCTTGTGAAAAGGAAGCAAAGTGAAAATTGAAGTATCAACCATAGGACAATAACGCATGCACCAAGCACGTCTGTGGTGGGGCCATGGATGTTTTCCAGCTTATGCTTTGGATGCCCGAAAGGGTTTTAACAGCAGCACACATTACATTTGTATTACAAAATAAACATGTGAGGGAAATGGTCACTTATGCTCCATTCCTGATACTTAGGAGAGGGGACATTATTTGATATACTTACAGTGACTTTATTTCTGAGTAAAAATACAGTCATGAAATGACAACAAAACACTCAAAGGAATCATCAAACCATTTGCTTCTTTCATTGTTACAGGATATTTGATCCCATTGTGAACTGTAAAACTGTTTCTTGTTTGGTGTGGTTGAGCCCTATCACACACCTTTAATCCAAGAACTTTCTGTTTATTGTAAACAGGTAATTATGGTGTGGTCCAGCCAGCCCTAGCACACCTTTAATCCAAAAGTTTTCTGTACACAGGATTTAGTAAGGTTAACCTTAGGTCAAGAGGTGGAGCAAGAAACCAGCTGATAGGGATTAAAGAGTAAGAGGGACTTTGAGTTGAGGGGTATTTAAGACAGCATGGAGAAGTAGAAAAGGCTTTTTAAGCTCTAGCTTAGGCTTTAGCTCCTGAGCTCCCTGGCCTTTGGGACTTTGAGCTAGCAAACCTTTGGCCTTGGGTATTTTTTTGGCCTTTCCCTCCTGGGCCGTCAATTGAGCTAGTGAGCCTTCTGGGTTTTTTCCATCTGGATATGAGCTGAGAAGGAAGGTCAGCTGGGTGCATTCTCTGCCTCACTGAGCTAGCAGATTTTCACCCCAGCATCTGGCTCCTGAGTCTTTATTCATAAAATAGAAAGGTTGGGATTTTTAATTTTGTTTATAACATTTCATACCACTGTAGGAGAAATAGGGACATGGATGAGACCCCAGGAGGGGGAAAGAAAGCTGACAGGTAACTGAGAAGTGACGAGAAGGATGATTCTAAGGACTGCTCACATCTATCTTCTTTGTAAAAAGGGCTGTACCTGAGAGTCAGAAGAAAGTATAAATGCCAAAAGATCCCAGTGATGTAGAAGGCTGTGTGACTGTGAGCATGGCTGTTAAGCTGTGCACGTTTGGGGGCGATGAGTTGGAATATGTATGCAGCAGCCCTGAATGGGGCCATTCCACGCTGGAATGAGCTTCAGAGACCTCCAAGTATGACTTTGATTCCAGGATATTGATGGTAATTGTGTGTATGAATCCATTGTGTAACCACACATCAAATCCTATATTTAAAATGTCTGTGCTTGTCTGTATGGCAAACTTGAAGAAAGGTAGACAGAAAGAAAGAAGGAAAGGAAGGAAGGAAGGAAGGAAGGAAGGAAGGAGAAAGAAAGAAGGAAAGAGAGAAAGAAAGAGAGAGAGAGAAAGGAAGGAAGGAAGAAAGAAAGAAAGGAAGACATAAAGGAACTATCCTGCTGCAATTCCACTTCCTTCTCCAGAATAATTCCTTCCAACTCCAGTCTAGCCAATCATTGCAGTTCCTGACTGTGGGTGTATCTTAGGGGGCGCCAATCAGGGTCTTTGTGTTGGGGCCAGAAAGATGGGAGGAGAGAGTTGCTGTTACTATGTAAAACCCTATTTACAATTAAAAAAAAAAAAAAATCTTGGCTGCTTTCAAATTTAAAAACCTGCAGGCTCAGGAAGTCATCTTGCCGGTCTCAGATCTCATCAACCCGTAGTGAGGTGTAAGGCAGGTGACAGCTGTGTCCTCAGCCCGTCATGCATTGTCCTGATAACTCTTCTAGGTTAAATACACCTGGCTTTTTAGAATGATCAGGAAAAATGTGCTTCCTCTTCTTTCACAGCACTAGGGATCCTGTGAAAGGTCAATTCTTAGGCTTTTGTAAATTGGTGTAAATTTTTTTGTTTGTTTTTGTTTTGTTTTTTAGAAAGCTTTTATGACTCCATTACCAATCACTCAGCTAACGAAACAGTACTCTCTGTATGTTTTCTGCATTGGGAAGTAAAAGGTCTGGGCCGTTTCATAAACCCCCATCTCTCTAAGTCTCTGGTGAAGAGCCTGAGCATTCTTCATGAAGGGACGGTTGTCACATGGAGGCTCTCTGTAGGCCTGAAAATGAACTCACGCATCTGTGTTGTCTTATGTGGTTTCCTGAATCCATTTCAAGTGTTCACACTATTTAAAAAATTAAAAATAAAGGCTGGGCGCAGTGGTGCGCGCCTGTAATCCCAGCACTCTGGGAGGCTCAGGCAGGTGAATCTTTGTGAGTTCGACACCAGCCTGGTCTACAAAGTGTGTACAGGGTACACAGAGAAACCCTTTCTCAAATAACTCCCCCCCCCAAAGAAAAAAGAAGAAAAAAAAATTAAAAATAAACCAACACACTAGTCAGTTTTTTGTAGACTTAGATTTTTTATTAAACCTACTTTATTTAGGGTTTTTAAATGCTTCTACCTCCCTTCTGCCTACTGACCAAAGGTAAGGGAGAAAGAATGTTGTTAGGCAAAGAGGGTTGTCGACCTTTTTAGAAGTAGTTCCTTGGGGTGAGTCCACTCTTTGTTGTCCAGATACCAGCAGTCCAGTCCAAAGGCCAACACCAAACAGCAATGGGAATCGGCATGACTCAGCAGATCGGGACAAGGCAGTGAAAGCCGAAAGACTCAGTTGGATTGCTTCAAGCAGTTCTCTGTGAAGTGAAGTGTCAAAGAACGGAGACCAGTGCAGTGATGTCAATCCAAAAAGTGATGTCTCACTGTCTATGGGCCTCTCCTCAGTGTTCACCCAGTTCTCAGCTGGCCAACGTCACTCCCCTCTCACAAGACAGCATCTAGCAAAATGTCACATGACTCAACTGAGTCTTCAAAGAAACCAGAAACTTCCACTTCAGTTCTTGATGCTGTGGCCAGACAAAAGAAAAAAAAAATAGAATAAAATAATTATGAGAATTGACACAGTGCTATGTGTATCTGATCCTGTTTAAGGTGTGTGTGTGTGTGTGTGTGTGTGTAAGAGAAAGAGAAAGTTGTGCAATCCATGAAGCTACATTCCCCAGTCATCAGTTGCATTTAATATTATTTCTCTTATACATAGTATTGTGATGGTTTGAATAGGAAATGGGCCCCATAGACTCCTGTGTGTGAATGCTTGGCCGTAGGGAGTGGTACTGTGAGGAGGTGTGGCCTTGTTGGAGGAAGTTTGTCCCTGTGGGGACAGCTTGAGGCCTCCTATGCTCAAGCTCTGTGATAGTCTCCTAGTTGCCTGCAGATCCAGATGTAGAACTCCATGCTTCCCGCCATGATGATAAGGGACTAGATCTCTGAAACTGTAAGCCAGCCCCATTTAAATGTTTTGCTTTATAGGAGTTGCCATAGCCATGGTGTCTCTTCACAGCAATGAAACCTTAACTAAGACAAGTATACTATTGGCAGTGCATTCCTGTAATCCCAGCGCTAGGGATGTGGAGGCAGCAAAATAAGAAATCCAAGATCAGTCTGGACCTCAAAGACAAGGAGGAAGGCAGACAGACAGGAAGACAGCAAGGCGTTCTACCTGATTTGGGGAAGGTGATGGTAAATCTCTTGGGCTTTGTTCTTATTTGCCATGGTGTGGTGGCTTGAATTGTTTTGTTGTGCTCTGTGCATTTGTTTCAGGAACAAAGATTTACGAGGTAACTGTTTATGCCCCAGTGCACAGCAGGATGGCGTTGGGAGTGTGGGGCCTTTGGGAGGAAAGTAGATGCTAATCATGGTCAAACTCTGCCCCCAGTGAGTGGATTCAGTGCCTGTACAAGGCAGCCTGCAGAGAGCGGCCTTACTTCAGTCCAGAAGGTGCCCCCTGGACAGAAGAGTGCATCATTACAGAACCAGAGGCAGGTATGGTGGCAGAGTCAGGAGTTCAAAGCCACCATCAGCTGTAAATTACAGACCACATGAGACTTTGTCTCAAAATAGCTGCCGCCAGTCCCAGCAAGCAACAGTAAAAACAGCCCCAGAAACTCCTGGGGCTCTGATTTTGGATTTCTGAGCTGCCAGAATAAATTTCTGTTGTTTATGAATTATTTAATTTATAGCATTCTTTTTACAGCAGACAGGATGAACTAATAAAGTATGTAATGTTTTGTTTAAATATTCAAATGGCACAATCTCTGACAAAAGAATGTGAAAGTCTATTTAGGATTTGAGGGCTGGGGGTTGGAGAGAGGCCTCAGTGGTTAAGAGCACTAGCTGCTCTTCCAAAGGACCCTGGTTCAATTCCCAACACCCACATGGCAGCTTTCAACTCTCTATACTCCAGTTCCATGGATTCTGACACCTTCATACCAATGCACAGAGAATAAAATTAAATAAATTATTTAAAACATTTTGAGGGCTGCATGTGGTGGTACATGCCTTTAATCCCAATACTTGGAAGAGGTAGAGGCAGGAGGATCTCTGTGAGTTCCAGGCCACCCAGGTCTATACACTGAGTTCCAAGCCAGCCAGGGCTACAAAAAGCCAGTCCAGCATTAAAAATGAGAAAACTATGGTGGCACACGCCTGTCATCCCAGCCCTCGGGAGGCAGAGGCAGGCAGATCTCTGTGAGTTTGAAGCCAGCCTGATCTACAAAGAGTTTCAGGACAGGCAGGACTACACGGAAAAACCCTGTCTCGAAAAACAAACAAAAAACCTAAAAGTTGAAATTTCTTTTAAAAAATGAAGAACTGTAATGACTTTATAGTTATATCTTCCTAAACTAAACATTAAATATTCCATTTATTAACTAAAGCTGGGTACAGTGGTGCACACCTTTTATGCCAGCACCAAGTAGGTACAAGCAGGTGAATTTCTGTGGGTTTGAGGCCAGTTTATTCTAAACAGAGAAACCCTGTGTCAAAAAGAAAAAAAAAAAATTCTATGAGTGTCTTTCTTCATTTCTGAGTTTTTTATATTTTTGACATCTTTTTATATCAGCACATCTACCCCACTATGACTAGGGCACATATGTCTAAATGTATTTTTCTCCAAGATTATCAGGAATGTGTGCTTGGATAATTTTAGAGAATTTTAAGTTTTTCAGTCCACATTCATCTTAAGCCTCTGAACATGAAGGAGACATCATGAAAAACTAAGTAAAAAACAAAATTTTGCCAATTTCTGGTACCTAAGAAATTTGGCTGGGGTTTTGGAGTTGGAAGTGATTTTTAATTAAGAAATGAAAATATAAGAGAAAAACAAATAGATACAGGCCATATAAACTAGCAGGTTACGAAAGAAACACAAACATCTCACTATGTGAAATTACCACTTTTTTTTAGCAGCTGCAGAGTTGCCACAGCCGTGGGAGCCAGCCAGCTGTGGAGGCCCACATATTTAATCCTAGTACTCAAGCAGCAGAGACAGGCAGAGCTCTGTGAGTTCAAGGCTAGCCTGCTCTACTATGGAGTTCTAGGCCTGTCAGGTCTACATAGTAAGACCATGTCTCAAAAAAACAAACAAAAACAATGGAATCAATATTTAATATATTTGTAAAAGCAACATAGGATATATATGCACATATATCCTAATATACGTGTGTGTGTGTGTGTGTGTGTGTCTGTATGCTTGTCTCCTATGATATGGAGGATGCTGAGAAGCATGTATTTCCATATGCCATCAACACACTGAGAGCCTGAGTGCTGAGATTTGCAAGAAGGCAATCTGACCAGTTGCATCAAATTCTTACCTTTAACTTTTTTCAAATTAACTATATATGTTAACACATATATTAACTATATATATTAACACATATAATTAACTGCATATGTTAACACATACATGTATGTATATTTGAAAATAACAAGGCTTTTGGGGGTGGGTGAGACAGTAACCCTGTGTAGCCCTGGCTGTCCTGGAACTTGCTCTGTAGACCAGGCTGGCCTGGAACCAAAAAAAAAAAAAAAAAACAAAAAAACAAAAAAAACCATGGGTTTTAATAACAATTATTTCTTGTCCATTTCAGCGATTTTTTGGATCCCAAACAAGATCTGTGTATTTATTTCTTTGAAAGCACCACTTGCTGACCGTTGTTTTGATGCCATGAGATGATTTGCCTTTTCAATCCAGTGGGCTTTCCCGGGAGCTTGCATTTCTGTGCCGCTTTCTCCATGTTATCTTCATACACTTCCTCTGACAAGCCTGACACAAACAGTACAGGATCCTTTATGCAAAAGAGATCTTCGTCTCTGAGTTTAGGCTGCTGCTTTGGATGGTGCAGTAGGTAAGAAATCCAAGCGAGCCGTCCAACAGAAGCATCCACATTACAAGTTACAGAGAGCTTGTTTTCTCCCGGGGTCCTTAGGTAATTCAACACTGCTATAGACAGCTTAACTCTGTGTACCGTATTAAGGCCTTTGCAAGTAAAGCTTACGCAAAAAAAACTCCCATGGGAAGCAAGATGGGGACAAGATCAAGATGGGGGGACTGACATCAAATGAGGAAGACCCCCTATCCTGATGTTCCACGAGAAACAGTTATTCTACATGCTATGCTCTCGCTAGGTATCAAACAAATGGCACGTGGTAATTTATTTCCGACAGTTATTTAATTTAACCACTGTGTGACTCATTTTCACTGTTGAATAAGAAGCATCAAGTGCATTGCATCCAAGAAGCAAAGATTATCTCCCCTCGACCGCATGAGGAACTGCCAGTGCCCAACCGCCTGCCCGCCCGCCCGCCCGCCCGCACTCCCTTCTCAGAGGGAGCTCAAGGAACTCCTACTGAGTCCTAGGTAGATGCAGATTTTGATCAAGGTGTGATTTACAACGGTGTAAAACAGAAACAAGTCCAGTGTCCAACGATCAGCGCAGGAACACTGAGGCTAAGTGCTGAAGCCAAGTTTCCAAACTCAAGGCGAATGAAGTGGAGAACTGACTCCAACCGGCTAACCACAGTCCTCTCCAAGTAGGATTCGTGGGAGGGCAGGGGACACAGAGGCTCAGGCTGCTAAACAGCAAACCCAAGCCTGGGTACTCCTCGGCCCCTGACTTGAGCTCAAGGACAGCTGAGCCTGTGCTGCCTCGCCAAGGTGATCACTGAGAATCAAACACCAGCCCTTCCCGGACCTCTGCACACCCCTTCTGACCCATTAAAAACCAACAGTGATAGGCCACTGAAGAAACTGAAGACCTCGACTGGGGTGCCTCTGAGAATCAAACACCAGCCCTTCCCGGACCTCTGCACACCCCTTCTGACCCATTAAAAACCAACAGTGATGGGCCACTGAAGAAACTGAAGACCTCGACTGGGGTGCCTCTGCCAGATCTTCTGACAGGAGGGACATGAATTGTCATCCTCCACCCTGGTGCAGTAGTTTTTAACATCTTAAAAATAAATAAATATGAAGTCTTGGAAGATGTCAGCTGTATCCAATCATCCTGACTAGTCATTTCCTGAGTGGGTCAGGTTCCTGGAAACTTGTTAAAACTCCAGGTTCTTAGGTCCCACCCCAACCTGTTGGATCTGCTGGTGCGGAGGGCAGGTCCAGCTGTCTTTGTTGTGCCATGCCCATGGTGGGCACTGCGTGCACACTCTGAGCGCCACTGCCCTGTGCCTGCCAGGCTTGTCTCTTTGCGCTGCTGGGCCGTACCCCGGCTGTAGGGGAAGGCTGGGTTGCTTTGGTTGGTTTTGTTTTATTGCTCTCAGACAGGGTTGCCACGCTCTGCACAGCTTGGTCCCAGAAATCCGGCGGCTGGGGCAACAGGAGAGTGGTGAAAAGATGTACAGACAGACAGACAGATAGTGAAGGCGGGAATAGGTGGGCTGTGTGCACTCCAGCAACAAGGGCTACCTGGGAGCCCAGTGAGTTCCTTTCACACACAAATGGGAGCAGGTGACCAGGGAGGCAGGCTTAGCTAATCTGGATGGGGGTCTCGGTAGGAGAGCAGTCTCGGGGTGCACTCATCCCAAAGAGGGGTCTGTGGTTGATAGTTTTTGCTCACACTGATCAATTGTTTGCCGTCCCTCCTCCGTGGGGTCTGTGGCATGGCTGTGCTGATGTGAACAACACCCCACTCACGGCTTCCTCTGCCCCGACACCGGCCCTCACTACGTAGCCCCGGCTGACCCAAAATTCTCTCTGTGGACCAGCCTGGCTCCAGGCATGGAGAGGTCCATCTGCCTCTGCCTCCTGAGTGCTGATTAAGAGCGTGCACCACTGTGCCACTGGTTTGGGTTTTAATATAACAGAATCTTCTCAGGCAGCCGAAGCTGGCCTGGAACTACTGCTCCTCTGGACTCAGCCTCCCAAGTGGGCTCACACCAGGACTGGCCAGGATTTTTAAAAAATTATTTATTATCACTGTATGTGTGGGCATTGAGGGACATGTGTGCCCAGCAGCCCTGCATACTATGACATTGTCCCTTTCATTCCACGGTTTCAGGAATCCTGGAGATCAGCCATGGAGAGCCCCAGCCCCGACACCTGAGGCCTGAAACCGCCCTAACTACACTAGAGGCCTGATACCTCTGGCCTCTGTGGGCACCTGCCCTCACACGCACATCCCCCCCCGCCCCACACACAATTAAAAATAAAAAGGGTTGTTTTTTCTGAGCCCCAGGCAGGTGTCAGGAGACTCTTCTGAAGACACACAGGAAGCCAGCCAAGGTTCTTCTCACCTTCAGATACCAGATCGTAGGGCACAAGTCTTAAATAACAGTGCAAGACGGTAATTGGCAGCAGTTATAATGGTAATTCTAATATTATAATTAATTTGTGATGAGTTAGCCAGCGGTGTGGAGGAATGGAACTTTGTGGTTAAACAGAACTGGAGACTCCCTTAGCCGCGGGCTTCTTGGAGTGAATTCTAGAAAAGGGGGCGGAGCTTAGAGTTCCTCCACCTCTTTCCTCCATCTGCCGGGTTTAGGCAAGCCAATGCCGTTTTCAGACTGTGGTGTTTCTCCTTGCTCTGCAGTGAGCGCTTGCAGTTTTGAGGTCACGTGATGGCTGATGATGGCTCGGCAGCCCTGTGCACCTGATCCTGAAGACTTAGCGTCACTGTTACTGTCTACCAGATTTTGCTTCTTGACTCTGCTGTTCTAGATTGAATGCCTCTACTTGGTCTGCATCTCTCCAGAGCGGGGTGAAGAGGAGAGGATCATGGGTATTGAATAGTCCCAAGGCTGTGAAGAAAGGAGGGCGGAGGGGGGGGGGGGAGAGGGGAGCAGAGAGGATTCAGTTCTAGGAAAAGGGAGGTGGAAGAGCCCAGGCAAAGACCTAGGAACTTCACACACATACAAGCATATACGCACACACATACACCAATGAAAGCGTTGTGTAACTGATACCTAAAGCATTTCAAGTGTCAGCTGCAGTGCCTGGTTCATGATCTTCTTATTAATTTCCCAGTGTTTCCTTTCTTCCTTTTTCTGCCTAATAGACTCTCTCTCAGGCCCATTTGAAGTATCATGGGAGCCTTTCCAGCTCTCACAGCATGACAATGTTAATTCTGTGTGGCCACGCCCATGTTTTGCTGTGTCCTCCAGTTATGATGCTTCACGTACTGTACTATAAGCTGTATGAGCCCTTCCTCTGGCTCACAGCTCTCTATTATTTAGCCCGGAGCCTATTAAAGTTGAGCCCCAGGCATGGCTGACGAGTACACAGAGCTCTGAGCACAGACAGGCGAGTCACTCACAGCGCTTTCCACCCAGCCAGTGACTTGGCTCAGACTCAACGCTCTCTGGACCCTCCATGGTCCAGAACTCTGGGCCTAATGCTTTGCTTTTCAATTAATCCCTTGTTCTTGGAAGTAGCATTTTTTAAAACACAAGATTTGTATCATAGTTAAATATGTATATAAATATGTAAAAGAAAAAGGGTTGTTTTTTTCTGAGCCCCAGGCAGGTGTCAGGAGACTCTTCTGAAGATACACAGGAAGCCAGCCAAAGCTCTTCTCACTTTCAGATACCAGACCATAGGGCACAAGACCTAAATAACAGTGCAAGATGGTAATTGACCACAGTTATAATTGTAATTTTAATATTATGATTAATTTGTGATGAATTAGCCAGTGGTGTGGAGGAACAGAACATTGTGTTTAAACAGAACTGGAGAGTCCCGTAGCCTCAGGCTTTTTGAGTGAATTCCAGAAAAGGGGGTGAATGTATGTGTATGTATGTCTGTATATGTGTATATACATACATATGTCTGTATATGTCTATATGCCTGTATGTATATGTGTATATACATATGTAGATATATATGTATACATATATATACATATACGTATATATGTGTATATATATATATATATATATATATATATATATATATATATACAGAATCAGAAGATCTACCATTTTAAGCCTTCTTTCACTCTCCCCTCATGGTATTTTGTATGCTTACATTGCTGCGGCCGTTTTTCCATGACCTCACTTTGCACACCTGAAACCTGGTACCCAGTGAAAAACAACCCCCCTCCCTTCCTGGTGGCTCTTTATAGACAACGCATGCACAAGGCTCACAGAGTCCAGCTCTGTCTGTTGTCGGGGCCTCTGTAAACATACAGAAAGCAAAAAACAGAGGAAGAGCTTGTCCCTGTTTCCCAGTCAAAGTGGCAGGTGTCAGAAAGCCCCCTGGGTGATGACTCTGGCTCCTAGTGCTTCCAGGGAGGTGGGACACTTTTCTTGTTTGCAGGGACAGCTGGCAGTGGGTTCCAGGAGGTCAGAGGGTACTGAGGCAGACCCCAGGCTGCAGCACTCTCCCTCCCAGCTGGCGCGCTGAGCACTGCTGCCTTCTCAGTGCTGCTGCTGCTGGCTCTCAGGCCTGGAGAGCCATGCCCCCTGAGGGTTTCCCATCTGCCACTGCTCTGGATGAGTTTGCCGCATGTGCCCTGGCCCCTGTGTGCCTGTGTGCGCGCAAAAGAGAGTGTAAAAAACATTAAGGTAGAAAGTTCCCAGGCTCCAGGCTGCAGGCGGAGACCTGAGTGGAGGCAGTGAGGGAGTGAAGAATACACAGGCGCACAGACAGAAGAGCTGGAGTCAGCTGGTCTGCGCTTTTCAGGGGGGAGGCCAGAGCATCCAGGATGCTCACCATGTTCGTCATACTGGACTGAATAAGCACTGTTCCATCAGATAAGCCAAGAGGAAAGGCTTACGGTAGGCAGGGTACAGAGGAGGCAGACTTGGCTAAGCTCAGCAGGGGCCCGCTCTGTAGGGAGCAGGCTCCCCAGCTGTAAGCATCTCGAAGGAGAGAGCTATGGCAGACACCTTCTGTCAACTCCATTCTTGAGACTGGGCGGGAAGGCTTTGCCATTCTGCCATGGCGCTGAGGCTTTGGGTCCTGGCCATGGCCATGGCACCAGCACACACCCATTCAAGGCTTCACTCCCTCCGTACACAGAGTGATCACTCTCAGAAGACCTATACGCACACGCACCCACAGACATGTGCTCATACTATGACCCCCATACAGTTAAGAAACAGCTAACAATCAGAATCACTACTGAGGAGCGAGGGGCTGTCTTCTTGCACAAGAGCAAATTCGTATATGTGTTTCTGAAATATATATAGACTTTTTAAAAACTGTTATTGCTGTCACTGCAGCACTGAAGACTGGAACTGCAGATCTAGCTCTCCTTTTATTTTCTATTCTGAAGCATGTCTTCCTGACTTATCTAAGCTGACAACGAGAAGAAATCTGTTCTCTTCTTCTACCGTGTAGGGAGCCTGTGGCTTGAACTCAGGTCAACAGGTTTGGCAGCGGGTGCCTTCGCCAGCTGAGCCATCTTGCTGGCGTGAGACTTAATTTTGTCAGAGAAAAGAGCAGTGTGTGCTGTTTCTCCAGCGAGCTGTCCAGTGCCTTTCTGCAAGGTTGAGACTTAAAACTAATCTTTACTGAGAGTCCCGGCATATTTTATCTCAAGAAGCGTTTCTTGACGTTTTAAAGTGAACTGTGCCATCAAGTTGAAAATTAACTTGTTTAGGAGACTTCGTGCTGCCAAAAATACCAGAAGACAACACAAATAATAAAGTGGCCGGAGTGTCGCTGATGCTCATGATAACCTCGTTTCTCCCACGCTTGCCTTTTGAAGCTCTGGTAACTCTAGGCTTCGTGGCGGTAGCTTTGTAATGTTCTCCACAGTGATGCACATAGGACTACTTTATAAGGAAGTTGGAGATACCTGTGTGTGTGGACATAAAATTGAGAATGTCCTGGTTACCACAGTTTCCCTTTCAACCTGTAGCTCAAGGATATTCGTTTTCTCATCTCACTTCATCCTATCCCATTCCTTAATTGTCTTCTTCCTTTCATTTCTTTTTGTTGTCACTTGTTTTCTGGGGGTAGGGTCTTGTTTTGTAGCTCAAGCTGGCCGGGAACTCACTATATAGCCCAAGATGATGTCCTGATCCTTTTGCCTCAGCCTCCCTGAGTGAAAGGACTATAGATATGATCTTTACCTGGCTCCTTTCTTTTCCCTGTCTTCTTTCCTTCCTCCCACCTTCCCTCCCTCTCCCCTTGCTCCCTCTTTCCCTCCCTTTCTTTTTTCCCTTCCTTTAAAAAAATAAGTCTCACTATATAACCCTGGCTAGCTTGGAACTTGTTATGTTAACCAGGCTAGCTTTAAATTCACAGAGATCTACCTGCCTCTGTTTTCCCGAGCGCTGGGGTTTTTCAGGCATTGTGGCACTGTTCCTGGCAGATGTTTATTTTTAAATGGCAAAATCTAGGCTTTCTAATAGATAAATATACATACAAGGCAGTATATTGTTTTGAGTTGTCCAAATAAGAGAGATAATTCCAACATGTTCTCAACTGTTTACCCCAAATATTTCCTTTACTCCTTTATTATTTGCCTAGTTGGAATGAAAGGGGAGTGAAGGCCAATCAGAAGGCTTTTTCTGAAATACTCCCCTTAGAAAGAAATGTTCTGGATTAAAGTCAAATGTGAATCAGTGTATTTAAGCTGGACCTACTCTGGCAAGCTTATATATCAGATGCATTGATACCTATTCATCAAACAAATTGCATATTACTACAAAATGAAATTTGTAAAAGCACAAAGGGAATAAAAGCAATCTGTGGGCTCCCAGATATACCACTGTTAATAAACCTTACTTGTATTTTCATTGATTACCTATTGAGTGTATATGCAAAGCTGATGGTGTCATTTTTAATAGCAAAAATAAAAATAATTTAACATCCAGAAGTAAGTAACTATTAGGTGATACCACAATCATCATGTTAAGACATGGTCAAAAGAATCAAGAGCAACCATGTAAATAGTCAGAAGAGGTACCCACTGTCAGTGAATGAGTTTACATGTTTCAGAAATATATATGTCATATATATCTGTATATATAACATGATCACATTATTTTTAAAATTCATAAATGAAAAATATTTGGATTTTTATATATTACCCCAAAATTATCTTCTTTGCTCTCACATGGACATGGCTTAATTTTTGGAGCAGTCTAAGGACACTAAGAACAACAGCAAGTGACTATTCACTGCTCAAGACATAGTTCTTGACTGGTGATGGTTGACAACCAGCATCTAGGTGTAGCATGGAAATCTGTTACTGCATGTAAATGCAGTTACTACATTTACAATGTTTATTATGCAAAAACTTATCAAATTCTAGCAAGTCGGTCTCTTGGTGTGACTAAACCAAGAATGACTTCTTGAGCTAGAGGAGCAGAACCCAAGTTCATTTATCTCTAATTCCCACTAAGTTGGTATCAATTAGAAAGACACAAGCACGGGAGAATGGTGCACACCTGTAGTCCCAGCGCTTGGGAGGCAGAGACAGGCAGATCACTGTGAGTTCGAGGTCAGCATAGTCTACAAAGCAAGTCTAGAACTACAAGTCCAAGGCTATACAGAGAAACCCTGTCTTGAATCAAACAAACAAAAACAAGAAAGATGCAGTGGGAGCATTCCTTCCTACATAGACGCGGTCCTCCCCTTTGTATCAGCACACTGATAAGAGCTACTGTCACAGCATAAGACGGAGCTTTCTTCCTCCCTTTCCATGTTAGATAGTATGTGTTTGTGTGTGCTTAACCGTGTTACTGCATTTATCGTGAATAGTAAGTTTCTCCTAATGTAGTAGTACCGCCACGGCTGCCACTGTTGCCACTGCTGTCACTGATGCCACTGCCACCATTGCTGCCACGAATGGCACTGATGCCACTGAGGCCGTTTGTGGTTTCATCTGATCTTCTTTTCTGACCCTGCACTTGCTACCCTCGTACCTCAGTCTCCTGAGTACTGGGATCACAGGTGTATACCACCATGTCTGACATACTATATATTTCTTTCTTCTCCCCAACATACTCAAGAATTACACTTAAAGGCAAGGATGTTTGCCTTTGGACCCAGGCCCCTGGCACAGTACTCAACAAATGGCAGCAGTATCCCTAAGATCCCGCCAATGTTTCCACAGTGGCATGTAAATGCCACTGGTAACATCTAACTCTTCATACGAACCTCAGTGTTTTCTAAAACAATTCTTTAACTTTTTTAAAATTTTTTTTTTTAATTTATGTTCCTGAGAGTTTCGTCTGCTTCACTGGCATGCCTGGTGCCCTGTTGGTGAGAAGAGACGTAGAACTGGGATTATATAGATGGTTGTGAATGACCATATGGGTGCTAGGAACTGAACCAGATCCTCTGCAAGAATATCAGGTGCTCTTTACTGCCTTGCCATCTCTCCAGTCCAAGTATTTTTTTCAAATGTGTTTTTTTTAATCAATTTATTCATGACTGTGGAAGATTTTATTCTCCAAAGTTAGCCACCACTGTAGACATGCTTTTTAATCTATTTAATTTTATTGGGGTTTCTTATACCTTTTCCTCCCTTCTCTACCCCAATCCCTTCCAACAACACAACACCAGGTAGGAGAGAAAGAAGGTTAGTGGGGAGAGGGGACATAGTTCTCTTAGACTACTTCCTGCTGGTTAGGGTCCTTGGATTCCTTGAGTAAATCTAATCTTCATTTTAGGATATCTCCAACTTCTTCTCCTCAAACTGCATCAACAGCAACCAGGAGCAGCAGGGGGGAATCACCAGTAGCCTTCTTCTTCTTTTGAGCCCCCTTTCTTTCTCGGGGCGTTGGCATTTATTCCCCCTCCAGAGTCCTCAAAATTAAACTATCTGCATCTGGCAAAGAGCTCCTCTCAGAGCCCTCGTGAGGTAAATAGTCTGCTGCTGTGGACCATCTGAATCAGTCCCACACCCCACACCTGTGACCAAAACACAACCATGTTTACATAACATAACTGAGTTCTTAAGGACACCAAAACTTTCCACCACACACCACTTACATCCATTTCTACAGGCTGTTTGTACAGCGGACAGTGATGCTCTTCCCATCAGGTGTGGGAGCTCTTCCTCCTGAACATAGACAGACCTCTGCGGCTGCCTACCAAGAGGATACGGTTGGGGACGAAACTATGGCTTTCCAAGGTAAATCACAGGGTGTCATAGAGCTGATCTTACCATCTGGGGACATTTGCTCTTGGAACCCAACTTTTAGGTAAGGAAACCACATGGAGAGGCCAAAGGCAGGTGCTGAGTGAGGTCCAGCCACGATTCAATGCCAGCTACCAGATATAGGAGTGTGTCTTCAGATGTCCATAGCTTCTGCCTGTCAAGACACCCTCTGATGAGGCAGAACTAGGCTGTCTTGCTGAGCCCTATCCAAACCACCCATTCAAAAGATGGCTATTGCCTTTAAGTTTAGGTAACAACAGACGATAGATTTACATGCCTGATAGATTCACATGCTAATCAAAATGCAGTGAAGGGTTCTCCAGGGGCCTATGTCCTTCTTGCTACTTCCTGTTTCTTAAAAAAGAAAATAAACCAAAAAACAAAAACAAAACACCTCATTATAAAAAAAAAAAAAAGACTTGTTTTGAAAATATTTAGGGTCATATGAAGAGTTAATGTCACTATTGGTATCTGCATGCCTCTATCTAAACACTGGCAGTATCCTAGGGACACTACTGGAATTTGTTGAGCTCTGTGCCAGGGGCTAGGGTCCAAAGTCAACATCCTTGTCCTTAAGAAGTAACATGGCCAATGGAAGTACAACTGGAACTAGAAGGGCAATCCCACACCTAGGAAAAATGGGCCAGAAAAGTAACCAGCACCCATTTAAATTTTTGTTGAAATTCAGACAGAAGCACTAAAATATGTGTTTATGATAGTCCTGTGTGTGTGTGTGTGTGTGTGTGTGTGTGTGTGTGTGATTTCAACAAAAATCTTTAGCAAATGCACTCTGACTGGCAAATTCTTCTAATACGAGCTGTTAACTATGTTAGGAGTGGGTGTGATAGTGGGTGCCTTTAATCCCAGCATTCAGGAGGCAGAGGCAGGTGGATCTCTGAGAGTTCGAGGCCAGCCTGGTCTACAGGAGACCATGACTAAGAGAAAGAAAAAGTATACATGAAGGAAGTAACTTTGGGAGTTTGAGGGTGGGAGACAAGGGACCTGGTACCTTTTGCAGGACTTGACAATGTGTCCAAGGGCTGAATAATCAGGTGGACAGGGGTGTTTTGACACAGTAAATCCTGTGGCCATGAAAAGACTTACACGGATGGAAAGGCAGGCCACGTGTGTAGACAAGTTAGCTGGCTCGTCCGGGGACACACGCGGCTTCCTTCTTGAGAAATTATTTGTGAGAGTGAAATTAACTTTCAGGACTTGAAAGTTGGCAAAGATTTGCAGACTCTTTTTTTTCCTCATTCTTTATTTATGAACTGCCAAGTTCTTTTGAGAGCACAACAGTGTACTTTTATATTAACAATGAAATACATTATTTGGGAGGAAGCAGTGAGGAATGAGATTGAAGAAACCAACTTGAGGCTTATCGACTTTTCAATCTCTGAAAACACTGCAGCATGCAACCTTGAATAACTCTGTCTTAGCTGTGTAATGAAAACACCGTGCAAACTGTTTCTAACGAGAAAAAAGTCTATGAGAGTCCATGTTGTTCTTTATCTCCATTTAAGCTAAACTAGTTTTTTAATTTATTTATCTTTTTATGTATATGATGTGTTGGGGTTTTTTTTGCGTGCATATTTGTCTATGTGAGAATGTCAGATCTTGGAGTTACAGACAGTTGTGAGCTGCCATGTGGTTGCTGGGATAAGAACCCAGGCCCTCTGGAAGAGCAGTCAGTGCCTTTAACCACTGAACCATCTCTCTAGCCCCAAACTTTTTTTTTTTTTTTTTTTTTTTTTAAGACAAGAAACTGCTATATAGTCTAGGCTGGTCTCAAAATACCCATCCTCCTGCTTCTGCCTTCTAAGTGCTGGGATTACAGGTAAGTGTTCTTCACCTGGTGCCAAAATGACTGCTATAATAAGATCCATTACTTTGCATGCTAACCTTAAAAATTAATTAAACAAGAAAGAAACTACTGACAATTGGACAGTGGTCTTTGCTTTAGGCTAACAAGACTACATGCTGCTGGACATCAAACTGAGCAAATGTGATTCTTTCTGTAGGAGAGTCATTCTGGAGAAAGCCAGAATAAAAAGAATTACAGTCCTATGCTGTTGCTGGAGTCCTGTGGGCAGGGAGCTCCAGTTCACTGATAATAATTATTAATACAGAAGACTGATAAAGTACCTGAAAAAAGATGTTTGTCATAGTATTGTTGGCGATTTTAAGGCAGTAAAAAATTAAAGATTGCCCAGAATATTATATGAAATATAGTTTATGAAATGGAGTGGGAAGAAAGTTTAGCAACAGAGGAGATCTTAGATGAAAGAAAAAGGAAGGTAGTATGTTGAAGTGCTAACAGAGTAATCCCGGCACTCAGGGAGGCAGAGGCAGGCAGACTGCTGTGAATTCAAGGCCACCCTGGTCTACAAAGTGAGTCCAGGGCAGCCAAGGCTACACAGAGAAACCCTCTCTTGGAAAACCAAAAAAAAAAAAAAAAAAAAAAACACCAAACAAACGCTAACAGAGACCTCATAAAAGTAGGAGTGTAACTTGTGACAATCCACACCTTCCACGTTTGGAAAGGATTTCAAACAATCATTAACTATTTAACGCCTGAATCCACTGGAGCTGAGCAATGCTCCCGTGCAGGAGAGAATAGACATTTTGAGTCATAAGTCAAAAGTAGTGATTTATAAATATAGAGAAAGTCTTGACGGAGGACACAGATGTGTTCTCTATCTGAAAACACAGTCCCTTCACAGGTGACTTCTACGGCATTCACTTCCAGAGTCTGCCTAAAATTTCCATTTAGCTCTTTCAAATCCTCAGCTTGTCACATTCTAGAAGTTTAAAAAGGAAAAAAAAAATGTTCAGAAGTAGGGTCAAATAGTTTGGAAAACATTTTAGAAATAGGAAACATACACTAAGAACTACAAGCTAATTTTGAAAAAAAAATGGAGTTATGAGTGAAAACTATGCAGAGAAAGGAAAACGATGCAGAGAAAGGATACCTTCAGAGGTAGGGCTGGCTGGCTTCCAGGGACAGGCTTTCAAAGGAGGGAAAGAACACCAGTAAAACGGAAGTTCAGAGTTAAAGCAGTAGGATCACCAACTCTGTGGAAAAGTGCAATGTCAGTAAAGATTTGGTTATAGATACAAAATTGGCTCTGACTTGGGGGAAATCAGTGAAGAAAGGGATTGGGTGCCCTGTGTTGGCCTACAGAATCATGTCGGGTGCCACAGCAGCGGGCTCGGGGGTTGCACTCCCTGCAAAAGTGTGCTGTTGAACTTGGGACACAAGTTCAGACTTTAGACCAAATCATTAAGCTGTCCCTCCACCCTTCTTAGCCAAGCTTAATCTTTGGTGCTCCCGGGTGTCTGAATCACTGTTCTATTGCTGTCAAGAGACACCATGACCAAGGCGACATAAAAGGAAGCATTAAACTGGGGCCTTGCTTCCAGTTCAGAGGGCCATCATGGCGGAGAGCATGGTAGCAGGCTTGATGCTGGAGCAGTAGCTGAGAGCTTGTATCTTATCTGCTAGCAGCAAGCAGACAAAGAGTGGGGAGGGGGGAGAAAGTGGGCCTAGTTTGGGCTTTTAGTACCTCAGAGCCCACCTGTACTGACAGACTTTCTGCCACAAAGTCACACCTCCTGATTCTTTTCAAAACAGTTCCACTAACTGGGACCAAGAACTGAAATATATATATATATATGAGTTTATGACAGCTGTTCTCATTCAAACCACCACACTGGGTTTCTTGCTCAATACACACTTCTAATTTTTGTTGGTGGTGGGGTTTTTGCTTTGTTTTGTTTGTGTTTGTTTGGTTTTTGGAACAGGGTTTCTCTCTGTAGCCCTGGCTATGCTGGAACTTACTATGTAGACCAGGCTGAACTGGAACTCACAGAGATCTTCCTGCCTCTGCTTCCCAAGAGCTGGCATTAAAGGTGTGCACCACACCCAGCTTCCATGTCTATTTTAATGATCATTTCAGTTAAGATTAATATTTGGGTTAAGGTGAAAAAGAGTATATATATAAATATACATATATTTGTATATATACACATATCTGTGTAATATATGTGTGTGTGTTGTTGTTGTTTTGTTTTTGAGACAGGGTTTCTTTATTTAACAGCTCTGGCTATTCTGGAATTCACTTTGTAGACTAGGTTGGCCCCAAACTCACAGAAATCTGCCAGCCTCTGCCTCCTAGTGCTGGGATTAAGGGCATGTGCCATCACGTCCAGTTTAGGATAGTTGTTTGTAAAAGAGAATTTTGCTAACATCTTTTGAAACTTGCTCTTCTTCTGCATATGTAAATGATTCTAATCAAATGTCCTTCACAATTCCTACTGTACAATACTCCACCCCATGAAAGAAAAAGAAAGAAAGAAAGACAGAGAGACGGACAATAGGTACTGGACTTTGGGACTTTTTCAGTGATTGTTTCCCAAAATGAGAAGGCTAGTGTGTGTCCTCCGTCAAGGCACTACAAGTGAGTTCAAGTTTGTCAGTTACTGTCACCCAGGACTGGCATCTGAGCCTGGAACGCTAACATGATTCACAGGTGAGCTGACTGTTTCATTCACACCGACTCTCCCTTTGACAGTAATCCTTCTTAACACCTTAATTGTACAATATTCTAGTGGAATTAACTTGGAAAACCTCTAAATTATGTAATTGATTATGCTCAGCCTCTAAGACAACTGCTTGTCGTCAGTGGCCGACAGAAACTCCACACTGTTGTCCGTCACAGGTGCCTGGCGAGGCCTGTCCCGTTCGGCGGTGTGTCTGGGCTAACTGTATAAATTACATTTATTTTTGCTAAAGACAAAAATCAAACCAAACCCTCAGCTTTTTTAAATCAAGTGCGCCATTCACTGGGTTTCCAAGGCTTAGAGCAAAACAAGGGATAGAGGCCAAAAGGACTTTGAATCATTTTCTCTTGTGTTTCTGTAAACAGTTTGAAGGGGTTTCATTGGTGTGAGTGAAAAATGTCCCACAGGCACATAAATTTTGCTTATGATGAATTAAAAATGAAATGGTGTCTTGTTTTGTTTTTTACTACGGAGTTGCTGGATCTTTAATTTGTTAGTATATGCTATGGCGCTCACAAAGGCAGGGTATATATACTGTTTTGAACAGAAAACGCCCCTTTAAAACAAACAGTTTCACTGAGGTAAAATTTACAAGTCATGAAATTCACTTTTTAAAGGGTATAATTAAGTGATTTAAGTGGAGTTAATAGGGTTGTGACATCACGACCACAGTCCAAGTGTCAAGCAGTAAGATGGCAAACAGATCCTGCCCTCTGGTTGGAGCGATGGCGCTGGGGTGAAGAGCGCCTGCTGCAGTAAGGACCTGGGTTCGGATCCCAGCACCCACAGAACCCCAGCTCCGGGTGGTGGGGCTCAGAGATGAGAGGGCTGCTGGGCTCCTTGGCTTCTGGCCTCGCTGAGGAAAGAAATCTCAGGTTCAGGAGGAGACTCTGCCTCAAAGGAACAGGCAGAAAATGACGGCGAACACCCAGCACCCTCCTCTGGCCTCCACGCTTGCACACAGGTACAGGCACACACACTCACACAATAAAAAACCCTTTCAAAAACACAAGCATTTTCTCTATTATCCCAAGCTCTCCCCACCCTTAGCCTCCGACCACTACAACCTTTTCCCTGTGTTTATAGATTTGTCTTTTTTTTTGGACTTTTTACATAACTAACCCAGCGTATTTCCTCCTTCGGTAAGCACACTGTTTTATTTGTGAGGTTCAGCCGTTCACTTAGAAGAGTGGATCCTTCCCGGGCGTCCCTTGATCGCCAGGAAGCCTGCACACTGGCAGCCCCCATCGGCCTCTCCAGGCGTCAGCTCCTGGTCATGGCACTGCACTTTCGCCTCCAGTCACAACTCCTCACGTGAGCCTTTGCACGGAAACTCATTTCTATTTTTAAAGATTTAAAAGAGAGAGAGAGAGAGAGAGAGAGAGAGAGAGAGATGTGTGAGAGTGTGTGTGAGAGAGTGTGCATGTTTGAGTATGTGTGTGTGTGAGAGAGAGAGGAGAGAGAGTGTGTGTCTGAGTATGTGAGTGTGTGTGAGAGAGAGAGGAGAGAGAATTGGAATTGGAATTACAGGCACCATTCACCCAGTTCTGTTTACTTTCTCTTTTTTATTACTAGTGTATAGTGTGTCCATGTGCCCTCATGATGTTTGTGCTTGGGTGTGTGTGCCTCAGCTCCCACATGGAGTTCAGAGGAGAAATGGGTGAAGTTGGTTTTCTCTGCCCACCTTTCTGTGCGTTCCGGGAATCGAACTTAAGTCCTCTGGTTTGCAAGGTAAGCGCCATTCCCCTGCTGAGCCTTCTCACAGCTCCCTCGCTTCTTTCTTTCTTTTTAATTTTATTCCTTACTACTGTGTGTGTGTGTGTGTGTGTGTTTGTGTGTGTGTGTGCGTGTGTCACATTGACACATGTATTCCATGGACAGCACACGGAATTCAGAGGACAGCTTCACAGATCTGGTTCTCTTCTGCCTTACCTGGGTTCCGGAGATCAGTCTCTTGTCAGCAGGTACCAGGCTTGTGGGGCCTTAACCTACGAAACCGTTTTTTTTGCTGGCTCTTCATCCACCCTCTTTTTAAATTTTATTCTCATATCTTTTTTTTTTTTTCATTTTTTAAATTGTCTTTTCAAGCATGTTTGGTTTTTTTTTTTTTTTTTGGCTTTTATTCTTATTATGTTTGTGTACTCACACACAAGCACGGTGGGGGGAGGGGCGTGCGCCATGGCATGCATGCAGAGGTCAGAACACAGGTAGTTTTGAATTTTGACAAAGTCCACCCTATCTTCAAACACGAAGTCGACAGAACTTGCCTGTTTCTGTCGTGTGTGTAAAAGCCTCAAAGGCTTGTTTCCTTGCTCCCCAGTGACCTTGCACCTTCAGTTCTCACCCCTGGAAGTGTGCTTCACCGGGAACTCGATCTTGAAGGCTCACTGGGAGGGGTTGCCGTTTCAGCGTGCATATCGTTTGCAACTTTGGCTGTTGTTGCAAAGACACACCCTTTCCCTATTGAGTTGCTTTGGGCGCTTTGTGGAAAATCAATTAGGCATAAATTTGCGAGGCTTTAATGTGTTGATGTTGTGGAACTCCAGCCGGGAGGCGAGAGAAGGTTTCCCAAAGTGTTTTTAACTAGGAACCCCCTCCCCACCGCTGCGGCTGGTCCTGAGGCTCAGACTGGTGGCACACCTCTGCCACACTCAGGGCCCTCTCACTTGGATTTGTGACTCGGAGACTTAAGAGGCCGAGTGCTGTGTTTGAAACCACAGAAAAATAAAGACAATTTTTTTGTGAACGTGTTCACCTGTTTACCTCTCAGCGGGGCCGGGGATGCGCGCAGTCGAGGGCTTGCTCACCTGGCATGCCTGAAGCCCAGGGTCCCTTCCTCTGACCTCTCCTAAAGCAGGATGTGGCAAGCCCACCTAGGGATTCTGAGGCAGGAGGATGGCTGGGGGTTCAAGGGCAGCCTGCGCACACAGCAACACGCGCTGACCCATTCCCATCTTCAACATCACACACCTAGAAAACAGGAAAAGCAATCTGTCAGGCCTCCAAGTACAGAGAGCCCTGAAGTCCCTGCTCAGCCAGGGACAGGGCCGGGCCGCTCTCTCCCGTGAGCGGCTGGGATTTAGCTGAGAGTCTACTGATCCAAGAATAGGGCAGGCGTGTGTTCTGCCTAGGCCTCCTTCTGGTATCCCTAGACAGCAGAGTTCTGCTATCCCTAGAAAAGATTCTTTTCGAAAACGTAATATCGAAACGGCATTGTCTCGTGGGTTAGAAATAGCCACATGGAAAAGTTTCCAATAAGTAATTTTTTGGTGTTTTTTTTTTTTTTTTTAATTCTCTTATGCCAGACAGAAATATCTAAGACAGAGAGAAGGGGTTTTTCTCTGTGTGGACGGACTCCGACTACTGCCCTCGCTATGCTTTTAAGTTTGAATGTTCGTCTTAGTTCGGATCTCACATCCTTCTCCTAACTGGATTTTGGGAATCGGGCGGTTTAGGAGAACCGTCTTGGGATTTGCTCTTTCGCTGGGCTTCTGACACAGTGCTGGGCGTGTGTTGGGGGTCAGAGGATTCCCGGGGCTTGCGGTGGGCTGAGGGGGTGTTTTTCTCCCGCCCCCTGTGCCCGCAGGTGGCCTGCCGTGCGGCCCCGGAGCGCGAGGTGCTAAACGCTTCGCGTTAAACAGTGACAGCCTCCACCCTCCCTGACCTTGACCCTCCCGGGGTGCGGGGGGTGACGTCACGGCCAGGCGGCGCCCGGGGAGGGGTTCAAAGGAGGCTTCGAGGCCTCAGGGCTTCACACAGTGCCGGGCCCCTTGTGCTGTCCCTGCAGACCGAGCGTGGGCGAAGCCCCCAGGTCCCCCAGGTACCGGAGCCCAGCCCGGTGCACACCGCAGTCGGTTCCCCAGAAACCAGACATCTGCATATCTTTCCAGGAGTATCAAAGTCTGAAAGATTTTCTGCCCCAAAGAGCTGCCCTAGAATGAACCTAGAAAGCTATTTTCCAGGGACTAATCTTCTCCTGCGTTCCTCTGCAGGAGCCAAAAAAAAAAAAAAAAAAAGGACTCTACTCCAGAGCACAACTTTACAACACACTTGGTGAAGGACTTTTCTGAGATTAGAGATTTGGGGGATTGATGTTTGAAGTCATATATAAAATCGATAGAGCCAAATTCAGGGTAGGGTCATTTGGAAGCTCCGCGCCCCCCGCTGTGCAGCTCCAGCTGAGCTGTGGCGATTTCCCTGTCTCACTGAGTAACCCTGAGCTGTCAGCCAGCACAGAGTGGCCAGTTCGCGGTGAATGTTACCAGCGCTGAGAAACTGGTGGGTGACCCAGGCAGAGCGTGATGGCAAATCTAGAACTTGGTGATAAACTGGTAATCAAATACCTTCACTCTGCACGTTACCCTTTCTTCTGTTTATCTTCTGCAGATAGAGAGAGAGAGATTGAGAGAGAGCGAGAAGCCCTTTGAACCCATGTACATCTTACATCTTGACTCCAGCCCCGGACAAGTCTTGGAATTTGCCAGAGAGAAAGCACAGTTTTTCGAGTCAACCCCTGGTTCCCCGTGGAATTGCAGCGAGAGAAGTGAGGTACCTGGAGGTGAAGCAGGCTCAACAGCCTGTCTGGAAAGGCCAGCGGGGCTTCTGTGTTTGCCTACTTTAACAACCATAGTCAGCAGCTCTTCGCCTCCTTGTTGGACTCCGGGAAACAGCACACTCTCTCTCTACCCAAGAACTTAAGTTTATTCCAAGGTTAATTGAACCTGAACTCCCAAAGTGTTTGTTGTGCCTAGAAAACGAAAAAGAACTCTCTTGTTTAAAGAGCTGTGGTGGATTAAAGATGTCTGTGGAGTCTTTGCCAGCCTCTCCATCCCTCAGAGGCTGGCCTATTCCCTCTCCCTTCGCCTAGGGATCGGTGCTGGGACTGTCAGTGAACAGAAGGCTAAAGAACTGATGCTGCCTAAGAGCTAAGAGCTAGTCACAGTATCTCTGCCTCTTTGGGGATGCTTACTCTACCCCACAGAGAGAAGAGGTTCAGCCTTCAGCCTTTTGGGGAGCTTTCAGCTTCAGCCATCTTTATAAAGCCAATCTTTATAAAGCTTCAATCCACTGAAGCTAGAAAGCAAATGAAGTGGCTGTCACCTGAAGCCACTAAATTTGGGGTGATTTGTTACATAGCAATAAACAGTTAAAACAGAAAGCAAGTCATTCACTGCCACCTATAACTCTTGTTTACCAGGAAAAGCTTTGCATTTGTGGGAAGCTCTGCAGAGGGAGCTTTGCCCGATGGCAAACAGGTCAGAGAAGTGCAGGCACAATCTTCATAGCCTGGGCTTTGGCCAGCAGGACGAACCAAATAGATGCCATGTATAAAACCCAAGGCAGACTGCAGTAAGAGAGAGTGATAAAAATAAATGCATAATTATTCAAATAAAATGTTTATTCATAAGCCACATAAAATGATCTACCCTACTCCACTTTTGGAAACACTGTCTAGAAATAACACCCTTCTCATACCTCATGGTTCCCTCTGAAGGCGTCCTTCATGAGAAAGTAAATAGGAATTTTCCCTTTTTTAAAAAAAAAAAAAACTTTTTTTTTTTTTAACTTGGTGAAACACAGGTCTTCCTTCATTGCGACATGTCGTATTCACACTCAGACCCCTTGGCACAGTTGCGCTGACTCATTTACTCGCTGAGAGAGACACCCAGCACACCTCCTCCATCATCCACAGAATAAATACTTGCAGGCATGCAGCCTCAGATAGAATGCTTTTCAAGCTGCCCAGTGCAGAAAATAATTTTCAGCAGAATTATGCTAACAGAAGTCTTAAGGCTAGAAAGGTGTCTAATTGATATCAACCTCCCTTTTGTGAGCATTTGAAGAATTCTCTAGCCTCTTTAATTTGTATAAGTGTTCTAGGGTTTATTAAAATTAAAATGTCACCATTAGGCTTTAAGAAAGTAAGACTGGTGCAGAAATTGTGGGTGTGATCAACCAATGACTAGTCCAACTTTAGATCCATGCCATGAGAATCCACCCCTGACACTGCCTGGAGGGCCAGGGCCAAGAGGTACTCCCAGAGACCAAGGATAGAACCAAACATGACTGGCAAAAAGAAAAAAGAAAAAGAAAGTTAGCAAGTGCGGTGGCCCACACCTTTAATCCCAGCACTCAGGAGGCAGAGGCAGGCAGATCTCTGTGAGATTGAGGCCAGCCTTGTCTATAAAGTGAGCCCAGGATATCCAGAGCTGTTACACAGACACCCCCTCACACACCACCCCAGAGAAAGAAAGTCAACGAAATAGTTCCAGATGATATTCTGCTGTACTCGGAGACTGGTTTCTAACCCAAATCATCAGAGGGGCTTCACCCAGCAACTAATGGAAACAGATGCAGGGAACCACAGCCAAACATTAGGCAGAGATCGGGGAATTCCCTGGACTAGAGGGAAAAAGGACTGCAGGAATCAGAGGAGTCAAGGACACCCTAAGAAACCCCACAGAATCAACTAATCTGGACTCACGGGGGCCCACAGAGACGGGACCGACCACCAGGGAACCTGCATGCGACTAACCTAGGTAGGCCCTCTGCACATATGTTTCAGTTGTGTAGCTTGGTCTTTATGTGGGACTCCCAACAGTGGGAGAAGGGGCTGTGTCTGACTCTTTTGCCTGCTCTTGGGACCCTTTTCTTCCTGCTGAGTTGCCTCATCCAGTCCTTAATATGAGGGGAGGTGCCTCGTCTTGCCGCAACTTGATATGTCATGTTTGGTTGATATTCGAGGGAGACCAGCCCTTTTCTGAAGAGAAACAGAGGAGGAGTGTTGGGGGGGGGATGGAGACAAGGAAAGGTGGGGGGACTAAGAGGAGAGGAGGAAGGGGAGACTTCAGTTGATATATATATATATATATATATATATATATATATATATATATATGTTTCAATCTCTATTATATGTTCATTAAATCCCCCATACCTCTGATGGGATTTCTGTATTCATCCTGTTTATTTATTTTAAATTGAGCCCTCTTCACTTAATCACTCTGAAGTATGGGTCACAGCATTGGAATATATGTCTCCAATTCAGGATTAAAATAAGCCATTCTGTTAATCACTTCCATTGTCCCATGCAACGCCTTTTTCATTTTGTCTATCAACTTAAACATCGTTCTCTGTCTTTTATCACTGTATTATTTAGTATATGATATACATATATATATATATATATGTATATGTATATATTTGTTTTGTTTTGTTTTGAGACAGGGTTTCTCTGTGTAGCCTTGGTTTCTTGGACTCTCTTTGTAGATCAGGCTGGCCTCAAACTCTCAGAGATCCACCTGCCTCTGCCTCCCTGAGTGCTGGAATTACAGGCATGTGCCACCACACCCGGCTTAACAATATATTTTATATTAAAAAAAGAAAATAAGACTAAAAGTGACACTGGAAAAATAAGGCTTGTGCTACTCCAGATATATATATATATATATATATATATATATATATATATATATATATATATATGTACAATTTTATGTGTTAAATAAGAAACATTTAGAAACCTAAATTTTTTATTTTAATTATGTGTGTCTGTGTGGGCTTTTTTCTTTTCTTTTCTTTTCTTTGCTTTTCTTTTCTTTTCTTTTCTGTCTTTCTTTCTTTTTTTTTTAATGTGTGTGTGGGGGGGTAGTGCACACGAGTGGCCCCAGGGTGGAGGTTGTGATGGCTGTGAGCTAAACTCAGGTCCTCTGGAAGAGTATTCTTTTTTTGTTTTGTTTTGTTTTTTGAGACAGGGTTTCTCTGTGTAGACTTGGCTGTCCTGGACTTGCTTTGTAGACCAGGCTTGTCTCAAACTCACAAAGATTCGCCTGCCTCTCCCTCTCTGAGTGCTGGGATTACAGGCGTGTGCCACTGGGCCTGGCTTGGGAGAGTATTAATAAGCCACTTTTTCATCCCCTAGAAGACTTTTTAAAAAGGAGTTTCAAGGGGCACGGAGGGTACTCACCTGGCTGTGTACTAAAAGTGCAATAAACTGAGTTCATTTTTCATAAATAAGAAAAAAAATCTGTTGTTGAGACTGCTTTATCCCTTAGGTAGTTGTTTATAAGACTATCATCTGAAAAGTCTTCAAGGAGGCTGGACATATGGCTCAGGGGTTAAGAGCACCGGCTGCTCTTTCAGAAGACTGGGGTTCAATTCCCAGCACCTACATGGTGGCTCACGACCATCCGTAATTACAGTTCCAGGGGATCTGTTGCCCTTTGTTGCTGGCATAAGGCATACAGCTATGTGTAGCAGTGCGTGGGCAAAAACCCATGTGCAGAAAAGCTTTATTAATTTTATTTATTTGTGTTTTATGTACATTGGTGTTTTGCCTACATGCTTGTCTGTGTGAGGGTGTCGGATCCTCTGGAGCAGGAGCTACAGATAGTTATGAACTAACATGCCAGTGCTCACAGAGCCTCCTCTCCAGCCCCATAAAAACAAACAACAACAATAAAAACAACAACAAAATCTGCAACAGTAACTACGTGGTAATGGAAGCCCAGGGAAAGTCCACTCAGTAGAGGTTCAGACTCACACTGTATCCACTCATTCTTTCATTTGGATGCAGCTTTGGGCTTTCTCAAATAGCCCTGTTTCTGTGGCGCATAGCTCAGTCACCGGAGGAAGGCTCATTGTACCCTGGGGAAGGTAGCAGCTTGAACTCTGAGCTTGAACATTCCGGTAAGCCAGCCTTCTCCTGCATTCAGATGGACTTAGACCACACCTACCCACTAGGGCTGGGCCATCCAAAGCCCTGCCTGCTTGGAACACCAGTTCTGAGGTCTCATGCCAGACTGTGCCATAGGTAAGGTGCCCTCCTGAGCGAGACCAAAACTGGGTTAGGACTCCATTATGTTTCTTCTTCCCTCCCACATTTCGATGGAAGGCAGAACACTGCAAGGGGGAGGGCTAGGGATGGGATGGACACGGTGGACCCTGGACAGGGAGTCCTGCCTGTGTGTGACCCCCTAGGCCAGTCATTTTTTTTTTTTTTTAATCTCTGGTTGTGATGGAGATTAGATGTTCTCTAAAATAATGGAGGAAACAGCAGACGTTCATGGAAAAGGGGGTCACGTGCCCTTCTGTTTTAAAAAGAACACTCTACCTGATTGCACCTGGCTAAATCAGCCTTCCTTCCTGCCCTTTGAGGCATCGTGGAGAAGATGGCAGGAAAGCGTCATGGATGACCAGCGTCCTACCTCACGGCAGGAGAGAAGGGTTATCAGATGAGGGCTGAGAAGAGTGGGGAATGTGTCATGTGTAAGTGAGTAACCACAGCAGGGGAGGAAGTGAGTATGTTTTAGAGAATCTGGAAGCAAAGATCTGTAGAGTTAAAACATGATGTGGTGAGCTACAGGGAGTCACCACAGACAGTCCCACAAGTGCCTTTCAGACCAGAGACATGCTTTAGTCCCCACCAGAAACCTTCCCAGGCTCATGGTATACCAGCATTCTGGAGGATGGCTCCGGAAGGATCTTGTTTGACACCAGGCTGGGCTTCACAGCAAGTTCCAGGCCAGCTTCACACACTTAGAGACTCTGCCCAAACAAAACAACAACAAAACCAAAAAAACCAGTAGAGACCTGAGAGATGGCTCAGGCGTTTAAGGACTCTTGTTGCTTTTCCAGAAGGCTTGGGTTCGATTCCCAGAACCCACACAGCAAACTCACAACTATCTTTAATTAGAGTCTCAGGGTATCTGATACCTTCTCTTGGCCTCCTGAGCCACTAAGCACCCAGGTACCACATGGGTGTACTGACACACAAGCTGGCAAAATACATAGACATGAAAACACATACACAGAAAATGAAAATAAGTGTAAAGGTATTTTTTAAAATTAAAAAACAAAACCAACTAACCAGATAAACAAATAAACAACAAATGTTGGGGAAAGTGGCTATGTGGTTGAGTTTGCTGTTCTTCCAAAGGACAGGGGTTCGATTCCCAGCACCCACATCATGTGAGTCTTGATCACCTGCAACTCCATCTTCCAGGGGAGCCAAACCCCTCTGGATCCATGCGTGTACACGTACAGATGTACACATAATTAAATAATAAAATAAATATTTCTGAGGGGAAAAAATGAAGCAAAATGAATAAAAATAGAGAAACCTAAATCTTCCCCTCCCCCCCCCTAACTATTTAAACTCCTTACATTCCCTACCACGATGGTAGGCTCAGAGATGAGCCTTGGCTACACTGGGTTTTTGTTGTTAATTTGTGTGTGTGTGTGTGTGTGTGTGTGGCCCCCATGAGTTTCCAGGTGAAGAGTTAAGCAGCTTCCTGGAGAGGAAACGACAAGAAGCAGATACTGAAGAGGAGAGTGTCTTCACTCTGCCCAGCTTCTGCGCTGGGGACCAAGTCTCTTCTGGGTTAAGGTGGACTTGCCCAGGGCTCCACCACACATGACTGTGTTCCTCTATCTTCACAATAAATACCCAGGTAAACATTGTAAGGCACCGTATAAAAATGGGCAGGAACAGTCTTGTCCAGCTCCAGGTTGAAAGCAAGATTAGTAAAAAGATAAAGCATGGCCTCGGTGTGGAAGGGGAGGAAAGGGCAAAGCAGCCAGGGTCTTTAACAGCTCTTTTCCCCTTCCAGAAACCCTGGCTCACTTCCTCAGGAGGCCTCCCTTCCCCGCCTCTGATCCACAAAGAACTAGGTCAAGGGTGTTCACATCAGTAAATTTCCCCAAATGGCGATTCTTCAATTAGATGTTCGCCATTTCCAATCACCACCCTCTACCTCCAGTTCTACCATTCTGTTGGTGAAGACTTTTTATTTCTAGTGCTTTCTCTTGCTCTTAAGCAATGATCATCTTTTCAAATAGATCACAGCAAAACAAAACCCCATCGTCTGACCTCTGAATGTTTTTAAGCATGTGTGAATGCCAGAGAAAGATAGCTTCTATTTCCCACTAGGCTTTGGGCAGGAGAGATGGTTTAAGACAGGGAGAGCCACCAACATGCTCAGTTCTAAGTCTTTTAATTGCACAGGGGACACCCTGCAGAACTGCAGAACCGGAAGCTTTCGGTGGCTCATGAGCCGGTTCCTCTGGTGCATTCTTTCTCCTGTGTATCTGGAAGTGAGTTTCCTCCACCTCCTCTCCACTGCCCCCTCCCACCTCGTCCTCTACGTGTCACCATTGGAAAAGGCAAGAGCAAGAACGCGAACGGAGCTGTTGCCTTTGCCCTTTGCAGTCTGGGTGCTCTTGGACAAGCTGTTGGTCTCCTTCAACAGGCCTGGACCTGAAAATCCTGTGCAGTCGTAACACAGGGTGTAGGTGAGCCTCTTGGGGGTTGGCTGCAGGTGATGGGCATGGCCTTACTACCAGCATCTCACACAGCAACTGTGCTGAGCATCTTGCTCAAAACAAGCAAACAAAAGTCAGCTGTTCCTTTTATCCAGCCAGAAAAATCCAGTAGAGATGCTCCCGCCTCCGTTCTTGGCTCTGTTCAGATGTCTTTGCAAACGTAGCACTGAACCTAAATTTTACCTTTATATCTGCCAGCGCTATCACAGCTTCCATGAAATAACGCCTTCCGTTCCAGAATGTGGCGGTGTCAAAAATCTCGTTTTATAAGCTTTAAAATCTCATGCTAAGGTCCAAATGTGATGCTGGCTCATTTATGTATTTATTGGACCGCAGGCTGAACTCAGGGCTTTGTGAATGCCAGGCAAGCACTCTACCACTGAGCTACATCCCTAGCACCATTCATCGTTCTAAGAAAACACATTGGAGACTACAGAAATGGCCCAGCAGCCAAGGGCACTTGCTATTGTTTCAGGGGACTGGTGTGGCATTCCCAGCACCCGTACTGAAATGGGCATATACGCTTACAGACAGCTATAATTCCACCTATAATTTCAGTTCCAGGGGATCTGATGCTTTCTTCTGCTCCCCAAGGGCATCAGAAATGCATAAGGCAACAAACACACCCATATGCAGGCAAAAGATTTGGTTTACACACATAAACTAAATCTTGAGAAAATATGTTGTGTCTACACACAGTGGAACACAGATGGAATCCAGGGCTCAGGAGGCAAGAAGCTGTGAATCTGAGGCAGCCTGGGCTGCAGGGTAAGAGCCTGTCTCAAAAAAAAAAAAAAAAAATGTGAAAAGAAAGGAAGAAAGAAGGTGAGGGGGGTGTGGCTCAGTCAGTAAAGGCTTATCTTGCAAGCAGGAGAATCTAAATGTGATCACCTGGATTCGTGTGAAAATGGTAGGCGTGGGGCCATGCTCTTATAATTCCAGAACTGTGGAGGTAGAGACAGGCCTCCTTGGCCAGCCAGTTTACCCTAATGGGTAAGCTCCAGGCCAAGGCTAAAGAGACACTCCACCTCAAAGCATGATGTTCCTGAAGAAGGTCCTCAGAGTTGTCTTCTGGACTTTACACACACATGCTGATACAACTGTATGCACAGTGCATACATGTGAAAATACACGCACACACATGCAGAGAAAAAGCAAGCGAGCCAGAAAGGAAAGGGAAAAAAATAACAAGTATCTCCCAGTGCTTAGACACTTGGGAAACAAGGCAGGAGGGTCAGGAGTGTGAGGGCAGCCTTAGCTAGGTCGGGAGTTCGAGACTAGCCTGTGTGACAGGAGAACTTCTCTCAAAAATAACCAGAGAGAGAAAGGGGGTAGGGGGAGAGATTATTGTTAAAGAGTCATTTGCTTAGAGTAACGCTAATTTTTTTCATAGATGTCTTCACACTAGATGTTCATCAACTTATTCTGGATGAGTGGGAGTCAAGTTCTATGCTGATTAAACCCTCTGATGGGGCTAGGGGAATTCAGTTCTGTTCCTTTAAACCTCAGACCTGAAAGTCAGTCTGTGGGTATAAAAAGAAAAACATGGCATGCATAATATTACTGCAAAATGCTGTTTGTGAATTCAATTAAAAGGAACTTTTGTTGAGACAAAAACTGGAATCCTGTGAAAAATGCTTAGAGCCCTGCTCTCCCTCCCCCATCCCTTCATTCTTATTTTCTAATAAATCTTCCTCAGACTGGAGATCTACTGGGAAATTTCACTTTTAGTTTTGGGAAAATGTCAGTTACCCGTGATGGGAATATCAGAATATTTAAGCAAAGAAAAAAAAAAAATCTCTCATACATGTTAAAAATAGCTGCAGGGTATTTTTTTTTTCCCCTTTAAATTCTGTAAAAGAGAAAAATTCACCTTTGGGCTGAAGTTGATGGGGGTGTGTTTCCTTAACAGGAAAGCCTTTTAAAGAAAATTAGTAGAAAGGAGACTGGAAACTGAGGCTGCCATCAGTTAGCAGAAGCCAGTGAGCCAAAAGGCCTCTGTCTGACCCTACCCCCACCCCTCCCCCACCCGCCAGACCTCCGTCCCACTGGGCATGCTCTTAGAGCCATGGGAGGGAGGTGGCTCCGACCAAGAACAAACATGCCTTTTCCCATTTAGGTCGCAGAGGCAGACGAGGCGGAGTGGGCCTGTAAGAACTCCTGGCCTCTGGAGGCTGCTTACTCTCCAAGAGTCTTCCTCCATTTTTAGTGAAGTCAACCGAAATTCAGACTTCCCCCAGAGGCCCAGGTCCCATCTCAGCCTACACAACAGGAGTGCCTGCAGTACTGTCTCTCTGCTGTATCCCAGGTCCCCATCTCCCTGTAACACAGGCCTGGCTCTGTTACCTCCCGGAAACCTCTTCTGCGACCAGGGAGAAGTTAGTCCTTTGGCCATCTCTGCCCTAACTCTTTCCTTTTTGTTGCTTCCCCTTTCTTCAACTGAGGCGGCTCCCACCACCTCCGATTCTTCCTGTAGCTGAGTCAAGGGGTAGGAACTGAAGAAAAGTAGAGGCAAAAGGTTTTAGAGATGGGTATGTTCTCATCATTTCCAGAGCAAGCTCAGGGAAATATCTAAACCCCTACTTGATTTTAAATGTATATAGATAAAAGCCAAACGTTGCTTGTGCCTAAGAATGAAAGGTTAGAGCCAGAACCTAAAGCAAGGCCAGCTTGGTCTTCAGAGTGAGAGCCTGTTTCAAAATAAATCATTTTAACTTTGTTTGTGCACGCGTGTGTCTTTCGTGTGTGTATGCGTGTGTGCCTGTGTGCATATACGTGTGAGTGTGTATGTATGTGTGTGTGTGCGCTTATGCAGGTACCTGCAGAGGTTAGGAGAGGGTATTGGAGCTCCCAGATCTGGAGTGAGAGGTGGTTGGGAGCCTTTCGCTATGGTTGCAGAATGGAGCTTGGGCCCTCTGCAAAGCTGAGCTCTTAACTGTGGAGCCATCTTTCCACTCCCCTCCCCAAATTAGAAATAAAAAAAATCACTTACTTTTTAAGTGCAGTTTTGCCCAAATGAATGTATTCGCATCACATGAACGCCTGGTACCCTAAGAGATTAGAAGAAGGCAATAGATTCTCTGGACCTGGAGTTATTGGCAGCTGTGAGCTGCCAGATGGGTGCTGAGAAATAAACCCACATCTTCTGCAAGAGCAGCAAGTACTCTTAGCCACTGAGCACCTCTGCATCTAGAGAGCCACCTCCTCTCCCTAGAATTTTATAAGATGGTTTTTCTGACTGAGCTCAGACTCTTTGCTTTTACACACCATCTTAGCCCAAAGGTCAAGAAACAATCAGAACATATATTTTAAAATATCGCCTCAATTTCTAATAGTTATGGGAGAGCCACAAGAACAATTGATGTTTAGTCGGTTCAGGCATGTGGGTCGCTACTTCCTGTTTTTCTGAGGTCTGTGATACTGTATAATGATTTACGATGTTGCTAGAGCAGGCAGGCTGCCCTCTCTTTATGTGAAGACATTGTTTACTGTTTAATTGTGTAAAGCAAGTGTACTGAATGTCCTCTCGTCTTTGCTTTGCTTTTCTGAGTGAGGATCTCTCTGTATTCGTAAGGTAGCTTGGGTTCACCATGTAGCCCATGCTAGGCCCAGATATCAGACGCTCCTGCCACAGCTACCCAAGTGCTAGGATGACAGGTGTGGGCAGCCACCTCTAGCTGCATGTCTGTTACTTTGCTATGTCAAAGTCAATGGAATGATTGTCTTTCAACATCTTTTTATAATAGCATCACATCAAGGTGTTGTACTGTCTTGAAAGAAGCTTAAATGGTGACTGCTCAGGAACATTAAGAAAGAAAGAGAGGGAAGGAGGAAGGAAGGAAGGAAGGAAGGAAGGAAAGAAGGAAGAAAAGAAGGAAACTACAAGAAGATTCCATGGTGAAACCCACTACTTTGAACTTAAATTTTTTTAACTCAGTAAAAAGAGGAATATATATATATATATATATATATATATATATACACATATAGAAATACATCTACATCTACATCGAATATATATATTTCGAGACAGGGTTTCTCTACGTAGCGTTGGCTGTTCTGGACTTGCTTTGTAAATCAGGCTGGCCTCAGACTCACAGAGCTCCACCTGCCTCTGTCTTCCTGAGTGCTGGGATCACAGGCGTGCGCCACTGCTCCTGGCTAAAAAGAAAGGGTTTCTTTTTAAATTAATTAAGATTAGTACTGAGTGTGTACAGAAAGCAACTTCCTGGACTGTACTCTCTCCACCGAGTCACCTCACCAGCCCATCGAATTTCAATGTCTTTCTAATCCAGGCTAAAAACTGGACGAAACTGAGAAGCCCAATTAACTCGAAGCCCTGTCTCTGCGCAGTGCGTGCAGTCAAGGAGAGCGCTCACCAGTGTCCTGCCTCTGCCATTCAGTGCCGCATGACTCTGAATCCGGGCGGGCTTCACGCTAGAAAACGGGGCAATATGGATACCTGCTTTCTAAACGCAAAGGATTGTGGGTTAATGGCCACACGTTGCTCAAGAGTGGTTTCTGTCAGTCCCTCTGGGGCTGTAAGTCTGGGGTAAAGTACATGCAATATAGAGTTTTGTAAATGGAATTTCAAGTTTGCTTACATGCTTTATCTTTTCTTTTTGGCCAAAAGGTGTTACTCTGCAGAGTAATACCTGAAAACAAGGATTATGTTCTTGGATTTTCAAAACAAACAACAAAGCAAAAGCCTTGGCCTCATCCAAGGCTTCCAGGGAGTTTTTGACCTTTGCTTGATGAAACATGGATTTGATTGGTGTTTTTTTGTTTTTTTTTTTTTTTTTAAACAACCATGTTCTCTGCTTGAAAGCTAATCCTATTTATGGTGAGCGCTGTTTTTTCAATTAGGTTTATTTTCATTTTCCCATAGGCCATGTTAGCTGAGAATGTCCAAAAGTTTATTTTTTTCCCTTTATGTCTTATGATGGTTTTTAAAATAAAACACACAGCACTTATCTGTGAGATTTCTTTTGGAACACTGGTGAGTCCGAAATAAGTTTGTGCCCCCACCCCAACCCCCGGCACACCCACACATACTACACCTTATGATAAGTGCTAAAATGCTCTTTAGAGTGGAATCATAACTCGTTTTTCATAGCAAACTTAGAGCTGGACCATTTCCGCTTCGCTAACCTTTGAAACGTGTGTACGTGTGTGTGTGTGTGTGTGTGTGTGTGTGTGTGTGTGTGTGTGTGTGTACGCTACTGCTTGGCAGGTCGGACTTAAAAACGTTGATACGCCCAGGGCTGGCTTTTCTAAGCAAACAACTTCACGCTGAAAATTCAAAAACAGTTTTTCAGATTCCAAGCTTAATATCAACTGTGTGTTCTCTATACGAGAGCTCTCAAGTGTGCGGCGGGCGGGCGCGCGGGAAGCGGGGTGGGGGACCAGTCGGTGGTAAACCAGGAGCCACATCGCTTTTCTAAGAGTTCTCCGCCGGGAAACATTCTCCGGGGAAACATTCCGGGGAAAGCGACCTGGGCCCTCTGCGCGCGGGGCGCCTCCCTTCTCCCCTCGGCCTGCTGCTGGTGGGGACCGCGCGTCCTCATCCTGGGGAGATTGGCCTGCACCGATCTGGGGGCCCCAGGGCCTGGGAGCGCGAGCGCAGCTGCGGAGGGGCTCTCCACCCCCGGGGGAGGTAACCTGGGCTGACTCCTTGACGCTCAGAGCGCGGGGCCGAGCGCTCGCCAGTTCCTTCTCGCCTTCCCAGTGCAGAGCCCGCCCCGTCTGCGTCCTGCTCCTCCCTTCAGCCGCCCTCCCTCCCAGCTGCCAGTTCATCTCCGCTCCCCTCCTTCCACCCTTGCCCCTACTCCCCGCTCCCACCTCTCTCCCAGTGGCCTCCCTCCCTCCTCCCCGGTACCCCTTTCCCAACTCCCCCACCGCTCCTTCATCTTTTGTTGTTCCTCTGCTCGGCTCCCTTCCCTCCCAGTGCTCTCCCCGCGTTTACTTCGCAACTCGGTCCTTCTTCCCTTGCTTCACCCCATCCGTCGCTGGGCCCCTTCTCCCTCCTCTCTCCTGCAGCCCTCCATCCTCTCTAGTCCCCTCTCCCTGCCTCGCGCCCCTCTCGCTTTCCCTCCTCTCCAGCTCTGGGTTTGTGGCCCTCCCACGCTGTTGCTATGGAGTCGCCCAAGGCTGCTGGCCGCCTGGCGCTAGCTGCCCTGAGGCCCCGGGAGCAGAGCGGTGACTCCAGCCAAGACTGCGGCGCCGCCGCACCACTTCGGGGTCCAGGAACAAAGCGTGCCCCGCCCCGCCCCGCTCTGGAGGCTTCCCCGAGACCTTCGGGCGCCCCAGGTCCTGAGGCTTAAGACCACCTATAATCCCATCGCTCCCAGCCTCTGCGGGCAGGACCCTGGGGCCGAGGTGACAGCTGTGCGCGCTCGTGCAAACCACCTTCCTGGTCCCCTGAAGCTCACTCTCAACACCGCCCAGGCTCGGAGGTGTCGCTAGGGCCGCCAGCCGGCCAGATGGTCCTATTTAATAGGACTGACCCCTTTTGTTGGGGTCCCTAGGAGCATCCAGGCCAATTTACATAGGAAAATGGGGTTTGTGTCCCCAATTCAGTGCAGTGCCCCGACAGCTGGTAGCCCTCTCTTTGTGTAGAGACCCCACAGCGGGCTGATTAAAGTGGTTTATGTGTGTGCAGATGTGTGGGTTGTGAACAGCGATTTCACCGGGAAACCAGTGGCTCCCATGTCTCGCTCCCAGGACCTGAAGGAAATATATCAGTCAGTGTATTGATAAGACCCCAATACCTCTGATGCTCTTATAGATCGCATAGCTAATTGACCCCTAAGTCTGTGGAAGGAATCTTAGGAAGAGGCCTGAAGTCTCTGTTTATTTGCAGCTAGGTCCTTCCCTGGGAAAGTTAAAACGCTGAACTTAAGACTTAAGGAAGACTGCTTGGACTTTAAAAAAACGTTCTTGATGAAAGATCTAATCTAATTGTGCTTGTCTTTGTGGACTGACTCGGCTGATTTCTATTCATGGATATATCCTGGAACAGGCTGAAAGCTATCATTTGTTTGGTTTGGAATCAGTAGCTTAAACATGTGTACTTAAACGGTAGAATGGGAGGACAGAGAGAAACTTTTTATTTTACCAGTGAGGAATCTGAGTCACAAGAGGTAAGTATGCTTCCCAAGAGCACACAGCTCTGCAAGGTAGGAGTGGTCTGAGTCCATGAAAGATTGCGATGGGAGAGAGGACTACGATGTGTGAGCACTCCTGAAATCCCATCCCCAGGTCACCAGGGCAAGATGGCCGTAAGTTCAAGACCAGCCTGAGCTACACAGACTTTGTCTCAAAAACAAACAAAACTTCAAACCCAAAACAAAACAAAACAAAAGACCAAGGGAAGGGAAACTTATATAATAGGGTTAGAACCTCTGGCAGTGCCTGCATGAGGTACCTCCAGTTTTCCGCCAGCGCGCTGGAGCCACCAACAGGTAACTCCTTAGATGAGGATTCAGAGGGCTTTCCCCTTCAGCCTTCCTTCCTTCACTGTGGCTTGGCTTTCACAATCTGTGCTGAAACCAGTTCAGCCACCACAACTTTCAAGAATCCTGTTCCAGGACCCATTTCTATCACAATGAACATTTTGTGACAAAATATAGCTGGGAGCACTCTCTCTGCCCCCATCGGGTGGAAAGGCGATTATAGTAATTCACTTGGACAGGTTTCAACAGCCGGTGCTGCTTTTGGAGGATTTAAAAGAATCTCTGTAGGACACTTGCCTTACACCAGGAACTGTGGTGAAAGAATTCTACCAGAAAACCTTCCAGTAGGATTCTACAACCCTGCTGCCTGGAAGCCCTAAATGAGTTTATGGTGACTTAGGAAAGAATGTCTCTGGGGAGGTCTTTAGTTTGCTGTAGCTCTGTACATTAAGAAGACAGTCTGAGGGGCTGGAGGTGTGGCTCAGTCGTTGAGAGTAGTCACTGCTCTTGCAGAGGACCTGAGAGATTATCCTACTTCTGGAGGTGATGGGTAGTTCACAGCCCAGAACTCCAGCTCTGGGGGAATCTCTGTCTGGCCTCCACGGACACCCACATGCACAGAGATATGCGCATAAATTTTTATTTAAAAAGATTCTTTGGAGGCCAGAAGTGGGTGTTGGGTCCCCTGGAGCTGGAGTTTTAACTGTTGTTAGCTGTAGATGTGGGTGCTGAGAACTGAAGTCAAGTTGTCTGTGAGAGCTGTATGAACACTTAACAAGTGAGCTGTCTCTTTAGCTCCACAAAGAAAGCATATATATATATATATATATATATATATATATATATATATATATATATACATATACACACACACACACACACATATATATATATATATATATATATATATATATATATATATATACTTTCATCCCAATTACTTCTTTATTTTAGCTACTATTTTGTATCTGTATCCATTATTTAGTGGATTGTAACAAATGACTCCCCCCCCCCAAAAAAAAACAAACACCCTTGCCTCAAGGGTGTGCCTGTGGGTCCTCTGGAGGTCAGCAGAGCATCTCTCATGGTGATGACAGGGCTGTGGACAAAAGGTCGAATCTCCTAGGCTCACAGAGTGCCGTAGGTAGGCTTGTTCTGTCCTGAGCCTTTTATCCAGAAAGTTCATCTCCCGGTGATGCATGACAAGAGAAAGGCTTGGCATTAGAGACTCAGCTCATGTCTATAGACTGCTCATTGGGGCGGGGGGCCTGCCACTTCATCCCTTTTACCTCCCCTACTTGGTCAAAACAGGTCCCAAAGCTCTGCCTCCCAGCAGAGACTGTGGCAAAAAGGCAGGGATAGAGGAAGGAGCCACCGCCACTCTAAATCCTGGAAATGACCACAGCAGACACATATATTTAACTTAGGTTTATTTCTCTCAGGTAGAGTGTGCTAGGTGCTTTGCACACAATTGCTTTGCTGATTGCTTCGCATTCATACCTGTCATACATGATAGCTGTTTGAAATGATGAGTCAACTAGCTAAGTAACCTTAGTTATTTCCCTGATGGGAGTGCAAGTCTGTTAGTTTATCCTGAAGTGATGGTTAAAACTCTCTGAGCCAGGCTAGGCAGCTCACATCTCTAACTGCAGCATTCAGGGAGGCAGAGGCAGGCAGGGCTCTCTGAGTTTGAGGCCAGCCTGCTCTACAAGGCTAGTCCAGGACAGCCAAGGCTACATAGAGAAATTCTGTCTCAAACAATAACAAAAACTTTCTGATGGAGACAAGTATGGAGTAGGGTGCTAAGGCAAGAAGATCATCCTGAATTTAAGCCCAATCTGGGCTACATAGAAAGTTCTAAGCCAGCCTGGGCTGTAGACACACTGTTTCACGATTCAACAACTGCCAGGTGTTGGTGGGGCTCTCCTTTAATCCCAGCAGAGGCAGGTGGATTTCTGAGTTCCAGGCCAGCCTGGCTTATAGAATAAATTCCTGAACAAGCAGGGGTTAAACACGGCTACCCTGTCTCTGAACCCCCTTCCTCTGAGTGCTCCCGAAACCAACAAAATTAAACAATCACAAAATCAACAAGAACAAAAGTGTTCTGACTTAAAGGTCATTTTCCCTGAGTTTAAGGTCAGCCTGGTCCAAAAAAGAGAGTCCAGGACACCCAGGGCTCTGTGACACAGAGAAACCCTGTCTCAAAAACAAACAAACAAACAAAAACAAAGCAAACCAAACGAAAACAACAACAAAAACAAAAACAAGACACACACAATCAAAATGCACTCCTTAAGCTTTTACTTTAAAAGCCTAAGTTTCAAAATGTTTTACTTTTTTTTTTTCTAGAACATATAAACAGATACTATATAAGAGTAGTTCTAATTTCCACTTGGGTGAAAATTAGAAATGTAGGGAAGAAAAAAGTTTACTTTTATTTTAGTACATGCCTGGTGTCACAAATGGTTTCCTTTCCTTTCCTCTTTTTTTTTTTTTTTTTGGTCTTGTTTTGAGACAAGTAGGTCACTGAGTAAGTCTGACTGGCCTGGAATCCTCCTTCTAGCTCTCCAGTGGTAGGATTAAAGGCGTGCACCACCACACCCAGCCACAAAAAGGGTTTTCTTAAGGTCCTGATTTTAAGGGGGGCAAGTCCTGTGCAATGTACTTTTTATTCCTTTGGAGTTTGAATTTGTCCTGCCATTTTCAACTGTGACAAATGGTGGGGTAGGAGACAAAGTGGATGTTAATGCTTAGCTATAGAAAGGGGAGTTTTGCATATAGCCACAGGCTCCCTGGGGAGTTACTCCTGTTACGAGTTACTCAAGTCTTGAACACAGGAGTATGTGAAGTTTGAGCTACTGGTTGTCTAAGTCCTCACAGGGAGGCACCCGAAAACTGGGTTCCAGGTCGATGTTATTTTGGATAAGAAAGGAAACCGGAAGTTTGGAGCCTGGAGCTGTCTCGGCTCAACCATAGGTGCACTGCTCTCTCTTTCTCTCAGTATATTAGAATGCTAGGAACTTTTCTCAGACTTCCTTCACAGATTTTTATGAGCACGTTTTCCTGATAATTAGTAAGATCCTACAAAGGGCACACTTGGCTTAGTTTAACTGCAGTCTGGTGATTTAGAGGACCTTTGTTCATTCTTTAGAGCCCCACCAGGCACACGAAATGCAATAAGTCCTAATCCTTGGCCCCAAGGTGCTTGCAAGCAGGGTGGTGAAGAGAGGGACATGATGAGCTCAGGACAGGTGGGTGAAAGGTCCCCGGGGACAAGAGGAAGCAGAGGATACAGACTAGCTTTAGAGATTGCACAATGCCCCGCAAAGTGTAGAGGTCCTCCTGCGTTCACCCTGGGATCCCAAGGCAGCCAGCCCTACCTGTAGGTTAGTACAGCGTGATTCCTGTCATCCCTGTTACTCCCGTGACAGGTTAAAGGTCGCACCCTGCAGGGGATGGAACTCGTGCACACCTGGCCTGCTGTCAGGGGACTGGTGTCTTGGAGAGAGTGGTTCCCAAGCTCCTGGCTGTGGGGGAAAAGGCACCAGCAGTTATGGTGTGAAGGTGATGGTGGTGGTGGGGGCAAATGTCTGGAAGTCTAGAGGTCTGGAAAGAAAACATCAATCAGGAGAGAGGTTTGAAAATGTATTTTCTAGACAATAAAGAAACGAAAGATCTATTTTAAACAATAAAGGAAAAGGAGTGAAACAAGACCAGGAGGCCGAAAGAGAAAGAAAAGAAAACCAGTAGGTCTGGATGAAGGTCATCTGCAGTAAGAGTGAACCAAAGATCCAAGAAGAAAGAGTTAGTACGCAAATCAATCACTTTCGGCGTTCTCAAGGGCAAAATGCAGTGCTCTTCCGTATTGAACACAAATGAGAATACAACCTTATGTAATTAAAGACCCTGCAGTGCTGCTGTGGCCCAGCCTCAGCCACAGTGATAGCTAGCTCCTAACTGTAGGGCTGGCCACTTCAGGGTACACAATAAAAAAAAAAAAAAAAGTGAAAAATAACACCCTTCTTCTCTGAAGCCAGAGCTAAGGGATCCCTCCTTTTGGGGTTTGCAAATGAGGCTTTGAATGTGACAGCATTCTCCTCCCTGTTACATGTGGGTTCTCTGGCTTCACAGGGTTTTGCAGAGCCTGGACAATAGGCAGCTACAAAATTAGAACAGTTTGGATGTCCAAAGTAAGTAACTTGGCTGGTTCGTGATTACAGCGAGCACCCTGGTGGGGCTTGACCAGACCAGGCTGGCTTCAGTCTGCCTGTGTGCACAAGTAATGGTTGGGGACGGTTCTGGTTTGAATCTGAAATGCCTGCCAAGGGCTCATGTTTTAAAGCGTGCTCCTCCGTTGGTAGGACTGTTCTGAAGTCTCTAGGAGGAAAGAGCGTGCTGGAAGGTCATTGGTGTGAGCCTCTGAGGGTTAGGCTCACGCTCTGCTTCTGCCCTGGTTCTCTCCTGATCTGCAGCTACAGAAACAGCCCGTGCAGTGAACTAAGCTGCTTTACCACCTTTTCCCGGCACAGGGGACTGAGACCCTTCGCAACTGTGAGCCCAAACCTGTCTTTCCTCTTTTAAGTTATTTTTGCCTTGTGATCGCAGGCACACGCAAGTGATCCATTTAAAAGGATTTATGTCGTGGTCATTTTTTTTTTTCCACTCGAATGGCTGCATCGTACTTAGGCCCACCATGGGATTTTCTTTGGCATGTGTCTGGGACTAAGGAGGTGGCTCAGGCAGTGACGTGTTTATCTTGCATGAGGCCCTGGGCTCAGCCGCAGAGCCCACAGAACATGCCAGGTGTGGTGAGTGCCTGCGATCCCAGCATTAGGAGGGCTGAGGCAGGAGGACTCCTAAAGGTTTCTGGCTAAGTCTAGGCTATATGGTGAGCTCCAGGCCAATGAGAGACCCTGTCTCTATGGATAAATGGAAAGCATTTCTGAGAATGATGTTCCTAGCCTCTACACGCACATTAACTGCCTGTGCGCACGCGCACGTTCAAACACGCACGCACACACACACACGCACGCGCACAGACACAGAGAAAATAAAGTGTCATATTCATATCTAAGCTGACTTTAGTAGTAGACAATAGGTACTATGGAAACTTACAGCTGGAACCTCCATCACCTTGTTTCCGCAGTGATTCAGGTAGCGGAAAGCCCCAGACAACCTTCATGACACATACTAGAAACACACACACTTCTTTTCTTCTTCAATAGAGAGAGGAGAATTTTTGGTTTTTGCTATTTTGTTGAGGGACGAGGAAGATGAGCTGGAGAAGAACAATGGAAGGAGGTGGTGTGTATAAACTTCATTCTAGTTTGCAGCCATGGTAGGGAAAGAAGCAGAGCTGGGAGCCGAAGAAACTGAATTTTAGGCCCTAAATGACCAAAGCATTCCTGAGATTAGGAGTAGGCAAACTCTGTGCTTCCTTCGACCTTGCGGTGACATTTTGGACACTGGGGCTTTGGGAGGACCTGGACTTATCTGTCCTGTCACAGCTGTTGGTGTTTTCATCCAGGGAAACAGCCGTAAAGGCAGATACAGCATCCAGAATGGGCAAGATTTGTCACTAGGTGGTCCTGAGATGTCACTTTGAGGCTCCCAGAAGTAACAGTGGAAGTTCTGTAATGACCAGCCGAGGTCCTGGTGTCACAGTGATGGTGCTGAGAGCCATGGGCATCTCGAAATCATATTAACATGACCTCATGTGATATAAAGAGGCGTGGAACCCATGAGTCATGAGAGCGTTCAACTGCATCAGCTCCTTGTGGCCTGAAGCACCCCACAAGGCTGTGATAGCACCTATCTATCAATCATTCGGATGGACCGCCAGCTTGCACTTTGGTTTTCCAGGCAGACCACCATTCTCTGCCAGCATGGATCGGTGTCTGTTTTTCTAGAAGTTAAACTGAATGTATGAAGTATTAGTTTCTTGAAGAAAATTATATGTGCTCCGTCTGGTGTGGTGGCCAGCTCCTGTGATCACAGTGCTTGGAAGGTAGAGACAGGAGCATCAGAAGTTCGAGGTCATCCTCTGCTAGTAAGCTCATGGCCAGCCTGGGCTACTTGAGACCCTGTCAAAAACAAATACAATCTCAAGTCCCCAAACAACAGAATAATTAAAAGTGTTTAGTGCTCCCGCCCCACTAGGTTTTAGAGTTGGTAGAGTAATTCTACCAACTGTTCTACCAATTGTTTTTGATTTCCCTCTGTCCCTTTCTCTAGTCAGTTTTTCCTTTGGTGCTTTGAGGCTTATATAGACCAGGCTGGCCTCAAATTCTCGACAGTCTTTCCTCTAATTCAGAAGCTGGGTGTGGAACACAGGCCTTGTTCATTGATTTTCCTCCTTTTGAAATATTCTCCTGTTGAGAGGTAAGTCTGGGAGAGGTGTGGAAACTATGGTCAATTTGTGTATGAATTAACTCTAAGAAGCCAACAGACTCTCCAAATGTCAATTCTTCAGCCAGTGGGAGAGTTCCAGAGGAAGAAATGAGAGAGAAACTGCTGCAAGGAGGATATTTATATGGTACTAAATGACGTAAAGAACAACTAGGTACTGTTTGTTTTTTTTTTTTATTGTAATCAACATTAAGTTGGGAGGAAGGTTTCCATTTTCACACTAGCGACAGACCTACAGATTCAGCCATTGCCACATGCACGGTATTTACAGCTGCCATCCATCTTCTGATCTCTAGTGTCAGAGGGACCTCACCGGCTGCCCGCCCCACCCCCACCTTCTCTATTTTATCACCTTTGTCCCTCTTCAGGCAACAGCACAGGAGCTTCCTGGTCACGTACAGTTGTGACCCTGCTGTGAGAAGTCATTCATCTGTCCCCATCTGCTTGGATCAATAGCTACAGCAATGCTGGGGCAGCGTGGCTCTCTGTACACAATCCCCGTCCATCTTTCTCATCAAACACGAAGTAGAAATACGGGGTGCATAAGCGGGGGAGGGGGGAGTCAGTTCTTTTCACATTCAGGGCCAAACTGTCTTTATGGATACCGCATTTTTGTCAAATATTACAATTTAAAATTTATAAAGGCCTTTTTAAGTGAATTTTCTCACTCCCAAATGGTGAACTCTAATTAAATTATTACCCTCTTGAGTTACTGACGAGGGAGCTGAACCTTGCTCTAAGTCATTAGTTGCCATAGAAATGGGACTCAAGGGCTAGATGGCTCAGTTCTTAGGAGCACTGGCTGCTCTTGCAGAGGACCTGGGTAGCATCCCTGACACCCATAGGGCACCTCAGGGCTGTGTCATGTCCTCTTCTGGTCTTTCTGGGTACCAGGCACATTTGTGGTGCAGAGACATACACGCATGCAAAACATCCATACACATAAAATAAAGTAAAAAAGAAAAATAAATGTTCTTTTTTTTTTTTTTTTTTTTTTTGTTGTTTTTTAAAAGAAGAAAGAAATGAGACTCAAATTCAGAATTTGAGTCCTTGGCCATTGGCCACCTTCTTTTTGCTTGTTTCTTTGTTGCTGTTGTTGTTTTTCATTTTTTGTTTGTTTTTTGAGACGGGGTTTCTCTGTGTAGCCTTGGCTGTCCTGGACTCACTTTGTAGACCAGGCTGGCCTCGGACTCACAGTGATCTGACCGCCACTGCTTCCCAGAGTGCTGGGATTATAGTCGTGTGCTACTGTCCCCAGCTTGTCCAGCTTCTTAAGTCATGAGGCATTGCTAAATAATAAAGGATGTTATTTTACACAATATATAAAGCTTTGGTTTTGGCAAGAATCAATGAAAAAATGCCAGTCTGATGTGAAGAAGGTCACTTCCTGAATGGCAGATGGCTCCTTTCTCTTTCTCACACTGACTATGCAGGTAGTCACTCTGCAATTCACCCCAAGTCTAGATGCTCAAAGGAGCAACCAAACAAGCAGATACTCAAAAGCTGATAATTTAGAACAAGATGGGTTTTTTTTGTTTGTTTGTTTTTGTTTTTTGTTTTTTGGTTTTTTTTTTTGTTGTTGTTTTTTAATCAGGATCTCACTATGTAGCTGTCCTGGAACTCACTGCACAGACCAGGCTGGTCTCAAACTCATAGACATCTGTCTGCCTCTGCATCCAGAGTACGAGATTAAAGAAAGCCATATGCCATCAGGCTTGGCCTAGGGTAGGAAAAGTTAGTCACAGGGAAAGGAAGGCCAAAGAGATGAAGGCACTCACAGCCATACCTGTGATAGTTCAGTCCCTAGGACCCACGTGATCGGGGAAGAGAACTGACCTTCAAATCAGCACACACATGCTGGTGTGTGTACCCACACAGAGAAATAAATAAATGTTTAATTTTTTTTTTTTAAAGAAAGAAAAGTAGCTGGCTGGTGGTAATCCATGCCTTTAATCCCAGCCCACGGGAGGCAGAGGCAGACGATCTCTGTGAGTTTGAGGCCAGGCTGGTCTATAGAGCAAGTTCCAGGACAGCCAAGGGGTACACAGAGAAACAAACAAACAAAAAAATCAAAAGGAAGAAAGAAAGAAGGAAAAAGTAACTATCTATGTGGGATGCTACCTCTCTGTAACCCCAGCACTGGGCAGGCTGAAGTGAGATAGTGTGGGACAGCCTGGGCTACATAATAAGAAACTGACTCAAAGGAGGAAGAAGATACACACACAGTTGTTTGTATATTACTTAATCTAAATAATTTGTTATGAATTTTAAGGAGAGTAATAGATATTCGTAATCATTTGCTGGGGGTCTAGTCTGGGGTTAGACATGAACACACTGTTTTCACTTAATCCTCCCGATAGCCCCATGATAGCAACTCTATTTTGGCCCTGTTTTACTGGTGAGGAGCTGAGACTTAAAGAGTTCACGTGACTCCTCTGGGTGTTAAAAAACCGAGGCAGCAGAGAGTTATTGCAATCACTCCATTGACTTTATTCTTATATCCACAGAAATCCCATTTCATGAAAAAAAAAAATCATGGATAAAAAAAAAAAAAAAAAACTGAAAAGGCACGACCTATCCAGGCAGATTTAAGCTGTGCTGGTTGGAATCTGGCTGCTGTGGGGAGACTGGCTAATCTTGCCAGTTTTTCTAAATCATTAATTTGCTTTTCAGCAGAGCCTTGGGACTGTATGTGTTAAATGTTACAACTCAGCTAAACCCTGGAGCTAGGCTCAAACTGTACCTTTCAGGAGGGAAAAGCAGCAAATTAAGATAAACCAACACGAAACAGTTTTCATTTAAAGAAAAGCTATCCCTGGCATATATTATTTCTCCTAGCTACAAGGTCTTGACCCTTCAGGGACGTTGAAAGGAATAGCAGGATTGATTGAGGAAAAAGAAAACCAGCAACTTTCAAAAGCTGGTGGCAGATTAGATGGCATTGGGATGCCATGACTTCCTTCTGCAAAATGAGATTCATTAGAGAAAACTCTTAGCTTAATTAAGGCTGCAAACTAGCAGTGCTGCCTCCAGACGCTGGAGCTTCGGAGGCCCGTTGGCAGCCTGGCTGTTGGGAAGGCGGTGCAAGCAGCTCTGGGAAGCTGGATGACAAAAGGCACCGGGAATACTTGATATTCTTTGAACCCGTGCTCCTATCAGGGTGGGCCATGCTCTGGGATTCAGAGCTCCGAGTGCAGGTGGGTTGTGACCTGGCCCATGAGGTATTATTTCCAGAGCAGGGTAGCTGGGAGGACAGAGGCTGACAGGCCCATGGTTGACAGTGGTCTGGGTCACTCTTCAGAACTCCTTCTGTTCTGGGATCCACATCAGCCGTTTCCATGGGCAGGCTGACTCATGAAAAACAGCAGAACCCAAACTGCTCAGGTGGAATGAAAGCAAACTTCTCTTCCAACTTAGAGCCTGAGCCCAGGCTCATCTACCAGTGATGAGAAGTCCAAATAAGCTTGGCATGGTGGTGCATGTCTTTAATCCTAGCACTCGGGAGGTAGAGGCAGGTGGCTCTCTGAGTTCCAGGACAGCCTGGTCTACAAAGTGAGTTCCAGGACAGTCAGAGGTACTGACTCAAAAAAAAAAAAAAAAAAAAAAAAAAAGAGGCAAGTAAGCAAAGATTACTGAAAACAGACAGGAAAAGATGTATACTATGTACCATGTGCTGACTTAGGGAAAGACACCCACCCCAAACCCAAGTCGGTCTTCTCGGTTCGGGCTTAAATGGAAGACTACAGGGACGCATGACTAAGCAGTCCTAGCAGGGAGCGTCTCTGCTCTAGTCTCTCCTGCGAGGTGGTTTAACAATTTGTCAGAACTCTGTAGCTTCCCCTTCCCAGAGACAGGCTCCCTGATCCCCGGGAAACTAATTTCTTGAGGTGCCAGATAAAGGGTTAGTGAAGATTCTTTCCCAATCTGTAGGCAGTCGTTTTGTTTTGATGACTGTGTCTTTTGCTTTACAGAAGCTTTTCAGTTTCATGAGGTCCCATTTATTGATTGTTGCTCTTAGAGCCTGTGCTGTTGGTGTTCTGTTCAGGAAGTTGTCTCCTGTGCCAATGAGTTCTAGGCTGTTCCCCACTTTTTTTTCCAACTGATTTAGAGTATCTGGTTTTATGTTGAGGTCCTTGATCCACTTTGACTTTAGTTTTGTGCAGGGTGATAAATATGGATCTATTTTCATTTTTCTGCATGTAGACATCCAGTTGGACCAGCACCATTTGTTGAATATACTGTCTTTTTTCCATTGAATGGATTTGGCTTCTTTGTCAAATACCGAGTATTCATAGGTGTGTGGGTTTATTTCTGGGTCTTCTATGCGGTTCCATTGATCCTCCTTTCTGTTTCTATGCCAATACCATGAAGTTTTTATTACTGTTGCCCTGTAGTACAGCTTGAGATTGGGGATGGAGATACCTCCAGATGATCTGTTGTTGTACAGGATCATTTTGGAGATTCTGGGTTTTTTGTTTCTCCATATGAAGCTGAGAATTTTGTTTTCAAGGTCTGTAAAGAATTGAGTTGGTATTTTGATGGGAATTGCATTGAATCTGTAGATTGCTTTTGGCAGGATGGCCATTTTCACAATGTTAATCCTACCAATCCATGAGCACGGGAGATCTTTCCATCTTCTGAGATCTTCTTCGATTTCTTTCTTCAGAGATTTGAAGTTTTTCTCAAACAGGTCTTTCACTTCCTTGGTTAGAGTCACACCAAGGTACTTTATGTTATTAGTGGCTATTGTGAAGGGTGTTGTTTCCCTAATTTCTTTCTCAGCCTTTTTGTCTTTGGTGTACAAGAGGGCTTCTGATTTTTTTGAGTTGATTTTGTATCCTGCCACTTTGCTGAAGGTGTTTATCAGCTGAAGAAGTTCTATGGTTGAATTTTTAGGGTCGCTCATGTATACTATCATATCATCTGCAAATAGTGACACTTTGACCTCTTTCTTTCCAATTTGTATCCCCTTGATCTCCTTTAGTTGTCTTATTGCTCTGGTTAGGACTTCAAGTACTATGTTGAAGAGATATGGAGACAGTGGGCAGCCTTGTCTTGTCCCTGATTTCAGTGGGATTGATTTAAGTTTCTCTCCATTGAGTTTGATGTTGGCTATTGGCTTGCTGTATATTGCCTTTACTATCTTTAGGTATGTGCCTTGTATCCCTGATCTCTTTAAGACTTTAAACATGAATGGGTGTTGGACTTTGTCAAATGCTTTTTCGGCATCTAAGGAGATGATCATGTGGTTTTTCTCCTTCATTTTGTTTATGTGGTGGATTACATTGATGGATTTCCGTATATTGAACCACCCTTGCATGCCTGGGATGAAGCCTACTTGGTCATGGTGGATGATATCTTTGATGTGTTCTTGGATTCGGTTTGCAAGTATTTTATTGAGTATTTTTTGCATCAATGTTCATAAGAGAGATAGGTCTGAAGTTCTCTTTTTTTGTTGGATCTTTGTGTGGTTTAGATATCAAGGTGACTGTGGCTTCATAGAATGAGTTTGGTAGTGTTCCTTCTGTTTCTATTTTGTGGAAGAGTTTGAGGAGAATTGGTGTTAGCACTTCTTTGAAGGTCTTGTAGAATTCTGCGCTGAAGCCATCTGGTCCAGGGCTTTTTTGGAGGGGAGACTGTTAATGACTGCTTCAATTTCCTTGGGAGATATAGGGCTATTCAGTCTTTCTACCTGATCTTGGCTTAAGGCTAATATTCAGTATATATAAAGAACTAAAGAAGCAGAAAAGCAACAAACCAAGTAATCCCATTAAAAAATGGGGAATGGAGCTAAACAGAGAATTCTCGAAAGAGGAACATCAAATGGCAGAGAAACACTTAAAGAAATGCTCAACCTCATTAGCCATTAGGGAAATGCAAATCAAAACAACCCTGAGATTTCACCTTACACCCATCAGAATGGCCAAGATGAAAAACTCAAGTGACAACACATGCTGGAGAGGTTGTGGAGAAAAAGGAACCCTCCTCCATTGCTGGTAGGAATGTAAACTGGTACAACCACTTTGGAAGTCAATCTGGCGCTTTCTCAGACAATTAGGAGTAGTGCTACCTCAAGACCCAGCTATACCACTCCTAGGTATATACCCAAAATTTGCTCAAGTACACAACAAGGACATTTGTTCAACCATGTTTGTAGCAGCTTTATTTGTAATAGCCAGAACTTGGAAACAACCCAGATGTCCATCAACAGAGGAATGGATACAGAAATTGTGGTATTTTTACACAATGGAATACTACTCAGCAATCAAAAGGGAGGAAATCATGAAATTTGCTGGCAAATGGTGGGATCTAGAAAAGATCATTCTGAGTGAAGTATCCCAGAAGGAGAAAGACAAACTTGGTATATACTCGCTTATATAGACCTACAAGATATGATAAACATAATGAAATCTACACACCTAAAGAAGATAATCAAGTAAGTGGACATGGGTGAAGATGATCAATCCTCATTTAGAAAGACAAATGGGATGTGCATTGAATGTATGACAGGAGTCTACCGCAAAAGGCATCTGTAAGACTCTACCTAGCAGTGTTTCAAAGCAGACACTAAGACTCATAACCAAACCATGGCAGAGTGCAGGGAATCATATGAAAGAAGGGAAGTTAGTATGATGTGGAAAGGATAGGAGCTCTACAGGTACCAAATATATCCAGGCACAGGGCTTTTTCTGAGACTGACACTCAACCAAGGACCATCTATGGATATAACATAGAACTTCTGCTCGGATGTGGCCCGTGGTAGCTCAGTATCCAAGTAGTTTTCCAAAGTAAGAAGAACAAGGACTATTTCTAACAGGATCTCAAGGGCAGGCTCTTTGACCTCCCCCCCCCCCCAGGGGAGGAGCAGTCCTGTTAGGCCACAGAGGAGGACTTTGCAGCCAGCCTTGAAGATACCTGATAAAACAGGGTCAGATGAAAGGGGAGGAGGTCCTCCCCTATCAGTGGACTTGGAAAGGGGTAGGGAGGAGACCAGGGAGGGAGTTGGGGAGGGGGAGGGAATGAGGGAGCGGGATACAGCTGGGACACAGAGTTAACAAATTGTAACTAAAAAGAAAAATTAAAAAAAAAGAAAAAAAATTTCTTGAGGTGCATTGACTCAATAGTCGGATAGCTGCAGCAAGGGGCATGGGATCTGTTAAATGCATCTGCACTCTAGGCCTGCTGTACTCCCCTTTCTGCGGTCTGATTTTATAGGTGAGGCCCCGGGCAGCCCAGGAATACAGCGGCATCTGCTTGTTGGTGGCTCCTCAGCAACCAGGTCTTCCCTGCTGTGGAGGGAGCAGGCCTTAGGAGACAAAGGTATTTTGCCTCTTGAATGCTGAGGGGAGGTTCTCAGTACCTTCTGTGTGATCTAGGGATATTTATTTGCTTGAATTTGCTATGTAATTGGCTCCTGAAAAAGCAGGGATTTGTTATCATTTTTAGACTGTCCTCCTTAATGCTGAGGTTGTTAGGACCAATAAAATGATGATGCACACAGCAGATTTTATATGAAAGAGGTTTATTGACTGGATGGAGATGAAGAGAGAAAGAGAAGGAAAGAGTGAGACATGATAGGGGAAGATAGGGGTGTCCCGTCAGAGGAAGGGGAGAAGGCAAGAGGGTGAGAGGGAAAGCTAGAGACAAGGTGGCAGGTTGAACCTTTTAAGGAGAAACCTAACCACGCCTGCCAGGTGTGGCCACCTGGCCTGGGACACATGATGACATCGTAGGTTGCTAGGCAATGCAGAAGCAGGCTGCCTAACTACTAACATTCCTCCCTTTTTCTGTAATTAAAAAAGAAAAATGAGGAGCTTGGGCTGCTTCTTGTGTAAAACAAGTTAAAGTATATAAATTTAGGTTCATTGGAAGCAGCTCTTGGTTGCCATGCAAAGGGGTGAAAGAGAGAGAGAATAATAGCAACAAAATGTCCCGATTACATGGTCAAGAGGAAAAAGTTCAGGGTAGAGGGTTGCCAGTAGAGAGTTGCCAGCCACGCAAGGCAGCAGGTAGGGACTGAGGAATGCTGGGAGAACCTGGAGGTACCTGTCATGGGCCTGAAGCACATCAGAGGTCTTCATTAGGGGTATTGCCAGCAGAATCAGTGGATGGAATCAGTGGATGGAATTTACACCTGACTTTAGAATGGAGGCCCTTTCCTCGCTCTCCCCACGCTCTGAGGATTCTGTAGACAGGCCGGGGGTAGGGGTTCTTGCAGGCAAGAGTGTTCTTTTAGATCAGGTGTGCCGGGGTATCCAAGGGGGAAGGAAGTGGTGGTGGTGGGGCTCTTCGGCTCTTGTGGCTCTAGGTCTTGGTGAGGGAAGAGGCTCTGGTGGTTTTGAATTTGTCCCGAAGCTGATGACGCTGCCATGAAAGGAGAGGGTTCATTACGTCATCCCCTCGGGTTCACTTCAGCACACTGACCACGGACTCAAACCTCAGAAGCTGTGACCCAGAGAGACACCTTTCCTCACCTCAGTGACAGAAAGCCGGCCAGCACAGCACCCTGAATAAGAACCTAGTGGACTCTGAAGGGATGCATAGTTTCTAAAAGATTTTTTTTTATTAGCCAGGGGTAGTAGTGGCACACGCCTGGAATCCTAGCACTTGGGAGGCGGATCTCTGTGAGTTCCAGGCCAGCCTTGTCTACCGAGCTAGTTCCAGGACAGCCGGGGCTACACAGAGAAAACATGTCTCGACAAAACAAAACAGAACAAAACAAAACAAACACAACCTAAAAACCAAACCAAACCAGCAACCACACACAAAAAAAGAGATTTTTAAATTTTATTTCTGTGTTTGTGTGTTTTGATTGCATGGGTGTAAGTTTATCACACGCACGCATGTTGTCCCCAGAAGCCAGAAATGGGTATTTGTTCCCATGCAATGGAAACTACCGATGGTTGGCAGCCACCACGAGGAACTGGCAGCCGAACCCAGGTCCTTAGCGAGGGCAGTGAGTCTGTTAACTGCTGAGCCATCTCTGTAACCCCATGCGATTTTGTTTTGAGACAAAATGTCGTTTAGCTCAGGCTGGCCTGGGAGCGACAGAGTCATGGATGATCTTCCCAACTTGATACGCTGCCTCTCAGGGACACGGCAGTTGGAAATCTGCTGCAGGCCAGGTGCAGAGGGACCCACCTAGGTAGCTGCAGCTGTCTGAGAGCCCAAGGCAGATTGGCCAGTTGAGCCCCGGGGTTAGAAAAAAGCCTGGGTGATATTGCAAGGCCCAGGCCCCCAGATGAGATTTCTGCGGGGAACTGGGCACGGTCAGCAGCAGCACGGGGGCCCCGAGGCCAGTGGTTTCCACGCCACATGAAAACCGGTTAGAAACACACAGGCTCACGTTTCCTGGGGGCGGGGAGCAGAGACCCGTCACCCAACACGCTCCAGGTCCAGCCTAAGAACACTTCCCTCGTTCCCTCCTGCTGCTCAGTCAGCGTGGGCCTGGACCGGCCTCATGGACCTGACCTGCGACCCACGGGTGCGATGGGCCACGCTCGCCATCCAGCCGCTCTGGGTGTTGAGGCAGGAGGCTCAGCAGTTACGGCCCTCTGCTGCTGCATAGGGAAACCCTGTCTCAAGGGCAGGGAACGTCCGAGGCTACACCTTCAGGCCCCACTCAGAACTGAGGAGTTAGGATTCTGTAGTTGTAGTACGTTTATTTGTTTGTGAAGTCTCCCATAGACATCCGATGCTGGCTTGGAATTTACTACGTATTCCAGTCTGACCTCAAATTCATAATAACTCTTCTGAAGCCATGCGGCAGTGGTGCACACTTTTACTCCCAGCACTTGGGAGGCAGAGGCAGGTCAGTCTCTGTGAGTTCAAGACCAGCCTGCTCTACACTCCACCAAAGGCTATGTGGTTTCTCTGCATGTTAAAGTTTGCAAAGCCTGACTCAGAAGCCAAAGAAATATAACATTACTAGGGAAATAGAAAAATGGAGGCTCCGTTAATGACAAGCAAAATACAAAGTCAGGAATGTGTCTCCCTCTAAGAAGAGAAGCAAATTTAGTTATAGGAGAACTATGAAGCAGGTGTTTCAGAAGTAAACGTCCCATCCCAACCCAGCATTGTGCTATTAGTTAAGCTGGAACGAAGAGTCAAGTAAAATCCAGTGTAAATTCTAACCACACCCCTGTACACTTTCTCTTTTCCCTAATTTAATATAGCACCTGTCAATTTCTTTTACTCCAGAACCTGACTCCTTTGAAATAGGAATTGAAATACAGATCCCTTTGAATCACACACACACACACACACACACACACACACACACACACACACACAC
>NW_026587216.1:17951201-17981544 GCF_907164565.1 Psammomys obesus | reverse complement strand
CACACACACACACACACACACACACACACACACACACACACACACACTTTCACTCGGTACCTGTTGGATTAGCCAGGGTGCTTCTGAGAACTGGAAACAGCAGCCTGCCTCAGCCTGGACAGGGTGGGGATTTCAGGCATGCAGACCCATCCCCAGCTAAGGACACTGCTTTTTAAGCCCAGTGAATGGTTTCTGTCAGATACCCTGGAGGCCGTTGTGTGTAGGAAAGACCTTGAAGACACTGGCGTTTTGCATAGTCCAAAGAGAGAGAGGAAAGGCTGATGACAAGAGGGCGTCTGTCTGCCACCTTAGGGAATTGGCTGGTGTGATCGTGGGGGCGGATAGGTGGCACACAGGGCAGGGCAGGAAGCTGGAGACTGCAGCAAGGGATTGCAGACACTGCTGCAGTTTGAGTCTAAATGCACAATTCCATCCTCCCGGGAAACCTCCTAGTCTTCAAGTTGAAGGCACTGCTTAGATGGGTCTCATCCGTACAAGGGAGCGTTAGCTCCCTGATTCACATCTACTGAGTTAGTAATTCCTGCCTGGCTCAGTGCCGGAGTGCCGGTCTAGCACGAGTGAGGCCTGGGGTTCAGTTCCTAGTATTGAAAAACAAAGGTTGCAATTTCGTGTGTATGTGTAGTGTGTGCGTATGTGTGTGTGTGTGTGTGTGTGTGTGTGTGTGTGTGTAGAAGCCTATGCCTCAATACACATAGAGAGGCCTAAGACATATGATCACAATGGGTAAAGCATATAATCACAATGGCTATTTTTCTAAACTATATCTGAAACATTGGGGAGAATTTTCCCAACCTATTCTTATTGATTATTGCCAGGGAGATTGTCTCTATTTTCTATGAAGTATTTATTCTGTGATATTTCCTGGTACTTGAGTTCAGCTCTCAGTCAATAGCTCAAGTCTATTTCAAAATGGAGTTATATCCAGGCTAACTTAAATTCTTCATTCCGCCTTTTCTTGTTAATAAAGAAGCCAATCTTGGGCTCTTACATTCCATGGTCAGCCTCAAACTGGCGGTACTGGGTTCTCATTACCATCAACTATATAGTCCCTAGTCTTTGCATAATATATCCTAATAACTTATTAAGCAAGCATGATCCAAAAATGATCAAAAGCAAAATATTCTGCCTTTGAGCTGTTATAATTCTGGCTTTGTACATCCAGTATTGCAATACTAGTTTCTGCTTCAGCTAAGCAGGTCCCCAAGATAATAGCTAATGTCAGGGAGCCCCCTTTGAATTAGCATTTCAGCCTGTTAGGTGGGATTTGGGGCCAAGGGCCTCACCTTCTGAAAATGTTTCAGTGCTGACAAGAGGACCGTTGGCATCGGGGGCTAGGAAGGTTGAAATGCCAATCAATGGCTGGGTAATGGGGCAGCCCTCAGAAGCATCTTGTTAGTTGATCCACCTGAAGAGGCAGGGAGCAATCATGTCAGCTTCCAGAAAGTTCAGATCTTAGCTTGCAGTCTCAACCAGGTGAAAATCTGCTGAGACAAATTTCAACTAGAAACAGAAATTAAAATTTGTCTAGTAAATGGGAAAAGTGAGGAATCCCAAGACCAGGGAAAAATCATCTGGGGTCCATTTGAGCTGTGTCAGATCCAAGTCTCATGACTTTTTGATTTCCTGAAACATTTTGTGAATAACAGGTAAAACTGCATCCAATGGAATGAGTATCAATTTTTCTTAGCTGTTTGTTTTGTAACCTTTATAAACAACATAAGAGTGTCCATGGTCTGAAACTCTAACATTTTAACTGTGGGCCCTGTTGTTGGTAATCAGCCACCAAAGGAGCTCGGCCATTTTTATACATTTAACATCTACTTTTAGTCTCCATGTCAAATCGGAAATACATTAATGGCTTTAGTGCTAAATACTGGATGCTTGGACTTTCCTCGACAAAGCAGCTAGAAGGAATAGGTTTAAGATATTTCTGTGCCAAAGTCTATCTTAGAAGTGGAAGATATTAAGAATACCATAGTAAAAGCTATGGCTTTTGGGTCAGATATACACATTAAAGAAACGTTTTTAGCATGATGGGAAGCACCTTTAAGTCTGTTTCCAGAAGACAAATAAAAGGCAAGCTTGTGACTGAATAATAAGCAGTCAGTGCTCCATCAGCTTATTAGAATTCTATTAATCAATGTCAAAACTCTGAACTTCTGAAATCTTACAGCAACATAAACATAACAATAGAGGAGAGGGATGGAGAAATATAAAATATCTCCCATTTTTAATATGCCTCAAATCACTTTTCTGTATCATTACAATTCATATTCATATACCTTAAAACATCTACCTATATCCTCCACTCTTTCTTGAATTTATCAACCCTGAAACATTTTCCCAGACCAAACAACTTTCTCTAGATTCTCAAAACCTAAACTCCTATATCCTCAGACTCTATATAAACTCCATTATCTTTCTATCCAGCTATTCACCATAAGACATAGATAATTAACATGAAGCCTACAGGCTAGGCAAACCTGTTTGCTTTTTTAAATAGAATACCTAGTACCTGGTAATTTTAACTAACTAATAAATTAACCAATAAACTAACAATGATCTAATTATCTGCTCTTTAGCGGCAAGGCTACCATTAGCTTAGCTTAGCCATCAATGTAATCAGAGACCCGAGAAGGATAAATCATGAGCTAAATATCCATGTATCAATCAAAATGACAGTGACAACTAGTCACCCTAGGCAGCTGTCCCTGGCCCCTGTGGTCTTGTGGCATCATAAGCAGGGGCAGTCCAGCGACCAGGCACAGAAGATGAGAGACTGTTCCTGTGGAGAAAGAAATGAGAGAATGGCCTCACCTTGCCCTTAGCAATGTGAAACACTGACTCTCCAGGTGTCCACAGTTTAGGCTGGGCCCTAGCAGTGGGCCAGTCTTCCCCAGTGGTTAATCTAGACTCGAAATGTGCCTAAATCTTCTTGGAGACCTTGGGGGAGCTACTGCCAGTATTTTGGGACTCTGTCATAATAAGCTTATATCTATATCTATATCTATCTATCTATCTATCTATCTATCTATCTATCTATCTATCTATTAAAATGCCATATTCATCAGATCTCTGACAAGCTTGAGGGCCAGCATATCTGAATTATTCTTTATCTCTCTTTTAATTCTCTATTCTAAGTTGCATCCTATAAAATAGAATGTCATAATGTCTAATTCTGGCATATTCCTTAAATAAATGTTTTAAAACCATATTTCTCAAGTAGATCTACATAGGAAAACATTATAATTACCCATCCTAGGCTTAACTTTAAAAACATAAACAAAAGACCAGACAAAATCCACTCTTACAACTAACTGCAATCATTAGCATAGCTTCAAATATCTTTCTAAACTAAAATCAAAGCAAAACTTTTAATCAGATACAATATATAGAAGGGTCAGCAAATCTTGCTTATCCTATCATATTGTATTAAGACTGAACAGCAAAAAAGCATAAAGGACAATAGTTTCATTTAGCACTAAATGGAGAACTAAACAGAGCTTAGTGGAGATGGACAATTCTGGCCATTTCAAACCCATAAGCCAGAAAGAAACAGCATTAAATCATTTATATAGGAACTGGCAACCAGGTATATATTTTTATAATAATTAACAATAATTTGAATATAATCCTATATAACCCTGGGTCATCATGGAGCTGTAAAAAAGAACATAAAAAAAACCATTTTGTATTGAAGGAACATCTACCTTTTAAATGAAGAGAAACATATCTTACAGTTCTTTCTCTAATAATGCTTGCAGGTGTAAAAAACAAAGCAAATATAGTTTATACCTTCTATAATATTCTATTTACCTTCAGGTCAGGCTTTTCTCAGCTCAGTTTTTTTTTTAATTTAACCAGACATTTTCTTGATTTTCAGACCATATAAAAATGTTCATCAGAACCCTTTTCATTATTTTATCATTTTGACATGATACACTATAAAAACTGCAATTTTCTTTCTTTTTTTTTTTTCTTGCAATTTTCTTAATTGGCTCAAATAATATGGCTTGGTTTCATTTGGTAAAATTAACAAAATAAATACCAAGGTCTTTTGTCCTCCCTCAAAGTATTGAGAAATTGTTCCAAGTTCCCTGTTAGAATGCCCAAGGTTATTGTCTAAAATACCTGATAAACTTAAAAATATTTCATAGCCTTAAGCATAATTTTTGTACCTGTTTTTACAATATCAAAATAAGGTACCCTTTTTAGAAATGAAGTCACAAAGTATAACCATAATTTTAAAAATCAAAGCCAAATTTTATCAATGTAAACAATTCAGTATTTTTAAAATCAATACCAAGTATATTATTTTGATGTTGGCTGCCAGCAAGAAAAATTCTTGTATACAAACACATGGAGGTTCAGTTTTAATATTTTATATAAACAGAGTTTCAAACCTTCTTATTTTTATAAACCTGGTTTTTAAGACAGGACAGAAAATATGTAAAGTCTTTTAATAATCAATAACCAGACATCAATATATATAGAACATAGTAAACTTAACATATTCAAAACGAACAAACAAACAAAGTTATAAAACTCATTTTATAGCATCAGTCTTAAGGTTGGGTACTATAGGGGCTGGCATCCCATATATAATCTCAAAGGGAGAAGCATCACCCAGTCAACGCCAGTCTCCAAAGTCAATTTAATTACACCTTGGCCAAATTAGTGGGCTGTCTTGCAGCTGCCTTGAGACCTGCCAACAGAGCCTAATGGTAGACTAGGAGATGCTCCTTACCTGCAGCCATGTTGTAATCCCAATTGAGCCTCTTATAGGGAAAGTGATCATCAATATGGGCTTGATCTGTAGTTGGTACTCCTGTAGTGTCTGGGACATTTTTGTGGGCCTCTGAAATAATACGTCCCCATTCCTTTGTGGTAAACAAGACCTGTAAAAGCTGCTGGCAATCTTCCCAGGTGGGTTGGTGGGTAAAAAGCAGAGAACTTGGCATTCTGAGTTCTCCAGTTAAACCTGTGATGTGGCAAAAGGCCATTAATGATGAGACTTATTGACACTAGCATCTGGAGGTCCCCACGGCCCATAAGGGAAGGACTGTAGAATCTGCCTCTGGTTCCTCAGAGGGAGAAGCTGCCTGGAGGCTCTGGGTCCTTGGCAACAGGCCAGATGGTAGTTCCAACCTGGATAAAAGAGCCAGAGCCAGTTGAGGAGTGGGAGGAGGGGGTGAAAAAATTATTTCCATGGGAGTCTCATCCTGCAAAACAGAGTAAGGGGGGGGGCTAGGGAGCCAGAGCAGTGGCCTCTGGTTTCAGAGAGCCTGTGGAAGGAAGATTGTTAGTGGGGGTCAGAAAGGGCTTAATCCATGGAGGTGGATGAATCATTAGAACCATTTCAAACTACAGTATAGGGCACTTGGTCTGGGTGCATACATGCTTTCTGAAAGATTCTATTTCCTACCACTAGGACAGTAGGAAGGTGGAAAATTCCTTCTGGTGACCAGCGCACATTGAAGATGCACCATTCAGAGCTGCAAAAAATCATCATTTTTCCTTTCCTCATATCAATTGAAAGACTGTGAGTTCTAGTCTTAACTTCCCTAAAATGAGTCAAAACGAAGTGAAGGGGTCTGCCCCATATCGTCAGTCTTTTCGTCAAAACGAAACCAGAGAAATGAAACGGACAATTTCAACAAACAGTAAATCATGAAGAGACGGAGCTGGCCATCTCAGGCAAAAGCAAAACTAAAGACAATAAATCACAGCCTGTACCTGGGCTAGTATCCTGGGACAAAACTGAAATCACAGAAGTGAAAAGAGTCGGTAGACCACAAAGAATTAATCACAAAAATGAAACAGTAACTCTGGCCACAACACCAAGCAAGAAACAATCACACACAGAGATGAAGTAAAACCAAAAACCTGGCTTTTCCTGGACTTCTCTGCCACAGAAGTTCCAGAAAGGCTAAGACTGATCCCTACTCTAGCTTCCCTGTCATAGAAATTCTGGAGGGGCAAAAACCTGATCCCAAAACCAGCTTTCCTGCCACAGAAGTTCCGGATGGGCAAACTGATTACTGATGAGAGGACATGATGTCTCTGACACTCCCTCAGGCAGAAGGCTGTCTGAAAGTCTTCCCCAAGTCGTGCTCTGTCCCCTATTCCACTGAAAGTTAACCAAAACCATATAACAAAAAACTTAAGACGGACAGACAACACAAAAAATTTACCTGTGGGACTAAGCTCTCTGGGTCAGGAATCCTAGTGGTCATGAGGCATCCTGGGCGCATGAGTCCCCAAATGTAATGCCAGGATCATGGGACCCTCAGAGACCACCAGGAGGCGACTCAATACAATAGCAAGAGAACTTTATTACAAGAACGATCAAACTCGGGACCCAAGTCTCACTGACACAGCAGTAGAGAAGTGGGACCTTGAGCCCTGAGTGACAGGGTCTTTAAAGGGTAAGTCTGTGAGCAGGGAATTTCCATGACAGTAAGCAGGGGTCATATGTTTCCATGACAGCAAATGGGGTGGGGGGCAACCCTTGATGTTACAGGATTAGGTAAAAGTCAGAGGGGCGAGGTGACCTTCTCTGAGGCACATAATCACAGTTGCCTAAGGCAGATGATCACAATTACTATTCTTCTAAACTGTGTCTGAAACATTGGGAAGAATTTTCCCAGCCGATTCCCAACCGATTCTCATTGATTATTGCCAGGGAGATTGTATCTATTTTCTATGAAGTATTTATTCTGTGATATTTCCTGGAGGCTGTTGCCAGGAGAGTTAACTTTGTTGTCTGCCAAGTGTACATTCTGTGATATTTCCTGGTACCTGAGTTCAGCTCTCAGTCAAGATGGCTCTCTATTTCAAAATGGAGTTATACCCAGGCTAACTGAAACTCTTCACTATGTTGCAGCATGCTTGCTAGCATTTCTTCTGGCAGTTTCAGAGTGTTAAGGTTTTACACTGTTGTCTTTGATACATTTGGAATTGAGTTTATGTGTGTGTGAGATAAGGCTATATGGTTTCATTCTTTTATATACAGACACCCAATTTTCCTAGTACCATTTGTTGAAGATGTTGTCTTTCTTATTTTTGTCACCTATGTCAGAAGTTGATTGTATGAACATAAGTCTGCATCTTTTACTCCATTTATCTACACATCTGATGTGCTGTGTGTGTGCATCTCATTGTGCCAGCACCATGTTGGCTTTATAACCATGACGAAGGGTAAGCATGTTGAACCTTCCAGAGTTATTCTTTTGTTCAGGGTGGCTTTGGCTATGCGTTTTCCTATGAATTTTAAGATTATTTTTCTGTTTCTGTGAAGAATGTCATGGGGATTTTGCGTGGGCCTGCCTTGGGTCTCTAAACTGTCTTTGCTAGGACCCTCATTTTCTTATTACTGATCCATAAGCGTGCACATTCTTTTATTTTGTGTCTTCGGAATTTTAATTGTAGTTTTAATTGTAGCAGTTTTCCACTTCCTTGGCTAGGTTTGCTGTGAGGTTTTTAGGGAAAAGCATCGTATTTATTTATTTGGATATGTGCACATGCCTGCCGAGGATGGAATGTGAAGGTCGGAGGACAACGTGTACCAGTTGGTTCTCTCTTTCTGTCATGCAGGTCCTGGAGATTGAGTTCTGGCTACCAGGTTTGGTGGCAAGAGCCTTTATCCACCGGGCACATCTTCTGACCTAAGGTTTTGTCGTTTTGTTTTTAGGATTATTGCAAATGAGGCTGCTTCCCTGATTTTTTTCTCTCTGTATTGGTTATTGGTATATGGAAAGGCCACTGGTTTTTGTTTGCTTATTTTGCAACCTGCCACTTTCCTGAAAGTGCTCATCACTTCTAAGAGCTTTCTGGGTCTCTTACGTTCGGTATCATATTACCTGCAAACAGGGATTATTTGACTTTTCTTTTCCTATTTGTATTTCTTTTATTTTTTTCTCTTGTCGTATTGTTCTGGCCAGGACTTCAAATACTATATTAAATAGGAGTTAAGACAGGAATGCTACCCCTGACTTGATCCTGGTTTTGATGGGATTGGTTTGAGTTTTTCTCAGCTTAAGATGATGTTGGCTGTGAATTTTTCATATATAGATTTTATTGTGTTGAGGTATGTGCTATTTAGTCCTATTATATCTAGGACTGTTATCATTAATGGATATTAGATTTCATCAACAGCGTTTTCTGCTTCTATTAGATGTTCATGTGATTTTCTTTTTCGTTTAAGTCCATTTTTGCAACTTATTGCATTTATTGACTTGTGTATCCTGAACTACCCTTCTATCACCGGAATAAAGCCAAATTGATTATGTACAGAAGAAATCTCTTGTGTCTGTCAATGAAAACTAATGGCCTATTAGATTAGGCTGGAAATGACAGGTGGGAGTTCCAGCAGGGAGAGAGAGGATTCTGGGAGATAGTGAGAGGCGGGCAGACTTACCTGGGGCTCTGATCAAGATGGATTCTGAGCAAAATGGACTCTGAGCAAGATGGCAAGATGGACACATGAACCTGGAGGAGAGATAGCCAACCGTGCGGCATACGTAAGATACGTAAATGGGTAATTAAGTTATGAGCCATTTGGGAACCACCCAAAGCTTACGGCCTAGGCATATATTCATAAACGTAAGGTCTAAGACTCATTATTTTGGGGGATGGGATACAGCGGGAAACACCCAGATGTTACAATTTACGATGAATGATCTTTCTTTGTGTGTACTTGTATTCAGTTTACAAGTATTTTGCTCAAAATTTTTACATTTATGTCCTTCCAGGATGCTGATCTATAGCTCTCTTTTTCTTGTTATCTTTTTTCTTGGCTTTGGATTAAAGTATACTGGCTTTTGTAGAAGGAGTCTGGAAGTATATTCCTTCTATTTCTATCTTGTGGAATAATTTGAAAAATACATTTTAGTTCTTCTTTAAAGGTCTGGTAGATTTCTGCTGTGAATCCATCTGAACCTGCACTTTTATGATTGGGAGCGTTGCTTTTTTGTTGTTGTTTTGTTTAAATAATTAATTTTGTTTGGTTTAGTTTTTGTGGTCAGATGTATCTAGAAATCGACCTGTTTTGTTGTTGTTTAGGTTTTACAACTTAGGGGAGTATAGTATTCCCTTATATATTTTTTTTAATTTCTGTAGTTTATTTTGGGACATTTCCCTGTGCATCTCCACTTTTATTAATTTGAATCTTACTGCGTCTTCTTTTGGTTGAATCAGCTAAGTGTTTGTCCATCTTGTTTATATTTTCAAAGAACCAACTCCTCATTTTAATAATTCTTTGCATTGGTTCTGTTTGTTCTCACCTCATTAATTTCCTCCCTGGTTTTGATTATCTGTTTCAGCTGACTTTTTGGGGTTTGGATTGTTCTTGCTTTTCCAAGCTCTTGAGCTTGATCAGTAAGTTATATATGCTCTTTTTATAAACATACGGGACCGTGAATTTCCCCCTTAGAACTGCTTTCAATGGATCTCAGAGGTTGGAGTATATTGGTTTTCATTTATTATAAATATTAAAATATTTTTGCATAGAAGCAATTATCCATTCTTTCAATAGTGTGTTGTTTATTTTTCATGAGTTTCTATATTTTCCCATGATTCTTTTGCTATTGTTTTAGAGCTTATTCCATTGTGGTCAACAAGGAATTATTTCAATTTTCCTATATTTGTTGAATTTGCTTTGTGTCTTGATATGGATACTGAAAAAAAAAATGTATATCCTGCGGTGTTCAGGGTGAAATATCTTGTAGAATCTCAGTAATGATGCCAAGCAATTCTGTTTCTGGTTTTTTGTTTTGTTTGTCAGAATGATGTCAGTTGGTGAAAGTGGGGTATTAGAATAACTTACTATTACTGAGTTGGTGGTCAGTTATTGGCTTAATGCCTAATAGTGTTTGCTTTACTGTGTGTCTGGAGTTGTGGCATACACCCTTAATTCCAGGACATAGGAAGAAGAAGTAGGTGGATCTCTGAGTTTGAGGCTAGCCTGGTCTACAGACTGGGTTCCAAGACAGCCAGGGCTACATAGAGAAAACATGTCTTAAAAACAACAACAAATATATGTGTGTACTTGAGTTTAATATATATACCGTTAAGATTGCAATCTTCTTGAGTTTTTAAAAAGTACTTATTTCAGATTTATTTGTTTACCTATTTATTTATTTATTTGTTCTTTTCAAGACAGGGTTTCTTAGCTCTCCTGGATGGTTATTTATTTTTTATGTGTATTGAGTGTTTTGCCTGTATGTGTGTCTGTGTAGCACACTCATGCAGTGCTCATGTAGGCCAGAAGAGGGCATCAGATACCTGGACCTGGAGTTACAGGGGGCTGTGAGCCATGTGGTGTTGACAGTTGGATCCTGGGTTTTCCGTATGAGCAACAAGTGCTCTTAACTTCTGAGCCACCTCTCCAGATTTCTATCGAGTTTTCCTATTTGACTTATTGGATTTTTTTTTCCAGCTTCATTTTAGTTGGGTGTCCATTGTTATTTGTTCTTTATTGAATTCACTTTTACATGTGCTGAATTGTCTAGATTATGTCAGTGAGCCATTTAGGCTTCAGTCTGGAGCTTATTCCTGTCCTCTTTAAGGTCATTCGCTTGTTTGCGTCCTCCTTGAACATGCGTACAATTGTTCTTTGAATATTTATATCTTAGTTTTGTCTAAGTTGCTCTTTTTCTCTCTCTCCATTTTATTTGTTTTTCTTTTATGTGTGTCAGTATTTTGCCTGCCCGCATGTATAGCTTCGTACCATATTCCTGCAGTGCCACTGGAGGCCAGAAGAGGGCACTACATCCCCTGGAGCTGAAGTACAGAGGGTTGTGAGCTGCCCCCTGAGGGCTAGGAACCAACCCTGGGCCCTCTGGAAGAGAAGCTGGTTCTCCTAACGTCCGAGCCATCTCTGCAGCCCCATCTAGATTATTCTTGTTACTGCCTTGCTTTTTCATATTGCATGCGTTTTTGTGATGGGACCTGGGTATGTGCAGTTTAGGTTGCTGGTTATGTTTGTCTCGGGTAAGTTTCTAGCACGTTCATGCTGAGTGAGAGATTGCTTCTGCTTTTGCTGTTACCTACCTCGGCTGACTTCGAATCAGGCTGAGGCTCTTAAAGCTCAGTCTTTTGATTCATGACTGGGGACGGTAGGATGAGACGAGGTCCGTGACTGTGGGGACGGTGTTGCTGGGCTCATATAGCAGCTTGAGTAAGGTTCTGGGGCACGCGCAGGAGGAACTGTGGTCTGCATTTGCCACTGGTGTGGCTGCTTGGGTATGGTTCCAAAGCTTTGAATTATTGACAATATGCGTGTCTTGGTCCTTTATTTTTCATGACTATTTATGAGCGGATGGTAAAGTTTCACAACTTTAATTTTGACATTCTCACTGGTGTTTCTTTTTGAAAGTCTTCCAGTAGAAGAACTCAACGTTGAGTATCATGTGTAGTTTGGGGAACTGGAAGGGTAAGCCAGTCCAGGTTGCCCTCTCAGCTTTCTGTCCCTTGGGGGCCAGAAAGAGAAGGCAGAACTCCAGGTAGGGAGCAGGGTAAGGATACTGCGTAGTCACCGGCAGAACAGTCCACCGGTGAAAGGCCCAGAGTGAAGCAAGTGACGCGACGTCCACAGATGGCCTGTGGGAAAACAAATCCCTCTAGGTAGAGTGTCCGTGTCCACACTGTATGAGAGCATGGGCTCTCCACTCTGACTGTGCCAGAGAATCACCTATTTGGCTATTTAGATGCGCCACCCCACCATGGAACAGCAATACCATATTTGAAGAGAAAGCCCAGGCTCCGAAGTTTAAAAAGCTGCTGAGGTGGTTATAATATGTAGCTAGAGCTTCGAATCAATTCGTAGAGGAGGCTGACCTGAGAGGCCAGCAAAGATGATGGTGAAGGGGAGAGAAATTGAACCTCTTCTTGACTAACAAGGGAGTGAAAAATTAGGCCATTGTTTCTCTCCATGTTCATGTAGGAGTAAACTCAAGAAGGAAAACACGAAACAGACGCCTCAAGTCCTTACGGTTATTTTAGATGTATTTATTTCATTTTGTGACTGCTTCGCTGGCATGTGTACCGAATGTATGCGTGGTGCCCACAGGGTTCAGAAGAGAGATCCAGATTCTCCAGAACTAGAGTTAACCAGTGCTTGTGAACCACTGGAGGGGTGCTGGGAACTGAACCCAGGTCCTCTGTAAGAACAACAAATTCTCTTAACTGCTGAGCCATCTCTCCAGTGTGCCCTGCCAGCCCCTCCTTTTAAAGCAGGGTGTCATGCCTCCTAGGCTGGCCATGAACTTGCTAAGCAGCCAAGAAAGTTCCTACTCTTCTGTCTCTAGCTGTTTGTTCTGGGATTACAGACATGCCAGCCTCTTTTTCGTGTTGAGACTCAAACCCAGGGTCTCATCCATTGGAGTCAGGCACTCCACCGCTGAGCAATGTCCTCAGCAGTGGAAGAACAAACTTCTTTTAAAAATACTTATTTTCATTTACCTGTATCTGTAGCGAGCAGTGCGTGTGCACATGACTGTAGCTGTCTTTGGAGGGCACAAGAATATCAGATCCCCGGGAGCTGGAGATACAGAGAGCTGTGAGCCGTCCAGCATTGGTGCTAGACCTGGATCAGCAGGCACGGTACCCTCTCCTACCTGCTGCGCCATCTCCCCACACCCCAGAAGGGCAAGCCCTTGGTCACATTATTTGAAACTTTCCAGATTTTCCACTGTTTCTAGAAAAAGTCAGATGTATATTCCACACTTCTTTTCTTCCTTCAGCAAAGCTTGACTTTTCCACTCTTGAAGGCTTCTTGCATGGCTGGCCTTCTCTCCCTTCTCTAAATTCAAGTCCTGAAAAGGTGTTTCCGCTTTAGGTCTTAACGTGAACAACTTTATTATTGCTTTGTTTGTCACTCTGTTCATTCCGTTTTGATATCTTTTCTCTCTTTTTTTCGTGTGATGTGTGTGTGTGTGTGTGTGTGTAAAATCATATAATATACTACACACGCACAAAAAGTGATGGTTTGGCTCCCATAAACTCATGTGTTTGACTGCTTGTCCATAAGGAACGGCACTATTAGGAGGCGGCCTTGTTGGAGGAAGTGTGTCACTGTGGAGGTGGGCTTTGAGGTCATATAGACTCAAGCTATGCCCAGTGTGGTACACAGTCTACCTTTCTGTTGCATGCCAATGAAGATGCAGAACTCTCAGCGACTTCTCCAGAACCAGGTCTGGATGCTGCCATCTTCCCATCATGATAACGGACTAAACCCCCGAACTGTAAGCCAGCCTGAATTAAAATGTTTTCCTTTATAAGACTTGCCTTGGTTATGAGTCTCCTCACAGCAATAAAACCCTAAGACATAGAGAACTCAGCTAATATAAAAAATATGTAACTATTAAAAATTATAACACATATTATTATATTATGTGTTATATATAATATAATATACAAAACATAATAATATATAAACATACATTATATAAATTATTATATAATTAATACACAATATATAACGATTATATAATATATTAATATGTATACTATAATTATAGTACCTATTATACATAACTCAGCTGATATTACTATATTAATGAATATAATAATTAATATATTTTGTGTGTGTGTCTATATGTATATATATGAGCTGAGTTCTCTAAGTGGGGGAATGCACAGTGGTACATCACTGTACTCTCAACATGTGAGAGGCTGAGGCAAGGAGATGTCAGAGTGAGGCCATTGTACAGCAATAGACTGTCTCATAAAAAAGACTACAATTCCCAGTCTCCATTGCAGGTGTATCTTATGGCTAATAGGACGCAAGCAGAAACATGGCAAGGTAGCATCTGGCATTCTTTGGCAACAAGGGTGGGTGCTTTTCTCCATTCTTCCTCCAGTGAGCATCTGAACATAATGTGGCTATCTTTTGGGTATCAGTGATGAGCTGACGGAGCTCCAGGGAGCAGGGCCATCATCATCTTGTCTCTCACTAGCTCATAGTTCATTTATATGACTAGGAGAGAAAGTTCTTTTATAGGGAGCCAGTGCTATTTTGGGCTTTCTGTCACACAGAGCTAACTCGGATCTTCATTATTATGTCCCGTTAACTTTCATCTTGATGAATTTGAACCATTGATTTCTGCCTTTGGGTCCTGATATCATCATTCAGCATCTCTCCTCTTCCATCCAGCTGTCATTGGTTAATGAAATCAGTGTGCTGTCTGTGGTTCCATCCAAGTCTTAATAGAAATAGGGTCTGAAAAACTCCACACAGCAGCCTGCAGCCTTCTCCAGAGAGCACTCCTGTGTTAGGATCTAGCCACCTTGCTTTTGGGCCCAGCAGGGTTGCTGGGGAGCGCTGAAGGAGTGTTTGCTAGAGATCAGTGGGTCTCAAGCTTTACTGCCTCTTGGGACCACCCAGAAGGCTTGTTCACCTTACATTTCGGGGGCCCAATCTGCAGGGTTGCAGGTTTAGAATGTGTGGGGCACGGCCCAAATGTATGCATTTCTAGGAAGTGAGATACTGATACTCACTGTCCAGGGTCCACAGCTGTTTTATTGGAAGGAGAACGAAACGGGAGCAAGGATTCTTAAAGATAATAACTTTGTTGGTGAAGTGCTGGGGTGCAAGCGTGAGTCTGAGCCCCAGCACCCATGTGAAATGCCAGGTGAACAGTGTGCTTTTAATCCCAGAGAGGCAGACGCAGGAGAGTCCTTAGGGCTTTGTCAACCAGTTTGTCTAGTCAGTTGGTGAACTCCAGGTCTGTCAAGACACCCTGCCTCAAAATGAGCCAAAAAGGTGTCGAGATGTCACAGAGACAGGATACATTTTAAAATGTCATACACTCAACAGATCTGGGTATGACGAGATTTATTTGGGGGAAAGAAAGGGGAGAAGAGTTAGAGGAGAAGAGAGAGAGGAGCATGGTGCCCCCCCCCCCGAGAGAGAGAAAATGTCAGAGAGGAGGGAAGCAGAAAGAAATTGAAGCGGAGAGAGAGCGCAGGTGGGAGTGGCAGACGGGTTATATCTGAAGCACCTGACTCAGGTGATGACTTAGGATTCAGATGGTGATATAGGACCCTAAAGGCCCCTGAGGGCAGGTCAGCTGAATTGCCTGCAGGACAACATAACCTTCCTCCCTTTTTGTTTAATTAAAAAAAAAAAAAAAATGAGGAGCCAGGGTGGTGTGCTTCTCATGCAAGGCAAGTTAAGGTATATAAATGTAGGTTCATCGGAAGCAGCTCTTGGTCATCATACAAGAGGGAGGGAGGGAGGGGAAGAGAGAGAGAACCAAAATATCCGGATTACGAGGTGAGGATGAGGGGAAGCCCCTGCCCTGGAAAGTTCATGGTAGAGGGTGGACTTGCCAGCCATCCCCAGAAGCAGATAGAGACTGAAGAATGCTGGGAAAACCTGCAGTTGTTTGTCCCAGACCTGAAGCAACCGTTCCAGCCTTTTATTGATAATAAATAAATAAAGAATCTTTTCTGGTTACTTCCTGCTGACACTGGGGAGGTGATAGGGAGGCCAAAAGGATGAAATGCTGGCCAAGTCCAGGAAGAGCGCGTTGTTTTATTTGCTGTCCAGGATCTGTGAGAACATCTGAGGCTGGGAGGGAAAGTCCAGGTCCAGCTTGATGCAGTCTGTGAGGTTAGACTGGAACACCCATGGGTAGCTGCTTCGGCACCATCGTGGATGTAGGAAACGCCTGGGCCTGGAAGGATACTGAAACATATATATGGGCAGAAGACAAAGTTGAGTAGGTTAAAGGGAAGATTCCTTTAGGTGTACATTTGTAACCTTTGGGAGAGCAATCAGAGACAGAAGATCTGGCTCGAAGAAGAGACTTGAACATGGGAACCAACATTTACCCAATTGCTGGCAATGATTAAAAATGTTTTGTTTTAGATCTGTGATCTAAGGGAAATTGAGGCCAAGTCTGGTTGCAGAGGCAAGTAGGCTTGGAAAGCCCTTCATTCGGACAGTAGGTGTAGAAATCTGAAATCCTCCAGAAGGCATCCCAGAGGAGACTATGGAGGGATGGGTGAATGGCCTCTTCCCATTGGGCAGGTAGGACTCAGTGACCTGTCAAGGTGTCCCAAGAGCAAGGTTTGACTCAGTAGATTGGTACAGGGTGTTCCAGCAGCTTGATAGCACTGCTCAGAGACCAAGGGCACAGTTGCCCGTAGCAGACATGGTTACCTAGTGCCAGGATTTCCTAGACGAGTTTAAGGCTGGAGGGAGTCGAAACTGCGCTGGTAGAGGGAAAAATCTCGCGCAAGGGAGAAGATCCTAGATAAAGGTTTTGGATGTAGGTTGGTGAGAATGGGAGGAAGTGTTTGTGCCAACCAGAGGGCAGACTCACCAGTCGGCTGGTGCTGGGTGCAGGAATGTAGAGATTGGGTAGCCAGAAAAGAGGAGTCCCAAAGCCAGGAAAAGAGGAAGAATCCCGGCCTCTGAGATAGGAAATAGGTGGGAAACCTAGGCTGTTGATTGCCAGTATTTATCTGGATTCCACTTGATCTGAGATGTGGATTCAGGTGGATTTCCTGTATCGTAAAAGAATCCCTTTTAAGTTTTACAAAGAGATAAAGTTCAGACATGTTATCATCATCATTGTAATTGGCAGTGAAATATACATTATGGAAAAAGGCAGTAGACACACACCTTTGTGTTTAACAGCATAAACACTCTTTAAGGTGAGCTCTGGAGAGGCAGAGGCCTTCTGTGAAGTAGAAGGGACAAAAGCTCACTCCATCTTGACCTTTAGTATGATTACATGTCATGGAAGAGAGGCAGCTTCTCTCTATCCAGAAGGTTGGATGTACATAAGTCTAGCATAAGGAGAAACAACTTTTAAGTTTATGCTTAAAAGACAAACCAAAGGAGATGCAAAATCTTGACCTTGGAACTATGACAGTGGATCGTAAAGTGGGATGGCTTGCAGCGTTGGGTGATTAAGTCAGAGCTCTAGTGAAAAACGTCAGCGCTCTGGGCAGGTAGTACAACGGTAGCATAACAAGAGAAAAAATATGAAGCATTTTATCTACTCAGGATACCTTAAATCACCTTAGACCCTTTAACCTTTATAACTTATATTTATCAACCTTAAAACACCTTCTTAGACCCTCAGACACTTTTTAAAAAACCCGTAACTTAAACTTGTGTATCTTTAGGCCTTTTTCTATTTCCCATGAGACATGGGTGAAATTGCTGTGAGCAGTCATGGTCCTTCAGCTAAAGGAATGGTAAAATGTTATCTCGGAGACCTGCTTTTTTAGTTTTTATTTTATTTTTATTAATTACAGTTTATTCACTTTGTGTCCCAGCTGGAGCTCCCTTCTCCATCCCCTCCCAACCCCACCCTCCTTCCCTCTTCTATGTTAGAGACAGTTCCTGTTCCTATTATTGGGGAACCCTCTTGGACATTGAGCTGCCCTGGGCTACATCTGTGCAGGGGTTCTAAGTTATCTCCATGCATGGTCCTTTTTTGGAGTATCAGTCTCAGAAAAGACTCCTGTGCCAAGATTTTTTGGTTCTGTTGCTCTCCTTGTGGAGCTCCTGTTCCCTCCAGGTCTTTCTATCTCCCCCTTCTTTCATAAGATTCCCTGCGAGTTGTTCAGTTTCCATGTGTTTATAGGCTTTTTGCTATTTCTGTTGTTTTTGAGGTCTAGCTGAGCCTGTCTCTTGGGAAGGCTCCTCTGGGGCTTTAAAGACTTTAAAAATTATCTTTACCAACTCCTGGTTGGGGGCTCAGGGACCATCCTCAGCCATTTAGTTTAGATGGCAGTGAGACCGTGTCTGCATCTATAGGACTCTAAATGTACTTTTGGACATGTTAAAGGACTTGATTATCCACAAAATGACTGAATACTAACTTGCATTTGTTAATCATCAATTAAAGACCAGGATTTTAGGTTCTATCCCTGTTAAGTTGGAGCCTCAGAAAACATAAACATCATCTATAAAGAGAGAGCATAACAGTTTCCTATATAATTTAGTTTATAAAAAGTCCACAGCTTATAAAAGTCTAAGGCTATACTATAGATTAATAATATTACCATATTTAAAAAACAAGACAAAACATATTTTAACCTTTGTGGGAGTGAAGATATAGCATAATGACCAATCTTTAACATTGTAAACAAATGAATGTATGTAAAATTAATATATCTCAATTTAGAGTACCTTTGGAATTATACCATATACAGTAGAAGAGTATAAAACAACTTTAAAATTACATTTGAATTTATTATGCTAAATCCATTGACCAGAAAGCCTAGTGATGAATCCAGATCACAGGCAGCTGGTGGGGGGAGAAACAGCATTCATTCATCCATTCATTCAGGAACTAGTAAAAAACATAGGTAGTTAGACATACATTTCAAATTAGCATTTTTTAGTGTTTTCGTTCTTTATTTTTAAATCTGAATAGACCTTTATAACCTTGAAATTTTAGCATCATATAAAATTATTTTGAACCAGGGTTGCATCATATATATCATATATGTGTTGTAAAAATATAACTTTGAATTTATATAAACATCCATGCCAGTTTAAAATGAGACTTGTAAATTTTTTTTTAGTCTAAAAAGCGATAAACAGAGAGTTAATTATGATTAAAAAGTTTTAAAGTTGTTGTTTATACCATGTGGTCACCTTAAGGTTTATAGTTTAATCTTAAGATTCTTTTATTGAGAGCAGAAAAGGAAATCAGAGAGTATTTTTATTTAGTTGGATAGCAGGCAGAGAGAAACAGTCAGGACTTTGAGAAAAGAGACATAAGGAATCGCTTTTCATTTCATTGATTGATCTTATTGTTACTGGGTAATAATAGACATTTGACTAACAGAGCAAATATAGGTATAGAAGCCAGAGGTTTCCCAAAGGGAACAGAATATGAAGAAGCCATTCCTGTGAATGAGAAAGGGAAATGGAATGGACCATACTGCTGGTGATTCATGAACCAAATAGCATGGTAGGTCAGGGGCTTAGCCTGGCTAAGCTCGAGAAACTCGGTGCCTGGTCTGAGGGCTTTAACAGCAGTAAGGTTGAGTTCTCATAGAGGGAATCTCATCTGCAGGAAAGGATAGGGGCAGGTAGGCAGCTTTAGACTGGAGGTAGGAAGGGGTACAGTGGCCCGGAAGAGCAGTTTTGCAGCTCCGAAAACAGTGGGATGGAAACATGGCTCTGCCCTCTTTATTCCCAAATCAACATGGCAGCTGGCTGAGCGGGTGTCTGTGCAATTTAAAAACTCTCCTCTGCTCATGAGCATTGGGCGTGCATCGGGAAATTTAAAAATTGCATCCATGGGGCCTGAGGTGGTGCAATTTAAAGTTGCCTGAGGCTGTGGTGGAGGGTAATTTTTAAACCGTCTGTGTGTTTGGTAGGCCCGAGGCAGGGTGTTGTATGGCTAACAGTGAAGTCTGGCACAGGCGATCATGAAGAGCCAGAGCAGATTAGAGTGTCTGTAGGTTGGAAGTGCAGGTTCCAGGCATGTGTGGTTGAGCGGCGGTTAGCTATAGGTGGGTGGAACAGAAGATAAGTCTGCGGTGGGCAGCATGGCTCTGTGTAAGGGGTCCTGGCACGACCAGACCAGACATTACCAGGAGAGCCCTTCCCAGCCAATGCACCAAGGTTAGGCTATATTTAACAATGACATGCACTCAACAGATCTGGATATGACAAGATTTACCTGGGGGAAGAAAAGGAGAGAAAAGTTAGAGGAGAAGAGAGAAAGGAGCATGGTAGGAGCCCCTGAGAGAGAGAAAAGTCAGAGAGGAGGGAAGCAGAGAAACAAACACTGAAGCCGGGAGGGGGCCGGAGGTTGGGTATATCTGAAGCACCTGGCCCAGGTGAAGACATAGGACACAGGTAGTGACATAGGGCATTGTCAGGACCGTGAGGCCAGGTCAGTTGAATTGTCTGCACAACATAACAGAGACTGTCTCATCTCCTCTAAGTAGTAGCTGTAGAGGACAGGTCCTATAGCCATAAGGGGACATGGCACAGACCATCAAGGAGGACTGGGCTCTGTAGGGACCAGAGCATTATAGATTTTCAGGAAGGACACAGCAGAAGGTCAGAGGTCAGAGGTTGTTTCTTTTGATTTGGGGAGGAGACAGGAATGCCTGTCCAGAGACTCCTAGCTTCTTAGAGAAGAATATAACAAAACATTAGGGAAATGTTAATTGTCAGCTTTGAGAGAAGAATGGGAATGGGGAAAACGCAAGCATGGCTGAGGAAGTCTTTTAGGGGTTAGCACATTAATTTTGGTGTCACACGGTATGAGAGCGTCCAAATACTGACCTGGAGCCGTCCAGGGCCTGTTTGAATGTTCATCAGGGTGAAGTACATGCCGAGTGTCCCACTCACATTTAACAATACATAAGTGTGTGAGTTTCCATGTCTGCCTTAAACTGTTCCCTAGAACAAAGCACATCAGTTAACATTTAATGCATTAAGAAATAATTTGTCAAGCTTTGTCTCCAGCGCTGCAGCAGAACACCCATGGTAGCCTTCCCCTGCTGCCAGGTCCTATGGATCCCATAGATTGTCTTCTCCTAACCTCTCCCTACCCCGCCCCCACTTGTTGCCTTGACACAGCCCCAATTCAAACAGGCATCCCCTGCCAACCCAAGGGCTACTTCTCCCAGGGCAACAAGTAGGCTGAGGGTGGACCCACACCGAGATGACATTTACATTTTTTACATCTGTGCCCCCAACACAAGGATACTCAAGTTTGTAAAAGAAACACTACCCCACATACTGATAGTGGCAGACATTAATAGCCCACTCTCACCAAAGGACAGGTCATCCAGACAAAAACTAAACAGAAATACTAGAGCTAACAGACATTATGAACCAAATGGACTCAACAAACATTTACAGAACACTTCATCCAAACAAAAAAGAATATTCTCAGCACCTCAAGGAATGTTCTCCAAAACTGACCACGTACTTGGACACAAAGTAATTTCAACAGATACAAGAAAATTTAAATAACTCCTTGAATCCAACCAGACCATGGACTAAAGCTAGATATCAACAACAGAAACAACAGAAAGCTTACAAACTCATGGAAACAACAATAACAACAACAAAAATGGATCAAGACAGAAATAAAGAATAAAATTAAAGACTTTCTAGAATTCAACGAAGATGAATGGATACACATCATATCCAAACTTATGAAACACAAGGAAAGTGGTTGAAGAGTCAAGTTCATATCACTAAGCGCTGACATAAAAAATCGGGAGAGAGCTCATACTAGCGACTTAATAGCACAGCTGGCAGCTCTAGAACAAAAAGAAGTAATCACACCCGAGAGGAGTAGATGGCAAAAAATAATCAAACTGAGGGTTGAAATCAATAAAATAGAAACAGAGAACAATACAAAGAACCAATAAAAAATGGTTATTTGAGAAAATCAATAAGATAGACAGACCCTTATTCAAACTAAATTGAAGGCGGAGAGAGAACACCCAAAGTAACAAAACCAGAAATGAAAAGGGGACACAACAACAGACACCAAGGAAATCCAGAGAATCATTAGGCCATATTTTTAAAAACCTGTACTTCGCCAATTCAGAAAGTTTCAAAGAAATGGGTAATTTTCTCAACAGAAACCATGCACTAAAGTTAAATTAAGATCACACAAACAGTTTGAACAGACCTCTATAACCCTAGTGCATTGGTTTTCAACCTGTGGGTTGTGACCTCTTTTGGGGTTGAAAACCCCTTTCGCAGGGGTCACCTAAGACCATGGTAAAGCACAGATATTTACATCAAAATTCATAACAGTAGCAAAATTTACAGTTATGAAGTAGCAATGAAAATTATTTTATGGTTAGGGGTCACCACAACATGAGGAGCTTTATTAAAAGGTCACAGCATTGGGGAGGCTGAGAACCACTGCTCCAGTGAAATCGAAGCAGTCATTTAAAGTCTTCCAACAGCAACAACAAAAAAGCCCAACCCAGATGGCTTTAGTGCAGAATTATTTTATTTTACCATACTCTCAGAGAGGTACTAATAACAATATTCCTTAAATTATTCCATAAAATAGAAAGAAGGAACATTGCCCAATTCATTTCATAAGGCTACAGTTACCCTGATACCCAAACTACATTATAAGACCCAACAAAAAAGAAAATTCCAGACCAATTTCCTTATGAACATGGATGCAAAAATACTCAATACAATACTTGTAAACTGAGTCTAAGAACACATGAAAAACATCATCCAACTTGATCAAGTAGGCTTCATCCCAGAGATGCAGGGGAGATTCAATATATGGAAATCTATCAGTGTAATCCACCATGTAAACAAACTGAAAGGGGAAAAAAAAAAAACCAACCTCATATGATCATCTCATTAAATGCAAAACATGGCCTTTGAGGAAATCCAGTACTCCATGATAAAAGTCTTGGAGAGATCAGGCATACCAGGCACATATGTAAACACAATAAAGGCAACATACAGCAAGCCAATAGCCAGCATCAAATTAAACAGAGAGAAACTGAAAGGAATTCCACTGAAATCAGTGACAAGACAAGGGTGCTAACTCTCTCCATATCTTTTCAGTGTTTTACTTGAAGTCTTAGCTTCAGCAGTAAGACAACTGGAGGAGATCAAAGGAATTAAAATGAAAAGAAGTCAATATATTCTTATTTGCAGATGATATAATAGTATACATAATTGACCCTAAAAATTCTACCGGGGTCAGGGGCAGGAGAGATGGTTCAGCAGTTAAGAGCACTGCCTGTTTTTCCAAAGGACCTGGGTTCAACTCCCAACACCTACATGGCAGCTCACAACTGTCTGTAATTCCAATTCCAGGAGATCTGACACCCTGACACAGACATACATGGAGGAAAAACACCAGTGCACATAAAATAAAGTTTTTAAAAAAAAGAACTTTCAAAATAAAAAATTATCTAAAAAAAAAATTCTCCTGGGGAACTCCTACAGCCGGGGAACTCCACTTCAGCTAAGCGGCTCGATACAAGGCTAACTTGCAAGAGTCGGTAGCCCTTCCGTATACAAATGACAAATAAACTGAGAAACAAATCAGGAAAAAACAAGACCTTTCATTATAGCCTCAAATAATACAAAATATCTTGGGGTAACTCTAACCAAGCAAGTGAAAGCTTTTTTGTAGTTGTTGTTTGTTTGGTTTTGGTTTTGGTTTTTTTTTTTTGTGACAGGGTTTCTCTCTGTAGTCCTGGCTGTCCTGGAACTCACTTTGTAGACCAGGCTGGCCTCGAACTCACAGAGATCTACCTGCCTCTGTCCCTTGAGTACAGGGTTTGCCACCACCTTGTGGTGCAAGTGAAAGATTTGCATGAGAAAAACTTCAAGGTTTGTTTGTTGTTGTTGTTATTTTCAAGACAGGGTTTCTCTGTGTAGCCTTGGCTTTCCTGGACGTGCTTTGAAGAGCAGGCCGGCCTCCATCTCACAGATATCCACCAGCCTCTGCCTCCCAGGGTGCTGGGATCATAGGCATGTGCCACTATGCCTGGCAAACTTCAAGTTTTTGAAGAAAGAAATTGAAGAAGATATCAGAAGATGGAAAGCTCTCCCCTGCTCATGGTGCTGAGGGCTGCACCCTGGACCTCACCCATGTGGTATTCGTGCTCTACTATTAAGCTGCACACTGAACTCAGCTAATGATTTTGTTTAAGAGTGTTCATCACAGATCTTTAGAAGGTTAGTGTACCTAACAAAACACAAGACTAGAAGATGTCATACTCATGAAGCTGAATTGCAGTTTTCTCTTTCTGTCCCTCCCTCTCCTCCTCTTTCTTTCTTCTTCCTTTTTCTTCCTCTTCTTCTTTCTCCCTTCTCTCTTCTCTCTTCTCTCTTCTTCCTTCTTCCTTCTTCTTCCTTCCTCTTTCTTCTTCCTTCTTCTTCATCCTTCTTTCTTCTTGTTTTGTTTTTGTTTTTGTTTTCCAGGCAGGATCTCGCTGTGTAGCATTGGCTGTTCTGCAACTCCAGCTGTAGAACAGGCTGGCTCTGAACTCACAGAGATCCACCTGCCTCTGCCTCCCAAGTGCCAAGTGCTGGAGTTAAAGATGTGTGCCACCATGCCCTACTGGCTGTTCTGTTTTTTGAAGCAGGCTAGGGTGGCCTTGAACTCTCAAACCTGGCTCAGCCTCAAATGCTGAGATACACATGTGTGCCACCACACGTGGCTTTGGCTTGTCATTGCCATTCTGAGTGACAACGGTAGGGAGGACTCACTTTAGGGGGTCACATGGCCCTGTATTCTGATGGAGGCCAGAGTTGGCTGTTTTGTCTCTGTCATTGGTTGAAACCCTTAGTGATTTTTGGACAAGGTCTCCCCTCACACACACAACATATTCACAGAGTAGGAGGTTCTGCATTTTATGCAGTAAGTTCACACAGCATGTGGAAATTCCCATTTCCTTTTGTGTGGCCTGAAAGAGACAGCTTTTTCCCTCTCTCTTCTATTCTTTTTCCTACTCCCCTCTCTTCCACTGGTTCAAGCTAAACTTATGCAAGGCAATGCTTTATCTGCTACATTTTTCAAAGGTCATACTCTATCAGAGGTGGTCATCTTTTTTTAAAGACCTGTTCAAACACAGTATTTCCTCCCTGGATTGTATTTCTCCCCCACAAAGTGCAAAGGAAGAATAGTGCTGGCCATGCTTAAGAGGGTGGCCAAGAAGGGGGCTGTCCAGGCAGCCTGGGAGCCCTCAGTGAAGATGAAAGGGACTAATTGCTAGGTAAGTGACAGATGTGATAATAACAGACACTTACCTGAAACAAAGCAGAGTGACATTGCAGGGTGGCTGGTGGCCTGGGCAGGGTGGCCTGGACAGGGTCTGGGGAGGAATCTTTCTGAAGCTGCAGTATAGTTATAGTTCTCTCTAAGCTATATAATTCTCTCACCCTCTTGAGTGTGAAAATCAAGCCTCTCGCAGAAGCTGTGTTACACCTGGGTTGGTGGCTCAGGCCTGTTTGCCCAGAATTTCTGAGACTGAGTTCCCCCTAGAGTTAGTTTCGGGCTAGCCTAGACTGCTGGACCCTGTGTCAGACGAGACCAACAAGAAGTCTTACTGGGGACATACTTATGCTTTGGTCATTTTAACTGTGGAGAGCAGGAGGTGCAGACCTGTGCTCTCAGTATGAGACAGGCTGCCAAGCTGGGCGCAAGCATGCCAAAATCACCTTGAGAAGCTAGCTGAGTCCCCACCCTGACTATGTCCACAAGGTGAAGAAGAAGCGTCTCCAGGGACTAAGAGGCCGTTCCTAGGGAGGCCGACTCCTTCTCTGGGGGACAAACTCCATTCCCTCATCCACCAGGGATAGAAGCCTTTTCCCAAGAAAGTTGTATCAGCCACGTCAGTCAGTGCACAGAGGCTGTCCCCGTGGGGGCACTGTGTCCAAGGCAGGAAGAGCAGGGAATGCTGAGAATGTCTTTGAATGAGTACAATGAGCTGTGTATGAGGAGTCACTGGACAGGAAGTGGAACAGGAAAGGGGTGCTGGAGACTACAAAGGATGCTCCCTTCCCTATGGGTTCACTGTGCAGGATTCAGAAATCACCCTGGGAAGCTCTGGGTAGAACTTCCCGCCCTTTTCAAGGAGAGACCGTGAGCTTAGACAACTCGGCAGCATGTGTTTGGCTCACCAGCAATATTAAGCCAACTGATGAGCGATTTCTGGGTAAAGAGGCACCAGCAAGTTTCAAAGGGGCAGGTGGCCGGTCTAGTGGAGCTGTTCTCAACCTGCCTAATGCCTCGGCTCTTTCGTACAGTTCCTCACGTGGAGGTAACCCCCAGACAGGCATTCATCTTGCTGCTACTTCATAACTGTAATTTTGCTCCTCTTATGACTCGTGATGTAAATGTCTGAGCTGCAGGATGTCTGATAGGTGACCCCCCCCCCCCAAACGGATCAAGAGCCACAGGTTGATCCAGAACCACTGGTCCAGATCAAAGACCAGGAATCCAGCCTTCAGGCTCCTTTCCTGCTAAAATGCCCTGGTGTTAGAAGTGGCTGGTTTTGAAAACTTGCCGTTCATGTAATTAAAATCCAGAGCATGGCTCTCTGGGAAATTATTTTAGCTTATAACAGACATCTGTTTGTGTGTGGGGGTGTGGGGGGGAGTTGTGTACATGTGAAGATGTGACGGTCGGGGGACAACCTGCAGAAATTGGTTCTCTCCTTCCACCATCTGGGGATTAACCTCAGGTCACCAGGGCTGGTGACAAGTTCCTTTGCCTGCTAATCTATCTCGTGGGCCCCCGGGAAATAATTTGAAATTGGATGTGCCTGTTCGGTTAGTTGCAGAAGTAAGTTTCATAAAATTTGAAAAACAATTATGAGATTGTTAATAAAGTCAACTCAGGTTTGCCTTGCTGAGAGATTTCTACACACTTTCCAGTGGAGCAGTTATTTAAAGGGTTAAAGGAAATGCTAACAATGTCAGAATTTTACGGAAGAGGGAACCAAAAGATTTCTGGATGCTGTGTATTTAATTTGGAAGCTTATGTGTAGGTTTATTTTCTTTTACAAAACAAGACTTAATATTGTGGTCCTGGTGTGACAACTCTTTCTTCTCTTCTCTCCTCCCCCCCATCCCCACCCCAAGACATGGTTTCTCTGTGTATCCCTGGTTGTCCTGACACTTGCTTTGTAGACCAGGCTGGCCTCGAACTCAGAGGTCCACCTGTCTCTGCCTCCCCATTGCGGGGACTACAGGCGTATGCCACCATGGTCTGGCTGGTGTGACAAGTCTTACCTTTTTTTTTTTCTTTATGTATATACTCATGCTTCATCTGTGGGTGCCGGTGGAGGCTAGGAAAAGATAGAGAGTTCCCTGTCCTGGTGGACTGTAAGTTGCCCTAGGTGGACGCTAAGTCCCTCCGGAAGAGCAGAAGATGCCTTTAACCTGGATCATCTCTCCAGTCCCTGACTCTTCTTTTAAAAAAAAGAATAGGCCTGGGGCTATAGCTCAGTTGGCCTGTGGTAGGCCCTGGGTTCAATTCCCAGAGCTGTAGAGAGAGACCAGCTGGAGATAATTGAACTCTCTCTAAAAAAATCCAATTAAAACAAGTTTTGTTTTGTTTTTTTAATCAGAAAATATAATTGAGTGGTCCACCAGAGGGCAGTATTTGACAAAGGTTTGATAATACACGTCATTCATAAAGAGTGTATATGATTCACTTATTGTATCAACAATGATGTTAGTGGAGAGGTTTCCTTCCATCCACAGAGGGAAGGAACCTGGCCATGCCTTGTTCCTGCAGGGCATAAACAGTTCTTCAAGCAACTCAAGATGCAAAACGTTGGGAAACGTGTTTGTTTTATAGTGTTTAACACGAAAGAAGCAAGCAAAGGGACTTGGAATGACTCTGCGGCACTTTCCAGCCTGGATGGAGCTCACCGGCTCACCGAGAAAGAGCTTAGTTGTTCTAATTCAGTCTCCGCAGCACTGTTTGCCCTCCCTGGGAAACATCCCAATTCGGCTGCATTCCATATACTAGAAAAAGACCAGAGACAGAGCCAGTTGCAGGTTTGAGGGGGGCGGGGGACCAGGCAGCAGAAGGGGTTTCCATGCTCCGGGGGCCACACTCATGGGGCCGTCCTGATTGGAGGTGGCAAAGTCGTCAGCCCAGATCCTTGGTAGGTAAATGTTAGCTTCTCTTATCCACAGGCCAAGTAGCTACTTCCTGGTGGCGGAGCCTTTCTTTCTTGTATTTACAAGCAGGAAACAAAACAAAACTCTCAACAACATGTGCACGTGGTAAAGAAACAATACAAGCTGGCATATAATTAACACACCCTGGATTTGTCTCTAGGTGCAAACAAGCAGCCAAGACTTCTTGATGTTATCCAGATAGAAACCTGACCGTGTAGATGCATGTCTATCCTGTGTTGATAGGCATATAAATGGACATCTGTGTGTACTTTGGTGTGTGTGTGTGTGTGTGTGTGTGTGTGTGTGTGTGTGTGTGTGTGTGTATGTGTACACACACGTGCCATAACACATCCTGGAACTCTTTCTTCTCACTGCTTGGCTTTTTCCACTTTATTTTCTCAAGAGCAACATGTCTCTGTTACATGGCACCTAACTGGTGTTTCTTTTCCGTTTGCTTCCCAGTGTCAAGGAGAGTACAATGGACACATGCGTTTAGCAAGCGTACTGTGGGTGTCAGGCTGCTCTGGTGCAAAGCAGAAAAGGGAGAAGGAATATAGCTTTATTGTATACATTTTAGTATTTATTTATTTATTTTGCTGCAAAGACATGAGAACTAGAAAAAGCATACTGGATCTCAGCTAATATTTTCCTGAGCTTCAAATGCTTTTATTGTTTTGGTCTGTAGGTGTTTAATCTCGTTTTTTGGTTGTTGGGTTTTGTTGTTGTTGTTGTTTATTTGAGACAGGGTCTCTCCATGTGCAGTGGGGCCCAGCTGGAACCTCTGGAGAGCAGAAACGAAGGAAGCCTCTTCTGCTCTGAGCAGGTTTTCCTCAAATCCATCTGTCACAGCAATGGACTTCTGACTAAACAGCCCTGTTCCTCCCCTTTGGACTGGTCAGTTCTTGATGATCTCATGACACATGACCGGTGTCTCAGGGGTGATGGGGCGTGACAGCCTCCTCAGAGCAGAGGGACACACACGGGTCCAGTGCTTTCATACTGTATGGCTCTGGTGGCTTTCCTTCATTTCATAACTTGTTTAGTGTTTGGATGTGAGTTACCTAGCTGTGACGTCTGTCACCTCGATGATCAGAGGGTTGCTTGGTGGATCTGGCTGGCTAGGCCGGAGTCTACCCCTTCCTTCACTGCTCCAGGTTCAACCCCTTCTGAGGCTGTGGCTTGGTGGAGGAGGACACCAGTACAGGCCTGATCTTCAGTCAGGGCTTACGGGCAGCTGTGCTGGAACCCCCGTGCTGCTTAGCTTTTGTTGACTAAGCTGGGAAAGGGAGTCTCAGCTGAAAACCTCTCTCCATCAGAGTAGCCTGCTGCCATGGCTGTGATGCATTTTCATAATTTCTGTTGACACAGGAGAGCCCGGCCCACTGTGGGTGGTGCCATCCCTAGACAGGTGGGCCTGGACTGTATAAGAAAGGTAGCTGAGCAAGCCGGCAATCAGCATTCCTTTGTGCTCTTTGCTCCCATTCCTGCCTTCAGGCAACTACCTTGAGGCTTGGCCTCCCACATGACGGGCTAAGCTTATAGTAGACTGAAATACCTTCCCCCTGTCGGTTTTGGTCAGTGTTTTATCTCAGCAGCAGAAAAATCAACCAGAATAATCTCCAGAAGAGCTCTCTTTTGTGGCCCAAGATAGTTATAATTGCATATAAAAATCCTATTATCTTGAAATTGTCAAATAATAAAATTTAAAAATTGGAAAACTTGTGTGTTTTATATTAAATCCTTTGGTTTAGCTTTTTTTACAGCCTACGTTTGGGAAATCTTTTTGGTTCACCAAAGATCCGTGCATTTTTATCACACAGAAAGTCTGGAGCCTGGACTGTGATTTAATCATCAAACTCTTTTTAAGTCTTTGCGTAGTTTCCACAGTGGGTTATCACCATTTCCTGCTGCGGGAAGGCAGTGCCCTAGGTTGGAACTAGATCACAGAAAATGTGCCGTTTCCTCCAGGTACTCATGTATCGGCAAACGCCGAATCCCCCTGCACCCTCTGCTTCCCTGACTCTGGGCCTTCCCCTTTGTTTTCCTCATTGGTCTGTCAGCATCTTGAAACTCAGCCCAGTATGATCGTCTGTGTTTAAGCTGGCAACCTTGGGGGTGGGCTGTCTAATTGGTGGGATGAATGTCTCTGGCTCTGGACAAACAGCTGGAGTGGGACATGGTCACTTTTCTGCTGCAGGTACTGTGGACATCGGGTCTGCGTGTGCTTCAGTAGAAGCCTTGATGGTGCCACCGCATAAAACAGGGGGACCTATGAGTTAACATAGGGGTGAATATGTCATTTCTCAGAAGTGAGATCCAAGGCTTTTTGTTTTGCTTTTTTAAGATCTAGGACTGTGGTTGGTTAGATAGCATCATTAGAAGGATCTTCCAGGCCTGAACAAACAACAGAGCGATGATCTGTGCCTGCAGGCTAGATGTGCTTAGGAGAGGTTGGAGGCAAACAGTTTTTAGACTAACAGTTAGCCAACTGCTCTGGAGTTGGGGCTAGAGATCTGTGCAAAGAATTGGGACAATGACTGTTAACCACGCAGGGAGAAAGGAGTGAGCTACACGGGTCTTGTGGGTACTGACTTCAAGATGTGCCAAATATATGCCAGGAAAGGGGGAACAAAATATGTTTCCTTCTGAAGAAAGGAAGAAAGGAAGAAAGAAAGAAAGAAAGAA
>NW_026587216.1:17936215-17951191 GCF_907164565.1 Psammomys obesus | reverse complement strand
AAGGAAGAAAGAAAGAAAGAAAGAAAGAAAGAAAGAAAGAAAGAAAGAAAGAAAGAAAGAAAGAAAGAAAGAAAGAAAGAAAAGATCTTCGGTTAATGTACCAGCCTGTTTGCCTAGAAACTGATAGAAGTAGATGCTGGCTCTTACCAGGCAACAAGGCTTACGGTGAGAATGACCCGTTGGCCAGCTTCATTTGGACTGAGATGGACATGAAGGAACATAAGTGAAACAATACAGCTTTGAGCTTCCTCAGTGCAGTGACTGGGCACTGGGCACTTCCTTAGATGAGGCCGACTATCTGGCTGTAGGATCATTACATTAAAAGTGACTCCTGACGGCGTAGCCCTCACCCTTGACCTTTGTCTTGGCTCTTAAAACTAGTCTCTGGTCTCTGAGACTTCTTCCTGTCATTTTGTGTATTTTCCAGGGAGCCATCACTGGGCGAGGCTTCTTAGGTTCTGAAAGATCCTCCTAGCTGAGCCTAAGCCTGCTGAGTACACTCTGTAGGAAGGAAAAAAAAATGGGATTATTTATTTATTATGGGCCAACAAACCCCAGTGATTTCTTTGTACTTGTTCTGGTGTGGTGTGATGTCCACACCAGTTAGCCGATATATGAACTGTTGGACAAGTGATATCAATATTCAGTTGTCTCATTTCAAGTACTGTGTGAGTTGTCTGGGCTAATACAAGTCAGTTCATCCCTTCCCTCAGGCAGTTCACATTTGACTTGGCGGAAGTCTCTTGGGATACTGTCATCTTGTAGGGGAGGGGATGATGAATGGAGGTTACTCTCGGAGCGAGCCTTCAGCCAGGGACCACGTTGGAAAGTGTCTATCCACTGCTCCCTAAGCTCATGCTTACATGTTCCAATTTTCCTGTCTTTTGGGTCGTCTGTGGTGGTCATCGTGGCTGACATCTTCGTGGTTCACGGCTTTTTTTCTGGGAACGGCCACACACACTTTATGTAGATAAACTTATCAAAGTAGCCAAATCGCCCCATGTTCTAGATACAAACCCCAGGTTTGCACAAGCAGGACTCAAACCTTGCTGGCCGACCGCAGTGAACCGTCTCTGCACTGCTCCATCCCTGCTGCCGTGACGTTTCGGGGTTCTGTGAGAACCCCGGGCCTGCAGGTTTTTATCTGCCTGGGCCATAAAAATGTGTTCAACTGTGTCCTGTCAGTGAATTTTTCTTCAACTGTTTCGTATGTACTGTGGATTTAAGGCAAATGCTGTAAAAAGGTCTGAGTCTCACTTACAAATGGACTGTAGAGAAGTCACAAAATGTTTCTACCTGCACAGCACGTTAAAAACACACATTAATAAGTAGACCACTAGATCTAAACTTAAAAATTATTATGTAATATATTCCAGTTAAAACCCTGATGATGGGATATTTTTTTTAACTTCAGTAAATGTGTTTGAGCTTAATTTTACTCCATCCTTTTGGAAAGTCTTAGATAATTCTATTTTGAACTTTATGTCTTGAAGTAGAATGTTCCGCAGATTTTAAAAACACTGAATTTTATCAAGCACAGGGAAGCAGAAAGCTATTTAAGCTGTCCAGTTTTGCTTGGAATCGTCCCAAGATTCCAGAGAAGCTTGTTTCTGTTCTTGGGTTTGTCACTGGTTCTCCGAGATGTACCCCCCATGGCATGGCTTGCTCGCCGAGCTCCTGGTCATCTGCTTTGCTGTCACCTGTGTGTGGGCCTCGTGGTTTCCATCTACTCTGCTGAAAGCAGCGGGGGTGGCCGAGCTCTGCTCGCCCCAGCTTCACACACCTTCACTACAAGGCTCAGGCAGGCAGGCCCTGTGCCATTCGGTCCCCAGGGGACATGCTTGGGAGCAAAGCAGGGACTTTTAGTAATTATTTCAGGACAGCTGGCCGAATGACAGCATCGGCAAACTGAGCTGGAGGTCATGGACCGAGACATTTACTGGAACTTAGGAGGGAAAAACAGAGTAGACCACAACTTCAAAAACTTGATTTGTGTGTGTGTGTGTGTGTGTGTGTGTGTGTGTCTGTGTGTACACATTAATGCATGCGCACACACACATGTTCATGAATACTTTTACATGTGTGTGTGAAGGACTTTGGGTATTGTCCACCTTTTTTCTTTCTTTCTTTCCAGACAAGCCTTGCTATGTAGTCTGACCTGGAGCTCCCACTGCAGACCAGTCTAGGTTTGAGCCCGTAGAGATCTGCCTGCCTCTGGCACCCAAGTCTGGGATCAAAGGCTTGTGCCCTCATACCTGGCCGTGTTTAAAAGAAATCTTTCTTTTCCTTTTTGTAAACATTTACTTTTCTTACTTTGTAAGCACTAGGACATGTTCTGGGGTGGTTCGTTCGGGCCCTGGGGTGGAGATGGTAGCAGCAGATAGCTTTTCTGTTTATTATTATTATTATTATTATTATTATTATTATTATTATTTTTGAGATAAGGTCTCACTGAGCTGGAACTGTGGAACAGGCTGAGCAGTGAGCCCAGGGACCCTCCCGTTTCCACACTGGACTTACAGGCATGTAAATATGAGCCGCCACGCCTGGCTTTTGCTCACAACAGTTCTAGTGCTCAGATTCTGACCCCTGTGCTTGCGTGGTGAGCGCTTTACCAACTGAGCTGGCCCCCAGCCCCTGGAGTGGCCTTTCATAGTCTCCCAGTGTCCCTGCTCTGCATGCTCTCCCTGCAGCTGAGCTCAGTTTGTGGAGGACAGGGTTGATGGGAAGGATCTAGTGTTTTCTACACTGTCCAGCAGAGTGTGGCTAAATTAAAATGATTACGGTTAAAAATTCAGCTTTTCAATCATCTCAGCCACATTTCCAGTGCTCTGTTGCCACAGGCAGCTAGTGGCCAGTGTGCTGGCTGGTACAGGTAGAAGACGTGGCAGCTTTGTAGAAAGTGCTGCGGTATGGCATTGTAGCCTACTCGAATCTCCTGCATTCTCCCCTGCTCTCCAGTCTTTTATACTGCTTCACAACACACACATACACACCACACACACATATCACACACACACACACACAAACCACACACACACACCACACACCACACACACACACACAAACCACACACACCACACACACCGCGCGCACACACAGAGACAGTTACATGCACACACACAATCCAAATTCCATTAGTTTATCACGTAGAGAAACTGGCTCTTCAGGCTGTATCCAAAGGTCACTGTTCTTTCCATCAAAAGAGCTGGAAACATTCTCTGATGTGTGTTTCTAGAAACCAAGAACCTATCTACCCTGAAGAGTGTTCTCTCACTCCCTGAGGACACAGTATCCAAAGTCTGTTCATGTTTCTCTGAAACCATGACACTAATTTCCAAATGTGGCCTGTGGAAGCGGTTTCATGACCTCACCATCATGTGGTGGATAGCGAAGCACAAGAAGTTCTGAGTCAAGTTCCTTGTTTATTTGGCTATAAAAAGCAAAGGGAAGAAAATGAACAGGATTCCAGCCCAGCCTTAGGCATAACATCGACTCTTAAATAGAAAGTATCTGACTTGTACTGAGGAACAGTCTGCTCTGTGTAGTCTGCCAGATGGCCGTCCAAACAAGTGAACTGAGGCATGCAGGCCAGATCTATGCTATCCTTACTGTCAAAGAGTAAATTACCTACATGGCTGGAAAGATGGTTCAGTGGTTAAGAGCACTGACAGCTCTTATAGAGGACCAGGGTTCTGTTCCTAGCACACACATAGCCACCCACAACCATCGGTGACTCTGGTTCCAGGGGCTGATGCCCTCTTCTGGCCTCTTTAGGCATCAGGCATATATATATATACCAGAGATGTTCCTCTCCTTTTGTAGCCCCACCCCTTCCCTGCTCAAGAGTCTGAGTGACTGAAGTGCCCTTCATTTCCCAGTCAGCTCATTCACTTAACAACTTCCACGCATGCTTTGATGTTTGTGTCATTCTGGCTCTTTGCTCTGAACATTTGTTTGGAATCTGTTCCTTTTGAGCCCGTGGTTCTTGAGAAAGCTAGCACATCTGTTCCCATCCCGTGATAGCAGACAGGAAGCAACTTATGGGAGGAAGGCTCTATTCTGGCTCACAGTTCAAGGGCACAGCTCACGTGTGGGAAAGTCACGGTGGCAGGGGTTTGAGGGAAGGGGTGCAGCAAGGTTCCTCAGAGAGACGGGAAATGGGAATTGACCAGATGAGGGTTAAGGTAGAAGTGAGGGGAGGAAAAGGCCGAAGGAGAAAAGCAGGAGGCGCTTGCCTGAGGAAGAAGAGGGCAGAAGAGCTCACAGGAGGCAGGATGCGCATGAGGGCGGGAGGCCAGCACTTGGGATCGGGTTGTTTGTTGGGTTGTTGCTTCATCAGGCATGGCATGGGCAGGACCTGCAGAGACTGTTGTTGGCAGGATTTGGGGTCGTAGTTTATACATGCAGGGAATTTGCTGACAGGCACGAAGTAGAGAGCTCTCCAGCAAGACTTGTGCTCTTCAGGACTCAGCGGTCTCTGCATAAAGATGTGCCAGGAAGGTTCAGAAGTAACTACGGAGCACGCGGACTCCTCTGGTGTTTATTGTGGTTATAAATGTTGCAAGGAGATGTTAAGCATCAGGAAGTAGTTGCACAGCAAGCAAATAGGAGAGAAACACACCTTTATTGGTGATGTTTTCTGTAAACCATTTCTGACTTCCTGTCTCGTCCATCACTCAGGTCCCCAGGGCTTTGCAGTTTCCTGCCCCTGGAGAGCAACTGCAGCCTCAGGAATTGCAGGGAGTAGGTTCCACTGTAGACACAATTTTCTACTTGCCGAGAGCACTGGGCAGAGAGTATTTCAGAGTCTTAACGGGTGGAACTCAGTATACATGGAGCTACTATGAAGATGGGGGTGGCATCAAAGATGTCACTTCTTACGCCTACATTCATGATTCTTTAAGGTGGAGTCTAGTTGGGAGATGGGGCCTGGGGAAGAATTTTAGAGATTCGGGAAAGCCCCCGCCAGCCAACCCTGCAGTCTCACCATGGGGCTATCAGGCTTGGAAGCGGGGACCGCACACAAGTAGAGGGGCGTAGGTTCAGCTTCTTAGACTGCACACCAGAGAGCAGCCATGTTGGCTCCAGAACGGCCGTGAGGTTCTGAGAATTCCATTTAAAGTCTCAGACGTGAGGTATGAAGGAAACACCGGGACATCTGATCACATGAATGTTTTGAAATTTGCAGGCAGATGTCTCACGTTTGAAGGGAAAGTTGGGGAAACAGTCACGGCAAACCTGACAGAAAGTCAGACCCTCCAACATCACAAAGAGAAGATGCCAATACATTGGCAAGGTGAAGGCCCAGGAGACAGGCAAAGCTGTGGACAGCAGCCAGCAAATGTGGACGGCTGACAGGGCAAAGTCATCATTAGTTTGTATCAAAGAAGTAGAACTGAAAACAAGAATGGCATGCCCTTTAACACTTATCATTTGGGGGCAGATCTGAGAAAACAATGTAGACATTTGAAGGTTAGTCGCTGTCGCCATGATACATAGGCTATTAAACTTTATTATTAAATGCCTGCAATTATTATGGTGGCTTTTATTAACCCACTACCATATCAAATGCAAGACACAGACACCTGTTGTATTTTCCAAAGCCTCATTTCACCTGGGGCTGGGCAGATACTCCCCCTTAATCTACCTAGTCACCACTCAGCCCCACATCCCATGCCATTTGCTTTCATCATGCCTGTGTGGGCTACTTCCCATCCAGTATCTCCATAAATGCTGGCACGTGCTGTCCTTCCGGGCCTCTTCTCTCCGAGGCCATCTTCAGAGTTCTTCCTCCGCTTCACCTCTCCCATGGCGACTCTGCTTCCTTCCCCTCCGCCTGTCTGTCTCCCCCCCCCCGCCCAAGATCCTTCTCTCCTCAAAGCCACCCCCCTGCTACACAAGGAAATGAAAGTGGTGGCTGGCGTGTGCCTTTAGAGCCAGCGACTGAGAAGAGGCAGAAGAATCACAGTGAGTTTGAGGACTGCCTGCTCTACAGTTCGAGGCCAGCCGGTGATATTATTGTGAGGCCTAGCTCTCTCACACGCGAGTGTGAACTTGAAAACCGCATACATTCCCCGAGTATTAATAGTTAAAGAACCCAGCACACAGTGTGCTGTACTGTTACCCAGCTGTTCACATGTAGGCATTAGGAAACATTTGATGATATGGAGAAATGTGCATGCTGCCATGTGAAGCGGCTAAAAACAACACGGCAAATTATACATACAGTGCGATCACAGCTATGCAAATGAATACTCATGGCAACAGTTTGAAAGAATACATCATCGCTGATTATGTTTGTATGCTGTAATTACCAGCAATTTTATTTTTGTTTTACTTTCTATTGCTTTCCTAGTGCAGAATTGAAAAATTAAAAAAAAAAAATCTTTGTAAGGAATAAATTCTATATCGTCTCTGCAACTTAGCTAATGGCTTCTGCTCCAATGCTTAAGGTACTTTCATTGGCTGATTGAGTTTTCTTATTTAGGTGATGATGCTGGTGTTGACTCAAATAAGGATCTTGGTGACTCCAGGTACATGCCAGGCAACATATGAACATATGCACATATTAACCCAATTAAGAATAACACACCACTGTGAGAGGCATAGAATGTCGACCTTTGAACATTTCTGGAAAACAAAAGAACATAATGATCATGGCAGTTGCTTCTTAGAATTTCTAGGTAAAGTAACAAAGGAAAAGAGTGAGTTTCAGAGGTTCGGTATCTGAGATCTGGATGCCCACAGCACCCTAAAGGCTTCTAAGTATGCCCTCAGCGAGAGTGGCACATAAGCCTGAAGCTGCTGACACCAAACTCAAGCCCTCATCCTATGATGGGCTGACTTCCCAGTCAGCATGCCATCTGCCCTTATGGATGCCTGGAATTCCAGTGAGGACGCTGGTTGGAAAGAGTGATTCTTTAAGGGATGGAACTATGTGGGAGGACCTTGATGGAGCATAGGAAGAAAGGGTGGGATTGGGGGGGAATGAGGGAGGGGGCTACAGCTGGGATACAAAGTAAATAAACTGTAACTAATATAAAAAAATAAAAATTTAATAAATAAATAAATAAATAAATAAATAAATAAATAAATAAATAAATAAATAATTGAAAAATACACCAGAAAGAAAAAAGATTCTGATGGGTTTATGTCATCTAAGAAAAAAAACATTTTCCCACCTTAGACATGCCAGATGCACCCCCAATCTCACTCCTTGAGATTGCCCTTTCTGGCCCTGCCTGAAGGAAACAATTCCATATTATCTATGGAACCAGCACAGCCTTCCCTAAGAGATTAAGAAAGACAATGCTAAGAAATGAAACAAACAAACAAAAAGAAAGTCAATGTCCCTGGCCCCACCCTTACCGCTGAACTTTGCCTAGGGACCACACAACCAGACCATGTCTCAGCAGCTGGAGTCTGCAGTGTGACTGGAGGATGTGTGCTTTGCTAACAACTTGATTTTTTTTCATGCATAGAAGCAAAGGCCTGGTGAATACATGTTGGCGTGTGTTTTAAGAGTGGGAGAATGCTGGAAGAGACACATAACTAGATTAGGCTGAGTGTACAGATCCAGATCCAGGGGGAAGTGATTCTGGCTTTAACGTTTATCTGATTGGTTAGCTGAAGTACATACAGGCTGCTACGGAGCTGGAGTTGCCTAATATCCTTGGGCTTAATGTCCATGATGAGACCCAAAAGCTACATGGGACATGGGATGCTGGCGTGGCTCTGCCCCCAAACCTGCTCTTGCACAGTGTAAAAGTACAGAAGATACACCCTTCCCTAATATCAGGGGAAACGGATCTGTGAGAGGACACGCCTGTGAGGTGTTGGGGATGGGGAGGGAAGGGGACTTTGACAGATGAATAGTTATCAGGTAAATCCTGCTGCCCGCTGCAGTGGGGACCTAGAGCAAAAGGCTTCGGCCTTGCCAGACAAAGCGAGGAGTCCCCTCTGAAAAGTTGGTGAAGTAGGGTGTGTTCTGCATTAAGCAGGCTTAGCTAATATGCGACCTATGCTGCGTGCCACAGGTAAGGACGCAGGGCACTGTGACAGGGGTCAGAGAGATGCCGACTAGGGGAGGGCTGCAGTCAATGTGTGACTATTACAGAGCTGCCTCTGCCCTGGGTGGCAGGGTGGCTGCTGTTCTTCTCACCCTGCTCACAGCCTCTCTGCCTACAGCCTGACCCCCCGGAAGGCCTGGGTTCTCTAACGTTTGACGGGCTCGCTCACTGTCCTCTGTGCGCCAGACCTCACAGTAGTTGTGACAGCATCTCAGTTGGATAACGTCAACGCAGCGAGTCTAATTGGAGTCTCACAGTAGCAAGGGCCAGACGGCAGTAAAGGACAGGACGGACAAAGCGGCGAGCACAGCATCCTGGCTAGTGTGGACCTGTGGCACTTCCTAAGCAGCTATGTTTGTAGAGGTTTACTAAAGTCTTGCTTGATCTGTGTAGCAGAAGCTTTTCGCAGCTGATGAACAAAAGCTCACCTGGAATCAAAGGCAGGATTACAGCCCTTCAAACAGCTTCCAGGCTTGACCCAGTTTACAAACCTTGAGTCCCTCAAGTAGAGGGGAGAGCAGGTCTCCCTGAGGAAGAACCCACCCACTGTTAATCACTTACTGTTCATCACTGAACCACTCCTCTTCAAAGGAACCTGTGGTGGGTGGAGGAGATGGCCCCCACAGGCTCCTGTATTTGAATGTGTGGTTCTCAGTTGATGGAACTGTTTAGGAAGGATTAATAGGTGTGGCTGTGTTGGCGGGGGTTGCTCACTTGGGGTGAGCTTAGAGGTTTCAAAAGCTCATGCCAGGTGCAGTCTCTCTCTCTCTAACTTGTGGTTAAGATGGAAGCTGTCAGCTACCGTTCCAGGGTCGGCTTGCTTACTGCCATGCTCCCTGCCATGAAGGCCATGGACTCACCCTCAGAGACTGAAAGCAAGACCCCAATCAAATGCTTTCTTTTATAAGCTGCCTTGGTCATGGAGATTTTTTTTTTTTTTACAGCAACTAAAATATAACCTGTCACTTTTTTACCAGGGTAACTGTACACTGGAAAATTGGGAAATAAGCAAATGTTCGTAGCCTAGTACATAGTAGCTCTGAATTGATGCTGATTCCAGAAGACTATCAACGGTGTGTGAGGTCCCTCTAGGTAAACTAGAAACTTTCGGAAGTCAGGTGATTGATGGAGTTTTAGCTAAAATCTTTGTCAATGGGTCCTTAGGTAGATCTTGTGTGATTCCTCCAGCCCAAGAATTCGTAAGTGCAATAAGGGTGTGCCTAAGTCGGGAGATTCTCCAAATTGGTTCCCTGACCTATGCAGTGAAGATTATCATGGTTGGAAAGGACAAATAGAAGTCACTGGAGCTGTCTCTACCAGGGAAAATAGTGACCCAAAACCCAAGAATGGATGTCTTGAGGGATTACAGAAATTAGTGCCATCATTAAGGACTTGCAGGGGTAGTAGTTCCTGTCACATCTCCTTGTCACTTTCCTGTTTGTCCTGTGCAGAAGACAGATGGAGCTTTGAGGACAATGGATAATTTTGTAAAATGTGTGATGATTTAGTTCTTTTTAGAAATTAAAAGAAATAATTAAGATACATAACTTCATCCCTCCGTCTCATCCCTCTACCTCTCCCATGCCCCCCCAAATTTATAGCTTCCTTCTCTTTAGTCACTGTTGTTACATAAATACAAATGAATAAACATAGAAATATAACTTTCTGAATATGTTCAGTGTTGTCTGCATGCTGTGTCTTTACATGACTCCAGGAACTTGACCTGCCAGGGGCACTAAGGGAATGGAGAAAAGACTACACATTCACACAGAAAAGGCTCAGATTCTGCTGGCCTGGGCTCTCTGATGGAGAAGCTGCAGCATACTGGAATCTCAGTGTATACACTAGTTATTGTTGAATAGAGGGGCGGGGTTATTTCATACAGCTACAAAGAGAATGTTAATACTTACAGGTAAACAAGATGGTCGGGTTTATGGGATGCTGCTGGAGCGAGCAGACAGGTTTGCTAATTTTGGTAAGAGCCATCTCTGTAGGGGAGCAGTCTCCATGCTGTAAATGTCTGTCAAGATCAGTGATGGACATTTTTATTCTCGTGCTATCAGCATCTGCACGTAGACCAAAGAAAGGCCTTGACATGCTCTGAGTCTCACCATGGAGATGGAGTGAGAAGTTTTTACCATTTCCGGTAGGTCTGAGGCTAGTGTCCTTACATGAGTGTGTCCATATTAACAGCAAGCATTCACTCACGACCTTGCTCATTCAGGGCTTCCTTAACTTCTCACACCTGCATGTGTATGTTTCTAGGGCTGACCACTTAGCATTGGGTAGCGAATCAGGGGACTTATCCCTGGGAAGGTCGAATTCTATCTCTTTCAGTAGTTGTTATTTCTTAAAGCTCTTCATCTGATTTCCCCTATTTACACTGGGTTATCAACTTGTTGGAAGTGTTTGGGTCTTGTTCAGGCAGCTCTGTGGAAATTTCACAGGTGTTGCTTCCTTGTCATAACTATTGGACAAAACCTCACAGCAGGTTTTCTGGTCCTTGGGCTGTTAATAATCTTTCTGCCCCATTTTATGTGATGGTATCTGAGCCTTGAGTTTCTACCTCTCCCTTGAAATGTCCCCTAATTCCAGTCATTTTCCCCAGTATTTTTTCCCTTCCCCTCCTGAACCCTCTTGTTTCCAATCCCACCCACTCACAGTTCACCTGCAAAATCTTTTCCATTTCCCCTTCCCAGGGAGATATTTGCATTCCCCTTAAGCCCTCCTTGTTTCTTAGCCTCTCTGGGTCTGTGGATTGTAGTGCGGTTGTCTTTTACTTTAAAGCTAATATCCACTTATGGGTGAGTACATACCATATTTATGACCGCATGTGCTGATCTTATTGTAGCTTGTTTATGCCATGTTTGGTTGATGTCCCTGGGAGGCCTGCTCTTTTCTGAGGGGAGGTGGAGGGGGATGGGTCTGGGGAACAGAGGAGGTGGGGAGGGGGAGAAACTGAGGGGAGGAAACTGTGGTTGGGATGTAATACATGAGAGAAAAAGAAAATCTCAGATGATGCAACCAAGAAGAGGTCAGGGATCAACACTGTAATATAAGAACCCATGTCAAACATATCAAATAGAAAATAATAATTTATTTTATCTTCAGTGTGGTGGTTTGAAGAGAAACGCTCCCATAGGCCCATATGTTTGAATGCTTTTCCCCAGTTGGTTAGCTTTTGGAAAGGAGGTACGGCCTTGTCGGAGGCCCTGTCTGTCTGTCTGTCTGTCTGTTTCTTTCTCACTCTGCTTGCAAGTTGTGGATAGGATGCTCTCAGCTACATCTCCAGTGCCATGCCTGTCCATGAGCCACCTCAAATGCCCTCACGAGGATAATGGACTCACCCTCTGAAGCTGTGAGCCAGCCTTCAACTAAATGCTCTCTTCTCCAGGTTGCCTTGGTAGTGGTCTCTCTTCAGGCAGAGGCTTCTCTGGGCCTCGGTGCTTACTGTGTTGCCCAGGCTGGCTTCAATGTCTCAGAATTCAACAATCCTTCCTTCAGCCTCTCAAGTAGCTGGGGTTACAGGTATGTGTCATCACCCTCGCTACTTGTTTGATGTTTATACCAATACTACATGGCCTCAACCCCTGGATCTTCATAACAATTCGTAAATCGGGTGGCAGTTAGTCCTCCAACCTTGTTTTAATTTTTTTTTTTCAGGAGTTATTTTGGCTCCACTAGGTTGTTTGCATTTCACATGAATTCTAGAATCAGTGTCTGTTTCTTTCTTTTTTTTTTAAGTTAACTAATTAATGTACTTTACATCCTGACTACAGTTTCCTCTCCTTTCTCTCCTCTAAGTCCATCCCCTCTCCCCTTCCCCCATCCACTCCTTCTCCCTTTCTCTTCAGAAAAGTAGAGGCCTCCCATGGTCTCTTTGGCATATCGAGTTGCAGCAAGACTAGGCACATCTTTTTCTACTGCGGCTAAAACAGGCAGCCCAGTAGGAGGAAAGGGTCCGAAAGGCAGGCAATAGAGTCAGCCTCAGCCCCTGAGCCCACTGTTCGGAGTGCCACATGAAGACCCATCTACACAATGTAACATATGAGCAGAGAGCCTACGTCAGTCCCATGCAGGCTCCCTGATTGGCAGTTCAGTTTCTGGGAGCTCCTATGGACCCAGGATAGTCGATTCTGTTTTTTTTTTTTTTTTTCTTTTTTCTTTTTGTGGTGACCTTGGCCCCTCTGGCTCCTACAATCCTTCATCCCCCTCTTTTGCAGGATTCCCCAAGCTCAGCCTAATGTGGTCTCTGAATCTTTTTCCATCTGTTGCTGGGTTAAGCTTCTCCAATGATGGTTATGCTAGGCTGCTGGTGCCAGCATGGCCTTCTGGGAAAGCAGCTGGAGTTGTGGGCTGAAATGTGGGGCCCAGCGATGGGGTCTCTCTCTCTCTTTAATATAGGCACTTAGAGCTATAACATTTTCTTGTTGGACTGCTCTTACTGGGTTTCAGAGGTTTTTGTAGTTGTGTTTTTGTAATTGAGTCTCAGTAATTTTTTTAAAATTTCTTCTTTGACCATTCACCATTCACTAGTGAGCATTTAATTTCCATGTGTGTGTGTTTACTAGAGATTTGTTTGCCGTTAAATTTAAGTTTTGTTCTATTATGTGTGGTCAGTAGGGTGCTTAGAGCTTTTCTTCAATAAAGGAACATTTCTTTTTATTCTTTTTTTATTGAAAATAGATTTTTTTCTCACATAATATATTCTGATTATGGACCCCGTCCTTCTACTCCTCCCAGATTCTCCCCTCCCACCAGATCTACTTTCTTTCTGCTTCTCGTTGGAAGACAAACAGGCTTCTAGGGCATGATAATAAAAATAAAATGATAAAATGAAACAAAACCCACACAGAAATAGATCTAAAACCAAACAGAAGGAAGAGAGCCCAAGAGAAGGCACAGGAAACAGACCCTATCAGTGTGTGACATACGCTGTAGTGTTTCTTTTTCTTCTTGGGTGCCCTTGTGTCTGGTGCATAAATGTTAAAAATCCTCTTGGTGGATTTTTTTGTTTGTTTGTTTTTATTATTATTAATTACACTTTATTCATTTTGTATCCACCCATAAGCCCCTCCCCTCTCCCCTCCCGATCCCACCCTTCCTCCCCTTTCTGCATGCATGCCCCTCCCCAAGTCCACTGATAGGAGAGGTCTCCTCTCCTTCTTTCTGATCTTAGACTATCAGTTCTCATAAGAAGTGGCTGCATTGTCATCTTCTGTGGCCTGGTAAGGCTGCTTCCCCCTCAGGGGGAGGTGATCAAGAGATGGAAGAAAGAATCTCAGGTGTAGAAGATACAATGGAAGAAATCGATGTATCTGTCAAAGAAAATGTTAAATCCAAAAAATTCCTGACACAGACCGTCCAAGAAATCCAAGGCAATATGAAAAGACAAAACCTAAGAATAATAGGTATAGAGGAAAAAGAAGACTCCCTTCTCCAAGGCCCAGAAAATATTTTCAACAAAATCATTGAAGAAAATTTCCCCAAGTTAAAGGAGAAGCCAATAAGGATACATGAGGCCTACAGAACACCCAACAAATTTGACCAGAAAAGAAAATCCTCCCACCACATAATAACCAAAACAGTAAGTATACAGAACAAAGAAAAAATACTAAAAGCTGCAAGGGAAAAAGGCCAAGTAACATATAATGACAAACCCATTAGAATCACAGCTGACTTTTCAACAGAGACTATGAAAGCCAGAAGGGCCTGGATGGATATCATGCAGACCCTAAGAGAACACAGATGTCAGCCCAGGCTACTATACCCTGCAAAACTCTCAGTCCTCATAGATGGAGAAAACAAGATATTCAATGACAAAAACAAATTTCAACAATACCTACACACAAATCCAGCATTACAGAAGACACTGGAAGGGAAAATACAACCCCCCAAAATTAGCTTCTTTCAAGAAAACACAGGAAATAATTAACCTTACTACAGTAAAACAAAAAGCAACCAAGCACACAACCTTATGACCACAGCCAACATCAAAATCAAAGGATCTAACAGCCACTGGTCATTAATTTCTCTCAACATCAATGGACTCAACTCTCCAATAAAAAGACACAGATTAACAGAATGGATGCGTAAACAAAACCCAGCAATCTGTTGCATACAAGAAACACACCTAAGGCACAAAGATAGACATTACCTGAGGGTAAAGGGTTGGAAGACGACTTGCCAAGCAAATGGACCCAGGAAGCAAGCAGGAGTAGCCATTCTAATATCTGATAAAATAGACTTTCAACCAAAATTAATAAAAAGAGATGGGGAAGGACACTTCATGCTCATAAAGGAAAATTCCACCAGGAGGACATCACAATCCTGAACATCTATGCCCCAAATACAAGAGCACCCACATTTGTTAAAGAAACATTGATAAAATTTAAACCACATATAGATCCCCACACATTAATAGTGGAAGACTTCAACACCCCACTCTCAACAAAGGACAGGTCAACAAAACAGAAATTAAGCAAAGAAACAATGTCTCTAACAGAGGTCATGAATCAAATGGACCTAACAGACATTTACAGAACTTTACACCCAAACACAAAAGAATTTACCTTCTTCTCAGCACCTCATGGAACCTTCTCCAAAATAGACCATATAGTTGGTCACAAAGCAAGCCTCAACAGATACAAGAAGATTGAAATAATCCCTTGTATCTTATCTGATCACCATGGAATAAAGCTGGACCTCAACAATAACAGAAATAGCAAAAAGCCTACACATACATGGAAACTGAACAACTGGTTACTAAATGACAGCTGGGTCAGGGAAGAAATAAAGAAAGAAATTAAAGTCTTCCTAGAAATCAATGAAAATGAAGACACAACATACCCAAACTTGTGGGACACAATGAAAGCAGTGCTAAGAGGAAAGTTCATAGCACTAA
>NW_026587216.1:17873319-17936205 GCF_907164565.1 Psammomys obesus | reverse complement strand
TAGTCCTATATCCCCCAAAGAAATAGAAGCGGTCATCAAAAGTCTCTTGGTGGATTTTTTCTTTGGTAAGAATATAGCGTCCTTCCATATCTCTTTCTGATTACTTTCGGTTTGAAGTCTATTTTGTCAGATACTAAAACGGCTATGACAGCTTGCTTCTTAGATAAATTTGCTTGGAATATCTTTTCTCATCCTTTTACCCTGAGGTGATGTCTATCCTTGATGTTAAGGTGTATTTCTTGCATGTAGCAGAAGGATGGCTTCTGTTTTTGTATCCATTCTGTTAGTCTGTGTTTTTATTGGGGAACTGAGACCTTTGGTTTTGAAGGTGAGTGTGACATTTGCTGATTCTTGTTATTTTCTTGTGATGTGGGTTTCTCCTTTTAACCTTTGTTTTTTTATTTTTTATTTTTTTTGTTTTTATTTGAGACAGGGTTTCTTTGTGTAGCCTTGGCTGTCCTGGACTTACTTTGTAGACCACGCTGGCCTCAAACTCAGAGTTCTACCTGCCTCCGCCTCCTCAGTGCTGGCATTACAGGTGTGTGCCACCACGCCTGGCTTGTTTCTCCTCTTTTGATTTGATAGCCTGGAACTATTTATTCCTTTTATTTTCTTGAATGTGGTTAACCTCTTTAGGTTGGAGTTTTTCTTCTAGTATGAGGTAGGGCTAGATTTGTCTTATTTTCTCCATCTATTATAATTGAAAGTTCTGCTGGGTATACTAGTCTGGGCTGGCATCTCTTAGTTTGTAGAATATCTGTTCAGGCCCTTCTGGGTTTTTAAATCTCCATTGAGAAGTCGGGTGTTATTTTCATAAGTCTGCCTTTATATGTTACTTGCTCTTTTCTCCTTTAAGCTTGTAATATTCTTTCTTTATTCTGTAGGTTCAGTATTTTGGTTATTATGTGATAAGGGGAATTTCTTTTTCTGATCCAGTCTATTTGGTGTTCTGTATGCTTCTTGTACCTTGATGGGCACTGCCTTCTTTGGGTTAGGGCATTTTTTTGTTGTTGTTGAAAATATTTTCTGTCTTTGACATGGGTTTCTCCTCCTTCCTGTATTCCTAGTATTCTTAGGTTTTGTCTTTTCATAGCAACCTAGATTTCCTGGATGTTTTGTGCCAGGTTTTTTGTTGTTGTTGTTTTTGTTTTTTAGATTTAATATTTTTTTGAGCAGAGTGTTCATTTCTTCTATTGCGTCTTCAATGTCTGAGATTTGCTCTTCCATCTCTTATATTCTGTTGGTGAGGCTTGCCTTTGAGGTTCCTGTTGAAGTTCCTAAACTTTTCATTTCTAGCTTCCCCCCATTTAGGTTTTCATTATTGAATCTATTTCTACTTTCAGGTCTTAAACTGCTTTATTCTACTCCTTGGTTGTGTTTTCATAGATCTCTTTAAAGTATTTATTACTTTTTAGTTTAAGGACCCCTTTCATGTTCATAAAGGCTACTGTAAGGTCTTTGTTTTGTGTTTCAGCTGTGTCTCAACTCTCAGGTCTGAATGTGGTAATGTTGCTTAGCTTTAATGGAGGCATACTGTCCTGGCTGTTATTGACTGTATCTTTACACTGGCCTTCTTTACATCTAGCCTTCTGGGTTTGGAAAGATTACAGTTCTAGGTGCTAGTGTCTGGCCTTGTCTTTGTTGGGTGGGTGGATGTTTTGTTCCTTGGTTTCTGTTGCCCTCTCTCGTTCTTAGGAGGTAATGGTGCCCATGTTTTGCCTGGTAGGCATTCTTCCAGGATCCTTGCAGGTGTGGCCATTGGGATTTCTGGGTAACATGTGTTTCTAGGTCTTGGGAGCTGGTACGTAGAAATGAGGATGGGCCAGGAGGTGGGTCGACTGAAAAGCTCCAGAGGAGGAAGGAAAAGCAGGACGTTCCACCAAGATCTGCTTAGTCCCCTGGGAATGAGGCAGAGAATGAGCAGTGGCCAGAACAGGTAGTGTGCCACAGAGCTGGGGATGAAGAGTAGGGGGCCTGATTTAGAAAAGGGGAGGGAGAAGGAAGGTCGGAAGTTAGCCTAGCTGCCTCCACGGACTGTGGCCTCTGCGGTCCCAGGCAAGGCCTGATAGAGTTGGGGGCTGGGGTAACGATGGATGGGAGGAAGTAGGTTAGGAGGAGGAGATTTCTATGACCACGCGGAATTATTATAATTCTTATGAATTTGTTAAGATTTGTTTTTTGTCTCAGGGTGTAGTCTATTTTTAAAGACATTTCCATAGGTCAGAATTGGTAGAGTCTATATTTTTTGGTGTTTGTGTAGAATATCCTGTAGATATTTGTTAGATCTGTTTGATGTATGGTGTCATTTATTATTTCTAAAGTTCATGTTTTTTTTTTTTTTTTTTTTTGTCCAGATGACCTATGAGAGAAAGTGGGGTGTTGAAATCATCTATTATTTTTGGGTTGATTCAAATATATATATATATATACACATATATATATACACATACACACACACACATATGCGCCTAAGGTTATGTCTTCTTGGTTAATTGTTTCCTTGAGTAGGATCAAGTATTCTTATGTATCCCTTCAGATTAGTTTTAGTTTGAAGTCTGTTTTGTCACAGTTAGAATAGTAGTGCCTGCTTGCTTCCTGTTTCTACTTAGTCAGAAGGTTTTTTCCATGTTTTAATTTAAGATAGTGGTTCTCAACCTTCTTAATGCCGTGACCCTTTAATACAGCTCCTCATGTTGTGGTGATCCCCAGCCATAAAATTATTTTTGTTGCTACTTCATAACTCTAATTTTGCTACAGTTATGAATAGTAATGTAGATGTCTGTGTTTTCTGATGGTCTTAGGTGGCTCCGGTGAAAGGGTCATTCAACCAAATGGGTTGCAAACTCCAGGTTGACAACTACTAACTTAAGAGGTTGCCGATCTTTAAAGCCAAGGTTTTTGTAGACCACAATAAGATGAACTCAACCTATTTATTTAGCCTGTGGCTTTTGGTTGGACAATTGAGGCTTTTAAAGTTATTATTGAGAAATGTGTGTGGATTGCAGTCTGTCTGTCTGTTGTTGTTCGTGGTCTGTGTCTCAGTAGTTACAGCTGGATAGCTATTTTCTTTCTAGAGTCCCTTGGCTATGCTTATTCCTCTCTTTGGTTTGAAGTATTGCTTCTAACAGGCTCTTTAGGGCCAGCGTGGTGGATATGAACTCTTTCAGCCTGCTTGTAAAATGGGTGTTGGAAAACCACAGGCAAGGGCCTTCAGACTGAGTCAGCACACTGGGACCCAAACTCCATGAGGATTAGGGTGAGAGCAAGAAGCTCAGCATTAAGAGGGTGGACTCACAAGGCTGCGCCAGCATCCAGGCTGGGCCTGGAGGATGGGTTTGATGTGGGTGCAAATGCGTTAAGGTCTGGTAGACAAAGAATGCTAGGCAAGCACAGCACACGTATCTTGGCCAAGCCTGGAGGTTGGGAAGGTCTGGGGAGGGGCCTCAGACTGGGCTGGAGCACTGGACGTGGACCCGGGCTCCATCTACATAGATGATTATTCTAAGCTTAATCAAATGCTGACTCCAGTCGTAGCTACTGTGTCAGATGTGGTTTCCTTACCTGAGAAAAGGAAAACATCTCTTAGACTTAGTATGAAGCTACTGATCCCACAAATGCATCGCTTCATACCTGTCTGTATGGCTCACCAGAAGAATTTACTGTTATCTGGTATAACAAGCATATTACTTTACTGTCCTTCCTAAGATGCCTATTATTTCTCTATCACTGTATCATAACGTAGTTCTCAGGGATCTTCGTCACCTGCTTTTTCCACAAGGTAAAACACTGATCTGTTATGTTGATGATGCTATGTTAATCGAACCAAGTAAAAGGGAGGTAGCAACCACTATGGACCTTTGTGTATTTCAGAAAAGGAAATAAATTGCATCCACACACCAAGGCTGGCCCGGCTATGGCTATTGCTGAGTGCCAGATCTGCCAGCAGCAGATACCAACATAGAGCGCCTAATGCATCATTACCCATGGAGTCACCAGCCAACGACCTCAGAGTAAGCTGAATACACTAGACTGCTTCTGTCATGAAAAGGACAGTGCTTTGTCTGCCTGGGATACTTATTCTATAGATTTGCCTTTCCTGACACAATGCTTCCCTGGATCTGCCATCTCTGGACTCATTCAATGTCTTAGCCATTGTTATGTAGTCTCCATGGCATTGCTCACGTGACAGCCAGGCCAGTACAGAGCTCATGTTCATGGGATCCATGGTCTTACTATGCTCCCATCATCCTGAAGCAGCCAGTTTGACAGAACAGTGGGGTGACCTTTCTATAATACAGTTTCTATGTCAGCTGGGTGTCAATAGTCTGCAGGCTAGGGCAGAGCTCTGCAGAAGGCTGTACAGGCTCTGAATCAATATAGACTATGGTTTCTCCTGTAGCCAGGATTCACAGGTTTAGGAATCAAGAAATGGAGATGAGAATGGTACCACTCACCATCACCTCTAGTGTCTCCTTGGCTCTTATTGTTATTATTATTAGTAGTATTTTAGGTTTTTCAAGACAAAGCCTCTCTGTGAAGTCCTGGCTGTCCTGTAGATCAGGCTGTCCTCAAACTCAAGAGCTCCACCTGCCTCTGCCTCCCAGGTGCTGGGATTAAAGACATGCTACCGAGCCCAGGTCCTGTTAGCAAAAATTTTGCTTCCTATCGTAAGGCCTTGTGCTGTGCTGGTTTAGAAGTTTCTAACAAGTGTTTCTAACAAGAGACAAAACCACGACATTCCAGTGAACTGGAATCTGAGACTTCGCCCTTGCCCCCTTGGGTATCTGATGCTCTACAGTCAACAGGATAAGAGTTATGGTGCTGGCAGGCATGGCTGATCCTGATTACTGGGGGGAAATTGGACTGCTCCTCCAGAGGACGTTTGGAGTACAGGAGATCTTCTGTGCCCTGATCTGAAGCCCCAGAAGGCTAATGAGGACAGCACTGGGAGCCCACGTGTTTCCCAAGGCTTGCTCACCCCTGGCTCCTGGCCTATGGCCTGGAGATACTGTGTGACTTTGGTCCCTGAAAAGACATTCTTCATCCTTCTGGTCGACTCCCTAGTTGTGTGTGCTTAATCTTGTCTGAGTGGAGGCAGCCAGAGAAATGAATGGGCTGCACGCCACAGCTCTGTGGTGGGACTAAGAGGGTGGTGACAGATCCTCTGACTGGTCTGCTTGCAGGATTTGATGTGGGTTTTCTTGGCTAGAGTATGAGTCTTACTTGGTGAGAACAGTTGGTTGTTTTCAGGTTTCCCTGGTGTAGCATCCTTTGGGAACAGACTCAGGAGACTCAGGGGTCGTCATTAGGCTGGTGTCACGATGCCCAGAGAGCTATCTGTGCTGCTCGGAGCGGCAGGTGTCACCCTCTCACAGAGGACATACCTGTCCCATGTGCCTCCTGTTCTTGACACTGTTGGTCTCTCAGGGGCTGCTATTTCCTGTTGGCTAGGCAACACTTGTTTAGAATTAAATTAGAAGCGATGCTGAGTGCTAGAGAAAAGGCAGTTAGATGAGTTAAAGCGGCAGAAGGCTGGCAGGGTGATGGGGTCAGGGTAGCAGGGGCCTGCTTTTACTCAAAGCGTCTCACTCTCTCCCCTGACACGTTAAAATCTATGCTGCACACTGCACAGATCTAGCTGCGATACCCAGACCCCACTCTTGAAACTATCTTAATGCCAGCCTGGCTTCTCTGCTGAGTTAATTATCGGATTTTTCTCGTGACCTCATTCCATTTACTCTGTGTGTTTTTAATCGCACAGGCCTATGGTGTAACTTATTTCCCTTAGAAGCATTCATTTTTTCCACCTATTTATTGAATTCTTGCTACGTGCAAGGCATTTTTACATAAAAATGGTCTGTGTAACTCTCCATTTTGTGTCATGGGTTGGATAGTTGTTACGTAATCGATACAGTCACTTGGAGTTGGCAGTTCTGAGAATGTACATACTCTAAAGAACGTTCAAAGTCCTGAGGTCTAATAGTTGAATGTGTCAGTCTTCAAAATGCCCTCGTTTGCTTTTGGCTTGGGCCAGACAATGGTAGATTGAAAGCAGAGAGTGTGTCAGCCTGAACAGCTTGTTCGTTCATCCAGAAATATGTTGATCACTTAGTGATGTGTTATAGGAGACAGAACAGCTCAAAGAGGTAGATGGCCGCAGTGAGCAGGGGTGGGTGATACTTTCCAGTGGCCTGCACCCCTGAGAAAGTTCTTGAATGGGACTTTTTGAGGCTTAGCAGCTTTAAATTTTGCATTAGCGGAATCTGTTACGTCCCCGGGTGTTCACTGCAGTACCCTTTGAGATAGCAAATGTCTGACAGGAACTTGTTCAGCAAATGCAATTGTTCCTCTGAGTCAGTGTGCAGCTGGTTCTAGGACTCCTTTGGCCACCCAGATCCTTATACTTATGTCCTTTCCATAAAATTATGTGGGATTTGCATATGGCCTACACACACGTTCTGGAACACTTCAGATTATCCCAAGATTATTTACAGTATCTAGCATAGAAGCCATCTGAATAGTTGTTATTCTGCTTAGAGATAACAAGTAAAACATCTGCGCATGCTCAGTACCCAAACTACTCCCCTACTCCAGATATTTCACCTGTGGTTGGTTGAATTCTTGTAGAGAACCCCCAGATATGAAGGGCTGGATATATATGACTTCACACTGCTGCGTAGGCTGTTACTTGGGGCCCGCACACTCCCGAGGTTTTTCTGCTTCCCCACACATTAAAGTTTCCCGGCCCCCAGCAGCTGCCACCTGCCCAGGAGAGCATCCTGGAGCCCTGGGAGGTCCCTGGAGGACACGCCCAAGCAGCTTGAGCTCTATTCCCCAATACTGATGTTCTTGTCTATCCTCTGTGGCTAAGGCACTAAGTCAAACGTCCAGGAATCACTCTTCAGGTGCACTGAGGGCCAAGGAGGCCACCACTGTCAGGGGAGAGCTGGCATCAAAGTGGCAGCGGGCCTGGCAGACGTGTGACAGGCTAGAACAAAGAAGCCTCTAGTGGTGGGCTAGAGTGTAGCAGCAAACTTTCCCTGCAGTGGCCTTGGAGGGAAATATGTGTGTTCCAGGAGACAGAAGAGCTAAAAGAGGTAGAAGGACATGGTGAGGATGGAAAGCAAGAATGGGGTGCAGAGTAGACCAGACCACCTTCAAAGGCAGCACAAAAATCAGCAAGTAGGTCCGCATAGATATAGAAATAGGCCCAACAGGCACAGAATGATCCTTGGGTGAACTCAGGGATAGGAGAACCCCAATGCCACTGTGCTCTGTGGGTGTGAACCATTGAAACTTTATGACTCCTGGGTAAAGGATGACACAATTGTCCTGTAGTCAGAGCAAACCCTAACCACTGTATGTATGCTGCTTCCTTCACACCTATGAGGAAGTCTAAGATATAAATTGGGTGCTTTGTGACTTATAATAGGACAATTATTATAGTATACTGTAATATGTTGATATTCTCTTTCTGTCTTTTTTTTAAAAATTACTTTTAAAATTAGAAGTATATGAATAAATCCGCGTGTGGGAATATGCATGCAGGCACGGAAATCCCGAAGGTGTCGGAGTCCCTGGGGCTGGAGCTCTTAGGTAGCTGTCAGTAGCCTGACCTGGGTGCTGGAAACCACATTCAGAACACCTAGAAGAGCAATGTCTCAGCCACTGGGCTCTCTCCAGCTCCTCTCAAAATATCTCATGGTGCCAACCTCCTTCCTGTGATGTGGCCTGGTCTACTGCTGCATGAGATGTAAGTGAATGCCACGGGCACTGAGACACAGTGGTAGGCTAGTCTTGACCTCATGGGTGTTTTAAGAACCAGCACGAGGCCATGGCAATGCTCATGGACCTCCACGAACTGAAATCACATTACCAAAGCTCTAGATGAGAGGTCCCACCATGGTCCCTGAGAGCTGTGGTGAGAAAACACCCAGCCCTGTTGCCTGGCACATGGGAAGAAGGAAACATCTCCTGCACCAGCCATCTCAGGAAAGGCTATCATACCCCAGGCCCCCTGTGCTGAAGACGAGGCAATCGTGGAGGTCCTGTGAGCGGGAGTTGGCCAGGCTGGGGGCAAGCAACAGGCGTCCAATTGCAGGACCCACTAGTTCTCCACCCAACAGGACAGGTATGAAACCTTGCCACACAGCTCATTCTGCCACTGATGTAAATAATAATAGTCACGTGTGCATCCTAATGTACATGTGCTACTTAATCAGACAGGACACTTTTGCTTTAGAAGGAACTGTATGAAGTTGAAATGAGAAGATTCTGGTTTTTGAAGCCAGTCATCCTGAGTTCAGAGGGCTCTGGATTGGACAGCATTTTGGCTTCCGTCTGTGGGTACACACCTGGACATGTGGTGTCTCAGAAAATGCTCACGTTACCCCTCCCTTTGTTGCTGAAACATGGGCATTCTATCTGTTGTCCAGCAACAGTTGCTAAGAATCGTTCTCAGCTGTGGGGGAGCTTAGGAGTGAAATTCCTCACTCGCCAAGGCTGAGTGGACTAGAAAGAGCTACTGCCTAAGCCAGCTCGTCAGCTTTATGATCATTAGAATACTTGGAAACCTAAGTATTACATAGCGAAATAGTTCATCTAGCCAGAGGCAAAACTCAAGTCTCTGGGCAAACTGACTTCTGAGGCCATTACATTGCCGAGCTTTTGGAGGTGGGCAAGAGCCCTTAGAACCAGAATGGACACTGGACATGGTTCTAGCACGGGGTCAGGAGGACAGGTGAGCCTCTCTCAGGCTGGGCAGTGGCTGTGGGGTGGGCAGCGCGGCTGAACACGGGGCATGCGCGTCTGCACGAGCCTGGAGATGTCCTCGATGGCAAGCGGTTGATGGGGAAGATACATCTTTGCTTGTAAACAGCTTTTACAGCTTTAGGTTAAATTAAACCTTCTATTGAGTTTGAATGTGCTTCTCAGGCTCACGGGACTGAACACGGAGTCCTTAGCTGGTGGCCCTGGAGGCTTCTGACTGGAGACTCTGATATTTGGTCTACTAAGATGCACCTAGCTGGTTGGCATGGTCACAGAATGTTGCCTCCAAGCCTCACCCCTTCCCCCCCAGTCTCATAAACTGTGAGCCAGAAAAAAAAACAAAAACAAAAACATCCTTTCTCAGTTTGCTTCAGATATTCGGCCACAGGACTAAACAAGTGACCACCAGGCTGATAACCCTTGACATGAATGTTAAGCTTCATGTAATAAACGGCTCCCAAATAGAAGTAGATACACAAAAACTTTTATTAAGTGGAAGTTAGACTTACTTCATGGCAATTAACCAGTTACAAGTGCATCTAAGTTCATGTGTGTTGACACCATAGAAATCAGAACAGTCTTTCTGAAAGACCGCTGTTCTGGCTTGGTTCGTGCCAGTGCAAACCAAGGGTAGAACCATACACAGAGTCAGTACAGGTTGACAATGACGTCAGACTAGGTTGGCAACACCATATTCGTCGTAACAGCTAAGCATCACAGAACATGAAAGTCCAAAGACCAGAAGACTATTTCTAAAGCGCACTTACTCTACACCTCTCCTTCTACCGCATGCTTTGAGGACTGCCCAGCAAATCCTCCCCCTGGGGGACAGGGACTCTTTGCTCTACCCACAAACGGGCCATCAATATTGTAAACTTCTGCTGGTCCTCTTGATGCCCATTGTAAGTGGACAGCAGCCATCCCCTTGGGAAAGTGCAGTTTAACTGGTGTGAACATTTTCTTTTGTAAATCTTGAAGCTGAAATTTTCTTCTTTTCCAATTAGCACCAGTTTATTTTAAAATATATATATATTTTTCCTGGTGTTAAATCTTAGGAAATGTTTTGTAAAACTGACACACAAAGTCCAGAACAACAAAGGCAAAAGAAAAAAAAATGTGTTAGAGAACAGCATTTAGAAAAACAACATTATTGAAACATTCGACATATCTATGTACAATGTGCCAAAAGCTGGCAAGGAGCATGACTGAGGAACAGTCTCAGAAAAGGTTTGTCAACCTGAACCTCTGCAGGCGGTATTTACAGTCAGAAAAGTATTCAGAAATGTAGTATCAGAACATCTGGATTTGGCTAAAAATCATATAAAAAGACACATTGCCCCTCCCCGACTAACTTCTAGTTAGGTAGCAAACTTATCTTGTATGACCTTAAATATCAGGCTTAGAAGTGTGTTTTCCCCGTATTCTACAAACAGTTTACAAACCTCCTCACAGACGCAACAGAGAACCGGAACAGCAGAGAAATGCTTTCTTCCCTCATCGTCAGGTGGAGGGAAGGATGCAGGAGTCAGGGAGTGTGTATGGCCCAAGGAGGAAAAGACCAATTATCAGTTGGAAAGGTCTCGTGAAAATGCCCATCAGCACAGGGCTGAAGAAATGTGGGTATATTCTACAGAGATATTTAAAAATATAAGTAAGTGATCATCTCCATGTAATTTTGAAAAAAAAAAAAAAAAACAAAAAAACAAAAAAACCCCAACTGCTTGCCTTGTCAGATAATATCTTTATTTTGTCGATTGAAAACTATACCCTAAACTCTTTAAAGTGTACTCCTTGCCTCTGGCTGGATTGAAAATTAACAACAAACAAACCTGGGTCATCTTGAGCTGATGCAATATGAACTTCCTACCATTTTGTTTGCCTGCTTACTTTACGGTGCGGGGAACTCACCCATGCCAAGACAAGGGCTCCACCTTTGAGCCATATCCCTCGTCCTTATTTCCCTGTTAATGCAGTGTTACTAAAGCATCCACCTCTAAGAGCTGGGCAGACTTTGTGTGTGATCTCCTCTCAGGAGAAGGTCTATCCTCCTCATCCACTGTACTGGCTAGCCTTTTTTTGTTTTTTGTTTTATTTTTTGAGCCCAAAGTTTTAGTCTAAATGCATTGTCTTGAAACCATCAGAGAGAAAAACAAAGGCATCCCACACCCTTATGAGGATTTGTATTCTCATTTATTTTGAATAATCTGTAGTTGTGATAAGTCTCTATGAAAAAAGTACTTTGATTTGATATAAAATACATGTTTCTCTTTGAAAATGCATAGTTTATAATTTTATACATTCATTCATTATTAAAGACTTTGTAAGGAAGTACTAAGCCCTGAAATGATGGCAAGATTGGACCTCAAAAGACCTCTATACACTAAACAGCATTGCTGCTAAGTCTCAACCAGTGCCTGCCCATGCTCGCCGTTGTCATCCTAACACCAGTGTCCCCCAGAGGACCGCTTCCTGGCCTTCGGTTTATGAGCAAAGCTTCCTACAGACACCACTTCCACTAATTACCCACCACCCCACTTTAAATATTCGGTAACTTTTTTTTTTTTTTTAATGTTTTAGATTTGGTGAAGAAAAGAGTTCAAAAGATGGCTTACCTTTAACAGCAATTACCACCACTAGGGGCAGCGAATAGTCCCTCTCCCAGAACCTTCATTCACTTTTGCTGATAGTCTTGAACCCTTTGGGAGCTAGCGTTTCTTTTCTTGCCCTGAGTTCTTCCATGCATATAGGACTATGATATGAAATATTTTGGAAACTATACTAGTTAATTCATAGAGCGTTTAAGTGATTGACCACAGTCTAACCATTAATTACAAAAATAGGAATTTCAGGGTGTACTGCAGGAAAATATGGAGTAAGGGTATGTTTATGCTATATATAATCCACAGGCCTGTCTTGTTTGTACACCCAGGGTATTTTTAGTTATGGAGGTCTTGGAAGTAGTATGCTTGGGGAGGTACCATGTGCTTTCTGAATGAAAGATTTCGTTCAGATTTCATTTGAAGCTCTCTCCCAGTGATCAGTTTCCCCAGTTGGGACACTGGAAGTTGAAGCTGTGATGACATATAGGAGTTGAGATCATGCCATGTCACAGCCAATGACTTCCAATAAGGATATAGAGAAAGGGCCTAAAAGAGTAATCCTTCTGATTATAATCTGTTAGCTCAGCCATCCTTCCCCATCCGGGGATGGATTCCTGAGGGGTAACTCAAACCCAAGGGTAGCCACAAGCCTTCAGTGTGCCTCCTTTTCCCTCTGTCTTGTTGCCTGTGCCAGAAATAAAAGGTGGGGTTATCCTTGGGTTAGGAAAGAATGTTTAACAAAGTGAGTCATTTTTAATTTCCAGAGCTACAAAATAGGAACAATTGTACTCCTTCATCACACAGTGAAGGCCAGCCCCGTTCTCACTGTAATCCTCAGGTGGAAGCCAGAGCCGGTAGGATCTAGTATTAAGTCCATTCTAACAGATCCCACTGCCCCGCTGACCCTCAGCTCTGGGTAGGTGAACAGAAGGAGCGATCTAAGACACAGCTTAGCCGCTGCGTCCTGGCATTGAGTGTGGCAGGGTGGATACCTCCAGGACACTACATCTGTTCATCCCATGAAGGAAGGGTAGCCACTCACCGAGCAAAATGAGCAAGATAAGGGCGAGCAACCATGCCTTGGAGCAACGAAGGCAGAGAAAGCATCCATTAAGCAATCAAGGAACAAGAATGGCCCATCCCTGGATCTGGAAATGAGTCTGGCCTCTGGGCTGAGAGATGAAGAGAGGAAGGAAATGTCCACCAGCCAACCTGCATGCTGCTGCCAAGATGGTGGAAATGGCAACTAAGTGGGGACTGGTCCCTCAGACTCTCACTTAAGTTTTATGTCTTCTCTCGAGTGTTGGTTTCCCTCTTCAGTCAGGGACTGAGACAATACAGGAGAAGTAAATGGAGGAGGCACCTTGTTTCCACAAAGGTTTCCTTCTTTAATGCTAGAGAGCTCTCTTGCCTTTCTCAGGGACAGCCAGGTTATACTGTGGCTAATTTTCTTAAATAACATTTTGGGGAGAAGCTGGTCCTAGTAAAACAGCAAAATAGCTAATCAGCTTCAAGGATTGATCTGTAATGGTCTTGTAGCATAATAATCTTTGGAGTGTTACAATTCTATGGCTAATGCCCACTGCGATAGAACATTCAAAACAGAATGGCTATTTGATTCTCACCTGAACCTTATTTCAAAATCTAGCTGTTTGCTTTGCTCTTGTTCACTAACACTAGGTTATTTCTATGTCAAGGACAGGCGTAAAACTACACAACGGGCTGCCTTTCCATCACAGTAGAAAAGGGAAAACCATCCGGACTCCCAGCCTTAAATAACCCTGATAATGAACTAGGTGACAGGCCAATATAGGGTTGGCTTTTTGTATTATTTATTTCCTTGGTTGGCTTTTTGTTTTATTTATTTCCTTCTAGTCCCATGACAAGATTCTTTGTAAGCACTTTACTCTGAACTCAAGATGCTCACCTTGGCAACCTGAGATGAAGTTCATTCACCTACTGGACAGCCTCTTAATCATTTCCAGTGGAAGCAATCTCAAACTTTGCCAGCATTATTTAAATTGCATTCAAATCTAAACATGACATAACTGGTCTTCTAGGCACTTCCAGCATGTTTATAGGTCTTTTTCATTTGGTTCTGCAAACTGTAATTTTGAGCTGGTTTTTATATTTTCCGGCATCAATTTAAAATTTAGCCTGAAAAGCTAAAGGACAGCAGTAAAACATTTCTTCACCCAAGAAGTCAAACTTTTTATTTAGCATATTGCTTTAGCTAATAAATTCCTATCTTTACCATTTTGCTAGACAGAACATGGGGACCAAGCAAAGTAAACATGGGGACACATTTGGGGATGATTAAATTTCCCCTTAGTAACACGAATGAATGTGTGCTCTTTATTTCTGGACTGAGAACTTGGGGGCCTTGGGAATCCATGGCTTTTGAGTCACAGTGGAAGAAAGCCAAGACAGCCTTTTCCTCTGTCTCTGCGGGCAAAATGACAGTGCTGAATCATGGGCTCAAGACTACCCTTGTCTTGGCTTGGATGTCTTGGCTTGTACTTGTTTTCTACACTAGGTTCTTATAAAGACCAAAAAGAATAACGTCTGAATGAGACACACTTTATCATACAGAATTATCCTGTAACAGGACTTCAATATGACAAGAAGAATTAAAAGAATGTAGTTGCTCAGAACAATGAAACAGTCTAACCTGATCGCCCCTTCTTACACGACATAGTTATTCTCATTTTTATTTCGCCCTCAGACAAAGATACTATGGTTTTCTAAGTGGAAAAACCTCCTTTAAGGTGAACAGACACCTGAAAACACCCAAGCACCTATTAGTTCTGAAGCAAGGACCTTGTCAGATCAGAGGTGAAATTGTAAAATGAAACAAGGAGAGGGATGGCCTGGGGAGCATGGAGTGAGGGCAGAGGGCATTGGCACAGGAGGAACCATGTGCCACCTTAAAGCTTCAGGACACCTGGCTGCCTCCAGAAAGGCACAAGACTGTTTTTTTATTTTTATTTTTATTTGCCAGCCCTTCATCACAGTGGTCACGGTAGCAGACACAGTAAGAATCAGGGTTAGAGCTATTCAGTACTGTGGAGTGTGCCTGGGTATGCCAGGAGGCAGCTCTTGCCTGAGCTGGCTAAAACTCAGTACGTTCTGATCAGGGCCAAAGCTAATCTAAAGATACGACATTTCTATTTTTTCTTCCATGAGACTAATCTCTAGGGAGAAATAGCTTCTTTCCTCTTTCGAAATGTCTACTGCTCAGATTGTGCCACCACGTGTCTCTGGTGCTCATGGAGGACTGGGCCTGTTAGCCAAGGGATGTGGCATTGACTTCCACAGCTGAAACCAATGGCCACAGGATGCCCCTGCCCCACAAAGCTTTTCTTTGGTCTGGAGTATTAGCCAAGAATGTATGTTGGTGGTCAACATTTAATTGTCAGGTGATGCCATGCCTCCAATTTGGACCCAGCAACCTGGCGTGATGCCTGTGGGTTCTGATTGTCAAAAGCTGAGTGTGGGTCTTCCTTTTCAGTAGATGTCAGCTGCCTAGTCCACAAACCATTTGTCCTGACGCGCACTGGTGCAGCCCCTGTAACGAGGCTTCCGTTCACAGTAAGATGCACACAGTTCAAAGCCGTGTAGCACTGAACACCTGCTGGGTACTCAGACACTCTCAGATGTGCCACCCCAAGGGGCAGCATGAAAGGCTAGCTGCTGCCAAACCCGAGCGGGCCTTCTGAGCGCTGTGCCAATTATCCAGCAGGTACCCATCTGCCCACCTCGGCTTCTGTTTTCATAGGCTCTGCAGACTCTGGCTACTCTGGGCTAGCTTTCCGAGTCAACAAACTCTTGGGGAGAAAAGATGCTTTCTTTAACAGTGAGTGGGCTTGAGGATGTGAACAGCTTAAAATAGTCTTGGCAAAGCTCACTGCTATTTGTGTAGCTCCCTTCCTTGTTTCCTATGTCCCCTGGGAATACTGTCACTTTTTGCTCACTACCTTGGGTGCCTGTGAGGTTTTCAGAGTGAAAAACAAACAAAAGTAAAACAAAGCAGTTGTTCTGATGTCGAAATTCTTCAGCTGGTGTTGACTGCTTAAGAGTTCTTGGGTGTACATACTCCGATTTTAGACATTTCCACCAAAAGACGTAGAGATGTAGTTCTGACAGGCGAAAACTCGTAAGGGAATTCGTTTCACACTAAAGCGATATTTCTTCCATGGCCCGGAAGCCTGTGTGCTAGCATCTTTTCATTTACAATATAGGAAGTGAATCTTCACGTGACTCTCCCCCGCCCCCCATGCTCTGAAAACACACTGGTTATGATAAGGGAGTAATTGCTGCTGCATGGATTCTCTTGCAAATAACCTTTCTATCTGTTCTGCATTTCTACCCTTGCTTGGAGGGTTAGTTGAAAAGATACACATCAAAACACTTGCTTAAAAGAGGCATAGCCCTTGGATTGGTGAACAGGATCTGTGTACCATATCTACACTTCCTGCCGGTTAAAATACTGCGTTTTAAAAAATAAGCTACAATGTATAAAACCAAGGTCATTTCCCACAAAGTGTTCATGTTCTCTGTGATTATAAAACACGGTATCTTGTAAAATATTTCCAGTTCTGCTAAACTTGAGAAGTTAAGTACTAATGTTTATTATAAAAGTGTCATGTCTCTTGCAGGAGCCTAAGTGGTATTATTTCTTTCATTTGGAAATTTAAGTTGTAATTATTATTGTATTTAAGATTACATTTACCATAACACATTACCATTGTGATTCTCAGACCCACACAACGAAAGTTATAAAACATGAGATTGTCTTCGGAAAAAGGGAACTATTTACAGAACAGGACAGGAGGTAAAATTCCCACGTTGCCTTCCTGGTCCTGTGACAGGTACACTCTTTAAAGCATTATATCATTGAAAATGGGCCTTTTCAAAGTCAGTCACCAAAAGCAAGTCAGTCTTGAGTACGTTTCATACTTCCTTGCTCTGTTGACGTGCAGTTACTCAGGACAACTGGTACCTAAAAGTGCTAACCTCATTTACTAACTTCCCACTTGGCTACTTACAATGCAGAAAAGACAGGATGAAATGGTTGCAACATGGAGGACTCTCTACCGGGAGGAGGATCAGGGGAGCCTGTGAGCTGCTGGTAGGTTCTCTCTGACAGAAATAAAGTTTCCGGTTGACTCACTGTGCCTAACACGCCCTCCGAAATGACCCACACCCCCCAATCATATCTGTCGTATTGATGGGTCCCCTGGCTCCACCCATTTGTACGTGGTCACAGAGCTCAATGCTACAGCTGACGTGGGTGGTGGCAATCCTACAGGATGTGAGAAAAAGCAGCACCTTGTCCATAAGAGTCCATGGCAGGGTGCTTCTTAACCCGCTACCAAAGCAAACTATATGTCGTGTACAGCTTTCTCTCACTTAGAGAATGCTGTGGATAGCTAATAAACAGTTGCCCAAACCGGGAGATTACCACAAGGAACAGCAAGGCTTTTTGTTCACAATTACATTCAGAGAAAGCCTCACCATGTCTAGAAATACCCAGGAGGCTCTGCACGTGTGGCTCAAACATCAGTCAGCTTTAGGCTGGCTATAAAAGGACAGTTAGGCATGGGTGCATCTGCCATGCCTCACAAAAGTTGCCTGTGCAGCTGACATGGATTTGTCTTGAAATGATACTGAGTTTACATGAAAAAAAAAAAAAAACAAAAAACAAAACAAAACAAAACAAACAAAAAAAAAAACAACTTGATTTGACAAGACGAGACAATAAAAATCTTCTCAGTCTCGGGGGTTCTCCAGATCTGTCTTTGCACATCCTCCCCGTTTCCCTGAGGAAATAATGAGTAGTATTTACAGAATTCTGCTACTGTGTTCAATGTATACCCTCGTATGTGTCGCTCTCGCCTCTTTTCTCGGAACCTTCCAGTGAACGCCACCTTTGTCTTGCAGTGCAGTTGCAGTGAGAGATGAAGTGGACTCTTCCAGGGCCGCTCACTTGAAGTCCAGGGCTTCTGGCGAAAATGTGACACGCTAGGCTAGCAGAGATGGCAGACTTCCACTCGCGTCTTCTTGAATTGCGATGGGAAACAATTTGGTTTCTTTTTTTTTTTGCAACATACATGTGACCATCTCTGAAGAGAATTTTTTTTTTTTTTTGGAAAGCTCAGGGTTTACCACCAGTGCTGTTCTCTGTTGATAATGTCCATTCGCAGCTCTGTCACAGGTGGCAGGGAACTACCTTATAAGGGAACTTCTTGGAAATGGAGCTGTCATCAGGTACTACAAGCCCACTCCAGTTTGGAAACCCATTGCTTTGTTTCCGGCGCTGGCTTTTACCAATCCACAGAGAAACAGCACAGAACAGGTGGCAGAAGGGCGAGCCTGTTGGATGGCCCCTGGACAAAGCAGCTTCCATCTCGTTTCAGACATCTGCAGCGGACACTGAGCGTCCCTGGCTGAGCAGCCCATGAGCGGGAGGCAGGAGTGTGCAGGTCTTTTGCAATGCCTCCTTGATATGCTTGCTACCTGGGGGTTTTCTCCATGTTGTCTCTCTGGCTTTCACAAGCTTAAGTGTCCATACTCTGGGAAGGCTAAGGCTGGAAACTACTGCCCGTTGCACACATTTCTTTCTGGAGAATGTCCTGTCAGTCACTGTGAAATGCATGCCTTCTCTGGGAGAAACAAGAAATCTGTTTTTGGAGGAAGGGGCATCAACACAAGGAAAAAAAACAAACAAAAAACTCAGATATTTCCATTGGACACGAGTTCACTGCACCGTCAATCCTGTTGCAGATAGGGCTATCAGCCCTGAGGGTGCTCAGAGCTTCAGCCCAGCAGTCTGCCTGCCTGAGATGGTTTGCACCGTTCCCTGTTTCTCCAAGAAATGTGGGCACCAGAAGCTTCGTTTCATGGAGTTGGCATCAAATGAAAAGTCAGGCTTCATTTGGCACTTTGTTTGGTTCTCCAAATAACAAAATAACTATTTAAAAAAATGTAACGCATAAAAAAAGGTAATTCATATAATCGGCAACTGTATGTTGCAATTCAGAGCTTTCTGGTCCCCTGGGGTCACAGCCTTCCACACAGGGAACGGGCATGCTGTCCAGAACTGTACTCAGGATGTGTGTGCACCTGGAAGCCAGAAGAGAAGAAGTGCCTAGAAGAAGCTGGCCTGTAGACCACAGCCCCAGGCAGGGCTGAAGATGCAGAAAAGCTGCTATGACGAAGGCTTTAGGGAGAACGAGGTGTCCAGGTCCGGTATTTGGTTTCTTGACTTGGCTGACAATGTGTTCTGAGCAGCCGTGGAATGACCGAGCCTTGCTTGGGCTGGTCTCCTGGGGAGACAGCCACAGCGCCTTGCTTAAGGATTGCTCTCGTGCAGAGAGCCTCCCTCTATCCTCAAGTTCTCTCTAGAAGATGGATTTAACTTTGCATCACTTTAATATTTTGATTAAAGTCTTCATCTGTGATTTAAAGAACAATTCTGGAGCTTTGCTGAAGAGGAAATCTCTAGCCTAGGGTCCATCTATTATGTAAGCATGAGGGAGGTGGACTTGATCTAACAGCTGACCATGACAACCTACACGATGCTCAGGGCCTCTTGGACTAGCCAGAGCATCGGTTCCAGCAGTGAGGCTACAAGAGATAGGATACAGGACATGCCCAGGGCAAAGAACTCAATCTCAGCATTTCAAAAACAAAATTCGGCTTCCTGGTTGCAGGTCAAAACATCTAGAACAGCTGGTGTGGCTGATGGTGATCATCAACCTATGGGGGATCAGATAAAGCTTTCTCTTTTCTTTTGAAATAAGTGTTTTGTTTTTCTTTTAAATATCTGAAGGAAAAGATCAAGGTATCTTTCAAGAAATAATCTTTTAAAAAGCCACATGAATTTAAAAAATAAGATTGCCAAAATACATGAACGCACCAATTAAGGGTGTTCCGCTGCAGAACCTCCATATATACCCCTTACGTAAAAAGAGGGGTGACTCTGATTACTACATGACTTCTTTCTACTCCGTAAAAAAAGTACTATGTACAGTCTTTAAACATATATATTAAGCTCCCCTCTGTGCAATTTCCCTTAACATTCGTATGGCTGACACCTGTTCTCCATCCCCACCCCGTGCCTCCTATAAGGTGCTTACTCTGCATAGGTACAGGACACTCAGCTCCGAAGCCGGGCAGGCGGAGAATGAGCATACGGACAGGGCTTTGGCTGCTCTCCAAGCTCCGCCCCCCAAACAGCCAAGCCCACCAGTGTAGACATCCAACAGCTGGGACCCAGTGTGAGCCCTGGCCCTACTGAATGGAGAGTCCTATACCAAGGTGTGTTTTCCTTTGGGCATTCTGTAAGTTAGTGTCTGAGCAGATTCTTAATTCATAGTTCCAATATTTCTATAAGAAAAAAAAAGTTTAGCTTTCCATTATCCACATGTCACCGTGCCCACCGGCTTGTCCCCTAGAACACATAAAGCACGCGTTCTATAAAAGTGCACACAGAATAGAAGTTGGCTTGTTGCCTTACTGGGTTTTTCTCACACTCAGGGGCATCTTAGCTGTGGTCTGCTCCAAGCGAACGTGCGGGCGGGTCTTGCGTCCTCTACCTGGTGGAGCTGGAGAGCAGGATGATAACCCAGTCCTGCCTACAGAGCCGGGCACACTATCCAGGTTGCAGTTTGTGTGATATCCCTCAAAGAAGCATCGAGGCTTACCCGACTGTTCCTGGTGCCAGCTCGCTTCTGTGCTGGGCAGAGGCGTGGCTGTGACACCGCTTGGGATCCCGAGGACGACTCCCACGTGCTTTCTGCAGTGCGGCTTGGGGTCCGGACCCCACTGCCCATCACTGCTGGCCTTATGATATCCAGAGCCTCCAAGTGAACATCTTTACAGGGTTCCACGTGGGGTCCTTCTTGAAAACAGACAGAGAAGAGACACCCAGAGTATAGCTCTTTCTTGAAATACATCATGATCTGGGCTGCTCCAGGGAGTTGGCTGGAAAACGGGGAAATGCCTACTCACAAGGCAGGTACTATCCTTTATACAAATGCTACTTCATAGCTTATGGGTGTGTTGTGTAGCTGGTGGGCATATTAAGTGTCAAAAACTTGAAAATGCCACAGTTCAGAAAGCTTATCAAAAATCTGCTTCTCTCTAGGTGAGATGGGCCTGGTTGGCTAAGCTGCTCCAGAAGATCAGCTTTAAGACCAGATGGACAGCAAACAAAGCTGGCTTTTCTTTGAATGGAAAAAGTCCTTCTTGCTGCTCTAGCCTGGTTCTCAGAGCAGTGCAGGTCCTAATTTTTTTGCTTCTTCTTCTTTTTTTTTTTTTTTTTTGCTTTAATTCCACCAAGGAATCATATTCCTGGGATTCCAGGAAGGGCTTTCCCTGGGCTGAGAGTGGCTTCCTCTGGAAGGCGAGGCAGGAATGGCTGGGGCGAGCCTGCTTCCTGGCTCAGTCGATGAATCGCTGGCAGGCTTTCTTCCAGCGGCAGGCGGTGCACCACATGTCCCTGTTCTCCATCCCATAAACCTTGCGGCACTTTTTGCCTTCTCCTCTGGGCTTCCTGTAAGACAGACAGCAGAGACCTGTTCAGGGACAGCAAGTGGGAGGGCCTTCCGGGGAGAGTTCAGAAGGACTGAAAACCCAATCAGAATGGAGAAGGCGCTCAGCAGGGCTGGCCACTCTGCTTAAGTAGTTTCTAAATTTTATTCATTGAACTCTTCATTTGGCCGTTTTTTTGTTTTGTTTTGTTTTGTTTTTGCATGAGTAAGGAAGTAAACATGCCTGTAATCCCAGCACTCAGGGAGGCAGAGGCAGGCAGATCTCTGTGAGTTCGAGGCCAGCCTGGTCTACAAAGTGAATCCAGGCCAGCCAAGTAGAGTGCAGGGCATCCGAGGCCACACAGAGAAACCCTGTCTCGGGGGGGAAAAACAAACACAGAAAAAACAAAAACAAAAAAAGTAAACAGGAGATGAGGCAGGGTGTGTGTGGCTCTGGGACAGCACTGGCTATTCAAGCATGAGTATATCTGGACCACTGAAACCTGTCCAGAGCTGGACAGGATGGTTTGTGTCTGTGATTGTCTGCAACCCCAGTGCTTACACAGCAAGGTGGGGGTGCAGAAGGGAAGATCCTTGCAAGCTCTCTGGCCAGTTTTCCTGCATATGCAGTGGGCGAGCGAGAGACCCTGTCCAGGGAAAGGCAGGAAGCAAAGACAAAACACCCAAGTTGTCTTCAACTTGCACCTGTGCCCCACGGCACGGTTCCATGCTCACAGGTGCCACTCCACATTCTCCACATTTTCCTCCTACCCGCATACCCTGCCTCCTAAAAAACAAACTAACACACAATCATCAACAACCACCACAAAAGACATACAGGACAGGAGAAAACAACACTGTTCCTCCGGATTTTCACTGTGCCTTTCCGCTGTTCAGAATTCTGGTTGGGGGCTTCCTGGGAGACTCTTCCTGGATCTGGATTAAAACTACCTTGTCACTCATGCCACAGAGGTCAGTACAGGACAGTGATCACCACGGCCCGTCCTACAAACTGCAAGTGCCCTTCACAAACGGCTAGAAAAACCACTGGATCGAAAGAAACCCTGCTTCACAGACTGGGGAGAGATTTTACAAAAGGTCCTAATTCAGTTCCTTTTTCCTGTTTTTCTGATTCCTAGGAAGTTCCTTTGAGGCGAGGTCTGTAGCTGTGGTCAATCATACCTCAGGCTGACTGTCCCTCTGGGCGGGGAGGACAGGGCCGCGTGGGCATGCTGTCTCTGCTCTCCTGAGCCCACTGGATGGTGATGTGTTGGAGACACCTAGAAAACAAGGACAGTCAGGTTGATGGAGCGGGACCCCCCCCCCACTGCCCACCTTTGCAGCGTGGGCAATGGTCCCTGAGCATAAAGCATGAAGAAAGGTTTTGGTCTCAACGGCATGCTCTTACGGTTAAGGTTAAATGAATGTTGAGTTTAAGCTGGCAAGGTTAGCGACTCTGGGGCTGAACATAAAAAGGGCTCGCAGCTGATAACTACGCCGACCAGATCAGAGTCTGCCGATTAATGTGCGGCTATCAAGCGACTCAGCTCAGAGCCCAGATAACTTCTCTCTCTATCATTACCTCCCACACTCTCACAGAAAAGCCCAAGAAGTTATGAGCACACGGGGGCTTTTCCGGCTCCCAAGTTCCAAGCACTTCCACAGTCCTACACTCTGACCAGACACGGCCAGGTCTGTTACAGCAAGAGCCCTCTGTCCAGAGCTTCCTGGATATGGGCTCAGAGGGAGAACTCGAACTTGTCATACACACGCAGCAAGCTGTTTATTACCCAAGAGCCATCTCACCAGCCCTGCTCTCTGCATTTTAATCTTTGTCTTCTATCTCAAACCTTTTCAAACGCCTACCCTGCAGAATATCTTAGTAAGTATAAAGTATACTTGGTACCACTGCGGACAGTACTATCTGCTACTGTTTATAAGTACATACAATCATTAGGCTGCGAGAGCACACCACACTTACTGAGTGGGCATGACTTCCAGTGAGCTTAAAGACTCTAACCTATAGCTTTTGTGCTCGTGGCAGAGAGACACTTGAGCTATCGGTCTCGTTTTACAGATTCGATTTTGTCGTTTCCCAGAACTGACAGCAGCAGCGGTGAGCAGCCCACACTGTTAGACTCCACACGGCTGTTTTGGAATGGAGGAGATTGTTTAAGAATGTCATGTGCTGGCTTGAGGTCAGAGTGCATGGGTCAGCCTGGGATTTGAACTGTGCTCCCCATGAGAGCAGTACTATGGATTCATGATGCCCTTCTGTATATGTTTTAGAGAAATGTCTTTGTGATCTTTCTGTCATATGGACTCAAAAAGATTTCTGACAGGATGAAATCTTTCAGTAGCATTTTAAATCCTGTTTCTAGGCAATAAAAAATAAACCCCAAGCGACTTCATTAGTTACTTTTCTTGCAGTTAGGACACAGTAAGTGACAGAAATGACTCGTAGGAGATGTTCATCCTGGCTTACAGCTCAGGGAATGTTGCCCACCAGCTGTGAGAGGGCACAGTGGGAGCGTGGGCGCAGTGTGCTCAGGTTCTCAGAGTTTGCAAAGCAGATCAGGCTGGAGGCAGATAGGAACTTTAAGATCCACCTGCCGCAACCCAGTCAGGCCCCACTCCTGAAGGTCTCACAGCATTCTAAAACATCATCACAAGACGAGGACCAAGTCCTTTAACACATGAACCTACGAGGCCATGTCACTTCATGTCCAAGCTATAATAGCACCCCAAAGTGAAGTGTGTTCTGTCACTCACTTAGGTTTTTTTTTTTTTTTTTTTTTTTTGAGATTATGGAGTTCATAGCACAAATTTACTATGTGGCTGAAGTTGGCCTTGAGCTCTTGATCTTTCTGTCTTTACCTCTCAACTCCTGGGACTAGAGGTATATACCGGCCTGTCTGACTTCCCCACTTCTCCTAAAATTTTATATTGAAATTTTAAGTCCTCCGTCTGGCTGTATTGAAAGATAAGCCCTTCAAGGAATTAAGGTTAGATGAGGTCCTAAGGGTAGGGTCCTGATCCAATAGGACTAGCGTTACAAGGAGAGACACCATACAGTGTGCAAACCCGAGCGCACGCGCGCGCGCGCGCACACACACACACACACACACACACACACACACACACACTCTACTTCCCAGCCGTCGGCTAGAGAAGCCTGCTCGAAAGGACAGTAGCATCTGCAGAGCCTTCACGGCTATCCTTTGGGAAGGGCTCTGGTGCTGGGACTCATTAAAGCCAGTTCTCAGGAAAGAGAATGAGTGAAAGCCTGTGGACCTGGGGGTGGCTCAGAAGGGGCTTTCTGTAGAAGTGTCCCGAGGTTTGTCTCCAGCACCGGAGCTCAAGGATGAGGGAGCAAAGGCACCTTTAACCCAGGACGGCAAGCCTGAGCATGGAACGGGACAGAGGCAGAAGAGATTTTTACAAACCAGGGGCCGCTCTCTGGACCTGTGGGACAGGGCTACCCTTAATGTTTTTTTATAATTTAAAAATTGGATAGATAGACAGCTGCTATCTGAAGCTATCCTGCCACTTTAGAGCGAGGAGCTTCATGTTCTGAGCGTCTGCCTGGCTCCCTGTTGTAAGGGGCAAGGCCCAGCATGCTGGCCGGCGTGAAGGCAGTGGGCCTGCCACCGCTGTGGCTGTGTGGGGTGGGCTGTGCACAGTCAGCCCACCTAGGACAGCAGGCAGCCAACGCTGTCTTCTTTGAGAGCACTGACGGGGAGTTCAGGAGCACAGGGAATAATCTCAGGGCTACATTCTTATCTTTCTAGAGTCAGACGAGGCTTTTAAAAATATACCTACAACCTTAAAATAGCGACGGCAAGCTCGACTGCTGAAGTGTTTATCTAAGTCTTGGCTGAAGCAGATTACAAACGGGGGAGGCTGGAAATTCTCCAGTCTGAGAGTAAATGAGAGAGGGGAGGCGGAGGCTGCGAGGCTCCGTTGTTAAAGGCCTAAGTGTGGAACGGTGCACCCACGCATGAGGATCACAGTGGCACACGGTACAACGGGAAACCTGGTGCCCCAGGTGGGGCCAGGCAGACCCCTGGAGCTCACCAGCCCGTGGGTTAACAAATGTGTGCTCTGGCTCAGAGGCCTTGCCTCAAACCTAAGGTACACACACACACACACACACACACACACACCACACAAAAAGAATAAATGAGAAACGGCCCTAGGAGGTAGAATTTCCAGCTAACCCAGATAGTGCATCTATTTTCGGTGCAATCTCGATGCTGGAATGTCCCTGGAAACCAACACAGAAATAAAACATTTCTTTGAAAAAAAAGAAAGAAAGAAAAAGGCGGGGAGTGGGGCCATTGCGACTGAGGGTGGAGATAGCTCTAGTATCCATGGAAGAGAGCTCTAAGATTTCATTGTTGGAAAACAAACAACAGAAGGAGTCCTGGCTGGCATCCTACAGGGACACCGAGGAACTGGGAGGACAGACAGCTTGTTAGAAACCAGAATGGTGTCTCCATGATGGTTTAATTCAAAAAGCACAGCAGAGCTGGGCGCGGTGGTACACTCCTTTAATCCCAGCAGAGGCTGGCAGACCTCTGATTTCCAGGCCAGCTTGGTCCACAGAGCAAGCTCCAGGACAGCCAGGGCTACACAGAGTAATCCTGTCTTGATCTGCCTGGGCTGTGGTGTGAGTTTAGCCCAATTTGAACATGTATATGAATGGGCTCAAGTGTCAGTCAAGCTGCTTAGTACAAGAGGCCTTCTGTTGAGTTCTGGGTACCAGCCAGAGTGCAGCGGCCACGGCAGAGGTGAAGGTGCCTCAAGTTCTTGTCCTGGCCTATGTGCTTGGAAATTCTAAGTTAAAGTCAGGACCTGAGGAACTGTTACGCCGTGAGCCTGCAGCTGGGATGGGAATTGTAGCCTCCACTCTTGGTGTGACGGTGGCTTGCCAGGATTTAGGCGCACCTGGCATACACAGCTGTGGGTGCTTCTGGGATGGCTTTCCAGAAAGGTACAGGAGGAGGGAAGACCTGCTCTGAATGTGGGTGGCACCATCCTGTGGCCTGGGTCCTAGATGGGAAAAAGAGATGGATGCCAATGGAGCGCCAGTATTCATCTCTTTCTGCCTGGAACCATGGACAACACGCCAAGTCACCTGACACACCTATCCACACCTTCCCCACCAGGTAAAATCTGAGCCCAAATGAACCCTTTCTTTCTTCAGTGGCTTTTGTTGGGTGTTTGATCACCGCAATAGGGAATTTATGCATCTTAGCCTCCTTTTTTGTTGCTATAAAAAGATACTCTGGAAAGAGTATATGCTGTTCCACAGTTCAAGGGTATAGTCGGCCATGATGGGGAGGTCCAGTCAGTGGGAACCTGAAGCAGCTGGACACAATGTGTCCACAACCCAGAAAGCAGGTCAGAGTGATATATTTCTAGATTCTCAGCCAGGAAACGGTGCCAACCATGGTGGGCCAGTCTTTCCATTTCTATCAACCAAGATCATCTCCCAAAAGCATGCCCAGAGGCCCGTCTCCAAGGTTAAGTCTAGATTCTGTCAAACTGACCACACTGACCATCACAGATAGTAGTGTCAAATGGCAAACCTTTTTATGTCTACCAAGGGAAAAGTCTCCCAGAGGAAATGTTTCATATCTGGTGCCCCATGGGCGGGTCAGTGTTTGTGCCGCCAGTAAAGCTAACATTAGAATGTCCAAGATCGCTCCTTGAGAGTGGCCAGGGGTCACCATCGTTCAGTGGCATTTGTAGTTATCCCATATTTATGGTAGTGTTGAAAGATCACAACTCAAGGAAGCCGGGACTCCTCAACAAGCACTATGCAGAAGGTGGATTCCTTGTGGAGTATGGTAAGTAGGCACGGGCAGAGCATGGCACAGTTTACCCAGTTACCCATCATAAGCTCCACAGGAGGCTTTTAGACTCACTGGGAACCTCTGGAACCTGACGGGGCCTGCCAAGGACTTGCTCTTGTGAGGTCTCTGTGTAGGTGTCAGAGGGGCAAGGTAGGGAAGAGAAAGTAAGTTAACACCTACTATTGTGAGCCTAATTCCGAACCTTATCAGGAGTCACAGCTGCTGTGCACGTATGTCTCTCTGTAGTCTGTGAAAAACACACACACACACACACATATATGTGTGTATATACACACACACACACACACACACACACATATGGTATGGATTTATTATTTATTACAACTTGTTCACTTTATATCCTGGCTGTAGCCCCCTCCCTCATCTCCTCCCAGTCCCACCTTTCACCCTCCTTCTCCTCCTATGTCCCTCCCCCAGTCCACGGATAGGGGAGGTCCTCCTCCCCTTCCCTCTGACCCTAGCCTATCAGTTCTCATCAGGGCTGGCTGCATCCTCTTCTTCTGTGGCCTGGCAAGGCAGAGGCGTTTCCCCCTCCCCCCTCAGTATATTTTTAAATGAACTATTAGGAGCCAAGTTAGTTCACGGTGATTTATGAGAATCATTTAATACACTGCATTAATTTTTATTTACTACCGCAACACGGCTGCGTATTTCAGCATTCAGCATTTACTTCCATCAAACAGGGATTGCTCAGGCTTTGAAAGAAAAATGTGATTTCAATGCATTTTCAAATGGCGTATCTCCGAGACAATATGTGGAAATGACAAAATCTACGAAGTAATTTGTAATGATAATCATCAACTTTTCTGTGAGAGATGTGAATCAAGCTACTAATTCTTTAGTCTTTTGGGAATATAACTATAGCACCAACACAGTACACATGTCCAGCCTCAACAGCCAACATGCTCCTCTAGCTTTCTAAACTGTCAGTCAAAACATCTTTTCCCAGAGAAGCTCTACCCATCTAAATCACAGGCTGCCTTGCTGCTGAATCCACAAGCATCTCTTAAGAAGTATCTACCTGGGACTGGAGGAACGGCTGAGCCGTGAAGGGCACTGAGGACCTGCGTTTGACTTCCAGCGCCTGCATGGCAGCTTACAACTGTCTGTAACTCCAGTTCCAGGGGATCTGATGCTCTCTTCAGATAGAACAGTGCACACATGTGGTGCACAGAAACACACGCAAGCAAAACACTCAGACACATAAAATTAAAAAGATAATGAATCTCAAAACAGGAAGAAGTATTTGCCTTTGGAGCCTGGGTATGACGGTATATACCCGTGACACCAGCATTTGGGAGGTGGCGGATCAGAGGTTCAAAGGCCATATATAGAGAGTTCAAGGCTAGCCTAGACTACTTGAGACACTACCTCAAGAAAGAAAAGCGAAGAAACAAAATGCAGTAGCTGTGGGCAATGACTCCGTCGTTTTTGTGTCGTTTCTATAGCTTGTTCTCCAAATGTACATTTGGCTTGGCTCACCTTGCTTTGGGTACTTACCGGAACGCCCGTGAAAGTGACTGGAGGAGACTGCCAGGAAATGCTGAAGCTGCTGCCATTGGGGGCGAACTTAGCCGATCCTGGAATAGTCACCGGCGGTGTGGCCTGTGAGACAGGAAACAGAAAGCTGTATGACACAGTGACAGTCCACAGCAAAGTCTTAGCTCTCGCTACCACAGCTGGGCTTCAGGAGCAGCAAGGCAACTCTGGCTATACATGCTAACAGACAGAGACGAAACACTGTCAGAGAGTGGCCAGAAAGAAGCCTTTCATACAAGCAGTCTCCCTGAGGTGCAGGAAGTGGCTTTTGGCCGTCAGTTTCTGACATTTAATCACATTTACCTATTCTTGGATACATGCAAGCAATTCTTGACTACCAAATTAGGAAATAAATACTTAAACAATAAACTTGGAAATGGGTACATATAAGCTATCAATATTTTAGGAGTGTGAGTTAGTGACATTTTCACTGTTTTGCCCACTAGCCATCTCACATCTAGGTGTGGATTCTAAGAAAATGAACACAATCACGTTCACTGTATACCACGTATTATGAGCATGCTTACAGACTTGGTCACTAAGATGGCTCAGCAGGGAAAGGAGCCTGCTGAGAGGCCTGAAGACCCGAGTTCAAGCCTCAGGAGCAGAGCGGAAGGTTTTATTACCTCTGCACGTGCAATGTGTCAAGTGTGTGCACACACATGTACACACACGCAAAATAAATACGGCAATAAAAAAAATTTTAAACCTTAGAATTTGAACAAATGGATGCAGCTCAGATTACAAGTCAAGGCGGTAAATTAAGTGACTGCATTTTCCCTCTCCGGGCTCAGGTTTTCCTTTCATTGGATTACAAAGAGTTCAGCTAGTTACAGTGGCATCACTGAGAAATACTTTGACAGTACTCAGAAATATACACTAACTCTTCATTCATGCTCCAGGCGGCTCAATAATGACACTTTCTAAGAAGTAAAATGAAAGTTATAAAAGCTCTAGGCAAAGACTGTCCATAGTAGCCTCCTTGCACTTTTTTCTTGTTTTTAAAAGTTTTTTTTTTTTTTTTAAGGACATGGTCTCATGTGAGCTAGACCAGCCTCAGACTTGTTACATTGCTAAGGCTGCCTCCACCTCTCAAGTGTTGGGAATTAAAGGCATGAAATACCTCGCTCAGCTTTATGTGGCTATGACAGTGGAAAACTACAGTCACATAACTATCAGAAAGATAAAAATAATTATTTCAATTTAATTTACCTGGATACTACACAGTTATTTTGATATTTTGATTTCTTTTCTTTTTTTTTTTTTTTTTTTTTGTGTGTGTGTGTGTAAAATAGCTAGGGAATGTAATTTCAAACAGGCAAGGTAGCTTTTTATGCAGTTCCTTGAGGTAGCTGGCACTGCTGGAAGAGCCATGCTCTGCCTTTTGAGGATTGATTTCTATGACCTTTGGCTTCTAGGGTCTACCCCAGCTGTGGTCCAGTAGGTTTTTTGGGAGAGTGTTCCAAGGATTTCCATTTGGAGCAAGTTCTCAGGGGATGCTGAAGCCCCAGCTAAGCAGTGCTGTCCTGTCTCTGTCACTGCTCCAGAGCTTGTCAATTTTTCAGTCACTTTAAATTAGATGTGTTGTGTGTTCTGGACATGGGGTAGATGGTGTCTGTGTGGATGATCGGAAGAAAATGTTCAGAAAGCGGTTCCACCATGCCAGTCCTAGGGATTGAACTCTGATCTTCAGGCTTGGTGGTACGCCTTATGAACTAGCAGCCTGCTGGCCCTGTGACTTTGCATTTTTGAGACAGGGCCTCACTAAGTACCCCTGGATGACCTGGAACTTAATAACGTAAATCAGGCTGGCGTCAAACTCACAGAGGTGTCCTGCTTCTGCCTCCTGAATGCTGGGATTGAAGGCATGTGTCACCATGCTTGGCTTCATTTTCATGAAGATACTTCATTCATCAGATACTATGCTGGTCACCAATCTGAGGACTTTAAACTACTAAGGATTTTCCTCCTCTTAACGACTCCTAAGAGATCAAATCTTCAGCTGGCTCTGGGGAGTCCTTGAATAACCTTTAGTGTCCATCTGAATGAGATCAGAACCCAAGCTGCATCTTTTGCTTTTCACGATAAGGTAGGGAAAAACCAAGTTGCCCAGGATGGTCATGGCTGTGCTTGCTCTGTCACTTAGGCAAGCTTCCAACTTGTGATCCTCCTGCCTCAGCTTCCTGAGTGACCAAGAGTACAGCCCTGGGCCTTCGGACTCTTTTTGTTGTTTGTCTGGTGTTAGGGACTGGGTCTTAATTATGTAGTTCAGGCTGCCCTTAAATTCTATAGCCCAACCCTGGCCTCAAGTTCATGAGCCTTGTGCCTCAGCCTCCTGAGTGCTGTGATTATAGGCACAAGCCACCGCTTACGGCTTGAGATCATGACTAAGAGAAAAAACAGAAAAACCAACTGAGTTACTGGCTGCTACATGTGATGCTGTTTTTTTGTTTGTTTGTTTGTTTTTACTGTGTTAACTTACAGTCCCAGGCCTGATGGCTACTGCTTTTGAGCAAGGTCCCTAGCAAGTCACCTGGTAAGCGTGGTCAGTATGCACGAGGTAGAGGGTGGTGGGGGCTGAGCGGCTCAGCGGCGTCACCAGCTTAGCATCTGTTTTGGCACAAGGGATTTCTGTTCGGCTGGAGTCTTGGACCGGAAACGCAGGAGGTGAAGCCAGGGACTGGGAGGGCGAAACTGGGGCCATGCTGCTCAGGCCGTCAGCAACTGCGTCCGTGTTGAGCTTGATCTCTGTGTAGTAGAAGTCCTCCTCGCCATCACTGTAGTCAGATTCCCCAACTCGCCTGGGGCAGGAGAGAAAAGAGCAGAGGCCTTATGTAGACTGTTCTCTCCATCTGGAATAGCCTTTTCCTTGTTGGCCTGGCAACCTTATATTGGTCATATATTCCCCGAAACACTCAACTACCCCATTTGAGGAAGGTTTTCATCAGCTTCCGCTATGGTTTAAATGTGACCCTCACTGGCGCTGTTTGTTAGTAACTTAATTTCCAAATTCTTATGTTAGTGGTATCTGGGAAGAGTTTTTGAGAAGCAGTCAGAATTGGGAGAGGTCAAAAGGGTGGGGGTGGCAGGTATGATGGCATGAGGGGGGGAGATCTGGGCACAATGTCATGAGGTGTGGGTAGGTAGGTACACTGGCATGAAGATGAAGGGGAGGGCCAAGTGGCACTAATGATTCTGAAAGGAGAGCAAGTTAATGTTTTGGTCTGTCTGGCCATGTCAGATGTAGCAAGGATACTCTCAGCAGATGCTGAACAGGTGTCTGTGCTATGACGATAGTGCAGAATGACCCAGAATCCAGAGTCCAATAAACTACCATGCCTTTAACCAACTTGACATCAGATGTTATGCTACAGCAACAAAAATAGAGTAAGACTCCTTAAAGCAGGCTGCCTATCACCCATCCATCCACCTACCTACTTACCTTCCTATTTATTTGTTTAGTAATCTGAGAATAATTTCATTACATGGAAAACAGTCTACCTCCTACCAAGCACAAAACATAGACTATGTCTTGAGGGAAATTTTATTTTTATGTTTTTTTTTGTTTTGTTTTGGATTTTCAGGACAGGGTTTCTTTGGGTAGCCCTGGCTGTCCTGGAACTTTCTCTATAGACAAGGCTAGCCTCGAACTCAGAGATCTGCCTGCCTCTGCCTGCCAAGTGCTGGGATTAAAGGCATGTGATACCATCTTCCAGTTTGATGGAATTTTTATAGTCTAGTGGTATGCAAGAATTTCCTAACAAATAGCTATTTAGTATATGATGCTTTGCTAAGTCCCACTAAAAAAGATTAAGCAACATTTGAGCGTCTTTAAGAGAGGTTAGTGGTGGTACTGATTTTTACAGACGATGCTCAGAAGAAGTGGCAGGCAAGCAGCCTGCAAGCTGGAGCCTTGGAGGAAAGCACGGAACCTGCAGGGAGTGGGGGATGATGCTTTTGCTGAGAAATGTCCCCCACAGGCTCCTGTGTCTGAATAGCTCCTGCTGGTGGTGCTATTTGGAGAGGTTATAGACCTTTTAAGAAGTACAGCTTTGCTGGAGGAAGTATGCCACTGGGGGTGGTCTGTGAGGGTTCACAGCCTCACCTACTTCCTGCTTGCTCTCTCTGCTTCCTGCTCCTGCCACTGTGCCTTCCTCTCAGTCATGGACTCTAGCCCTGTGGAACCGTAACCCCCAATAAACCCTTCTGTAAAGTTGGTTTGGTCACAATGTTTCCTATCAGTAGCAGAAGAGTAACGCCAGCACTGAACTCTGGAGAGAAGGGTGAGGCAGGATCAAGTGTGGCCTCGTTGGCCTTAGTGTTGGACTTAGCTTTCATTCCGGAGGTTACAAGGCAGAGCCCCGGGAGTCTTAGAAAATGGACGTTATTTTTAAAGGCTCACTGTGGTTCTTGTCTGAAAGTTGGGAAAGGCAGGAGAAAAGGCCCTGGAGGTGGATGCTACCACCTGCCATCCTGAAGAGCATCAGTGGGGCTGATGGGCTGACAGAGTGATGAGAAGCCACTGTCCAGATGTGTCTTACGGGTGGGCGCTAGGGCTCGTCCGTCAGCCTTCTATGTTCCATCAAAGCACTTGTACCTTGAGTAAATAACTTACGACATTTTTGTAGTTTTTTTCTTTTTTTTTGGTCTCTGTGTGTGGTGTGTGTGTGTTGGGGGTATGCTGGGGTGTACTGGGATATTTGGGGGAGGGGTTTCAGGTCCAAATTCAGGCTGCATTGATACAGCGGCATTTAAGGCCCATTAAGAAAAAGAGTACTTCCTGTGGTCAGGAAAATGAAATCTTACCCTGGGTGGAGAACTAACCTAACAGTACAGCTGGGCCGGTCAATCAGGAACCTCCCCATCAGGAAGGTACAATCACTCCTAGCAAGGTAAGGTTCACCTTAGCCATGTCAAAAAGGTGAATGGTGTAATTATTCCTTTGCAAATATTTGGGTATAGGAAGGATACAGCTCTGGCTGTCCTGGAAACCACTATCTGGACCAGGCTGGCCTCAAAATCAGAGATCCACCTTCCTCTGTCTCCTGAGTGATGGAATTAAAGGCTGCTAATGAAATACTGTAATTTCCTTCCCAGGGTCCCCACATGCAAGCTTAGTCCTTACGCTGCTGTGAGGCTCAGTTGGGTCTACCCATGTTTCTGAGTCCAGACTTCTCCCCATTTTTCTCTCTCTTGCTTTACACGCAGAAACTAAGCATGCTTTTCCCGGTACTTTGGACTCCCTTACTCTTCCTCTACAGCCCCCTCCTGACTATGCTCGGCCTACAGCCATGTGGCTGCCCTCCATGCTGACTTAGCTCGGAGGACATGGCTGCTGTTTGGTTTTTAATCCTTCTCATCTTCATTCTTGCTCTATGCAGCTGCTGAGATTTACAGCTGTCCTGTCCTGGGGTCCTTTTAAACTAATGAAATTCTCCCCAAGCTTTCACTTGAATCTGTTATTTTAATAATGAGACTTAGAACTCAGGAGGGGCCCCCCATTTCCTGGGTATCAGCGCTCACACAGAAAACCCTCCTGAGCCATCTCTCCAGGCCGGTTTCTGTAGGTGAAAAACCCTGCTTTCTTCTCTCTGTGACTGTAATTCTTCAGGGCTGTGTCTTTTGTTGCTCTCTGCACCACTCCACATATAATCAGCCTATCTGTCACCGAGTAGGCAATCTACCAAATGCAGCACAGGGGCCCTTGGTTGTGGCATGGTGGCTGAGGCCATACATCCTGGAAATGGATTTTCCAGGCTCGGACTGTGATAGTCTGAACTGGCAGCCTGAACGTGAGCTTGTGGCTTGCTCTGGTGTCTTAATTTATAGCATGGGTCACAAGAATACTTCCTTTTTGTGAGGATGAGGTAAGCACAGCGAGCTCGTTAGTACATCTGACATGGAGTGAGCACTGCTGAGTGCTGAGTAAATGAACATGAGATCCGAGCTCAAAGTCTCACTCTCCACTTCACTAGGACAGTGACATCCCAGGGCCTTTAAACACCGCTCTGCGTGGAAGAAAACTGTACTTCCTCACAGAAAGTTTTGAGTTAAATAACTCATATTCAACAGTTAACAAACTTGCTAATTTCCCAAGAAGTCTGCGCCTAGACTGTGGCCCTCTGGAGCAGCTGAGAGCGAGGGGCAGCCCTCTTTCACGAGAACATGTGGCAGTAGGCGGAGGCTGCTGACTGGGGACTTGTTTCCTCTTGAAGAATCCCAATAGAAACCTAAAATAAAGTGTTCTCCCACAGCCTGTCTGCTCGGCCAGATCTCCCAGCCTCACTCCATTTTCTCTGAGCTCTGGAGCTCAGGCATCTGGGGAGGTATCTGCACTGTATCAGGCTGGGGGATGGGGTGAAGGAGCTTGGCGTTCTGACAGGCATACCACTGGGGACCCCAGAGAGCAGCAGGAGGAATGAGTGCCTGTTCTATTCCTGTCCCTTCTTTCCTTCCCGTCACAGAAGCCACACACTCTCCAGGGGACAGATGAGGGATAGCCCCTGAAGACTGAGGGTTGAGGAGAGGTGGGATGATGCGGAAGAGAGATCCCTCCCACTTTTTAAAATGGCAGGGTGGGCCTGAAGTTCCGTCAGATGCAGGGATGCCTTGGGGGTTGACGCGCCTCCTCAGCCACTGCTCACTAACATGCCGGGCCTCCAACAGTGGCACAACTTACTCATGGAGTAAGGTGAGCAAGCACAGGCCTTGGGGTCCTGTAGACTTCCAGGAGGCCCTTTACTGTGCAATGGCCAGCAGGACTATGAACCACAACTCACCAAGGTGACTACAGGAACACACTGGTTAGAAGGGGTCCTAAGGAAATGAGGGTCTGCCTTCTCACAGCTGTGAGCGCACTCCAGAGCTGAGAACATCCGGATGCTCAGTCTCTACATACACATACAAGGGGCACGTGTGCCTGAGGGGGCGTAGCAGGACTTGTGGCATGCTTTTGGGGCCTCTAAGTTACTCTGAGCTGTTTATGCCCCAGGCAGTCTTGTTAGTGAGGGCAGACGCTGTAGGACCTCTCACCCCACAGGGGGGCGTTGCACTGCCGTACTTGGCATTTCCTGAACGTGCAGGCAGGGCCGGCAGCCAGGGTGGCCCAGCCTGGCGTCACTTGGTCACCTCCCCAACGCTTGGTGACATTACGGGCACCCCAGTTTACAAGGCTTTGGTGTGTCCCAAACATGTACCTGAACAGTTAGGGGCCAGTCATATGTTCCTCTTCATGGCCGCAGGCTGCAGTACTACAGAGCCCGCACTTACTGTCTGCCTACACCCCTCTTCACAGGCACACTTTCTGGCTAAGGTGGCTTCTTTCTTGTTAAAGGGGCTCTTTTGTGTTGTGGGCGCAGCCGTGCTGATGGTTGACATTTACATTATACACACTGGTGACGCCTATGGTCACAGGCTGCGGGATGGGGGTGGGGAGCTTGGCTTTCTGACAGGCATACCACTGAGGACCCCAGAGAGCAGGACGAGGAATAAGTGCCTGTTCTATTCCTGTCCCTTCTTTCCTTCCCGTCACAGAAGCCATGCACTCTCCAAGGGACACATGAGGTCCGTCTTGTCCAGGTCACACACCTGGACAAGGTGGGCTTAGGGCTAGAGCACAGCACTGCCCCTGGCTGTAAGCCTGGCTGCATGCGCCGAATATCAACTGTGTCTGTCTGTGGGAAGGTCAAAGTTCCAGCCCATGGAGAAAACAGCTCATCTGAGCAACACGCTGGGCCAGACCGTCCCATCAGGCTCGATCCCCGAAGGTGTGAGGACTTTTTCTCCCTTGTCTTTGGGGGTGGTGGTGGTTCGTTCTGAGAACTCTCTCATGGTGAGAGTAGCTTTTGAGATTCTAAGTCATAAACATCATCTGCTGCAAGAATAAATGCCCAAGGACTCCTTGAAGCTCGGTCACAGCTCCCAGCGGAGGATGCCTGGTGGTGTGTTTTATACTTTGTGTCTCTTGCACACAGTTTATCTTTGACCCTCATAGGTGACCCTGACCATTTTAGACAGGCTCAGAGTGAGAACAATGACCGAGAAAGTAGCTTAGGGAGGCTCTACAGCCTGATGGCTGACTATCAGCAGAGGCCGCCCCTATTGTAGGAAGCAGGGAGAGCCCAAAGCACAGCGTGATGCCAAGTGTCTATGAGCTGGTGCAGCTGCGGGGCTGTGCCGAGACGGGAGGAGGGCTGTGCTGCCTTACCCGAGGTGGACGGCCCGGATGTGCTTCTGGATGCCTGCTGCCGTGTTCAGCACCTTGCCACAGTTCTTCCAGAGGCATTTGAACATCACCTTCATGGAGTTCTACAGAAAGGAGCGGAAACAACATTACGATGCAAGCAAACCTATCCAGTTGCTTTCTTGTCCCCCCCCTGCCCAACAGCTCACCATGTTCTTAACAACTGAATTCTTAATCCTTGGGCTTTCCCAACCGGTAAGGAGCTGCGTAAGCTCAGCCTCCTTCCATTTCTTCATGAGAACCAAGCTTTGCTGCTTATTTAAGTTACATTCAAAGGTGTCCCCGTGGGACTTTCCGAGCACTTATCCAGTCCTCAAGGCTGGATGCTGCTGGTAGCCTCCACGTTACAGAAAGTTTCAGCGTGTCTGCTCCGGAAGCCAGCCTTCACCAGCCAGCACACAATCACACAATGTCCTTCATGTAGCATTCCACAAGGGCCTCCTGGCACAGTGACCGAGCCCACCGTGAGCCTCACCAGGCCACCTCGTGGACTTGTCCTGTTGACCACAGCATCACAAAATAGGAATGCTAACGAAACCCCTTGTAGATGAGTATGGGTCTCAATGACATCATGGGTCGGGACCAGCAGAGCAGCACTGGGGACAATCACCCACTAGAGGAGCTGTCATGGAATTATTGTCACGTTCTGGACTGCATCTTTAAATTTTTGTAGTGCCTCGCACAGGACTCAGGTGCACGGCAAGAGCTCTACCATGGCCCTGAATTCCCCAGTCACTCACTCTGTGTGTTTGTATGCACGCATGTATACATATGAGGGTGCGGTGGTTTGAGTGAGAACGGACCCCAGGGCTGTATATCTGAATACTTGGTCTCCAGGGAGCAGCGCTATCTGAGAAGAATTACGAGGTGTGACCTTGTTGAAAGCGTGCCACAGAGTGGGAATCGAGGTTTCAGAAGCCCAGGTCATGACTCTCTCTGCCTATGGATCAAGAACTCTCAGCTACTTCTCCAACACCACATCTGCTTGTGTGCCGCCCTCTCTGCCGTGATAACAGACTAACCCCTGCCACTTTAAGCTTTTTTTTGGTCTTAGCCATGGTGTCTCTTCACAGCAATAGAACACTGACTAAGACAGAGGGTGTGGCTATGCGATGGGGTCAGGAGCTCGTTTTCTCCTTCTACCATGTGGGTCCCAGGAATCAAGCGCAGGTCCTCAGGCTCGGGTAGGCTACGTCTGCTCAGCCTGTAGCTTCAGTGCACTGAAACACTGACCAATTTGCAGCCCTTTGCTGCCGTCGTGCGACATGCAAGATAACTCAATTTGGGGTAACAGCAGTGGTAAAAGGGGTTCTCTCTTATGCATGTATGACTGTGTGTGAGGGACACTGGTATGTGCACATGGAGGCACACGTGAGGAGAAGACAACCTTGGGGCTGTTCCTCAGGCGTCACCTACCCGTCTTTTGATGGAAGGTCTCTTACTAACTTAGAACTTGGGGCTGCAAGCAAGCCCCGAGAGCTGCCCTGGGATTACAAGTGGGTGCCATGGAGTCTGGCTTTTGTGCATCTTTTATACATTTGGTTCTACCTGGGAGACGGAACTAAAGTCCTCACAGCAAACACTTCAGCAGCTAAGCTACCTTCTTAGCCCAGAAAACAGTTTCTGGACATGCAATGACCAAAACTCAGTATCAAATGCACAATAATTCTGAGATGTTTCTGGGAGCCCTTACACGTGGGGTATTGCCTAGGCTCACTGTAGGCTTTGTTCTCAAACACACACACACATGCACGCACTCACATACGCACATGCACACACATGCCATCATGCCACCTAACGGCAGCACACCCGAACACCTTAGCCCGGGCTCGACACGAGGACACGGTGTGAACTGAAGTGTTTCACTGCACATTCCAGGTTTTCTTCGACAGAAACACACGCGGCTTAATCGTGTAAAGTAAAGCTGTTTTTATTCTCATTCCGAAGAAGGTAAGCATCAAATTACTGCATCTTTCAACTCTATTAAGGCATTTGATTTCAAAAATTCATGTTTGATTGCCCTCCAAATTCCAGTCTCTACACCCACAGTCCAGCGCAATTCTTAGACCTCACCAGAGAAGTTTTTTGTGCAGTTGATGGAAGTTGATACACAAACTGATACTAGGTCAAAGTGCAGAGAGTAAGTGACTGTGGTGTGCTCAGCCAGAAGCTGGGCATCTGCCTCACACTCTTGCCCATGATGCTCAGGGACCATCTCTGACGCAGGAGGGGGAAAGACTGTAGGAGCCAGAGACTGGGGAGGGCTCCAGCAAAGCAGTGTCTTCTGGGCATGTAAAGACTGTTGCACTCATGAAGTCACAGCTGTTGAGGCTGCGGTATAAGGCTTGCTCAAGATCAAGCCCGTCAGCGTTCCATCATGAATGGGCCCTGCCTCGAGCCGAGAAGCCACTGAGAGCTGCTGGCTGCTGGAAAACCGTAGGGTCTGTTTTCCTCAAGTGCATGACTTCTGGTCAGCCTAACTAACAGATGGTCCTACACCTCTGCAAATGTGGGCAGCATTAGGCTCATTATAATTTTAAAAAAGCCTTCTGAATGGATCTACCATCTGCAGACCAAGCCTTCGAGGCGCATGCTTCTTGGAGGAGGTGTGTTCAGAGGGGTGAGGGCTTCACAGTCAGACTGTAACAGAAATGCAGAAAGAGATCCATTTCACCAATCTTTAGGCTGGTGATGGGGATTAGTTAAATTAGTCCCTGAGGTGGTGAGAAAGCAAATGCCCCCACAGGCTCAGGTGTTTGAATACTTGGTCCCCAGCTCATAGCGCTGTTAGGATAGGCTTAGGAGGCGTGGCCTTGCTGGAGGAAGTATGTTACTGGGGGAGAGTTCTGAGGCTTGAAAGCCTGGTACCATGCCAAGGGTGCTCTCTGCTTCGTGCTGTGGTTCAAAACGTGAGCTCTCAGCTTCTTGCTCCTGCCGTTGCTTCACTATCATACACCCTACCTCTCTGAAACCATGAGTCCAATAAACTCTTTCCTCACTTAAGTTGCCTTACTCTTGGTGTGTTTACACAGCAGCAGAAATACCATGGGGTTCCATCCATGCATACCAAGTATACTAAAAGGCTGTAATTTACTCGTAATTCCTTAATTTCTTTTTGAAAAGCCTGTATTCTTAGTTATGCGTGTGGGCTTGTTTGTGTGCTCTATGGCTGTGGAGGTGTCCGGTGAAGCCAGAAGAATGTGCTGTGTCTCCTTCGGCTGCAGTTAGAGCAGCCGTGAGCTGTCTGATGAGGGTGCTTGGAACAGAACCCAGATCTTCCCCGGCAGAGCCCTGAGTGTTCCGAACTGCAGAGCCGCCTCTCCAGCACTGTACTTTCTGTTTCCTCCCAGCCACCTCAGCAGCTCCCATGTCCTAAGGGAATTCTTAACCTGCCGTTTGACTCTGCAGGCTACTCTGCTCTGCTCTCTACCCTTGCTCAGTGCTCCAGGAAGTTCAAAGGCCTCCTCTCCATGGGTTTTCTGGTTGGATGTGGCCAATGGCTGGGAGGTAAGGCCGGAGAAAATCCTGATTGCCCTGGCTCCCTTTTGGTTGGCCCCAGCTGTGTGTGTGTTACATTTCTCTTCGAAAGTTGCCATTTCTTCTAGAGTTCTGGTTATTCCCAGGTTCTGGTGGTCCCCCTGGTCACGTGCTTCTTCATGCTGTGGAGGTGCAGGGGTGGGCTTGCCTATCAGACCCTGGGTTGTCCCACCAGCCCTGTTCACTCCTCCATCCCCACCATCTGAGTGTGCCACGGCCCCCTGCCAGAACTTGAACAATTAAAAGGAAATACAGGCTAAACAAGAACATTTTTTTTGTGGGAGAGAGGAAGTGGTAATGTGATGTTTTCAGTTATTTCTAAGTTTTTTACGATAGTAAAAGTTTATAAATTAAAAACAAAGACTGGGCATTTAATCCCAGCATTCAAGAGTTCAACCTGGTCTACATAGTGAGTTAGGACAGTCAAGGCTTTGAGAAACCCTGTTTCAAAACAAAACAACAACAAAAAACAACCAAAAACCTGGGGAAGATATTTTTATGTTATGCTTTTTTAGAGTTTTCCTGTTATATTTGTTGGTTTTCTGAGGATTGAACCTAGGGCTCTGAGTGTGCTTGGTAAATACTATACACTGAGATCCATAGCTACCTATTTTTAACTTTTTTTTTCTTGTTTTTCGGTTTATTGAAAATATGACAGAACATATTTAAATGGCTCCATGTGGTGTTCTGAAATTCATCCCAACTGAGTGACTTGCAGGTTAGAGAGACTGCCAGAGTCCAGAAGCTTCGGCATTTCCTTGGTGTCAGGATCTACCTCCGCAATCTCCTGATCTAGGGCTGAGAACTCTCTCTCTTCTTCCTGCAACTTGATAGAGATACCTCTCACAGGACCTCTCTGAATCCGCTTCATCAGATGCCTGACATAGCCGGCTATCTTGTTGCAGACTTTCTTGCTGAGGATAACGGTGCTCTCCTTGCACACACGCTTGTTGGTGTGGAAGTCATTACCCAGGCGTGTGTAGGACTTCTCAATGATGACTGGGCTGCCCTCTTCACAGTCTTAGGGCGAACTCAGCCCATGTTGGCAGGTCTCGGTAAAAGGGCTATTTTTAACTTTTAAAAATTATTTCTTGTCTGGACAGCTTGGTACACACCTTTAATACCAGCACTTGGAAAGCAGAAGTTATGTGAATCTCTGTGAGTTTGAAGTCAGGCTGGAACACGGAGTTCCAGGCCAGACAGTACTATATGCTGAGATCCTGCCCCAACATGAAACCAAACCAAACCAAATCTGACTTGCTTACCTAAATTTGGAGGAAAGCAAAATAACAGAAGGACTGTCTCAGCTGCAATGGGCTTGAGCAGCTTTGCTCTAGCCAAAGGTGTTCATCCCTCAAGGCCAGTGCTACTCGATTGGTAGCTTAATTCTTTTCTAGATTTCCTCCCCTCACTCTATCCATTTGAAATCAACCCTCTGCCCACAAACAGACTACTTTCTGCAATGCTGGAGCAAAGCAAGCCACGGGGGGAGGAGAACATGAGAAAAATAGCTAAATCAACAACACCCAAATTGTTGCATGGTCCAAGCTGTCTGGAGGAAGCCAACCCAAGCAGAGCTGCTGGCCAGCCATGGCTGCCAAATGTGAACGGCCCCCTGTGCTCAACCTTGGCTTCCAACAGATGTGCTGCCCACAAATGCATTTGGCAACAGCTGAAAATTTGCCCTCAGCCGAAAACACTTCTGTTGAACATCAAAGTCAATGTCAGCCAATCTGAAGTCCCACAAAGAGGTCCTCTTCACACAGAGCAGCTGAAGGACAGAGGGAGGGCAGAAGGAGGCCCCTGTTAGCTGGAACTTTCACCTCCTTGCCTCATGTAATATCACAGTGCCTCCAGAAGAACCATCACTCCAGACCATGGCAAATGTCCCATGTGAGATGTGTAGACATTTCCTGGTAAGCGCTTAAGATTACCTGCTTGGCGCCATGGTTTGTAGAGAAATTCTAGAGACTGCACCTGGATGGCCGGCTTGAAGATTAAGTGCCTGAGCAACTGGCCATACTCTGTCCTCAGCTCTCAGTATTTTTTCTATTTACTTGTTTGTTTGTTTGTTTGTTTTGTTTTGTTTTGAGTTAGGACTTTGCTGTGTAATCTAGGCTGGCCTGAAACTTGAGATCCTCCTGCCTCAGCCTCCTGAGTGCTGGGATTATAGGCCTATGCCACCACTCCTGACCCACAATCTTATCTCCCCTCACCCCACCCCCACCCCAATACAGGGTCTCACTCTGTAGCTCAGCCTGTCCTGGAAATCACTAAATGTAGACCAGGACCTCACAGGGATCTGCCTGTGATGCCCTTCTCTGCCCTGTGTTGGGATTAAAGGCTGTGCCATCACACCCACCCCAGTCCTTACTTTAAAATGGTTTCATACTTGGGATATATGGCGTGCCTTCTATTTTTCTTTTTTTCCTGATAAAACCTAGACTGATGCACAGGACTGACAAGACAGGATAGCTGCCAGTGGTAGCTTTCCATTCCAGGGGGAGGGACATGGCTTGATTTTGAAGTATGATATGACATGCTTTGAGATGCACGGAATTAAAACAACAGTGTAGAAGTTACATGGATGCGGCTGTAGCGCTGCAGCCTAGGCGACGTCATGTTGGCTTTTCTGCCGCACTGGGGACCCCCAGGGATGTATTCACTATGGTGACTTTGGGGTATATATAAGCATGTGGATATGTGTGTGCGATACTGCAGTGCAGGGAGGACACTTGATGTCACATTCTGATCAGCGCCCTGAGTGAAGGTGGGCGCACCACACGCCCTACTCAGCTTGTCTCGGTGACCTCAGTGTCAGCAGGTCCACCGAGATCCCTACAAGGGAAAAAAGCTGAAGATAGCCAGCTACCTAAAGGGTTTCCAGCTATATTCTTAAATCGAGAAAGCAGCCTTACACATGAGATCTTTTGTTTTCAGACTTCCCCCCAGCCCTTTATTTGTAAAGTGAGTAGATTAAATGAGATGGAATTAGCAGGTGTATGGCGTTAATAGAAAGTAATGAATGAATTCAAATATGCCAAGCACTGATTGGGCATCCCCACCCATGGGCATGGCTTGCTGCTGAGGCAGCAATGAGTAAATTAAAAGGATGTAGTTCAGTTGGTAATTCATGGATTCTAGAAGTAAGTTTCACCCTGTTCACTCCTAGGTGAGGCTGAGCGCTTCTGGCATGTGGAAAGGTCAGGACACAGTAGATGACATCTGAAGTCCTCGTGGACCACATGGCTGGCCAGTGCAGGATCCTGGTGGCCCAGATCTCCCATTGTGCTTGTCCTCTCCTGGGCTAATGAGCTCACTCCTCCTGATGATGTACTGCTCCAGTGAAACGTGTACAGACGGAGGATGAAGCATGTGTCTAAGTCTGGGAAGAGTGATAAACGCAGCTGCTGGTGCTCTTGCCCTTGGATGCTGAGTGGTTGAGGGGGGCTTGAGAACCCTGGGAGTGGACAGGACACTTGCCTCCGTCCTGAGGCAGTGCCAAGTGGCTCTGGTGACTGTGACCCTCACAATCACACCTTTGGGGTGGATGCCCTCGCCAGGGTGCTCACTGGGACTACTTCTGTGCAGTGCTCCTCTGGGAGACCTTCCTGCTCCTGGCGAGGACACGAGGAGTGAACTCTGCAGAGATGGGCATTACCCTCAGCATGACTGCTTTAAGGATGTTTGTTTTTGGGGGGCTGAGTATCACTCACATTAACAGGATCTGTTGTGTTCTGTGTTCTGAAAGATTAAAAAAAAAATTGCAGAGTGCAACAAGCACTTAATTCATGGCTTAAGACAACACACACAGCTGTCAAAGCTCCTGTGTTAGCTCAGAGATTCCTGCTCGGATCTGAGCTCCTCCCTCACTGTCTGCAGTCACCGCACCTACAAAGCAAATGACAGTAAGTGCCTCAGGGGCGCTGCTGACGGTTGGGAGGGAGTGAGTCCTGAGTCAGGTTTCCCCGATCTCTGCCAGTGCTGCCCTCACTCCCTGCACTGCTGGGGGTTTCTCACGTCAACCCAAAAGGTGTGCTGCAGGACTGAGTCACCCTGAGTTACAGTCACCCTGAGCCCAAGTATTGTTCTCTCAATATAGGATCAGGACGGGGGCAAGCGCTCCCCTCTCTCCACACCCGGCTTCTCCAGCCCCCACCCACTCAGCACCCAAGGGCAAAAGCACAGCTCAGCATGAGTGGCTGTGTTTATTCCTCTTCCCTTCTTTTCACATAATCCTCACAACACCCCCATCAACGTGGAACCTCCATTATCAATTTTCAGATAACACGCTGAAATGCCAGAGGTGTCACCCCAGCTTCAGGATGCACAGAATCTAGAGCTGATGGAACCGGGAACCTGGCATTTTTCTTACTCATCAGCACTTCGGCTTTTCCAGGAGGTCTTGCGGAACTGATTTAGAATTGGTTTTCTCCTGAGACTCCCCGAGGGCCCATACTTTGGGTCATTGCATCACCTTGTGGTCATGACAGGAACTGCACCTTCCCAAAGTCCCTATCACAGTCTGTGGAAGTTGGGTGTCTGTCTACCTGAAACCTGAGGGAAAAGCCTGCTAGACTCTGCCCTCATCACGCTGGCCAGCTGACTTGCAGAGTCAGGCCTGACACCTTTCTCCCATTTCCCCTGCTGTGGCTGAGGAATGGGTGCTCCACAGAGAAAAAGGGTCGAGTTCCTCTGCTCTCAGTTTCCTTCTCCCACCCGGCCATGTGATATTGATTGGTCCAGTGGTGACTATGCTGCTGCTGCCTCCTCTGTGGGCCGAGGGATCAGTGGGTTCTATAGCTCATTCAGCCTCAAGGGCACCCTCTATTATTTCTGCTGAGCTCACCGTATTTCTGCCACAACATACACAGTAACGTTGGGCAATCCACGCAAACTTAAGGAGCTGCCTCTGCAAGGTGGCAATAGGTTGTGCTGAAAATTTGGGGTATGACTAAATGCAATGCTGTGTTCAAAAGCGTCTGGCAAACTGTGACAGAACACGTAAACATGGTGATCCTCAGGAAATACTTCTCAGTAAGTGATAATCCTTGTCTGTGCAACGCAGCTCACTTTAGCCTTCTTTACACAAACAGATCCACTGGAGTTGGTAGTGAGTGTTTTCACGTCAGAAAGATCAGACGGTGCCCGCGGTCACGAGGCGAACTTATGTGCAGGGAACGCCGCTTCCTGCTGTGTTTACAGTCTGTGCAATGCCTGCTCAGACAGATGCCTGTTCCAGCACGTGGCTCACATCTAACGACGTCACAATTGTCCTTCAAAAGGCGTGAGACACACATCAGCAGGCTTGCAACTAAGTGTGTGATGGTCGGAGAGACCATATGCTTTTCTTAGGTCCTCAGAGCCACAGCACGGAGGCTGCAGTGTGGATCATGGGACTTCCTGACCACAGCGCCTGGATTTACCCTGCACCATCATCTCTATAACAGGTCAGGTGCTTCTGTGATAAACCACAGAAAGAAACGCACCCTGTACAGCACACGCTGACACGTCGGTACCCTGCTGGAACGAAAACCCCAAGAGGACGGGGCTGACCCAACACTCAGCGCATGCTCTCCTGCCTGCTGTTAGAGAGTACTGCTCATCTCTCACTAGACAGACTCACAGCCCACGAGTGAATCAAAACTCCCTTATTGGAAGAACCTGGTTTAGACAGTCTCAACCTCCACTGGGTATGTGACCACTGCAAATGACCGTGGACCCAAATGGACACTAAGGATCTAAAAGAACAGGCAGGGAAATAAGATGATCTTGGCAAGTTGTACCAACAGGAACAGACTGCTCAGGCAAACTAGTTATTTCTTCGGTTTCATAGCGCTGACACTCGGTAGTCAGTTCTCACGCCCAGTGATTACAGTGTGTATCTACACATTTGTTCCTAACAGGGACACTGGTCACTGAGAGCAGAGGACCCTGCGTCCTCACTATGTCTTCGGGCTACACAGACATGCTATGGGTCATTCCTTTGTCCTTTGCCTCAGATGGCATTGCCGGGCCTGGTTATCAATGTACACATCCTGAGTTCCCATGTCTTTTATGGCAAATTCTGAGATTTCTCTGATGCCCAAGAGGTACATTTCTTGAAGCCCACTCCTTTGGTGGAGATACAAATGCTGATGGATATTTTAAGTCATCCCTTTGTTGATGAGGGAACAGCCCTCTCTTAAGGGAGCCATTCTGTCCATTCAGTCCAGAAAGAAAGGGTATGCGAGACTGTGACGGAAAAAGTGGCATTGCAAGCACTTACATTAATTCTGTAGAGACCTTTTGAATCACTGGAGGACAGCTTCTGAAACTATCCCAGCCCCTCACACACCAACTTCTGCCCACCCTCTGAATGAAGCAGCTGCCCCTTGCTTCCAGAGCGTTCAGCATTTTGCCTGATGGTGCTCAGTAAGTATCAGCGCACTAAGTAAACAAGAAGATGAATAGTAGCCGTCCTGTTTTCATGCTATTTTTTTAGTTCTCAAAGTAATTTTAAGTACAAAAGGCCAAGGCGATAGAACATTAGTGTCCATCTTTTCACACATCACTGTGGGGAATGCTGAGTCTAGAGGAAGAAAACACCGAGGTGGAAAAACCTAGTTCTAACAGACCCGTTCATGTCTACCGCCTAGCACTTTCTGAAGGAGGCCTGTGCTCAAAGATGTGGTATTTATTTGTATGTGCACGTACATGGGTGTGTGAAGACCACAATGTTTGTCTGGAGGTCAGGGGATATCACCTCCCACTGTGCTTGAGACACCAGGGCCTCTTGTTTACTGCTGTGGCTGGCCAGAGTAGCTGGCTGCGAGGTTTTGGAGATCTGCCCATCTCCATCATAGAAGTGCTGGGATTGGAGATGTACCCCCCTGTGGCCATCTTCACGTGAGTTCTGAAGATCTGAACTCCAGTCCACATGCTTGCACAGGGAGCACCATGCCCACTTTGGGATGAAGCTCCCTGCTCTTTTCCTTTGGTGACTCAACTGTTCACTAGTTTTGCTGAAATGTGTACACTACACGCCGGAGCCAGACCAATGCAGCCTAACCATAAGGTAAGAACATGACATCACATTATAAACTTATCTGTGGCAGGTGCTCATTAATGTACTGTGGCAGCGTCGGAGGGCCTCTGTTTTGAGATCTTGCCACAATGCTGGCCCCTCTCATGAGTCAGAACTGCTTGCTCAGATACCCTGGGAATGGCAGGCTAAACAAGAGTTCAGCTCCACATCATTGACTATCCTGTCTGCAGCTAGCCACGGGTTCAATGCTAGCTCTCCTCATCATGTGAGTCCCAGCGTCTTGTGGACTGTCCTTGTGTAAAACGGACTCTTCAGGACACTGTTTCCAGGAGAGACAGGATGCTGAGCAGAGGCCCTCTTTCCTGGTACAGATGCCCTATTCCCTGGGGCATACCCAGACAGAGCTGTTGTCCTGCTTACTGCTGTGTATTCTGAATGATCTGAGGAAGCCAGGGAGGGTGCTAGACCAGGGCCACATCTTTGTTTTCCTCTTCAAACGCATCCAGGGAAGGACAAAGCTGAACTGCATCCTCAAGGCCTCGGTTTGTTTTGCTTATGTGTCATCATGAGGAATGATGACACCCATATAAAATTTAAAAACCAGCACCTAAGAGCACAGTTTCACATAATCTTCAAACAATTTCCAAATGTTCTCCAGATTTAGTAGCACTGTTGCTACAGTCTGTGAAATGCTTCTATAAAACCGAGGACAGAGGGTCATCAGAACGGCTGAGTGGGGAAAGGTGCTTGCTGCCAAACCTGAGTCCAATTCCCAGAACCCACGTGGCAGAAGGAGAGACTGAATCCAACAAGTGGTCGTCTAACTGTTACGTACACACAACATAAATAAATGTTAAAAAAAAAAAAATCAAAGCCCTGAGATGATGCTAATAAAGATTCCTGAAGAGAATGAAGAGACTTTGGATGGTGGAGTCTGGGGCCAACTAACAAGATACATCCTGGAACCTCAACCTGATCCCTTTATAGCACTGCTGTGAGGGCCAAACAGAAGTAGCCAATCTACTGAGCCCAAATATTTAGCTTTTCTTTACATTTTTGTTTAGTAAACATAATTTTTTTGGGATGGAAGTAGACACATTAACGTGTCAACTTTTATGTATACTTCTTGTCTAGCTGTGTAAAAATTAACTCTCTTGGGCTAACTGAAGCAGAAAAGAAAAAAAAAGAAATACTGGAAGCATGTAACCACAGGAAGTCCACACAAGGTGAGGCTGTTGACAGTGCATACGGGGATGGAACATGCATGGTGGATGGAGAACAGACATGGGGACTTCAGTCATTTTGTCAGAGGCCATTAAGGCACGGCGTGGGGCGCCTGCTTGTTCTCCTGAGGTCGCTGGGTGTAGGACACAGGGCACAACCCACCTTTCTCTTCCTGGGAATGGGTTCATCGAAGAGCAGGTTGCTGGCCTCCGCCTCGTCGATGCCATCATCAGGTGGAGCTGGGCTCCGGAAGGGCTTGAAGCTGTCAGCCGACAGTGGTGGGGAGGGCGTGGACGGGTTGGACTGGTCGCTGGGGGCACTCCAGCTCCAGTAGCCACTGCTGCTGCTGCTGGACGGAGCACCTTCCTTCCAGGACCCGCTGAGGCACTCTGTGAGCAGAGGGGACAGCAAGTGAGGCCATAGGGAAGAGGACCAAGTTCTGGCCTCACCCCCACATTAGGCTGTTACCCACCCAGTCACAAGGTAATTTCTAAGCAGTTGTTTTTAGCTAGGGCAGGGCTATCTGGGCTCTGATGTACAGTGCCCTTCCTTGGGATCAACGGAGTTAAACAAAAACAAGAAAATGATCATCACTTCTTGTTTGCCAACCGTGGGGCCTCTGGGTTTGTGGGCTGCAGCACTCGAGTGGGAAACTGTCTGTGTTATCCTCCAGATTGCCCCACCCAGTTCCAGTTCTACCTTTTAATAAGGCGTTACTCAATGGCTATGGCTCTTGGGATGTATGCGTAAGGAATTAGATTAAGAGTTAAGATTCTATGAGAACAGTAATTTCTAGAGAGGCATCTAAAGTGAGTTCCTACTGATGATTAAAACAAATAACAGTGACTTACACTCTGACCGCTCTTACGTCCTATTAACTTTCAAAGTTAGTGTGTAAAATAATGGGCTTTGCGATGGCATTTTTATACATCTGTGTCATTATACTTCATTCTAGTTCTTATCCTTCCCTCCGGCCTCCTCTTACTAGTCTTCTCCTTTACACGTACCATTTTCTCCACTTCTGCTTTCATGCTGTGTGCTCCAATTCACCCTACCTCTTACAGGGCTCATCTGAGTCTCAAGCACTGCCACATCTGTCACTCAGGGCAGAGTGTCCCCAGCTTGACACTGGCACAGGAACTTCACCTACCTGCTCTCTACCTAGTAAGTGACCCTGGCTGGCCAGAGCCAGGACCTGGTCCCCTAGTGGCCCTTGGTCCTCCAGAGCATGTAGGTCCTCTGCTCTGAGCATCACCTTACCTCTGTGGCCGAGATGGATTGCATCAGAATTTATTGGCAACACCTACTCACTGGACTGGTGCTCAGTTTAACAGTAAAGTCTGAGGCAGAGATTTCTCCCTGTTAATGTCAGAGGAGGGGGCTGATGGCTACTGTAGATTCACTTTTTCTTTCAAGATGCCCAAACTTAAATGGCATTTATATAAATGCCACTTTCTTTCTGGATAATTTAACTTCCATATCTATATGCACTGTAAATATATTAAAACTCTAATTATAAGGGGGGATCCCAAAATGCATCATTAAAAAATATTATTAATGTCTGTGTAATTACTAATGAAGCAAAGATGTACCATAGACTTGCATTTGTGGAGAAATCACTACCCTTACCTAATTATAGATTTCCAGCAAATTTCTCAGCTACATCAAGCAAAAAGTTGAGTCAAAGCCACTGAGTTTTAACCTGAAGTAGAAGATGCCATTTTTGGATGGTAAGCTTCTTCCTGAGTTAAAGGACCATTTATGCACGCTTGCTCCTCGCTAGCATCACAAAGCAGCTTAGCATCTCCTTCCTGCAGCCTGGTGGGGAGAGATGGATGGATGCAGACCACAGTGACCTCCTGTAACAAGCCATGTGGCGTGAAAGCCAGCGGATTCCTTGCACACCCAACGATGTGCTCACACAATAATAAAATCCAGGCCACAGGCCGGATGTGTGGCCGCAGTACGATCCAGGAACTGAGCTGCTTTGAGAACTAGCTATTCTCATAGTGTGCTCATTGCTTCATGTCACTGTGTCTGCTTACCAGTTTGAGAACTCTTCCTTCACTCTAACCGGGAAGACTACGTGATACTGAATGAATTTCGGAAGCGGCTCGATAGACTCAGGGTGTTGCTTAGGCTGCAGCATTTTCCTGTCTTAAGCATTAGGCAAAGATGCGGAGGGCCCAGCTGGACTTTCACTTCTTTGCGAAGCTGCCTCCTAACAGAACAATCCTTCTCAGGCACAGAAAAGGATCTCAACAGGCTTCCCAAACTCATGCATCATAATTCTGGAGAATGACTTTAGTCTCCAAAAAACTAGTGACTTTATCATTATAAGTTGCTTCCCCTACTTAAAAATTTGCTTCCGTTTCTAAACCAAATGGGAGACGTCTAATTCAGTAGTTAAGCAGCTATCTGAAAAAATTCTATTCATTCATTCATTTCTTTATTTAGAGGCAGGTTCTGAGCAGGCCAGATTTATTTGTTTATTTATTTTGACACTGCGTCCCTCTGAGCAGGCCAGGTTGGCCTCATTAATTCACAGAGCTCTGTCCACCTTTGCCTCTTTGGGGCTGAAGTTAAAGGCATGCCCCATCATGCACAGCTAAGTAGATATTTTTAACAACTACTTAGCTATAGTCATTTATTATATTATTATATATTATATAGCTATAGTTATTTAATTTTAAATAAGTGCATACCGACATACTCTGTTGCTATGCTAACAGAAGTTTGCATTTAAGTTTCAAAATGTTTTTTTTTTAGATGAACACTTCAATGTTTATTCACATGCTTTTTTTCTCTCAATAATCAAAATTGCCCGAATTAAATCTTTCTGCTAATATTACTACATATCCCTTAAAAAGAAAGGGGGAAGAGAGAAAGAGAGAGAGAGAGAGAGAGAGAGAGAGAGAGAGAGAGAAATAAGGGCTTCTAAAACTCAGGATGGGAACAGACTTAAAAGCAAGTTCATCCTCTTAGCTCCAAATGAAATGAAATGAAGAAAACTTGGTTCCTAATGGGGGAGGGGAGAAACACACACACACACACACACACACACACACACACACACACACAAATCCAAGCATCGCATCATTCTCCCTACTGCACCTCCACCCCACACCAACAATGAGAAACAGCAGGAGCCCAGTATGCTGTGGTCTGCTCAAAGGTGGGCCTGATCCTAGGTTCTGTGGCCAGAGTTCTCTGTCCAGTGGGACAGCACAGGGGGGCGTACACTCTGCTGCTGTAGGATTCTGTGTGGCTAATGGTTTGTGGGATCTTCTTGAGGCTCCCTGTTTAGCTCTACCAGCCTCTCCCAGCACCTTTCTCCCCTATGCAAGGGCTCCGTCAAGAATGGCCCCTTATGGGCTGTAAACTGTCCTTCTCTTCTCTGTTCTCCGTCCCACTGTCATCATTTTCAATCTCTCCTTCCACCCCACTGAACTTGTCATGGGCCCACTTGGGGCTGGTACTGGATTTTCGGAACATGAACCAGCCTCGACCCCGAGGGAAGGCTCCTCCGCCATGATTCATCCACTAGTCACTACCCTCGCCTTCCTGGTCTCCATGCAAGTAGTATTTCTTGCTTTTGGGTGTGTACTCTGGATCCCACTCCTCTTCCTGGTTTCTCTCTTGAAAACCAGTGTTCCTATTGTTATTACCAGGACAGTTTCCTCTGCCCCAACCTTTCTCTCTTGCTGGAAACTGAAAGGCTCTCTGAGCTCTGCTGCCTCTTTCTTTTGGACCCAGGAAGTCTCTGGTCCCCAGGCTGGATTTGTCAAAGCCTGTGCTGCTCCCTTCCCTTTCCTCTGCTTCCTCGGGGTACTCCTCTGCTTTGTAGGAGTGAGACAACTGGGAAGAGGAAGAGGAGGACCGAGGACTGTGACTGGTCTCTTGCTCTGCGGTGCTTCTTCTGCTTCTTTGATCCGTTGTGGGTTTTCTCTGCTTTCTCAGATGACCTGACCTTTCTCTTGAGTGGCTACAGTCTTGGGAATCCACAGACTCTCTTGATTTAGGATCTCTCTCCTTATTTTTTTATGACATTCAACAACAAGATGAAGATCAATATGATCAGCCTTGTAGCCAGCTTCCTGGGGACTTCTCAATTCCTTATGAGGGAAACCATGTTTTCTGAATGAACTGGAGGAAATGTCTATCCTCCTGTGTACCTCTGGGCCTCTCTTATTTTTAGCTGCTTCTGTTTGTGTCCTCTCTTTAGGTATTTAGCAAAGCGTTCATGCAATGTCATTCCAGAGGAGCCAAAGTGATGCTCTCTAGCATGATGAACAATCATCACTATGTGCTGGGCAGACAGTTCTGAGGGGCTGTGCTGAGGCTGAGCTGACGGTATGTGCTGGAAAATGGAACAAAAGTCCTGCTCCTTTTGGTTGCTATGGACTAGGTCCTGACAAAGGTTTCATTCCTGAGCCAATAAGCCACTGGGTCGAACAAGGTCCTCATCAAAGGAGTCCATCTGGACACTGACCTGGGCCTCCCAAGTAATGGAGAAGGAAGACTTCCCCGAGGAAAAGTCTCCATTTCCCAGCTTGTCAGGGCTCTCAGAGACTTTTCCTTGGGGGAGGTGATGAACTGTTCTCCTGGACCGCCTTGTAGGCAGTTACCCAGAAATTCTTTTCTGCACAAAGCCCTTGTGTCTGCTTTCACTCTTCTTGGCCCCTCCACGCTCCTCCTTTCTGGATCTCTCTGTGAAAGGCTCCTCCTCCAGTTCCTCTGCTTTTCCTTCCCTGTATGCACCAGGCTCTCCTACTTTCGTGAATTCGTCCTGGTTTTTGCTTGTATCCAATTTAGACATAAATTCAGGCTCATCATAAACTCAGGTTCCTTCCTTCCTTGCCGTGCCTTAGTTCTTATCCTGTTCATCCGTCTCCCCCTGGTGAAGTCAGCCATCTTTTTCTCAAAGTCATCATGGAGTTTACACCTTTTGTGGGACTGGCTGCTGGAGTCCACCTTGGAAGCAAACGGATCAGATTTCATTTTGACATCAGCATCAGAGAAGCTCCCTTCCTCTTCCAGCTTCTCTTTATTGGTATTTGTTCGTTTCTGCTCCTTACCCTTCCCGTTCTCCGTGCTCTGGTCTTCCAGATGCCTTTTTGTGTCTGCTGCTCTTCTCGAGCTGCGCTCTCCTCTTTCTGAGATGAACCATACGCAGAGCCCGCGGCTGATGGACTCTTATCCACAGGGCTCTTTTTGGATGGACTTAAAGACCCAGAGCCATGGTAGAACTGACTTTGGTGTGTTCCAGACCGATATCCAGCACCAGGTGACAAAGATGAGCCCATCTGGGATGCATTAGAAAGTGAAGAACTAGGTTTTGGCACAGGGCTAAGGTGTGGTGACCTTCGCCTAACCACCACAGACTGGAGGGCTGGGCTTCTCTCCCGGGCACTCAGATCAGAGACTGAGGCCCATGATACAGAACCAGTGGTGGTGGCATCTGGCCATGGCTTTGAGCTCTCAGACCCTTTCACATCTTGAGAGGTGCCTCCAGAGAAGGTCTGGGTCTCATCTCTAGCCTCATCTCTCTGGGTTATCACCAGCTGCCTGAGATGGTCAGTTATCCTTGGAAGAGGGTTTTTTTTTTTTTTTTCTTTTTTGTAGATCCACAAGTAGATGACTCAACTCTGCTGTGGTTGGAGGATGAATGGGAGGATAAGGAACGTCTTGATCTGTCAGAGGATGACTTACCAGAGTTCTTAGAAAGGCTCCTGGACTGTGGTGATGGGGACCTTCTCTTTGGGGACTGGGATCTAGGACGGCCCTGACAGGGCTGTATGCTTGCAGGTAGTTCTGCCAATTGGAAACAGCAGTTTCCATAGCCACCTTGGTTATACTGGCTCCACAGATAAAAGTTCCACCTTCGCCTACGGAAATAATAGGGCCTCCTGTAGCCTCTGTTGTGACCTCAGAAATCTTGACACTGATACACTCTGGGGTGATTTCTTTCTCTGTTATGAGCTGGAGAACATGATCTGGAACCTAGAATTCAGCCTGTGCTTCTGTGAACAAGAGACAGATCGGCTTTGGGACGGAGACTTTGAAAATGAATGAGAAAGACAGAGAGATCTGGATGCAGATCTTAAGCGCGAAGAGCGAGACCTAGACTTGGATTCGCTTGTTTTTGACATCTTGGAAGATATTATACCTTGGTAGGATCAATGAGTCAACTTGAACTGCCTCCAAAACACCAGAACCACTGTCTTCTCCAATTTACAGCCAGGTATAGTTCTTTGGGAGGTGAGGGAAGGCTGGGATCTTCTCTTGAGGCTCAGGCCAGCCAGAGACACATTATAAGACGCTAGACTGGCCGAAGTGACTAAGTGACTGTAGCTGTAGTCTCGAAATGGCAAAAGCAGCCTGAAACTCGCCCCCACCTGACGGCACACCCCAAACGTTATTTTAAAATTTAACCTTTACAATCAAATAAACAATAGAAATGTTCTCAATTTTAAAAAAGATGGGTATAGTTAAAAAAAAAATGATTAATTTAAAAATATCTTTTCTCCCTAGGGATTCAAATGTATTACTAGAATGTTTTGGGGCACCCCAATTTTGCCTCCAGCAATGCAGCCTAGCTGAGGATGGCAAACCTGGATATCCATTTGCTAGGAGGCTCCCGAAGGCCAGGCCACTAAGCAAGAATGGTCACTTCATGTACTTACGCAGGATCATCTATGTGTATGTCTGTATTTAAACACACACACCCACACACATACATTGTGTATGCAGCCTGCTATCCCAGTCTGTCTACTGTCTGTGTGGGTCACTTTAGAAGCTCTCTCATGGTCTCACACTTCTAGCCAGGCATACATGGGACCTGTCCCAATAAAGTGCGTAATATCATCCGTCCATCTTCATCTCCCACAGTCTGCTTTCCTGCTTTGTCGTACAGATTAAATGAAGCAACGTCACGGCACGATTAGGAGGCAGACGTGGAATCGGGAAGACAGGGACTAGACACGAACGTCTACCATTTACAAGTGTACACACGCCTTGGTTTACTTACCTGTAGTGACAAGAGCATCTCATAGGCTTGCTGGTGGAAATACGGTGAGATAAAGCAAGCAGCATACTCAGGCATAGTCAGGGCTCAGTCCACATGTAGCCAATAGGAGGCCACGACTGACGGCTTCCCAAAGAGACTATGCACGCTACAGGAGCACGGACACTATTTACAGTCACTGATGGGTTCAAATCATCGAGGTGGCATTGGATAAATATATACTGAATTTGTGAATGGACTAAAGTAATTCTCTTTGGTTATGAAGTATGGGATAATGCTTTTACAAACGACTGGATCTTCAGTGAGTTCACAGATCCAACGACCTCTTAATCAAAAAGAAATTATGCTGTGAAAACAAGTTCATTAGACCACTCTCCATTTACCCGAGGAAAAAGGAACACAGTACTGTATAGATGTGTCCTGGGAAGACAGCAAACACGCGATGGAACTCCATAAATGTGAGCTGCCTAGGTGAGTACATGAAAATGCTGGGGTTTTTCGGAGGCGGGGAGGCTGATGGCCCACATTTTCCCTGAATCAGAACCAACCGTTCATTTGGGAGGAATGAGATTCCGAGTAGAAGCCTTGTTCTTGGGTGTTAATGGGCACGTTCCCAAAGACGACACTCACCATTAGGCCGAACGGGAGGGCTGCGAACCAAAGGGCTGGTCGACAAGCTGGTGAGAACCATTGCTGCAGTCACCTTATCCATGTCCAGTTCCTCCAAAGATTTTCTGCAAAACAGGAAGTAGTGCTGTTTGTCTGAGCTCACTTTACCCATGGTGGCCAAGCATGGTATTACAGGCTGCCGCATTTACTTTCAAGGAATCCTCAGGAAAAATGCAATGTTCTGCTGGTGCATTTATAGCTAAGAGACCAACTGATCCAATCGGTGCCATATATACCAGGAAGAGGAGGGCACTTTCAGTCATTGTTCATCTAACAACTATGTATTGAGTGAACCGATGAGCCAGGCAGATGCTGCTGCAGGCACCAGTGACAAACAAACCAACAGGAATAAAAGAATTTCCGATAGTGGCAAGTGCTATGAAGGGTGTTAGTGGTGGATAGAGCAGTGCCTAAATGTCTCTGTGGTGATGGGACGGTCCGGAGAACGCAGTCCTGGGAGCAGAGAGAAGTTTATTCCCACAGCAGTGGTCACCTGAGGTACACTAGGTGAGTTTTCCAAAGAGGCGAGCTGCAGAGCTGTCTCCACTGGTCCCTGTGCCGATGGAATGTGTCACCTGTCACTGGACACTTTCAACAGGCCCACGAAAATGATACAGTTAGTGTTTACAAACAGAAGCTGAGCTGGCATCATGCTGATTGCAGTTCGGGAAAGGCTTAACAGAAAAGGAAGGTGGTAAGATAATTGACAGGATGCAGGAAAAAAATGGTGGGGGCAGCAGCTAGTGACTCTGTGCGACTGGTGGGGAGAGGGTGGCATCTAGGTGGCTCTGCTATTAGCAGGAGCACTCCCAAGAGCCTCCACTGAGATGACAGCAACTGGATGAGAAAACTGGAGAGAGGACCTTCCCTCCCCCCAGCTGCCCTTTACTCTGTGTGCTCGCACCTGAGTGTGAATGTTTACGTGGGTGGGTGTGTGGAGAGGCTGTGTGTGATGCATGCGGAGGTCCCTGGCTGGTGTTGGCAATCTTCCTGTATGGCTTTTCTGCCTTATTCACGGAGGCAGGTTGTGCCAGCCAGCATGCTCAGGGGAGCCCCTCTATACCTCCTGAGGCTGGGACCACAGGCGAGCCCCTCACAGGTAGCTGGGCTTCTAGAGCTGGTACCACCGAGCAACCCCCTCAGCTCTCAAGCTTGGCTGTCACTTTATCTTCCACACCCTGCTCAAGGAAGAACGGGGCACAGAAACAGTGAGGGCGATCACTGAGTGAGACAGAAGGGTTGCTCCCATTTAACTCTGGCGAGCTAACCATGAGTCTGTAGGACAGACAGCAGGGGGGCGAGAGTTGGCTTGTATACACTTACTTCTACAGAAGAGATAAATCTGACATAAAATGAATGACACTACCTCCCAAGAGATGAACATTTTCCAGTTAGAGAACAGTGGAAGCACAACAGAGGATTAATAAGCCACATCTTCGGATGCCTTGTCACTTTGACAAATGTGGCTTCCCTTCACAGGTGTGAAGGGACTTGTAAAAGCTGTAAACTCTAGACCCCAAAACTTCATAGCATTGCTTCACAACTGAGTGAAAACAAAAAAAAAAAAAAACAAAAACAAAATAAAAAAAACCTCTCCCCGAGCCAAAAGGCTTTCCTTGCAGGGGTCTGCCTGAAAAGTTAACTTCGTCTTTTTGATGGGATTTAGAATCACCACAGCAACAAACTTCTGAGCCTGCCTGTGAGGCATTTACTAGAGTAGGTGGACTGAGGTCGAAGGCCTGCCTTAAACGTGAGCTGAGACACTGTATGGGTTGGAGGCTGGACTTAATGAGAAGTCCATTTAGCACTCTTTGCTTCTCGACTTCACATACAACAAGACCTCAAGCTCCTGCGCCATGATTTCCCTGCAGTGATCGGCGGTACCCTGGTACCCTTGAACTGTGAGCCAAAACAAACCTCCCCTTTGATCACTTCTGTCAGGAACTTTGTCACAGCAACAAGACAAGCAACTGACACAATGCTCAATTAGCTTCATCATTAAGTTAGAGAAAACTAGTCTGACTTTCTGATCTCCATCATGATACTAAGTTATTTATTAATTTCTTTTGCCCGAGGTAACAGAACCTTTGACATTTTCCCATATAATTCTTCTCAAAGTCCCCTATGTGCTTATTTCCCAAGCTGTTCCATTTAATATGTAAATTATTCGTTTTGGTGACTGGCAAATAAAAATATTTCTTTAAGCAGCCAGGCGTGGTGGTGCACACCTTTAATCTCAGCACTCCAGAGGCAGAGGCAGGCATATCTCTGAGTTTCAGGACAGCCTGTCAGGGCTACACAGAGAAATCCTGTCCTGGAAACAAAAAACAAACAACAAACATCCTCTATCAGCAACAGAAGCAAGGACAATAAAACTGCTTCGTGGGAGCTTACAAGGAAATGGCATGCCCTCAGAAGCAGGAGACACACTCAGTTGCTGTGCAAGGTTTCTGTTCATCACAGCGTATACTGTCCCACACCCAGTGAAAGCGGATGCTGCTTTCCTACAGAAATGGAGTCTCCTGAAGCAGCACCGGGGAAGGGGGTAAGGTATCTTCATGCTCCCCTGAGTGTTGTGCTCGCTCAGTTTCCCACGAAGTCATGCTAACAGAGGGAAGGAATAAGGAGAAAGGGGCCGCCAAAGCTTTGTAACACTGGTGTGGGCAGTGACAGGCACTGGCATATTCATTCACAAGGCTGGGTTAGAGCTTCTCTTTGTGATGGTCAAGCCTTCACTGTCAATTTAACTGGATTTCAAATCGCCTATGAAACCCATCTCTGGATAGACCTGTGAGATTGTTTCCAGAAGATTAACTGAGGGCAAATGCTCCTGAGTGTGGGTAGTGCCACCCCACAGACTGAGCTCCTGGGCTGTAAGGAGGAGGAAGAGATAAGCGCCCACGTTGGCCTTGCTCTGCTTCCCAATGGTGAATACAGTCTGAGCTACACTTACACTCTCCTGCAGTGATGGGTGGGACCTGTGAAATGGTACAGTGTAGAAATGATACAGTCTAGGAATGATACACTGTAGGGGTCTTGACTGAGTTTGTTTTCTCTGCCAGTTAAAAGAATTAAAAGGCCGGAAACATCTGAAGCACAACAGTAGAGAAATCTCGGGCACCGAAGACAGAATGAGCAGTTAAGAAAGGCATTTCCATGGGTAAGAAAGCACACACATGCAGCGGACACACAGAGAAAAGCATCAGGGGACTGAGAATGTGCAAAACCCCAGGCTCTACTTGAGGCTTGGTGCTTTTCCAGCCTTTGAAGTCTTCCTCCCTACTTAGGGGTCAGTGTGCAGACGGGTAAGGTGGCTGCTTGTTCTGCAACTGTTGTGTGACCTGTCCCTGTGAGGCCTTTAACTTGTTGAGCCAGTCCATCCTCAGGGGCCTGCTGGCAGGAGACGGAAGCATAGTAGCTTTTGTCTCGGGCCACGAGAGGAGGAAGAAGCTGGCCATGTCGGAAGTGTGCCAGCTTTACACCTAGCCATGGCCGTTCTCCCTGTCTGCCTACCAGGGAGTCTAGCTCCTGGTCTCTCAAAACTGTTAAGACAAAATGAACTATTAAGTGGCTTCTAACCACAGCAATGAGAAAACACACAACTAATACGCTATTATTAACAAAAGTTCTAAAACTAGCATGAGAGGCGCAGGTAGGGACCCGGCGCGTGGAATGAGGGACTTGAGAACGAGAAGCCGCCGTGACTTCCTGGAGTAATTGTCAGACATCCTTCCACGTCCATCTGTGTTTCAAACACCCTTTCCCCCAATTCTCCTTGGATCATTTTCAAAGTCTTTTTTTACACATCAGGTAAACCTTTTGTTTTTCAGAGGCCTAGGTGATAATTCAAAAAACTGGCTCTGATGGAAGGCCATGGAGCTACCACGCTAGCTTCAGGTTGGGAGTGTCTCCCATGCTGGCCAGCCCCCAGAGTGCTGGATGATTCTGGGGAGGTTGCCAGGGAGAACTGTCAACAGTCTCACTCATTTGCTGGCTCTGCAGTCTACGCCACTACTGACCGACCAGGCAGGATGTACCTCCGAGTACAGTACTGGAAGGTCTTATGGTGGTAACCAGCCACTCTCTGTGGGAACCGGGATCCTCTCCACAGGAAGGTGCTTCACATCTGGCGAACGCCTGTGGCTGGGACGGTCAGAGGCCCTAGGCTGCTGCTTCAAAGTGCCGGTGCTGACCTCCATAGGGAGCTTCCACCAGCTTCTTCTGTGCTGGACAGCAGGGGCTGCAGAGACCTGAGTGGTGAAAGGGCTGGGAATAAGTGACTAGTGAATGCCCTTGGAAGCACTCAGGGCTCAGGGGACACTGGGAAGGGAGCACGAGAGCGGGAGGATGCGGCAAGGTGGTGTAGAATGCTGAAATCAGAAGCAGCTGTGAGCACCCGACCACCCCTCCCATAGGATCCATGGGTAGCTAATGGATGCTGGAGGCATAGACCGTTTTCTAGTGTTGGCACTGGTAAGGTACTCATCACGTTCCTGTAGATGACCTCTAACTCGTGCCCCTTAAGCATCCCCAGTGATTGGCTCACCTAAATAAATACCTAAGTAACATGTAAATTTAGGAAAGGACAGAAAAAGAAAAAAGTAATTAAAGTAGAAATGGAACTCACTGGGAAGAAAGGATCAAGGAGATGGAGGTGGAGAAGGCAATTGGTGTAAACGTGATCAAAATACACTATAGCCATGTATGAAAATGTTACAATGAAACCCATTATTCTGTATAATAAGTAATAATAAAACATTAATAAGTAAACACAAAAAGTTGGTTTACGTGATTTTTAAAATGAGAAACAACAGAGAACACATCACCATAAAGTATGCATTTATTTTATATTGCTAAAACTACTAGTACATTCAAAGTAATTACTGGCCCTCACAGAGATTTTCAACACAGAATCAAAAGAATACAAAGTAGCGTAAACAAGTATTTATTATGTTTGTTTAGCCTTTGCCGTTTTTTGGAGACAGGGTCCCACTATGTTTTCCTTGCTAGCTTGAAACTTACTGTGTAGATGGGCTGGCCTCGGACACTGCTGCAATCCTCCTGCCTCAGCCTCTAGAGTGCAGGGATCATAAGAGTATGCTACTACCCCGGCTAACCAACCAGGGTGCTCTCTGGACCACCTTTATGTTCTCCATCAGAACTGGAGGCCACCTCCAAAAAAAAAAAAAAAAAAAAAAAAAAATCAAAGGAATACACATTCACCACTTAGCCCAGACCTCTCGAGAAGAATCTGGATCAAGTTCTTAGAGGCTATAGCCTGTGCCGAGTTGTGTTTTTGTTTTTCTCTCTGTTAATTTCTTTTGGTACTGTACTATCTAATTACTGATTATTTTAATGCTGCAGATAAAATCCTTATAATTACCACTACGAGATGATACATGAAGTAGAATCCGCTACGCCTGGAGAGAATGGCTGTAAAGCCTGCTGGTACATTTAGGGTGGGTGGGAGGCAGCACTTAGGGTCGTAATGAATATCTTCTCTTACTTTGAAACTGAATTTACCCCTGCAAGCCACACCAGTCCCACACTTACTAAAGACAGACCTAACTAAAGTTAGTCTCTCGTCCACACTCAACTTGAGTTTTACGGAACTTGGTAGTACTTAGAATTATCGTTAAAAGAACAGTAATCGTCACTGCCATTTTACACACCATCCAGGTCTCATGTTGAGCCGGCTTCCACTGGTGAACAGGGCCTCACGAAGGCCAGTCACGTCTGAGAAAGGACAGCAGGAAAGTCCTGGTCTACTGAGGAGTCTCACATTAAGGAGATGTTGGGAAATGAGTGGGGCAGTACACAAGGCTGGGCATACCGACCTGTGTGTTGCTTGTGTTCTTGTAACCCATAAGAAGCCACAGTGCATACAAGAACACAGGAGAAGGAGGGCGGGGATCAATCTTTATTTTAGAAATGGGTGAAAGGAAAACACATGGGAAGGAAAGACTCTTTAGAGAGGGTGCTCAGCTGAGTGAGGTTTCCATCCAGAGGTTCTGAGGACTTTGCTGAATTCTAGTAGAGCCAGACTCTGGACCTCGAAGAAGAGGTGGCAAAAGTAAGAGCAAAGCAAAGAAGAGCAGAGAGCACAGCTCTGCAACAAGTCATCAGATGTCTCTGATTTGGTCTGTCTCACTACCTACATGATCCTGGGTAAACTTAGAGCTGAGTCACTCTAAACTGTTTCTTCATCTAGAAAAGGGGTATAAGATTGGGCTTCTGGGAGGATTAAAGTAAAAAAATATACCTGAGCACCAGCACGAGCCTCCGAGTTCCTGCCCAAGTCCAGGTTCACCAGCAGGTACTGACATTCAAATCCATGAATACACCCCTGACCCAGGAAGGGGGACAACAGCAGGCCTCTTCCTCACCCGTTACTCAAAACCAGCAGTAGCAGCTGTCTTCTCTGTCTTTCTCTTTCTCTGAAGCCCTGTCTTCGGTGTGTGTGTGAATGTGTGTGTGTGTCCATCTCCTGTGGTATTTCATGAATGACAAAACTGCTCCAAGTTCCTCCTACTATAAGAGGCCTGTATAGCTGCAGGCCCCTCATTAGGACCACAAGTTGGTGCCATGAGAAAGATACAGCTTAGCAGGGGTCTCTACAAAGAGACAACACGCAGCAAGCCTGAGCAGATTTTGTACTGAATGAGTCTCTTCTATCTGCTCTCCGGGAGTGCTGTGTGCCAGAGGCTGCCCCAGATTAGAGACTTAATGTCTCCAGATAAAGCAACAGCCCGCCTCTGAGCTCCAGGTCAGTGGAGACCTAGACGTTTCTCTCTCTCTCTCTCTCTCTCTCTCTCTCTCTCTCTCTCTCTCTCT
>NW_026587216.1:17804443-17873309 GCF_907164565.1 Psammomys obesus | reverse complement strand
TCTCTCTCTCTCTCTCTCTCTCTCTCTCTCTCTCTCTCTCTCTCTCTCCTGTTCCTTTTCTCCAGCTCTGGCAATAACTGCACACCAGAAGAAAGAGTACCGAGCAAGAGGACCTGCGTAGGTGAATCGGAAAGGGATGCTGAGGTTGAAGCCAGCTTGGGTGCTATCAGCCTCGGCAAGGACGGGTTTCTGGGCAGTGAGTGAGGCTGCTTTGAAGAGGGATAGACTGAGCCTAGTGTGCTGTTCTGCCTAGGACAGCCTCTATCTTCTGTGAGGGTCTTCTTCCTTATCCTCAAAGTTCTAAGGGGCACCAATGGCTCCCAATGAGATGCAGCGGGAACGAGCTGAGAAAGGTTCGTGAGCAATCAGATTTGTTTTTCAGAATGTTTCCTCTGGCTGCCTGTGGAAAATGACTTCCTGGAGTTTAACAACAGGTCTGTGGCAACAGGCTGCTGGCATGTCATCTGTGACATGAAGAGGAGAGCAGGGAACTGTGGGCAATCTCAATTCGCACAGGTCTCAGGTCCCAGGGTCTCACAAGCAGGCCACAGCATGTACGGCCCTGAGCAGTCAGCTGTGGCAGTGCTTACGTGCTCTGCCCTCATTTCTGCCTTTTCTCCTTTGGAGCCACTTCTTGTCTCGAATTTCTCTGCTTGGAGGCTGTCAGCTAACACCGTCTCCCCTGACCGCCTCCAGCAGCACCTCCAAGGGCAGGCATTACACCCTAGCCTGTCATGAGCAACATTTATGCACAGTTAAAGTGCTGTACGCAGTAAGAACTGAAATAGAGATAAATCACACCTTTCTTACATTAACACAAATCCAGTTCCTGTCAACTACTAAAATCTGGTGTCTGGACTGAAGTCAATCACTTCCTTCTGCTTTCAGTGCTCGGCATAAGCCCAGGGCTGTGCATGTGAAGGAAGGATTCAGTCTCTGCAGTCTCGTGACTACCTGGATCTAGAACTGTAAGCCCTTCTCCGGGAGAAGCTGGAGGGCCCATGCCCAGTCTTGGAATCCAGGAGAATTTTCCTAAGAGGTTGGGAAATGAGATTTGATACTAATTCATGTGATTAGGCACAAAACCATCTTTTTCTGTACGAATCTTCTAAGATGTGTGGAGGTTTCAATAAGAATGGCCCTCAAAGGTTCATATATTTGAATGCTTAGTTTCAGGGACTGGTGCTACTTGAGGAGGGTCTGGAAGTGTGGCCTTTTTGGAGCAGGTGTGGCTTTGTTGGAGGAAGTATGCCATAGGAGTGGGCTTTGAGGTTTCAAAAGCCCAAGCCAGGCCCAGTGTCTCTCTCTCTCTTCCTGCTGCCTGTGGATCCGGATATATAACTCTTCAGGTGCTTCTTCAGTACCATGTCTGCCTGTGTATTACCATGCTCCCATGCTCTCATGCCATGATTATAATAGACCAAACCTCTGAAACTGTAAGGAAGCTCTAATTACATGCTTTTTATAAAAGTTGCTTTTTATAAAGTGGTCATGGTGTCTTTTCACAGCAATAGAACAGTGACTAAGACAGATGCTAACATCTCTAATGTAGGCACTGTCCACCTTCTTTTTCTGAGATGGGGTCTCTCACTGGGTCTGGAAGTTGCTAATTAGGCTAGACTGGATGGCCAGTAAGCCCCAGAGGTCTACTTTTGTCTGCCTCCCCAGCACTGGCATTACAAGTGCTTGTTACCATGCCTGACTTTTTCCACGGATGCTGGAGAATCATATCCCATGACTGCAGGGCAAGCAGGTTACCAACTGAGCTATTTCCCCAGCCATACTTGCAAATGCTGCATCTTTTAAGATTATAGGGAAGCTCAGCCGAAGCATTCTGTGGTCTTGCTCAAATAACAGAAAAGTTGACACATCCCCACACTAAGGCAACATTAACTAAGATTTCTGAAACTACCTGTGTTGAAGGTCAATGTTAAAGTTTCTAATTCATGATGAGCGGGTACTTTTATTAAATACATAAAACTAATGGCCCTTGGAAATCACTGCGAATTTTAAGCCATTGGAAAATGGCAGGGCCCGAGATGTGCTGGTTGGAACTAAACTTAGAGGAGGAGCAAAGGTGAAGGATGCTGCAGCGCTCTGGCAGGATGTGTAAGCAGTAATCACTGGATTCATCTCAGTGTTCACAGGGTTGAGGAAAGAACCCTGGGGTCGCGGGGGGAAGGAGCAGGATGGCCGCAAGGAAGGGAAGGGTCAGAAGGAGTTTCGACGTGGCAGGCTTTTCCAAGAGCCCTCCGCACAGGAGTACAGCATGGGAGGGTGTGGTGAGGGCACTGCAAACCCAGATTCCCTAAAGTAACGAGCAATGGCTTACCAGCATGGGACGGACAAATGACTTGTTGGGAGTCCCTCCTGCTCTCAGGATGGAGTCCAAAGTCCCACATGACCTTGGCCCCTCCCCGTGGCCAGAGTCAATTTCAACCCCTTTCCCCAAAAGTGCGGTGCAGGATGCTTTCCCGGGTTTTGGCAGTCCTCCCTGAACAAGCAGCCAGGCTCCCTCTTCCCCAGACCTTGACTCCATCTCTGCCGTCTGCTGGGAACGAATCCCTTCTTCTTGCCTGCTCCCACCTGCCCTCAGTACTCAGCTCAGTTCTACTGCTAGAAGTTTCCTTCCACCAGCTGTGTAGTGCTTTGCCAGCGCCCTCCTTTTGGGGACACTACTAGTGACAGTCACTGAGGGGTGACAGGCAGGGAGACCAAACTGTCTAAAAAGCTCCTGTGGTTATCCATGCTTACATGGTCATCTTGTTGGGGTTGCTGATTTCCTCACTTCCTCTTATGGAAAGCAAAGAAGGTTTTTATCTTTTAAACAGATCAGCTCTGCAAATGGTTTTTGTACTGCCAGGACCTCCCAAAAGCTATTCTACCTAAGCAAAAATGATTTTCCTCCAATGTCTGTGATAATTCTTCCGTACTCACAGAGCCTCACGAACCCACTGGGGAGCTCTAGAACGTCAAATTGTTCCCCTGAAAACAAGTTGTGTGATTAGCTGGACTTGATGTGAGTGCCCCCCAGTGGTCTTTCACTTTGTAGGGCTGAAGCCTTTGACTACAGCCAACGTGGTCTTCCAGGAGCTACAGGCAGTCGGAAACTGTGTTCTCTCTGAACATGTGATCACAACATGGTGCGGACACTTACACCTCATGTGATGAAGAAGAAGACCAGTGGGAATGTGACAAGTTCTTTTGATTTTGTGAACTTTGTGTGTCTCTGTGTATACATACATACATACATATGTATGTTTATGTATGTGTTTATATATGTTATATCTGTGCCTATATGGGTTGGTGTTATGTGCTTTGCAGTGCTTGCAACTGGGCCATATCTATGTGTATCTGGGTCCTGCGTGTACTGGTGCATGTGTCTGTGTGCGTGTATGCATCTCTGTGTGAGCTGTGTGGGTTCTGTATTGGGTATCCATGTGTGTGAGGTGTTTGACTCCTGTATGTATGTGAGTCTGCACTTTTATCCTTGTTCCCTTGGGATGTGAGTGTCCCCGGCTCTGCTTCTGGGAGCAGCCGGCCTTTTTCTTCCCAGGTCTTGGAGATGAAGTCCTTACTAGTTTCTCTATCGCACTTAACATGTGCCCGCTATACTCAAAAGTCCATGCAAGGCCCCCTCTCTCCAGGAACCTCTTGGCTAGGCTGCCTCCAGCCAGGCTGGTGTCTGTTTGGGCTGTCAGCCAGCTGTTCCGCAGTCCTGCCTTGCCAGCACGGCCTGCCATTCATTCAAGGACAGCAGGGTCCATAACGGGAAGGCTGAGCCCTGTGTCATCCAGGAGCCTGAAGTTAAGCAGTCTGCTTGCTCAATCGTGTCCTACTAAACCGAGAAGAGAAAACTGTCATCAAAACGGCATCTCTCACTCATGTTCATGCTGGGTCATCCCTGATGTACCGTGGGGCTTGTTATGTTATTGCCTGGAGGACTCAAACCCATTTATGCCCCACCAACGTAAAGAGCTACTGGCCACGATTATTTTATGCAAGAAATTGGGAGAAAACAAGCCCAGTGTTTCCTGGCTTGCCAACTTAAGGACCATGGATAAGGTCACTGTGCCCAAGACAAAGCCAAGCAAACAACAACAAAACCAACGAGGCTTAAAAGACAGTATTTATTTCTGCCGCCTCCCCTTACCTCTAACAGTAACTATTATGCAGACTCCAAACTGACCCCTTCTTCTAGCCATGATTAGTGGCCACTTATCTTTCTATCTGTGTAAAGAGGAATCCAGTCATCTTTGCCAACCAAGCCACTCCAGTAAGCATCCTAGGACATGAGTGGGTCTCCTACTCCATCCAAAAGGCTATTTTGCAGTCATGGCTGCCCAGGTGTCAAGACAGGAATGTACTCGGATGCTAAGGCCTTGCCTTTCTTAGGCCCCATCTGAGCTGTGTAGAGACGTGCAGGCCCCCGTCAAATGGGCACACTCCTTTACATGTCCTGTGGTTGGGGGATTGCTAAGGGATTAATGTGGCAGATTCAGTCCCTTAATTGAGGCACTTAACTTTCACATCTGGCTTCAAGAGGAAATAATATAATCTTTAAAAGATGGCTGTCTTTTCTCTGCAGTCATAGACAATATGTACTGCAAATCAAGGACGCTAGACTTCTGTACTTTAAGTTGCCAGTGTGTGTTGATGTCACCACCACATTCTACTAAGAAACAGACTTCAGACCTCTTTAAAGGAAACTCAACCAGCTGTTGGCCAGCCCTGTCCAAGAAGTGGCCCAGGGGCTCTTCAGACAGCTTACTGGTGCTCTTTCTGACCATCTCCACGACTTTGCTTCTGTCTTTTTTGCTTATTTGGGGACAGGATCGCATAGGTAGTTCTGGCTGGCCTGGACACTATGGAGACCAGGCTGTTCTGAACTCCGAGATCTGCTTCTGCCTCCTGAGTGCTAGGATTAAAGGCATCCTTGCCCATGACTTGGTTTTCAACTGCAGGCACAGACATGATTTTCTGTGATTAAAATATTAATGTGAACTAATTAAATATAGTTCTATATTTAATTTTTTATCAATTTAAAATGAGGTTATAACAAAGAATTTCTTTTTAATTACATATATGTGGCTCTGTATACATTGGCGAGAACGTAGTATTTAAAAGTTGTAGTCAAGCTGAGTGGTGGTAGCACACGCCTTTAATCTCAGCACTCAGGAGGCAGAGACAGGTGTATCTCTGAGTTTGAAGCCAGCCTGATCTACAGAGAGTTTCAGGACAGCCAGGGCTATAAACCATCCTGCCTCCTCAAAAAAAGAAGTGAAAGACAATGAACAGATTACATTATAGGCCAGTTATCCATTATGGAGGGCCCTCCTCCCCCATTTCCATTTGAGACAGGCTCTCACTATGTAGGCCTGGTTGGCCTAGAATTATCTATGTAGACCAGACTGGCCTCAAACTCACAGATATCCCCCTGCCTCTACCTCCCAAGTGCAGGATTAAAGGTGAAGGCCAGCTGGTAGTCATTTTTAAAATTATTTTCACTAGCTTTCCTTTAGTATTCTCATAACATCCTTAATATGTTTTTATTCTTTAAAGCCACACTTTATTTTAGGTATAGCAATGTACGTTACCTACTAAATAACACTGTGATAGAATGGCTTGTTTATAGCTTTAAACCGAATAAAAAAGGGGAAAAAATTTGAACTACAAAACCCCTCCTTCAAAACAAAATTTTAAAATCCCTGTAAGAAAATACATTCAGTGGCTAGTCCGTATTGCACTAAGTGCCAATAGAATTTAAAAGAAGAGTTCAGCTTTCACAATCTGCTCAACAGCATACCATCTGTGGACTGAGAATGCAAAGGTGGGTTCTTGCCACTTCAATACCCAGAAAGCTGAATTCTCTTACCCACCACACCATGAGGGGGAATTCTGAAAGAGTCTATCCTAGAAAAAAGTTAGCTTTATTGATGCAGGATATTTGATCTCATTGTGAACCCTGAGATTGTGACCTGTAAAAACCTGTTTCTGTTTCTATTTGTGGAGTGCCTCAGCCCTAGCACACACCTTTGATCCAAAGGCTTTCTGTACACAGGATTAAATAAAGCTAACCCTAGGTCAAGAGGAGGAGCAAGTAACCAGCTGACAGGGATTAAGCAGAAAGGAGGGACTTTGAGGTGAAGGGTATTTAAGAGAGCATGGAGAAGAAAGGGCTTTTCAGATTTCAGCTTTTGGCTTTAGGCTCTTTCCTCCTGGGCTGGTGGGTGAGCAAGCAGGTCTTTTTCTCCAGGGATGTCAGCTGAACTAGCAAGCTTTTGGATTTTAGCTTTTGGGTTGGTTTCTGGCTTTTTCTTTCTGGGATGTTGACTGAGTAAGAAGACCAGCTGGGTGCTTTCTCTGCCTCTCTGAGCTAGGAGGTTTTCACCCCACTATCTGGCCCTTGAGTCTTTATTGGTAAAATCGAACAGCTGGGATTTTGTTTTTATAAAAACAACTTATCACCTCTTTCATGACATATGTCGGACTGTACGTTTTCCCTTGTATGCAGATCCTGGTCTAGTACGTACACATACATAAATGAAAACAGGTGTAAGTAAGGAGAAGTCTAAAAAATTTGGAAAGGAGGGTCAAATTAGAGGAGGAATGGTGGTGTGAAAGCAAAAAGACACACAAAAGAGGATCTGAAGCATGTCTGCATGGTTAAATTTCAGCTCACCTCTTCTAATTACATACCCTGCCACTGATACTTGATGTATGCCATTTGGCTGAACATATGAAATTGCCAATATTTAACAGTTTCTATGTTAATATTATAAGGAGGAACCTGGTGATTATCATGTGCTTTGTGTGTGTGTGTGGGGGGGCAGGTATATGTTTGTGAGTGCACACGTATGTGTTATATGTGCATTTGGAGGCTAGATAGAGGACAGTCTTTGGTGGGTCATTCCTCAGGAGCCACATACCTTATTTTTTGAGGCAGGGTCTCTTTGGCATGGAGCTTCCTAGGCCGGCTATGATGGCTGGCCAGTAGGCCCAGGATCATAGCACATCAAAGTTCACTTGTCCCAGGTGGGGATTTTCAAGCTTTATGTCATCATCTCCACCATTTCTGCACTTGGCTGTAAGCCCACATGCAGGCCACCACGTCTGGAACTTTATCATGGATTCTGGGAATCAACCTCACACTCTAGGGACTGAGCCATCTTCCCAGCTCTTCAATCTGATTACTTGTGCTACATGAAACGTTTATCTTTAGTTTGAGACCAGTGAGTCTGTGCTGAAATAGTTTTATGTCAACATGACATAAACTAGAGTCATTTGGAACAAGGGGACCTCAGTTGAAAAAAAAAATGCCTTTACCAGATGGTTCTCTGAGGAAGCCTGTGAGGCATTTTTTTGCTTGATGATTCATGTGGGAAGGCCTAGCTCTCTGAGGCAGCCCTAACTCTGGGCTGGTGGTCCCTGGAGCCCTAAGAAAGCAGACTGAGCAAGCCAGTAAGTGGCATACACCATGGGCCCTGCATTAGTGCCTGCCTCCAGGTTCCTGCCTCGAGTTCCTGCCCTGACTTCTCTCAGTGCCGGAGTGTTACCAGAGAGTTGTAAGATTAAATGAATCTTTTCCTCCCTGAGTTGCATTATTATTTTTTTTTTTTGTCATGGAATTTTATCATAAAATAAAAAACTCTGACTAAGGTTAAGCCAAACTGCTTTTCTTTTCTTAGGTTTGAATTATGAGTTATTTGGGTTTTAGACCCGACTCTTACTGAAGATTGCCTCCTATTAGCAAAACTTAAGGCCTCAGCCCACCTGTTCTGCTCATGTGTAAAGCACTTAGTTAGCAGAGGCCTTGCCTTGGGGCTACTAATATTTCTCATGGACTGTTTGGCTCTGCAGGATTCTCATGCACACACATTACTGAGTTTATTTTCTGTGGTTTTTATTTATATTTAAACCATGTTATTAACATAATTTACACTAATCCATGCAGCCATTTTTGACAGCCAATTTGAACAGTAAATATATGCACCCTTTCCTTGAAAATGATAATTCTACCATTCTCTAGATTTGATCAGAATTGCATCTTCTGAATGCTGTGAAATCACCCCCACCAAAGGCAGAACAAGTGCACATTTAGCTGTGCCTACCAAGCATGACTTCCCCAGAACAAACCGCAGAAGAAATCTGAGCCATCAGAAACGCAATGCAAAGGTTATGGCTGGACACAACAGTAGATCAGTAACACAGCTGAGTGGCCCCAGGCCAGGAGGCGACAGGCCAGACCATATCCAGTTCCCCGTAATAGGAGGTGGATGAATACAGGTTAGTAATGCTAAACAGGGTTTAGGCTAAAGCCAAGTGAAGGACACAGCCTCAGGAGAGGAAAGTATCCCAGCTACTGTTTCCTAGTTTCTCTCTCTGAAAACAATACATGTGGCTTGTAAGCTTAGGACACCAGGATTAATATTTAATATAAAAGGCATCACTATGAACAGCCCTATTATTTCCACCTAGGCTGACAGTTTTTCACTCCTTTAGGCTGACACACTATCATGGTAGCAGGGTCTAGAGGTACTTGCTGTAATGATATGTTGATTAAACTATCCTGAGTGTGCTTGCTCCATGTATCTTTCCATTTTATGCCATTAGAAAGTTCCAGATATCTGAAATGCAAACAGGCCTCTATTATGAAGCTCAGGGCTCACCTGTCTTCTTTTCTGCTTTGGAATCCTTAAGAAGGCTTTCCACATACTTCCAGTGTACCTATGAGCTTATGATATGGTATAAAGATTACTGAATCTGGCTTTATTTGAAATCTGATGGGAAAATGAGCTACTTCAAATGATTATAAAAACATGGAGAAAAAAGCTTTCACCATGACCCATCGCTAACTCCATTTGCATTTCTTTTTCCATGTGTATGCTATTTCTATGCAGGCTCATCTACAAAGACAGAATGATGCACCTGCTGTCTTCTGTAGACAGGCAACATGTCTAAGAATTCTAAGAATAGAGAGAAACTGCATGTCAGTTTGACTTCTCCAAGAAGAAAACACCAAGATGGACTCATTTCTGTGGTACAGTGAGAAGAATTTCCATGAAGGATAAACAGGATAGAAGCAAAGGAAGGCACAGAGAGCCTGCAGCTCTGTTCCCAACAGGGAGGAGGGGAGTGTACTGAGCAGTTCAACCTCTGAGCATATGACAGGGTACTGAGCAAGGCCTAGCAGTTATAGGAGGCCTACAGTGCCTAGAACAGGCTGGCTCCAGTATGAACTTGCAGTGGCGATGAATCCAAGAGACCCAGGCTGGCACTCCCATGCCCCCGACACTGCCCCAGCTTCTCTGAGATACACCCTGAGGACCAGTCTGCCATCTGTCTGTCTTTCCTTCTTTCCTTCCTTCTCTCTTTCTCTCCCCCCCCCTTTTCTCTTTCGTCTCCTGGATCATGACTCAGGATATTAAGGGAAATAACCCTTTCCTCCCCATGCTTTTGGTCATGGTGTTTTATCACAGTAATAGAAACCCTGAGTAGAACACCTAGGTTTCCCATGTTTCATGGAGAAGAGTGAGGTGGTCATCGGCTTGGGACTGTCTATTGTAGAGACACAGCTTACAGAAAGCACCAGAGAACACGCAGGCTTTCCTCAAGTGAAGGCAATGATACCTGTTCATCCTGAAGGCTGGGGTGCTGGTCTAACAACCTGGCGATCTTCGGCCAGTCTATGAAGCCAGCCTTCACCCGAATCCCCGCAAGCCCCGAGCACTGTTTAAGCCCTTATCCAGAATTTTGTCCCTCAGTCAACAGAACCTATCCTTACACTTATTACAAACCCTTCCTCCCTCAGCCCTTACCCTGACCGTTGTTTCTCTGCCAATGAGAACTCTCTCGTGGAAAAGTTCACAGGTGTTTTGCTAAAGAGATGTACTTTGCAAGGGAGTTTTGATGTAGCCATGCCTAAAGCTCTGTTGTAACTGCCATGTGGAAACATTCCTCCACAGTTTCACTGCATTTAAATGTGCAAGAAAAACAAACCACCTGCTCGGACTCTAAAAGTTTTTGACCCAGCACCAGCTGAAGTTGTGCTGACCCGAGTTTCATTCTTAACCTCACCTGACCCGTTTCCCTGCCAACCGTGATGCCTGCTAAGACCTCCACATCCTATCTGCAGAACACTTGGAAGGCCACTTCCAAAGGCCACGAGAATGGCCTTTACCGAGTTGCTTCCGCCCCAGGCAGAGCCTCGCTCCTTAGGTGAGCTGAGGAGTCGGCATTCAACTTTAGTTTCTCCGCTTCAGTTGCAGTCCTGTCCTTGGGGAGCCACTGTTCATGGACTCAGGCAATCCTTGAGAACCCTTGAGGTCAGCAGTAGTATGATCCTCATTTTTAAAGAGGGGGAAACTGAGCCCAGAGAGGTACAGGGAGTGATAAACTAGATGTGTTAATGTCTCCGGGACTCACTAGTTACCCTGCCACCCAAGGTGACAACAATGCCAGGAGATGGGGTTTAGAAGTTGAGGTCATGCAGGCAGAGCCCCCTATACGGCCGGCCGAACTTCTAAGCCCTTATCAGGAAAGGAAGGAAGCCACTCTGATCTCATGTAGGGCTGCCATCTGCAAGCCAAGAAGAGAGGGGCTCCAGCAAGAGTCAAGTGTGCCAGCACTCTGATCTTGAACGTTAGCCTTCAGAACTGTGGCACTGACTGTCTACTGTTTTTTTACAATAGGACAAGACTCTAAGACAACGCTCTCACCAATCTGCTTGGGAGGGGAGTGTGGCAAGTGTTAGTTAGGTAAGTGTGTGGCTGCAGACATGCATGTGCGTGGCCCTTTAGCAGACAGCAACTACTTCAGACTGGAAGACACCAGCCGGACGCCAGTGGCATCTCCTCGGCAAGCTGGAGCAAGGTGAGCAACAAGAAGGCATAGTTCAGAAAGCGCTGCAGCAGTGAGAGGCTGTCCAGGCTCCACAGAGGCCAGTGCTCTCTGACATCACCCAGCAGTGGTTCCTGGTGTATTTCTGGTCTCAATTCTAATTCATGCGCTGTGTGTGTCCTAGCCTCCTCAGGACAGGTATCAGAGACCACACCTAAGCTGGATGCTGAAGATAAGCCTGAAGGTCATGGCCAGCCACATCAGCAACTGTAGACTTACTACCTTTTATTTTTATTTATTTTTTTTCAGGATAAATTAAAGGGTGAGGCCCCAGAGCATGACTGCTGGTAAAGCAAAGGGTCTTGCTTCATGTGCTAAGGTCATTTAGGATAAACACGCATGTGGATTAGGAGGAAATAGTAAAGGTAACGTGCCATCAGTTCCTCTTCCCTGTGACAGACACTTTTTAGATGACAGCGGCAGACAGCCACTGTCTCAGGGATATTGGAACTAATGAAGGTTCTGTCACATAAAATAACAATGAAGAAAGCCATTATGAACGCCAGGTCAGATGTAAACGCTGAACCAGGGAAGAAGAATGCACACACACCAGCATACAGATATACACGTCACTTCTATGGACTGGCTGCCTGAAACGGATTCATATTTGTGTCGACACCCACAGACAAACGCAACACTCAGCCTTCACCAAAGAAGCCTGTTTTCACGGGAAAGAGAATGGTGCTGAATGCAGAGACCTGTATCTGAACTATGTACTCAGAATAAGTTACAGTCGAGCGTTTACCCCTAAAGACACTATTCGTCTTAATCTCTATTCTATTGCTGTGAGGGAACACCACAACCACATCAACCCCTACAAAAACAAAGCATTTATTTGGGGCTTGCTTACAGTTGCTGAGGTTTCTTCCACTTTCATCACGGCGGGGAGCATGGTGGCACACAGGGTGCTGGAACACTAAATCAGAGCTACTCCTGACACACAAACACACACACACACACACACACACTCACTCTAAGTCACACCTACATCCTGACACACACACACTAAATCACAGCTACTCCTGACACACACACACACACACACACACACTAAATCAGAGCTACTCTTGACACACACATATACACACTAAATCAGAGCTATATCCTGACACACACACACACACACACACACTCCACACACACTCTCTCTCTAAATCAGAGCTACATCTTGACACTGTCCTTCCAGAGTGCTGGCTGTTCTTCCAGAGGTCCTGAATTCAATTCCCAGCAACCACATGGTGCCTCACAACCACCTCTACTGCAATCTGATGCCCTCTTCTGGTGTGCAGGCAGAACACTGCATATGTAATAATTAAATCTTAAAAAAAAAAAAAAAATTCAAGAATAGCAGAAAGGTAAGACAAGACACAACCATTGTCATGATAAAGTCACTGTGACTGTGGATGCCCGCACTAAGTGTCCACGGGAAGGAGCCTGTCAGCAGCCAGGCACCAACCATGGAGACCTCAAAGGGCCCACCCCACACTGTTGACCTAGTGTATTTGCTCCTGACAGATTCTGGAAAGGAGGGGACTTTAAGTTCACTTTGTACCCCCTGCTGATCCTGCCAACCTAAAATAGACAGTCCTAATCTAATCTAAACTAAGGATCATAAAAATAAAGTCATGTATCTAGGCATCTAGGAGGGGTGAACAGGAAGGAAAGAAAAAGTACATCACACACACACACACACACACACACACACACACACACACACGCTCACACATATATGAAATCATCAAAGAACTTAATAAAAATTAAGTAAAACGAGAAACTGATAACATGTTTATTTTTCAAGGGGGGTGGCTACAGGGCAGAGCATCACTGTGACTGCTGTATAAGGAATGTTTCCAGGGACGGAGCTAAGTCTCAAGTCTCAGCATTATCATTATTGCTGGAGAAGCTAAGGGGTAAAGCACTACATAAACTACATGACCGCCGCTAAAGCAAACCAGCTTGCTTCGTGTGCTATGGTCATTTGGGATAAACACACATGTGGATTAAGAGGAGACAGCAAAGAGAATGCCCTATTACCCCCTCTTCCCTGTGACAGCCATTTTTCAAGGACAAAAAAAAAAAAAAAAACAAAAAAAAAACTTCACTGTGGGAAAGGGCAAGGTCATAAAAGACGACAGGTGTCCTGAAGGTCTAGGCGCGTGTGAGAGCTGTGTGGGATTAGAAGGCAGAGTAGTGAGCAGGACTGGCCTGGCACAGGAAGCCGCTGGAACTCCCCTCTCCTCCCACCAGCCTCACGGAGCCGCTCCCTCACTGTTCCCTGAGAGGCCCTTCTTTCCTTGATGAGCCAATGCTTCTAACAAAGTTCTCTGTATTGGGACAGTGCCAGCCTTGCTTGCAGTCATATTCCAGGATGACAGAGAAGAGTTGGGACATTTCACAAATGAAATGGACTGGATGCCGTACGCCTATTATGACCCCACGTGTTGGAAGTTCTGCCTAAACAGTCTAAACATCTAATGTTTATGCTGCATTTCTATGGGTGAAAGCATAGACATGGAGATGACAGATTAATACAGAAGGTAAGCAATGGGGAAGTCGATATTAAACGGTCAGGTACCACTTCCAAGAGTCCCGTTAAAGTATAATGCCCCTAACAGCAACCATGTCTTTGCTGTCGCCTTAGATGAGGGTCATGTGTGCCTACTGCTTAAGATTTACTTCAGCTGCACACCAGCGGCCCTCTACCTTGCTTCTGTCTCACCCAACACTGGAAGCCACGCTGCAGCACAGCAGGACCCAAGCTCTGTGAAGGGGACTCTGTTCAAGGTCTGTGTGTGTGTGTGTGGGGGGGGGTGTTAAGTTTTTTAATAATGGACTTATTGAGATATATTTATAACATATAGGCAAGAATTCATGATCTTAGGGTGTAGGATTTGGTTTTAGTATACTGACAAGGTATTGCAACTGTCACCTCTTCCAAGATACTTCGGTCACCCCAGAAACATTGCCCACCTCCAGCCTCTGCCAACAGCATCCACTTGTGTTGTGTCCCTTCTGAGCGTTTCGCAGGAATGCACTCATGCTGTGAGATAATCCGTGCTCATTCCCTTCCACCTCACAACGGCGTTTCTCGAGTCTGTTACGGACATACAGCACCCAGCCACATGCACGCCACATTTTGTTCTCCCGGTTACGAGTGGGTGGCACCCTGGGGCGACTTCTACTTGTTGATCTTATGTTTAATACTTCACGAATACACAGAAATCTGTGCAGAAATCTGCGCGGGGGCAGAAGTAAGTAGAATTGTTGAATCACACAGTACCTCTGAGTTCAATCCTCTGGCGAGATGTTCGACTGCTTTCTACGGCAGCCGTACCACTTAACAACCCCAAGCAGTGTTTATACGGGTTCCAGTACTGAACCCCCACTTCTTCCAATGTTTGTTAGGGTCTGTCTTTTCAGCCACAGCCCTTAAGTGTTTCACAGCTGTCACTGTTAAACAGACCTCCACCCATTCTGCCCTTGTACAGGTGGCTGGGGCCCAGTCAATAGATTTCATTTATCCTCAGTAAAAAAACACCCTTTCGGCTCACCTAGTGCATTTCGGAAAGTGCAAAGCTCAGAAGTGTTTAGTGCAGTGTTCCAGAACTCCATCATCTGCATTCTCAGTTATTCCTATCGGTCAGAGCATATCAGACTCTGCATCGGATGACTGAAACAGGAACTAGTGAATTAGACCAGGTGCCCGCCCTTATGGGGCAGACATGGAGATGACAGATTAATACAGAAGGTAAGCAATGGGGAAGTCGATATTAAACGGTCAGGCACCACTTCCAAGAGTCCCGTTAAAGTATAATGCCCATAATAGCAACCATGTCTTTGCTGTCACCTTAGATGAGGGCCATGTGTGCCTACTGCTTAAGATTTACTTCAGCTGCACACCAGCGGCCCTCCTTAAACCTGACACTGACTTCAAGGGGGCTGCCCCTTTAGGTGCTGAGAGGGAGGCACTGTGCAGTAGCCACAGGCCTCACCCAACGTCGTCGTCTTGCTCTGCGTCTTTAGTGGAAGAAATAAAGCAGGGAGCGCTTCGAAGAAGAATGGCCCATCGGCGCTCCCTTTGTCTCACTGTCTACAAATCCTGAGGCGGAACTCTCAGCTACCACGTCTGCCTGCATCCGCCGTGGTGAAAATGGACTAAACCCCCAACCCTGTTAAGTCAGCCCCAATGAAATGCTTCCCTCTATAAGAGTTTCTGTGGTCATGATATCTTCACAGCAACAGAACATAAGACATACAACAAACTCCAACTGACCGTTTGTTACACTAATGAGGTTTCCTCCCAGGAGCTCATAGGCAGCACAAATTGGGCCCAAGGAGTTGTTTTTTTTTTTTTTTTTTTTTTTTTTAAAGAAGTGGCAGGGTGTGGATTCTGGAAGGTGGGGCTTGATCCGGGCGGAACAATGGGTGAATATGATCATAATGCAATATACAAAATTCTCCAAGAATTAACTAAAAACGTGGGCTAAGAAGAGGGTCTACTAAATTGCTGTGACCTTTTCTCCATGTAAGGGATGCCAGCTGCTGGACCATGGGACCACAGTCTTTGACAGCAGCCACAGCTACATCCGCCTTGTTTCCTCTTTAAAAGCTGACCTCTGCAGAAAGCATGGTCAGCCAGAGGAGAAAAACATTTGACTGAAGACAAAGTCCTGTTTGAAATGTGTCATAAGAAAATCCTTTTTTTTTGAACCTGTATCACGAGGGAAGAAAGTGGATCTCTATGGACAACAGCTGTCACGTCTCTTGAGGCCAAACCAGTGGCTCTCATGGAGGGCCCAGCATTCATTATCCAGTTTTTGTTTAATGAATGAACAAATTAATGCAAACTCAGTCTCTCCAAAACTTTATCTCTCCTATAGGCTTTTTCACCCAAACTGTGCACTGCAGTGTCAGACTCGGGTTATTGTGTTTGTTGTTTGATCTTGCTCTAATTCATTCATGATCAATGAATCACCGAGGCTCTCAGGTAATGTTAACAAGTGCTATGAAGCTCTGGCCCACCTGAACAAACTTGACTCACAGCTGCCCTACTGAACCCCTCTGGCCAGCCAATTGTGTGCCCACTAGGCTTTCTCCCTTTCCAGTTTCACACACATACATCTGAAGGATTCTTCAAAAGATGATTCCTTCCCAAACTGATTGTTTCCTAGCGACCATTAATTCCCACTTGATTGGCAAATCATCTTGTGACTGCCAGGACAGCACACTGGGCCCATTTTAGGTCATGTAGGGAAGTGGTGGGAGAAGGGGATAGTGCCTGGACAGTATAAATATTTTGCTTAACAGCAACAACAAAAATCTACTTAAACTGGCCTTCCGATTCTGACATCTCGCCTCCAAGAGAAGTCAGATTTCATATTCATCAGCTGAACTGATTCCATGGAAACAATAGTGATTTCCATGATGAAAAGAATAACGGATGAACACTGGTTATATTTCTTGGCTGTAAAAATCAAAACTCTGACTCCTCAAATTAAATTACTCATTAAGATCCAAGCTAAGTAAGTAACTGTACTCTGTACTCAGGTACCGGCGCTGCCAGACTGAGATGAGGTAATGTTGCAAAGGGGTAATTCACTCCCCTCCCCCTGGGCAGAAACAGCAGATCTATCAAGGATCACTCATTTTTAAGAATTTCTTTAAAGTTTTTATATTTAGTCTCTCTCTCTCTCTTTCTCTCTCTCTCTCTCCCTCTGTGTGTGTGTGTTTGTGTGTCTGTGTGTCAAGCCATGTGCATGGAGCTCAAAACAGGTTATGTGGGAGTCTGTTCTCTCCTTCCACCCTGTGGGTTCTGGGAATCACACTCAGGTCATCAGGCTGGGCAGCAAGTACCTGTATCTACCAAATCACCCCACCCACCCCGGGGTTAACTATTAATGCCTGAAGCCTCCACAAGGTGAGTATTAAACTGTTCTCTCCTTTGTGCCCAGCTAGAGAATCTGAGGTGGGTGTTTTCACTGCTCCCAAAAGTGAACATCGTATTTTTTTTTTTCTTACTCAAGATGCTGACTTCTGACAGGAGTGCTCTGCAGACCTGACATAAGGCTGCAGGCCACTCTGACATGCACTGGGCTGGCATTCTCAGCAATGACTACCCACAGGGTAACTGAGTCAGAGCACGCGCTCCCAAACCCTCAGGCCTGCGCTCTCCATGTCTGTTTTGGTGGTGTGGGTTAACAGAAGGGGTTGTGGGAACAGATGCTCCCCAGTGCCTGGCCTGTTAGATTGTTGAGTCTCTCATTCTTCAAAGCTTTCTGCATGGCAAGAACCCTCCATGGGGGAAACTCCACCTGAGACTCATTAAGTATATGAGTCTTTAAGGGTAGGGCCAGGGCATTGACGTTTCAAAAGCTCCCCAGAGTCTCTGACTGGAACTATGGAGTGAGTGAGTGAACTCTCAGTGAACCTCACACGACTAGAGACGTGGAGCTTCTGGAAGGGACTCCATCAAGTCCACTTTCATGCTTCCTTATTGCTACAAGGGGAGGGTGAAGAGCATTAAACCCAGTCATGTGACCTGTAAGTACGCAGGGCTTTAACTTCAAAGGCCCTGGTGCTTTCCTGCAAAGATCCTTTTCGGATCCTCTCCAACAGCAGCCCAAAAGAGCATGTCTCTCTCTCAAGCGACTGCTTTCAAAGGCACCTCTTTCTCCTTATGAGTTTTTGAGACATGTAAAAACATGAATACAAAAGAAACCTTAGTCCCCTTAACCCTGGGTCACCCAAAGACATCCTCTCTGAGCTGCACACACTGCGACCAGCATCCAGGAAGCCCCCTTCTTTCCTAAAACTGACCTAAAGGCATAGCACCCAGGAACCTATGGGGTCAGGTACAGACCAACAGGCACATCAAACACACGCCCCAAAGGCATCTGGTAAAGGGTTTCCAATCATTAACTCCTTTTATCCATAAGCTAGCAATTTCAAGCAAAAGTAGCTAGACTTGGGGCACTGGTCTCTATTCAGTATCTTTAGGATTGCCAATGTCTTATTCCTAACGTCTGAAACAAAAACTCTAGAAATCTGTTCACACTGAGATTACAGTGTTTATCTGCCTCAATGCACTGAAGCCGCTTTACATTAGATTCCACATGGAAGGTGTGTGATGGCAGGACCAACAAGATCTGTTACTTGGTCTTCATCATCAGCTGCTCCTGCTCGTTTGGTTTATCTGCCTTAGGGAAAACTAAGAAAGGCCAATTAAAATACTGCTCGAGCTTTCCCACACTTTCAGTTCTGAACTTCAGAGGCACCCTGTACTCCTAAAATAGCACCAGTGTTTAAAGCCTTTCTGACATGGTAGCTAATGGAGAACATTCTTGGCATGGAAACGTACGTGGGAAATGTCTGGAGTTCAGTGACACTGTACCCATCGTTCTGTAGGTGTCGCAATCAGAGCAAGTCTAAGACTCCTCATGGTGAGCTCTGCAAGGCACCCTCCTAACACCGCTAGTGTACCCAGAAGTGCTAATCGCATAAATATTTCATCTCTAACTCCACACTAATGTACACGTTTCTACAAGGCACCATAGACAGAGAAAACCAGAGTCATACTTGTGAGAGGGTTCCTGAGCAGGGAGGAGCGGACAGAGCCTCTGCAGTGTACGAGGCTGGGTAAGGATTATGCTCTCGATTTCAGTTTCATCAACTATAACTGAAAGCAGGGATGCCTACTTCCTTGGGCAGTGGGACATGATAAAGTATTCAGATCTCCTGGGCCCTCCTCCTTCCTCTTTGCCAGTCAGATCTGTCCTCATCTTTTCCCTGCCTTCTGTGGTTCTTTTTGGGGCAGCCTTCCTGCTGAAATAGTTAATAGCTGTCTGGTTGACACTCCAGCTCCTTCTAATTTTTTTTTTTAACCTCATACTCACTTTTCAAGCTCTCTCCTCTGAGACAGTGCTAAGATTTCATTTTCATCATTTCTCCATTTCTAAACCAGAGGCTTTTGATGACTCCATATTACCCAGGAAATGAAGTGGCATTCACAAACTGTTTCCTCTCGCTTACCAATGGGGTTTTGCCTACATATAAGTGTTCAAGTGTGCATTTTCCTAGGATAGTCTCAAAGCAATCAACAAACCATCAAATAACCTGCTAGCGTATGTCTTCCTGACCTTTGTTTCCCTCTTTCAAAGATCTCTAGTTCAAGGGCCTCAGTCCCTCAAACCTAGTGGGGTCTTCCACTGCCTCATGGAGGTATTGTTTGGGATTTTCTTTGTAGCTTGTTTTACTGTGATCATTCGAAGTTATCTCAAATACCGTGTTCTCCAGGAGCTACCAGATTCCCCCATCTCTCTATATTATGCCTCTTAGCATTCTGAGATCTGCTGACATCACTACTTGACTCTCTGGTACCATACTTTGTGTACAGGACCTTCCTCTGTTGGAATTTTAGTGTCTCCCTTTAGAAGTAGAGAATCGCCCCCACCATGCTGTTGTTGCCTTTGACAGTGAAACTAGGCAGATGCGATCAGGAGGCTGCTGTCCTGGACTCTGGCCTTGGGGAACATAGCAGGGGTGTTTGCTTAGCTTGCACTTCTGTACCATTGTGGGGAGAACACGCATTGACTTGCTTGCTGATATGAGGCGCACGTCAGTCATATGACGGAAACCTAAACCCAGCCTGTAGTATGAGGGCCTGGCCCACCAGGTCCAGTCTAGATCAGCTGACCTACAACTTGGGGTGTTCTGAGACCCAACGCTGCTGTGTCCATGGCTAACCAATAGAACCTTGTGTAGTTTTGTACGATCGCTTCCCTGGCTTTCCTTGTACATGACTGGCCTAATTCCCCAACTGCAAACTTACGGTGGGTAGAGACACACTGCCTGCATCTTTGTTCTCTAGCTACTTAGTCCATTTCCTGCATAGCATGAGCACTCTATAGATTTTTGCTGGTTACAGCTGGGTAATAATTTACTGAGGGGTAAAATCCCCAGTGGAGGTCATTAGTCGGTGACAGCATGTTTATCCCAGTCTACTTTCTGTGCTTCCTGTGAGGGCATCAAAAGGGGTTGACAAGCTTCCCGATGCGCTTCCAGCAAAATCAAAGTAACAATAAGCACCGAGCAGTGCCCAAATAACTATTAGTCACAGGCTGATAATGGCAGGTTACTCTCTTCAAATGTGACACAGGTCAATTAGCAAAAAGAGCTAGGACAAAGCGTTAACATTCTCTTCTGGTAAAATAACAGACTGGGGGCCTGTCATGCAGGCTAAGAAGAGATTCCTGTTCCTACCAACCTTCCTTGCCAAGGAGGATTTCAGCTACTTTGTGGTTCTGTCCTTGGGTTCTTAGGAAATGTGTTGGGAGCTGTGGGCTGGGAGAACTCGGGCCTCAGCTGCCGTGGCAGGAGGCTATTAAGCAATGAGAAAGGGTGCTCTCGAGACAGACCTGAATTTGCTCTCCACCCTGGGCCTGGTTTCACACAGTCATTTGTGTACCCTCAGGACATCATTTAGCTTATCTGAAATGGAAAGACCCAAGGCTGACAGAAAGCAGTGCTTGGCCTGTTACTCTATATACGTCTCATTTAGTTTTCATAGGAGTGGCAGAGAAAAGCCACGAGCTTTAAAGATGTTAATTTGGCCAACTCACAGAGCTATGAAGTAGCAAAGCCAGAATTTAAATTCAATGTTAGATCTATACATTTCCCAGGGCGCCACTGCCTCCGCCTCCTGGGGACGCCAGTGTTTCCAGTGCCCAGAGCGTCTTCTGGAATACCAACTGCTGACTACATCCCTTGTACTGTGCTTTGTATTTCTGTGCTACACTCCATTGGAGATCACCTCTCCTCTTTCCTCTTTCCGACTCTTCTTCAAGTTCCCCAGCCAAGGTCATGGCTAATTGGAGAACTTGTGAACTTGGACTCCATCGTGTTTCCAAATGGGCAATGCTACAATAATATGAGGTAAATTTTCATGACTAAGTGGTGTAATAGTTTCTAAAACTGCCTGATGCATTAATCGGAATGTTCTGAGTTGGTGACTTCACACTGGGGAAGCAGAGTGGACCTTTACAGAGGGCACGGATCTAGGGCCTCTCACTTCCTTTCCCTTCCAAGCTATTGCTGGCTGCATCAAGAGCTGCAAAACCCCTCAGAGAACAAAAGAACAACAGAAAGCTATGTTCATTCCCCACTAAGACTAAAGCAGGAAAAACCAGGAAGAGCTCTAGATTTCCACAGTCTTCACTTCCTTTTCTAGAAAGAAAAGATAAACAGCACCTGCAAGCTATTCCAGTGCAATGGTGGTCTGTGGGATAACCAACCAGCCAGTATCTGATTCAACTCACAGCTCACCTCCACAAGATAGAACCGAAACCCAGCAATGCCTCGGTGACCAAGAACCTGAGACTGGACAGTCCAGGGACCTCGGGTCAACCCAAATACTACTGTTCTAAAAAGAAATAATAAATCATTATTATTAATAATAACATAGCAATACGATGACTCTTTAATTAAAGCAAACTGATATTGCTAGAGATGGCGAGGCAGTATTCAAGTTAGAGTCCCAGCACTGACTCCAGGGGAATCTGATGTCCTTTTGTGGCCTCTGTGGGCATCAGCATGCAGGTTGTGCACAGACATACATCTAAGCAGAACACCTACATACAGACAGGTGGTGGTGGCACACACTTTTAACTCCAGCACTCGGGAGGCAGAGGCAGGTGGATCTCTGTGAGTTTGAGGCCAGCCTGGTCTACAGTGAGAGTTCCAGGACAGCCAAGGCTACACAGAGAAACCCTGTCTCGATAAACAAAAACAGAAAGAAAAGAAAAACCCAAAACCCCAGCCATATACATAAAAAAAAATTTAAATTGATATTTATATAATGTCTCTTTATCTTGGTTTTGTTGTTGTTTTGGGAAAGGGTCTCTCTATGTAATCTTGGCTGTCCTGGAACTTGGTATGTAGAGTGGGCTGCCCTCAAACTTAGAGATCTGCCAGCCTCTGTCTCCCAAATGCTGGGATCGAAGGCGTGCAACACCATGCCCAGCACCAGTCTGAGGTTTATTTAGAGGTACCCTGAGAGCTGTTTTCCATGAGCAGAAATTTTAATTGGTAAAAAACCTGCTTGGATTTGCTTAAAGGCTTTTCAATATATATTTTCACGATGTATAAAATGACTTACTATGCTTTTGTAACCAAAACAATCAAGAATTTTGGAGAATAAAATATAGTCCACACATCATTCCTGGCTCAGAGTTTCTAAAGCTGCTATTTTTTAAATTCTGTAGTCCAGTAGAGACCTCGGTACACGTTTGCTTGGCCAGTTTAATTAGCTGATCCACTCACAAACAAAGCTTTTTAAAACCATCAGAATGTTAACTATATTGGCTTTTCCTGTTTTGTGTGTGTGTGGGCATGTGTGTCCACGGCGCTAGTATATCCGTGTGCGTGTGTGCGAGCTATCCGTTTGCCTTTTTTTTGAGACGGTCTTTTCACTGGGACCTGGGGCATCAGGATTGTGCTAAGTCTAACTGAAAAGCAAGCACCAGCAACCTGTCTGTGTCTACCTCAGGCCTGTAATTTTTCCACTTGGGAGGCTGAGATAGATGGGCTGCCACAAAGCTGGGGCTAGCCTAGGCTAGTTTTAGGCCACAGTGGACAACAGAGTAAGGCCAGGGCTCAGAGCAAGGGTTGGGGAGTATAATAGAGATTTTGAGGAAAATAAAAAATATGGGCCCCACGTTTAGAGAATGGCTGATGACTAAGTCATTGCTGGTATCACACTTCACAAGACCTTTCTCATCTCTGGTTATTAATGGGAGAAATGTTGTTTGGTAGTGGTTCACACACGGGTCCTAATCAGCTTTTAGACTTTCCAAAAGCAATCCAAGCCTCCAGGAAGGAGCTGGGTTGTCTTTAAACAAGTAAAGACAAAAAGAGAGCCACTCTGAAGAGGCTGGCCTTAACTCTGAATACTCTCTGACGACTGGCCCAACTCTCTTTGTTGTCCAGACCTTTTAAAAGTGCCGTTAGTAAAGACCTTCATTCACGAGTTTTATAGAAGCCAAGGAAGCAGCTAAAGGACATCGAGGTTTGGTCCTCAGCTTTACTTCGTCCACACAGCCAACCCAAAGCCCAACTGATTGTTTCAGAAATTACGTAGTCTTTGCTGCATTTTGAATTTTTATCATCTTTAATGGATACTGCCTCCTGAAGGCCCAGCCTCTTTATAGGAGAAGTATTTCTTCTCCCACCCCAGACAGCTACTACACACGCTACAACATCTCGAGTACAGTCCCTTCAGAAGCCAAGGGCAATCGTGCCACCCTAGGCCTGAGGAATTTCCCTTGGACCTCTCCACCCCCCACATTTTATCACTGAAATGCACATTTCTAAGCACATTTGGGAGAGCCCTTTAGGAACCCATCTTTACTCCTGTGCAAATGCTAGATCCTAAGGCTCTGGGATAAAATGTGGTGTCTGTGGTTCACAGTGGCAGTGTAACTCAAAGGTCCATGCGGTATCTGGAACAAATTTATAATCACTGTTTATATAAGATGTGTGTGTGTGTGTGTGTGTGTGTGTGTGTGTGTGTGTGTGTGTTGAATTCCTGTACCTCCTCACCTCTTTCCTCCACCTCCCAAGTGTGGGGTTTATAGAAGTGTATCTCTGTGCCTGGCCACCTTCTGCACTTCTGTTTAGAAATCCAGCAGAATCACTTTAAGTGTACAGAAGAGCTGGACAGCAGGGGCAGTCATCAAGAGAATTGCAGTATGGCTGAAGTCAGGATGCGCGGGAGTCGGGGCGGCGGTTGTTGTTACAGGAGACAGTGTCAGGAAACGGATCAGAACGCCTCATCAGAGAGGCTGGCTTCTGAATGACCTTCATTTGTCACAGAAAAGTATGATGTCATCCTGAAAACTTACATTCAACAATTAAAGAGGCAGTACCATTTACAGAGTGCTTGTATACAGTTTCAGAGCCCTAACGCCCATCTCTCTGGGGCCTCACTGTTAATTCTGCTCACAGGCCCTGTGACTACACCTGGAGTCTTACAGGGGTGTCCCCTTAAGAATAAAGAAATACAGTTTCTAAAAACTAGATTGAATGTTTACACTTAAGCAAAGATAACTACTGGTAACACTAAACATTACGTAATAATATCCATAGTACTTATTCATTATCTTAGTGAAGCTTTTTGCTTTAAAACAATCATTCAGATAAACAGTGACAAAAGCAAATCAGCAATTTTACATAAATAAAAACATATTCTAATCAGTCTGACACTCATCTCTGAAAAAAGCAAGAATTCAAATGACGTCTGTTTGCAAATCGCTTTTATAAAGTTTAAGCATTGAGGAATATTTTCTATCTATGATCATTTTGCAAAGCTTATTAAAAGATATTTTTGAGCAACTGGGGAAGTTTGAAGACGTAATGGACAGTAGATAATGATTTGGGCCCATTTCAGTGTGAGGGTAGATGATAGTAGGGACCCATTACAATATGAGGGTGTGTCATAAAAGATGACAGTGTGGACTCATTTCAGTGCTGGGGATCATCAGAACAGAAAATACTGGGAACCCATTTCAGTGCTGGGGAGTCACCATAACAGGGGCTAAGCCTGTTTTTCTTTGGCAGAACATACTCAAGTATTATGGGAACAATGATATAATGTCTGGGAACAGCTCTTAAAATACTGCACTTAAAAAAAAAAGGAAGTAGATGAAAAGAGCTGCCAGAAGTTGATAACTGTTCCAGCAGGATGGTGGGTGTGGGGGTTTGGTCTGTGGGTCTACTTCAGTGTATGTTTAAAACATCCATGAGATCTAAAACAAAACAGACTTTCTTATGTGTAAATAGTTTCCTTGAAAGTATACCATACGATACCTTTACATTCTTTTAGTCTCGCCCCCAACAGCTGAGGATTAATGATTAATCCTTTGATTAATGATCACGAGTTGCTTTGGGACAGTCTGTGGACAGGCACTCTGCTGATTGCCATGCAACATTCACTCAATGCTCACAATCACTTTTGATCTCGTCTTGGAAGCATTACCCCACTTTACAGATGGAGAAACTAAGGTCTGCAGAGGTGACAGAGTTTTCACGGCCACCGATAGAACACTGACTCCCGTGGTGATCTACACGGCCAAGCACGATGACAACAACACAAACCAAGGTCATCACAGTGCATAACATGAAAACTGTGGGAGGCTGCTTGGCTGTCTCTTCAATAGCCGTGCAGCTCAGGGTCAGACCTGTGTGGGCTCAGAACCAACACGGACTCAGTCAGATTATTTTAAACGGAAGGGGGGGGCAGACTGCTCCCAGACAAAGACAAGAGAAGAACAGAATTGTCCTCTGACTTAACAGCCGTTCTACAACTGCTTTACTCTTTCTCTTTAAACAACATAAGACCACGCAGCTCGGTTTTTGTGTTCGCCTTCTGCAGACTGGTTATCTTCTGCAGGAGTTCACCTTGGGTCTTAAATAATTCATTCTTCAGTGCCTCTTGCTTGGCACTGGCAGGCAGGGGGTGGGTATGGGTTAGGGAGGGTGAGTGAGCCTGTAGGACGAACATCACACCAGTGAGGACCTGGCACAGCTGCAGCCCTGAGAGACCCCGCCCGGATGAGCTCATCCCCTGGCAGTGCAGATTAGGATGACATCATGTTTCTGGAGAGCTCTCTCCAGCCCACTGTGCAGCCGTAGCGCTCTCGCTTTTCCTGAGCGCAGGAAAAATTAGCATCGGTATTTCTAGCTGTTCCTAGGGAAATGGCATTTTATTTCGGTGTGTTTCAGGATACGTTGCCTGCCTTACTGTCAGCTCCCAGCTTATCAGTAAGCAAGTCACAACTGCTGTATTTACAGGCTCAGGAAAAAGCCCTCTTCAAAGCCACAGGCTAACGAAGGCATTTCTTCAAAGATTTTTTTAGCCCAAGAGTATAAAAAAGTACCACAACAACTGTATTAGGAAATAGTACTATTAATCATTATCTATTTCCAGTTCCTTTGTTTGGGGACAGGGGCCTCTGTGGACCCCAGGCTGGCCTCAAACTTTCTGTGTGACAGCCGATGACCTTGAAATCCTTCTCCCATCTCCACCTCTCTCTCTCTAGTGCTGGGATTACAGGTATGGCCACCAAATAGAACTCAACTGAGCTATATCCACGGCCCTTATTTAGCTTTTGCTTTAAGCTGGGAACTATGCTAACTGCTGAACACGTCAGTGATGCCAGGGGCACATGTCTGTAATTCCAGCACTGGAGGAGCTTGAGGCAGGAACACGGCTTTAAGTTTTGGGCCGCCTTGGTAAGACCGTGTCTCAAAGAAAACAATAAAAAAGGCGGAAAAGGCGGCCTAAAGGCCGTTTGATCATGAATTCACAGATCATGAAAGCGAGAGCAGCTTTGTGGCCAGTATTTCTCACCTCCCCAGACACTGTGGTGAGAACGGGCTGTGAGAGCAAATAGTTCCTAAGGGCTGACTATGAGCCAGAGATTTCACACGGCGCAACCATTTAACAATAAATGTCTCATGTTACAGTTGTCAATTATCCTAGTTTATAGACAAAAGCAAGCAAGCTGGGTATGCTGGTGTTCGCTTTTAATCCCAGTACTTGGGAGTCAGAGGCAGGTGAATCTTTGTGAGTCCTATATCAGAGAAGGGTACAGAGTGGGACCCTGTCTCAAATGAGAAAAATAAAATAAAAAAATAAAAATAAAAAATCAGAGAAGTAACTGGCTTAAAGGCCAGGGGAGACTGGGGGAATCTGGGATTTGCCCCCAAGGCAGTTTATTTCCCAGGCAGCCCGCTGTGACAATACCCACAGGACTTTGGGACTCAGTAGATCAGCACTTCCTGTGTTTGGTTGTTGGTTTCCAGTGAGCTGGGGACTCTGCGTGCACTAGGCAACTGTTACAGGGCTGTACCCCCAGCCCTGGGCGTCCGAAAAGACATCTCACTGTTTGATTTGTCTCTAGATCTATCGCCATGGCTGGGATTACAATAATGTGATCTGTCTACACTACAGCCCTATCTGCTTTAATGTTGGGGATGTTAGTAATCATCTTGATTCCCAGCTTTCTCTTAAACAATGGGAATATCAAAGGGACACATACATTAGCTAATGAGAGCATATGGTTAGAGCAGCTGCCACGGCTCTAAGGAATAAGGTCTTCGTTCTCCTTTGCACGAACAGAGACCACCTTGTGAAATACTTGAAGAAAGAGGAGGCACCAAACGGAAACTGCCTACAGTTTTCAATGCTCTCTTCCTTACTGCTTCAAATGCCTTTGTCTAAACCTCAGAGGGCCTTTGGCAAAAAGGAAAGAGAACAAAGGAAGGGAAGGTGAGGGTGGACATGAAGAGAAAGAGTGGACGACAACGGTAAGCAGGAGGAGAAAGAATGGAGAAACACATCAGGGATGGAGGATTTGGGTTTGGGCACAAGCTCAGAAATTGGGTGGCTTCAGGAAAATGGGTGACAGATAATACACCCTCTTCGCACCACTGGGAAACTCCAACCAGACACTGAGCAGTTCCAGCCTAGTGTGTGGGACCCAAAAGTGGAGGGGAGCTGGGGGCCAAGAATGCTGGGACCTCAAACGTTTGTATGCATCTGAACCCAGCATCTGTGTGAACCCCAACTCACACAGGGTAGCTCGGATTCATCGCAGTGCTCATCGACCCTCTGTGCTCATCCTGAAGACTGCCCATCACCACAGTCTCCCCGAAGCCAGTCTCTCTGTAGCTTATCAGTTCCAGCCCTGGTCACAAACTGCAGATGTGTAGTCTGCTGCAAGTGGCTGCCCTTCTGTTAACTCAGCTCTGGCGTTGACGATCAGGGGTGTGCGATCCCAGCTCGGAGGAATACCATTTGGAGACAGACTGTCGTCCACATGTGAGATTTCATTAAAGCTGTCTGGTATAATACGATCTTAATCATGGAGAATAGCATTTGATTGCTCCTGGAATCCTCATGTACCAGGCCCGCTACAGAGAACCTCCTAGATAGAGAAAGGCTAAATGCAGGATACATAGTCCAGGATTGGTTGATTCTATTACTTTGGGCCTGTGGTGAGGACACACATCATGATGGTAACAGGTAGGAGAATAAAATCATTCCTGTGCTTGCTATCTCTCTATAAAATTAGTGTTCCTTTTTTTTTTTTTTTTTTAAGTAATAGCAATCAAGTCCAGGGATTTGCACATTAGGCAAGTACTCTAAAACTGACCTATATTCTTGTTCTTAGTATTCTTCTTGTTTTTGAAAAAATAATTTTTTTTGAGAATTCTTTTTTTAATTATGTGTCTTTGTGTGTAGGGTGGCCACAGGGACATTGAATCCCCTGGAGATACAGGTGATTTTGAGCCATCTGATATGGGTGCTGGGAAATGAACTCGAGTCCTCAGGTGGTCCTCTTAACTGCTGAAGCACCTCTCCAGCCCATCCAGCTCTTAGTATTTTTCCAACAGAGTCCTGTCATGAAGCTCAGGCTGCCCTTGAACTAGAGTGCTTGGACTGCACCATGTCACCATGTCCAGCTTGCATGCTCAGTTCTAACACCTTTAAACAGACTGACAAGACACTTTGATATTAATGACACAAATGCTAGGTACAAACTGTACCACAGGTCACGCTTTGGTGGTACCCAGAAAGGAGTGCCAGTTTCATGGCAATGAACTAGATTTAAAAGTGCAAATCCTGTGAAATGATTTCCTCTCTCATTGTTGCAGGCAGAAACAACTAAGTATCCAGAAAATGTTATTTGAATACCCCATGCCTCTATCTCATGTTGCTTTGGCTGAACAATCTTAGCAAATGGCTGTAGATTTAGTTCATTGTGGTCTGAGGGGATAAAACAAAAAAAAATATCACCAGCAATAACACATTTAAATTTCTAAGACATCTGTTTTTTCCTTTAACGACAGTGAGAGTTCTCCCCTGCAAACAGCATTGATTCTGAGCCTTGTGTTGGCATAGTAAATCATGGAGAGAACTCTAAAGAGAAGAAATGACTCCAACTAAGAGCAATGTGTCGTACACACTGGGAAACAAAGGGTGTGACATGAGTATCTCATGTGCTCAAGTTCTGATTAAACTTTGAGGAAACCAGTATAAATATGATGCCTACCATTGTAAAGAACAGCCATGTTTATCTCTAAACAGACAGTACCCACTGTTTCACAACCCACACCAATATCTAGGGAGCTGTCCATAAGAACCTCTACTTCCATTTAGGGCCAGCAAGATGGCTCATCAGGTGTCTGGCAACCTGGGAAGCCACACGGGGAGAAGATCTGACTCCCACAAGATGTCCTGATAGTCTCGTGAACACTGCACACCCGCACGAGCATACACAACAAGTAAGCAAGTAAACAAGGAAATAATAAAAGTGGTTTCATGTAAAAACAGTGAAAGGAAAGGTCTCTGCTTTTATAAATGAAAGAGCCATCAAGTCTAGCTTCTGCTGACGCAGCAGGTCTGAGGAGTAGAGTATGCAGCAACGCAAGTTCACAAATACCATGCTACCTGCACAAGTTTCAAAGGCCTGGGCTACAGAAGGATGTATTTAACCCAAAGATGTCATAAAGGTGCCAGGGACGGTAAAACATACTTGGATGGTTTCAACACCTTAAGATTGTCTTATGAATTTCAATCATCACTACTTTCCATATGTAGGATACACATCACGTGATGAAAAAGAGCAGCAGAGCATATGTGACAAATTGTTGAGTTTCTTTCCATAGCGTGTACTCTGTGGGTCCCTGTGTATATGTGTCTGTGTCCATATGGGTTGGTGCCATGTGCTTTGCAATGCTTGCAACTGGGTCACATCCATGTGTATCTGGGTCCCGTGTGTCACTTTGGACATCACCAAAGTCCCTGGAGCTTCTGCTTTGTTTGAATGGGTTCCTGGTTCTGAGGGAAAGTGGCGACCATGCCAAGAGGCCACAAAAGCAGCTCCCTGACAAGCTGGCACTGACAGGGCCCAGAGTGACATCCATATATGTGGGCTTCCTTTTGGTGGTGACTCCTCTGCTGAGCTGTGACTGAAACCTCCAGCAAGGACTAAACCAACCAAACATCTGAATTTCCTGACTTGTGGGGGCATGAGATGGGTGAGTCATATTTCCATTTTCTTTAATTTTCAATCCCCCCCATTAACTCTGTCTCCTCACGATCATGATGTGAAATTAACGAAGAATCAATAAAAAGCTTTTTTTTTTTTTTTTTTTCAAAGTTGCATCCAACTCTGATAAGAGGTCTGTTCCACTGGCTGTGCTGGGTGTGTCCAGTAAACCTGATCAGGACTGTGCCACTTACTGCTCATGTGATCTTAAACTCAATCAGCCTGCCAACTGTGCTCACAAGCGAGATAGAGAGGCAGAGGGCAGGCTTCCTATGGTCACCGTAAACTGAATGAGATCTCACAGGTGCCATGCACTTAGCCCAGTGGATGGATGTCAGGAAGTGCTGGCTTTCATAATAAAACTTCACCTTCTTCAAGATCCTTAAATAAATGTTTATGGTAAAACTCGGCGCTTGACTTCCAGCCTGCCACATAAGGAGATCTTTCTAGATTTGAACATTTTTGAGTAAAAACTGAGATGTTCTGGAGGTGTCAGACTTCAAAGATTTATACAATTTTTTTGAAAGGGAATATAAAATAGTGTTAATATTTTGAAATGATATTTTTTTTCAAAAATGGGTTAAACAAATTATATTATTAAAATTAATATTACCATGGTTGGGGTATAGCTCAATGGCCAGCATGTGGGAGGGCCTGGGTGTAATCCCTGGGGCCATACACAGAGGGAATTAGCACAATGTATTTGTTTTCACTGTTTAAAGCACGGCTACTAGAAAACTTAGTTATGTGAGTCTCACAATGCTTTTTAGACTTTACTACTATAGATGTTAAAGTGGAAGACAATTACTTCACTGAATTCCATCCCAGGGCTCTGAAAGAACTAATGTACCTCCCCGAAGTGCCACTGAGAGTCCTCAGTCACATGAGAACACACAGCAGAACGTGTCACAAGCTGCTAATCACATCATTAAGGACAGCCTTCCTGGCTGCGGAGTGTAATCATTTATGAAAGCAAAGTGCTCGGGGACTTTGAGTAAATTTCAAACACCCGTTCCGAATCTTCTCATCCCTGCCACATTTGTCATGATCTAATCTGGGTGAGACTGAATGCATGGTTTGAATATATCACAGTTCAAGAAGGCACTCAACTGGCACAAATACATTTCTTCATTCACAGAGCTGGAGAAAGGGTGATCTCTGCTCACTGATGTGCTTAGCTAACGGACTATCTCGTTGGCTGGTGAGCAGTGAAGGCCAGCAGTGAAGGCTCATCAACTAACCAATATCGAAAGCTCACGCAGTTAATTACATGGTTTGTTTAACTTTGGAGACACACAGCTGCTTCTTCCGCTTCCATTCCTCTGAGCTGGGGAGTTTCTAAATTTTCACTTATTCCATGGCAAAAGTAAATCTCTATAGAAAAATCTAAATTATTAAAAAAAAATAAATAAGAAGTCAGGTGTGGTGGTGCACACCTTTAATCTCAGTGCAGGGGCAGGAGGATCTCTGTGAGTTAGAAGCTAGCCTGGTCTACAGGAGTTTCAGGATAGCCAGAGTTTCAAAAACCCTAAGCAAATAAAAAGACAAATGTGTGCACTGATAAACTCCAGTGTCCAAGAGGACACTTTTCTATTCCTGTCACATTCCACATTCTCCCTTACTTTGCAATATGTATAGCAAAATTCAATATAAAAACTTGGTATTCCAAAAATTCACATTAGGAACTAAATTATTTTTACATTTTTGGAACTTCTTTGGAGTTTTTTTTTTAATATAATTTTAAACTTTATTATATACTTTTGGATTTCTCTATAACCCAGAGAAAGGAGTCTTTCTGTACAACCCAGGCTGGCCTGGAACTCATTATCCCCTTCTCTTGTTTTCCTGAGTGCTAGGTCCTGGGGAGTTTTAATACCACGTTAAAATATAGTTTTGAAGGCAGCTCCTGCTCCTGCTATATTATTTTCTACTGTATATAAAGACAGTCAAGGAGAGTGTGTTTTTTTTTAATCTCAAAATTGCCAAATACAGAGAGAAATTCCTTTGTTTGGGTTGGTGGGGCTGGGCCAACCACACAGCTGAATCCTAGCTCTAGGAAGAAATCTCTACAGAGAGATGTACCCATGTATGTACTTGGCATCTAAGAGACTGATAACAGCCAGGATCAACAGACTGGCCACCTTCCTCCAATAATGTTTTCAATAAAGGATGTATCTTAAAACTATAAAAAGACTAGAACACGTATAAAATCCACCATCAATTTTGCCAACAAGCATATCACATCAGAACTAAATGAGAGTGTGTCCACAAAAAAACTACTCTGCAAACTTTTTCTGAAACTGCTGTTTTAGCCTCTGGGTTCCAGTAAATATAGAGCACGTGAGCGAGGTCAGGAATCAAGACTGCAATCGTGCCCTCTTCAGGAGAGGAAGAGAAGCCTCCGAACCAAGCCGACTCTGACCTCAAGGGTGTGCAGGACAGAAACAAGCCAGCCTTTCAGAGAGAGACATCAACATCCTCTCAAGCGCTCTTAGCTGACTAAATAAACTTTGGCCGAGGGGAAGCAGATTGAATTTCCTAGCACAAACCTGGCGTCCAGAACTTGGGTGTGCTATGCCTGGGTGAAGACTGTAAACGGTGTAATAATGTTGGAACGGAATCTTATAAAATCAGAGCGCACCATCTCTGTGCTCCAAGGCCTTCACTCGGAAGAAATGTAACTTCATATAAGCATGGTCCCGGGGTGGTTACGAAACTTCAACAGGATCATGAACACGGCAGTGGCTTGGAGGAGTTGTGCACGTGGGGAAATGGGAGTGACACACGTGGTCGTCTTTCAAGGCTAAGTAAAGCATGAGAGAGCACAGGGGTGGTGCTGTGTGGACAAAATGCACAACTGTGTGTGAACGGGTAGAAGGCAGGTGTTTTCCTCAGTCATATTCTAGGTCTTTTTTTTTTTTTTTTTTTTTGAGATAGTCTCCCATTGAACCTCTGATTTACTGTTTCTACTAGACTGGCTGACCAGCAGGCCCCATGGATCCTCCTCCTTTTTATTCCCTAAACTGCCACATCTAGCTTTTTCTTACCTGAGCTCTGGGGCCGCAGACTCGGGACATGAAGGTGGCATGGCCAGCACCTTACCAAGTGAGCCAGCAGCCCAGCTCTGAGACTTGCTGTCTATGCTGGGACTCTACGGTGTGCCGATGTTCCTCATTCCTCATTCAACCTTTCTGAAGCCTGTGCCGAGCTAAGTACTCCTCCAACACGGGAAATACTGCACCGCATCTGAAGCCCGATATTCACTCTGGTGCAGTTTAGTTCCGAGCCTTCTGCCTGTGCCGTTCTATTCAGTGCCGCACTTTTGACATACTGTGAGTCACATAGGCTCAGGTCTGACAAAGGCTGTGTGTGACACTGACCTTGGCCTTGGCAGGGAACTGGTCACAGGACTGAGTGAGGGAAGGCTTCCTGTATCTGCGGCTGGCACAGTAAATCAGTGTATCAGGAGTCTATGTCATTAGGACTGGGAACTGAGAACATAGCTGCGATTGTAGCCAGACGCCCATGAAGTCCTCTGTCACTTGGAGCAGTGCTTCCTTCCATTGGAAGGGCACGCAGTATCGAGTTGGAAAACTGCTGTGAAATCCTAGATCTAGTTTATGCTACTTGACAATATGTTGTCTTCCTAACACATATGCTCAATTTGGGCTTTCCACATCTGTTTCCTCGATGCCAGTGCTTCTAACATTCTGCCTGAAGAAACTGGGTAATTGAATGAATTGTTTTTAATCACATGGGGCCAATTCTGATGTCTAGTCAAGTTTTGGAGACTTGCTAAATCCAGTTTATGGCTTAGCTCTGTGGTAGGCCACGGTGGCCTGGGAGCATGAACCAAGATGCAACCAAGATGCTTGCTACCCTGGAACATGCCAACGCTTTCATAATATTTTGTTTTCAACTTAATTGAAAAGTTCTGTTTGTGAGATTTAAATAGAGATCCTACCACAAATAGCAGGCACATTAAGTAACTCAGTTTAATTCTGCTGAAAGCCTCAGTCTGCACTGCATTCGTAAAAAATTTTTTATTTTGTGTGAGTGGTGTGTGTGTGTGTGTACCACAACATGAATACCAAGGCATGTGTGTGGATGTCAGAGGACAACTTTGTGAATCAACTTTCTCCTACCTTTCTGTAGATTCTGAGGCTCAAGCTACGGTCTGTTAAGCTGGCATCTTGTTGATGCCAAGCACCTTTATCTGCTGAGTCACCTGGCTGGCTGCTGCCATTTTATTTTACATGACCTAAAACTTCTGAAACAGTGTAAGTGAGGAGTAGAACTGAGGGCAAAGGGTTAAAAATGACTCTTTCCATTTATAACATTGACATGAACAGAGATAATGTTACTAGAGAAATACTCAAGCTGATGAAAAGCCTTCACGGTGGCCTCCAGAGTTACAACAAAAGCTACTCCAGTGATAATGGACCTTGTCCCATTTCAAGCAACTTGGGGTAGAGAACTGTTTAAAACCTTTGACTTTTTAGGGGCTTGCAAACAGTTGTTCCAAAAAACATTCCTAACTCCTACAAATTGCAAAAGCTTATGTGAATCTCATTTTCCATTTATAGGAACATCCAAATTATAGCAAGATGTCAGTGGTATTTCCTGGATTGTCAGAAACAGGCCAAGATAGAGAGATGCCCCTTCCAAAAATCACAGTGAATGTGTACTCAGAACAAGTCACTGCAGAATGGAGGTTCGCCCCTAACTCAGGCACTCTCAGGAGCCATGTTTGAACAGGGATGTGTGTAGTGAAAAAGAGAATGATGGGTTCCTGGTTCCTTAAACAGACAGATCAACAATACGTTGGCAGGTACCCAAGGCAACAGGTTATTCAACCCTGGCATCGTGCCTTAAGCTTGTAGGCAATCAACTGTTTGAGCTCAGAGTGCTAACTTTGCTCTGGAAGGCTTTCCTGAGGTCTAATGCATGCACACCAGTTCACCAGCAACATCTGAAACCACTGTGTAAACGACATCTTTCTTGGCCTGGAAAGAGCTGGAGAATGGAGAGTGACTGTAGGAAGCAGCAAGACAGAAAGCGACTTTGCTTGGCTGGGAAATGAGCTGCCGCAAAGTTCCAGAAGAAGACTGGATCTCAAGAGTAATGTGTGTTAGTTAGGAAAGACCTGAACTCTGGAAGGAAGAAAAGAGGGAGGAAGAGAAGGAGCTGGTTAGCTTCAAGACATCTTTTCCAACTTCTTAGACTCCTCTGGAAGACAAAATTAGGTCCAGAAGGAAGCATGAGTATTCAGCTCCTGCTGAGAGGCGTGGGACTAACACTTCTTAGAGCCTGCCTCTTGAGCCACTGTTCTAGGTTGGGCGACAGCAGCTCAAAACAAAAACTAAAGCCCCAGCAATTTAGTATCTAGCTGGTTAATGAGTAAGATGCTTGTTCACCCCGGCCAGCCCTCTGTACCGAGGGTTCCACATCAATGGAATTAACCAGCCATGAATGTGAAAGACCTGAAAAATAACTATCTATTCCTAGCACAGACAGAACTTTCCCTTAGTCATTAGTCCCAAAACAATGCAGTAGAACAAGCATTTACAAGCTCACAGGAGGATGCTCACAGGTACAGTATAGATGAAGCCTACAGGTACAGTATAAATGAGGCCTATCAGCACGTGGGAAATGGCCGTCACCCATCTGGTAGACTGAGAGTTTACTTGTTTAGGTAAGGAACTGTATTTATTTTTTCAATGCAAAGGAAGAACCTAGCATCTGACCCACAGTTGTATTTCATAAATACACACTTGGCATCTAGTAAATATGGGCAATAATTTTTCTGCACACTGTGGGTATAAGTAAGTACCAGTGACTCATCCCAGCGATATCAGTAACAGAACAAGGCAGACCTCCCCATGACCAAGGGTGACTTCTGAGGCTAAAGTCCAGGAGGCTGGAGTTATCAATGCAGGTGTGTGAAGATCTTTCCTTGCTTGGGTACAAATGGCTGTGAGAAGTAAGTTTGCTGCTAACACAAATCTTAACTTCTGGCTTGAATTTGGCACTATGCCCTGAAACTTCTACTCAACTGTGCTCCTGAGTGGGCAAGGGTCTAGGGATTCCTCTTTTACTCAGCCTAGGCCGGCTCAGCAGATTCCTTCTTGGCATATTTCCCAGGCAGTTGTGACATAGATTACAACCAGCCCAGAGAGTCTGCAGAACTCCGAAGAAGGTTCTACTAAGAGGTCGGGCTGCCAATAGTGCTGGCCCGGTGCCACTGCTAACTCATGACCCAGAAGGGCAGCATATGACAGTCCTGCCCAGAGATCACTCAAGCCATGTCACACTGAGCCTTGCAAGCTCTAGCAGAGACCGTGAAGAAGACACGAAAAGGATTAGTAAACATTAGCAATGCATTTCACAAAGCACAAGGTGTGGAAGATTTCATTTCAATGTGGAATCAATAGAAAATTACCTATCTCATAGCCTAAACTTATATCAGGTCTCAATTCTAAGCCCAAGCCTTAAGAGTTACATGGGGGTCCTAATGGGGGCAGCACATCTCTGAGGGGCTAAGTGGAATCTCTGAGGACATTTTGGGTGCCTGTTTCAAAATAAACCTTCAGAAATAATAATAATAATAATAATAATACAACAGCATCGACAAACTGACAAATCCGGAATGAGCAAATGCTTATCCTTACAACATATAACTCTATGAAAAGTGTTGCTTCCTATAGTTCACCAAGATCACTGGATGTTCAGTAGAGGAAAGCGGGCAGCGGGAATTTTAAGACTTTCCCTCTGATCTTGAAGGAATGACCACATGGCAAAGGTGAAGCTGGCGGCTGGAGCACTGTGCCCTCTTCAGAGCAGCCGTCCCTGTCAGCCTGCTCTGTTCTTGGGTCTTACCCATAGCGGCAGAACAAGAGACCTTTAAAGAGTCACACAGAAATAGCATGCTGGTTGGTTTCCAGCAGGCGAACCTGTCTTGCTTGCCTGTTTTGACACGACTAACTGCCCATCAACTGAGAAATCTACTTTTTGGCAGGAACTATTTATTGGCTACTCATTATGAGGCGAGTGTGTTTTCAGGGGCAGTAACGACATATTAAAACAAATACCAACAAAATCAAGAAGATCATCGGGGAATGTTTTTGGAAAATAATACCAATAAATTTCAAGTGCATGTGGCCTACCAAAGGATATGAAACAACCTGAATTGATCTATGTTGAGCATTGAAATTGAAAAAAACAAACAAACAAACAAACAAACAAATCCTGAAATGATCAAAGAAAATCTTAGGTCCAGATAGAGTACTGGAAACTAGCCTGTGTAAGAAGAGCTAACAATGAAGCATGCTATAGCTGGCTTTTCTGGTGCTGGGATAAACACCATGAGCAAAAGCAACTTGGGGTAGGAAAGGATTTATGTGGCTTACATGTCCAGGTCACAACAGATCTCCAAGGGGAATCAGGGCAGGAGTGACAGCAGAAAACATGGAGGAATGCTGTCCACCTGCTGTCCTGCTGCCTTACGCCCATTGCTTGAGACTGAGGACACACATGCACAGTGAGCTAAGCCCTTGCAGACCAATCATTAATCAAGACAGTCAAGGCATGGCCACAGGCCAATCTGATCTGGGGCCTCAACTGAAGCTCATTCTTCACCGCTGACTCTCCACTGTGAACTCTAGATTAAGAACTATTAGACATCGTTCTTAAAATGCTTTATCAAATAGGAAGGCTTCAAAGGGACGCTGCCAAACTCACTTTGCAAAGCCAGTATTATCCTAACACAAAAGCTAGGGGTAAGGAAACTATAGCCCAATTTCCTTTTTGAACACGAAATTTAAAAAAAAAAAGAAATCCTCAATAAAATTTGAGCAAAGTGAGGAATTAAGGGAGGTGACAAGGCAGTCAATACAATCATAAAAAGAGCCAAGGAACAAGTAAAGCAAAATAAATCACAACCATTCTGGATGAACAAAAAGCCTTTGATGTACTTGTATTATTTTCCACATATACCTTGAAGTAGTGCACATTCAGACTCATGACACAGATGTTCAGGCATGCTGCTTAATGTAGCCTGTGAAGGGGAACATCCCCTAAAGCTGGTTAACTGACATCAAGCCCTATGCCTAAGTATCCTGGGCCATCTTTAGCTCTCATATAGCCATTTACTGTTCTCTTCTGTTTATGCACTAATATTGTCATTTCAACCAAAGATAAATAAATCCTTTGGAGTACAGACACTTAGCCCTCACAAACTATGGTGGTTTGAATGAAAATGGCCCCCATAGGCTCAAAGGCAGTGGCACTATTAGGTATGCCCTTGCTGGAGGAAGTGTGTCACTGGGGATGGGCTTTGGGGCTTCAGAAGCCCAAGCCAGGCCCAGTGTCTCTCTCTCTTCCTGCTGTCTGCAGATCCAGATGTAGAACTTTCAGCTACTTCTCCAGCACCATGTCTGCCTGTGTATCACCTCAATGACAATGGACTAAAACCTTTGAACTTTAAGCCAGCCCCAATTAAATGTTTTCCCTTTAAGAGCTGCTGTGGTCACAGCGTCTATTCACAGCAACAGAAACCCTAAGACACCAACCAAAGGCTTATAGTGTCATCGACTTCCTGATGCCTCTAGTGGAGTTATCTCCACTTTGCTTGAACCTGCCCATGTAATGTTTCCACCAACGTCTGTAAAAGGGTTTTGATTTATGGCTTTCTTTCTTCTGTTACTATAAAGGCTTCATAAACTGCTTCTGTGTTAGAACACAGATTTTGAGGTAAGCTATACCTGTGTCCAGAATAAACAATCTCTTATCCCTTTGAAGTCAGAATTGTATTTTTTTTTTTTTTTTTTTTGCCCAACAATCACGTGTCAGTGATTCTGGAGCTAGCTGCTACACACTGCCATTTTACTAGCTGGTAGAGCTGTCAGCAGGACTCTCCCAGATGATACTGTCCTGGTTTGATAGAGTTAATAGTCTCTTGTTATGAAATGTAAAGTTTTAGAACCAACTACATGCTGAGTTTAATTGCTCAATGCTAATGCATTCAGCACAAATGATTTCATTATGGAATGTGGACTGGCTACTTTGCAGTATTTCCTGAGGCATAATAAGCTTTTACCATAAAAGCCAAATCAACATTAATCTGCAAACGCTGTCACTTTATATCCACTGCCAAGAAAAAAAAAAGATGAAAAAGAAAAGTGAGATAAAGTAAAGCTCTACCAAAAAACTAGACCAAAACAATGATCAAACCAGCTCACTCCATCCCTTTGGGGCAACCCAATTTATGAGCTGAGGTTTCAAAGTCTATTTTACTTAATTGCTGAAGGCAAGAGAACAGTAGGGGGTTTTGAACCTCAGTTCTTTGTGGTGCTCTCTGGCTCTGCTTCTGGAAAAAGCAATTGTTTTAAAGTCAGCGTTTTCAGACAGCTCTCTAAATCCCACCAGTGCTCTTGCTGTTCTGCCACAGAAGAGCAAACCAGTAAAAGAGCAAGCCGCGGTCTGCAGGAACAGGTGAGCAGGGCTCAGGTTTCAAAGCTGGCTGGGAGATAGCTACAGCAAGGCATCACAGTGTTTTTGTACCTTTATAAACAATCTGTGTTTAAACAAGGGGTAGACAATGCAGCCATCCCAGTCGCTCAAAGCTGCCCATTGTTGTGTGTTTAATTACACTCCTAAGTGAGAAAGAATCAAAACAGCCAGCAAGGCTGATCTGCATATTTTGGCTGGAGACACGCGTGTGAAGCCACCCCGCCCAGGCTCATGTTTCCACATTCTTCGGTGCAGGCTGCAGCTCGGGCCAAACTTCCTGCTGGAGGGTGGCGGCCGCAGAGCACACCCCAGTTGCCTGCATAAGGAAACAATCTTCCCCACCACACTCTATATTTAGAGCCATCTCTTGGCAATGCAAACATGTTTCTGGGCTTAGCGCCACTCAGACAAAAAGAAACACACACACACACACACACACACACACACACACACACACACACAGGAAAAACTGGTTTGGTTTGGTTCCAGGGCTAAGTCCAAACAACACAAGTTAAATGTGGCTTTCATCACTGATGCCTTTCAGTGTCAAACATCACCCTTTCTTCAAAAGCAGTAGGGACTGGATGCGGCTCTGAAGAATATTCTTCTTCCCTCTACTCTAAAGAGGGAAATGCATTTTACTCTCTAAGGGGGCATTTGCTAACGAAAGAGGCAAAGACACAGAGGCCAGAATGTTATGGAATTTTAGAAAATAATATTGTCCATGCTGGGGCCGTCAGCTTTCCCAGACAGAGTAACTCCAGAGAATAGCTGAGCCCCAGACTGGCTGCAGAGTTGATGGGAAAAGCTGAGAAGAACTGCAGGGCCTCTGCACCCCTCTCAGCTGCAGGCCCTTGCTCCCTAGCATGATGTGGGTCGGCCACAAAGCTGCTTCAGGAAGAGGCCCAGATGCACCCGGCCTAAAGCCCCCTGTCAGTCCCACACACTGCAGTGCTGCGCTGTATTATGAGAAAGAAGCGGATCTACTATCCGCCGTCCACCTAAAGTCTTCCCCGACTCTTTATCCCCAGTGTTTGTGCTTCCTGGGTTTCACCACCGCGCCACGGTGTTCACCAACACCGCCAATGCTGCCCGTGAAGGCGGGGCCAGCAGGGTGGTGGTTAGTGGTTTGGGCCCTTCCTTTATATCAGTGCAGTGTCACCTTTACTCGTGTAAGGAATACACAAAAGGTTTTGAAAAGGTGTATCTACAGCTCTGCTGTCATGTTTTTCATGCTAAAGCCGTACAAATTTAACTTGAGTAATTACTTCTTAAAAAACAAACAAACAAACAAACAAACAAACAAAAAACACAACTTCACAAAACTTGAAAATACTAAATGATATGTATAAATGTGAAATGACTACATCCGACATGAAATATGAACTCTGAGCGTTCCAGGACAGTTCTGTGCAATACTTCTTCCTGCATTGGATTCTGTAAATGAACCGATACAAGAGAAACTGACAGAAATGTCTTTAGTGCTCAAGTCCTGAAAGTGCTCACCGGTCTCCTTTGTGGATACTCTAGTGTGGATAACCATTCCTGCAAGATCCATGCACAGAGGCCCTTGGCCCTTGGGGTGGTACTGATGGGAGGTGCTGTGGACCCAGGGCACTATGGTGACCACTAGACCTCTTCAGAGACGCGCCCTTGACAGGAATTAGGAGATGCTAGCCCCATCCTTCTTGGCTTTTCCCTTTTTGTTTCCTGGCTATTCTGCTCTTCCCTACCCTCCATCAACACGTGCTACATACCATAGGCCAAAGCAATGAGCCAGCTAACCCTGCACTGAGCCTTCCACACCATAAACGAAAACAGAACCCTTTCTTCTTTATAGAGTAACTCGGGTTATTTTGTTAGAGCAACAGAACTGGCCCACAGGTCTAGGGAAGGAGAGTCGAGCCGGCTCTGCTAACATCAGTTATGAGCAGATGGTGTGCACGGAGCAGTGAGGTGTGTTAGCTCTCTAATGCTGGTGATCAATTATCTGCCCTCATTTTCCCGAGTTCTCGCTGGACACAAAGCAAACGGCAGGAACACATCTCTGCTGTTCAAGCACTGAAGCTTGGGGGAGGCTTGTCACTTTAGAAAACCCAGTATAATCTGCTGATACTGAATATTAGTTTAAAAGGAACCAAAATCGATTAGTAGTAATTAGCAAAATGTGATTACATCCAACAGAGGTTTGGATGCCAAGAAGAGATGTAATGGATAGAGGCACTGCAGCAGCTTTGCCCATCCACTGCAGTCTGAGAGGTCCATCCCCTTGACCTTCCCAGTTCCTCTCAGGACCTCTCCTGAAACAGAGATCAAACAAAACACTTCAGACAAACCCGGAACAGAACTGGTCCAGCTAAGGAGGACAGACAGACAAGACTGCTGAGGAACAGCGGCCCCCAACTTCTCTAAGCTGTGGTTCTCAACACAGAGTGTTCACACAGCCCAACCCTTAAGGTGGAATGCAGACATCCACCGGCTTCTCTGCCTCCCTCAGTGATGCGGGGGCAGGTCTGAGAACTACGCCAGCACAGGATGGGTTGACTATTTTTCAAAATGCAGTAAAATATTTTAGGCAAAAAAAAAAAGACATGCACACATAATAGGACCCTTAGACAGCAGGGCCATGTAGCAAAATGTAGCTGGATAGCCACAACATCCTGGGAGCCTTCAAGAATACCTCGGCAGTATCGGGGACCAGGAAAGAGACACTCACGGCGAGTGCACATCTCACTCCTAAGAGCGGCCCAAGTCCCTCTGCACCTTGTAGGCGAACACAGGAGCTTCTGCTCAGTGGTGCTATCACCACTCATGGTGTCCTCCTAGCCTCACACCAGTCCCACGGGAGCCACTGCGCTTATTTTACAAGCTAGGTAATTCAGACCTCGGGTGTAGGGACACATGTTTATGTGTGTGAAAAGAGCGGAAAACAAGGAGGTTCCACCCTGCCCCCAGATGTGAGGCAGAACTGAGGAACACCTAGCACAGACCAGCGCTCCTGTCTCTTCTTGGGTCACGATGCTCCGTCTGGAAATCAGTTTACCCACCTAGAAGAACCTGCCTCGTTCACAATGGACCACAGGGCTTAATTCTGACAATTGCAAAACAGGGAATTTTTGCTTAGATGTTTCCAGAGTCTGGCAGTGTTGCACATCTCCATTAAAGGTTAAACAATATTCACCTAACCTCCTTCATCCAATGAGGAGCCGGGAACGTCTCAAGCACTAGTGTCTACAGACACAGGGGGCGGTGGGACGGTGTTTTCAAGTCTTTCAGGTCAACAAGGAGACACACAGCAGACGGCTGGCCTTCCTTACAGCTTGGGTGCACAGGGCTCCGCAGCCTCATTAGCAGCTATCCTCCTGGACAGATTTTGGCTTACCACAGTGCTCTATCAGAGCCGAGCTTCCCCAGCAACTGCACTGGCATCGTGTTGCTTCAAATATGCCTTCACTGCCCTCTGAAGTCTTGCCAGCCTCGTGAATAAAGGCCTTCCTTCAGCTCACTGCAGAGCAATTGCTCAGCCAGTCACCAAATTATCGGTTATCACCGGCGCAGGCAGGCTGAACGGAGCTGCAGAAAGGGCGCCTCTCAACCTTCCCAACTGCTAAGCATAATTTGGGCCTTTATTCTACCTTCACTTAAAAGATGAGGAGTGGGAAGCCCACTTCCCACCGAAGGGCCTTTGCCAAAGTGTCACACTCATTAAGCATTTCAGCTGGAACTGCAGGTCATTACGTATCATCTGGCTTGATACAGTCATCTTGCTGATAACCCAGTCCTTCACAAAAGCTGACAATAGCCTTATAGATCCATTCCGCCGAATTCAGTTTCAAATATCAGAAAAGAAAGCAAAACATAATGGCTCGTTTTAGGGACTTGCAAGATGACAAGCGTAACTGCCAACAATAAAATGAGAACTGTCAGGGCCTGCTTGCTGGCTTCTTGCAGTGCGAGAGGTACTGCGTGCAGAGGGCTCTGGGAATGCCATCTCACTCAGACTTTATATAAAACTCATTAAGGCAGGCTGCCATCAGAGTTCATCCATTCCGAAGCACAGTGTTCCGTTCTTTGACCTGTTTAAGACTGGGGCACATCATCTAACCAATCAACATCCTGCATGCTTATCAGGTAGCTTTCTCTGTGCGTCATACGGAATCCAACGCCGTCTTAAATCTGATGGTGCCTTTGCCTCATCTTATAGAAGACACAAGTCTGGAGAATGTGACTTAGGCTCCCAGCCCCCAGCAAGTATGTGACTCCACTCCTCTGACTCTGAACGCCAGGCTGGAAGATGGTCCACTACACTGTTTCTCAGGACAAGAGAAAGCTGTGTTTTCAGTACTTGACATCCGTTATCAGTGAGTCACCATACCGGGAATGCTGGGGCGAGCAAAGTAACGGAGAAGGCTTCTAAACCAGCTCATTACTCACGAGGCCTTGAGTAGCCCGATTAAGTAAAATGTTTGGCGTTGCTGACTTTCTTCAGCTTTTACTGGTACATATTAGCTGCATAGAGTAAATGCCACATAATTTACTTTGCTCATACCTCCTCCCAAAACACCCATCCCACCATTATTTTCATCTCCTGACTTCTTCCTCCTTCATCCCCAATACTTCCTCTTCACTTGTCTGTTTTCTCCTTTTTTTTTTTTTTTCAAAATTCTGCATTCTTATAAAACTTGATAAGGAATAGTATTTCAAACTGTACAGTCATCAGAAGGACACCATTATCAAAAATGCACACACGTCACTTGACATCTCCAGCACCTTCGGTTTCCTGTGCCTGGTCTGTTTCGGCATCTCCATTTTTCACAGGATTATTCGCATCCTTACCAGCATCAGCTTTCCCTTTCTTCCCCTTGGGTACCTTCTCTCCCTTCTTAGCAGCAGCCTTTTTAGGCTTGGGCTCTGGCTTTGGAGGAGCAGGTTTACCAGATAACCTTGTGGATCTTCTCTGTGGCTTGCCCTTCTCCTTGGCTTTATCTCCTTCAGCATCCCTTTCGGCCTTTCTTTTGGCCATGGCAACAGTGGGGGATGGTGGGGGACGTTGGTGCTGGATACGGGGGGTGGGGGTGGGGGAGGATACAGTGACTCATGGGTTTGGTCTGTCCAGGGGCTACACTCACGCTTCTTCACACTGCTCTGTCTGTTTTCTCCTTTAAGCCTCGGTTTTTACATGAGAGGAAATACAGCCTTTGTCTTTCTGAACTTAGCATATTTTGCTTAACATGGTTTTCACTCCAGACTCTGCTCCTGCAAATGTCCTGATTGTGTTCTCTCTTATGGCTCAATAACACTCCGGTAGGCACCTACACTCGTTTGCTTTGTTGACTCCACTATTGGTGGACTCTACAAGTTGCCTACTGCGGATGTAAGGAAGCTGGTGCAAGTATCTCCCTTGGACGGTGACCTGGAGTTCTTAGGTACATGCTGAGTGATTATATTCAGCCTTGCCGACTTTTGATGGGCCATGAAATTCCACTGAGCCCCTACTCCAAGGGTGGCTGGTTTTCCTTCCCCTTAGCAAAATATTCCTTTACAACCGGGCAGAAACTACTTCAGTCAAGAATTTGGTACGGTGGACAGTCTTTAAACTCTCCCTAATGATCCTCATCTCCCATTACTCTCATGGGGGAACTCATGACTTGCTTGTGACCCACAGGATATGGTAAAGTGAAGGGATATCAGTTTTGTGATTAGTCCAAGTAAAACTGGCTACCTTCCTGTTAAAATGCTGGCTTCCTAAAGCACATGAGCATTCCGGTTGATCTGAATGTCATGGACAATCAATCCTCAATTCCTGGCTACCCGATTGTCTGTGATGTTCAGATCAACCACCCAAGGAGAATCACATAAACAAGCTTGGAGGAGGGTCTCTCCCCAGGTGGGCTGCCAGACAGAGGAGGTAGTACCCGAGTGAGTGGGTGACCCAGACAGTTTGTGCTCAGCTTCCTGACCCACGGGAACTGAGACACTAGACCTGGGCTAAGTGGCTGTGACAATCTGCTGACGGATGGCAGTTACACACCTGTGCGGGACAGGCACTTGGTGCTTACAAGCGTGAGCGCTGGAGGTTAGAGTTCCAGAACTCAGGGAAACGTTGGGTTGTGCACGGTGAACTCAAGCCTCAGAAGGCAGATGGGGGATCCCAAGAGAAACCTGGGAGGGAGACTAGCAATATTTCAAGCTCTCGTTTTTATTCAGAGATCCCGACTAACTGAACCTCGTAGAAGACTCTCCATATCAACACATAGTCAGACATGCACAGTCACACACTCACAGAGAGAGAGAGAGAAGGGGAAAATACCCCAAACTCACAGTTATATACCTGGCTTTAAATTATGAGTCCTCAAATTCATTACGACCTACTGTGATAGCTCTAAGATGTGGGGCCTGAGGCAGGCAGTAAATGAGACAGGGCTCTTATGAACAGGATTCAGACCCCTGTGGTCCCATGAGATTGAGGCAGGGAGATCACAATTTTTACCCTTTTGCTGTTCTTTGATAGGAGAGATGAGATGGCAAACTGAGAGCACATAATAGTCTTCAGGAAGGGAGTGGGGTCAGCACCCTGACCTTGGACTCCCCAGTTTCCAAAACATTGGGGAAGGTTCTGATAAGGTGTCCACGGCCAGGGTTTGTTTGTTGGTTTGTTTGTTTTTTTATAGCAACACAAACAGACTGAGATCATTAAAAGATAATGTTTTTGTATGTCACAGAACTTTATAAGACTCTGGTATGGTTGATGCTAAAAATTCTAATTGTGAATTCAACCTCTTGGGTATAATAATAAAGAAATGGTAGTTATACTTTATTTAGTGTCTACTGGAGGTCAGATAAATTCTGATATATAATAGTGAAATTATGGTCACATTTACTACTAACAATTCATTTGTATAATTACTATTTTCACATGAAATGTTAAATGACAGTTTCATTTAGTGATTTAAACAAAAAGTTTAGTGGGCTTTCTGATTTCATACTACTTACTCCTTTTCTCTTGAGAACTCGACCTCCTTCATCTACAGTATGCTACTTCCTAAGGTGAGTCATATTAATCTCCCTAGGTCTTTCTTATCGGATTTAAATCCCTGTTTCAGGACTGACCCAAGGTTGGCCACCAAGTCAGGCTGTACACGCCTTCTCCATGACTTTGCTGTAAGACTGGCAGGAGAGAACAATGGACATGTTTGGGGTTCTAAAGCTGAGTCAGACACAGTGTCTCCATGGCTAAATCCCTGCTGTGTACAAGTGACCATTCCTCCTTGTAAGTAAACCTGTGATACTGAGAAAGAAGCAACAGACAGAAAGGAGGAGGGCAGTTCCTTCCCCATCAAGGCTGACCCCACACCCCTGATGGCATCACTGTGGGACCATAGGTGTCTTGCTGTGACTTTCTTTTGGAATTGAAGGGAGATAATAATGTTGACCTACATCGCTGATACCTTTGACTACATACATGGGCCCCTTAGAGTTGTTTAAAAGTTATTTTAAAATGATCACTTAGTTACTAAATTATACCACCCCTGGCTGACTGCTGAAAGTAGTAGTGAAAAGGGCACTTGGGTTTTGGGACCTGAATGTCATTTGTGAGGTAGCTGTACCACAAACAGAGAAGTCCCTTACCAAGATGAAGGTCTATACCAGAGTTCCCTGAAACCTGGCCTTTCTTATCCATTCCAGTGAGCAACGTCATATACCAGTATTCTGAGGTGCTAGTCCATCCCAGAGGCTAGAGAATTTGACCTTTGTTTTAAGATTTCTCACAAACCTGTCATTTCTCAAAGACCTGTAATTAACTTAGTTAACTAATAATTTCTTAGTAAGTAAGCTTTGTTAATTTGGTTTCACTCATAGAAATGTCTGCCCATTGTCCACTCTCAAAATAACTACACTAAAACATGTGGCAATCATGTTAGATTTCAGTTAAGGGGACTTATTGTTCAACTTAAGTTCTAGACTATATAGTATGTCATACACATAAAACTGATTAAACAATAAAATCAACAAAGCTGCTTCATTTTCCTATTCATGTGTAACTTTTAATCATGAAAGTGATAATGAATATCGAAGGTATGGAAACACAGAAAGAAGCAGAAAGAAAACAATCATCTTTTATGTCTGAAATGGGAATAAGTGATGACCTTGAATTAGTAATTTCTCATCTACTTTTTGTAAATTTGTTAGTATTACTAAGCAGCTGAAGTCTAATGCCCCACAGAAAACAATCCTAAGCAGGTTAACTAATACCCCAGATGCCTAGTCTGCACTCTGCCCTTTGCCTATTCTCAAAATTACTATCTCAAGACACTCTGGAGCCAGGCGCATCAAAGCCCTGTAAGCAGGGCCCCTTGACTCAGTACAAAATCTAAGAATATCTGGGTCTGCTAGTCATGGAGAGCTTTAGAAAAAACTAGACTCAATCCCCTGAGGTTTTCTTACACAGGTTAGCTCACCTGAAATCACTATAGCAACAAAACTGTACAGAAATCCTTGGAATAAATCAACCCTGCCAAAGCAAGTGGAGACTGTGGCCCAAGGGCACATGTTACAACAGCAGCTTTGAGGTTGATTTTGTAGCAACTGCAGGTACAGTGAGGGAGAAATGCTTTCTGTGTCCTCAGGACAGAAGCAAAATGTCTACACTGAGAAACAAGACCACAGTATGAAATCACCTGAAACTGTGGCTTTTGTGACTATCTCCCAAAAGCAATCACCCTCAAGAGGAGACAGAAGGACTGATCAAGAAAAATTAACCAGCTTCTACCCAGAGTCAGACAGCAGTAAACTACTGTTATCTATGTCTTTCTACCAGCAATGAACCATACTTTCCTTTCTAGGAAAGCTATGAGTTTATTTTAAACCAACTACTGATTCTCACCGGATCTCTGCACTGATATAAATGGAAAGGGACTGGGCAGTAACCCAAGGCCCACATTTTCATTACAGTTTGAAGTGGACTACACAAGTCTGGCATCAGAAGATACAGACACTTAGCTAATGGCTCTACTTAAATCAGTTCTGTCCTCAGCTGGATGGGGTCAGCTCATGCTGGCTGATCACAGGCAATTCTTACCACCTCATCCCAACTGGGTATTAGACTAATCTGCTGAGAAAACAAGTATACAAAGGGAGGCTTCAGTTTTCTTCTGAGCAGCGAGCTGATAAACATCTATCAGCACACACTCTCTCATCCATTCACCCCACCTCCTAACCAGTCTTTATTGAAATCTAGCATCTGCTAGCTGGACCCTATGATGAGCCCTACAACTGCATGAATGACATACAGTCCGTGTTAAAAATGCTCAGTTCTCTCTAAAATGGCTGCGAACCAAGCAGCCATTTCCACCTTGAACCTGCTCCCTTCCCAGCAGAATGGAATGCCTGTGATGAAATCAGAACCTTAGGAGATTCCCGCAAGTTCTGTAAAGACGGTGAAGGGGACTGTTTGAGTGAAATGCAGAGTCAGTCTCTACAGGCTAAGCACACACTCGGCTTCTATGCTAGAGCCTCACCTCCCTGTCCTGCCCCAGCAGCACACACTCAGCTTCTATGCTAGCGCCCACCCCGCCCTGGACAGAAGCAGAGTAGCTAGCACACAAGCCGAGTATCTGAACATAGGAAGAACTGAGACATGGTTGATATGCATAACCCCGCAAAAGTCCACTTACTCAACAGTTTGTTGTGAAATTGCCTTCAGCCTGTAGTGATCTCAAGCAGGCACTACCATCACTGGATTTTTTTTTTTTTTTTTAATGTGGGCTCTAGGAATTGAACTCAGGTCCCTATGGCTGCAGGGTAAGCTCTTTACTGAGTTATTCCCCTAGTTCCCTTCGCACTGGGTTTTTGGGTGGAAACTGATTAATCATCAGAGACTTTTCCTTTCTAAGGCTAAGTTACCCCTACCAGCACTTCAGAGGTTATAAAGAAGAGTTTTCTACAGTTTCCAAGTGTTGGAACAGTTTTCTATTTTTTATAATTCACTTCTAACTAATTTCATTATGGTATGACTTTAGTCTTTAAAACCTTTCGAGGTTTGTTTTATGGTCTAGAGGTTTGTTTTATGGTCTAGAACGTAGGACACTTTCTGGTTTTGTTTTTGTTTTTCAAGGTAGGCTTTCTCTGGGTAGTCTCGCCCGTCCTGGAACTGGTTCTGCAGATGGGGCTGGGCTGAAACTTGGAGATCCATCTGCATCTGCTTTTAAGGGCTGGGACTAAAGGGATGTGCCATTACCTCTCAGGTTATCTTTAATCATCCACACCTTGTATAGACTGTTGATGCTCTAGCTAGTACATTAACTGTATGTCACCTCACAGTGTAATGGTGCGCTCCTACTTCAAATGAAATGCGGAAGTCTTGGTCATCATGTCCTTCCTTCCTCCTCAGTGATTTAAGATGTTTTCTCTGTGCATCCCTGGCACATCGCACGCCATACTTTTTGTTTCAACCCAACATAATTTTGTAAATTTGACAGGAAAAACTACTTTTACACATATTTTCATGCCACATAACCTATCTTTCCTTCTTTTATTATTACGATAACTTTCCAGACAGTATCTTCAGATAGGTCCAGGGGGACGTATCCTCCAGCTACCATCATGAAAGGGTGTCTTGACTTTAGACTCATTACTGAGAGTATGATCTCTGGCTGTGGAAGCTGGATTGACAGCTCTTTGAACACATGAAAAATATTTCGCTACTTTTCTGACTCTAGGGTTTCTCAGCAGAAATCAGTTTCTGGCTGAGCCTATTTTTCCTTTGTTTCAAGCATGCTTGTAATTGCTAACTGAAATACTTTCGGCACCTTTAAAATCTGTCAGGTAATTCTCACATCCCTGTCACCTTAGTGTTGGCTTGTCCTGATTTAGATTTTTCATTCAGTCTGAGATCATCCCGGCTTTTTGTATTGTGAGTGGTTTTTATTTGAAACCATTTTTGCATTATGTTATGAGAGTGAATTTCCCTCTTTATTTGGGCTTTTCATAACTGTACAAGAATGGGTTTCATTATAAAACATGCATGTATGTGTATTCTTTTTTCATATCCCCTCATCTCTTGTTTCCCTGCTTCCCCCCACTGGTTTGGTTTTTCTTCCCAAATGATTTTTCCATTCTCTCATTCTTTTTCTTTAATCTAGATTCGACATGTGAGAGAAAACATGTATGTCTTTCTGGATCTGGTTTATTTTGCTTATTCCTTTTTCCTGCAAACGATGTGATTTTACTCTTCTTTCATAATTTCACTGTGTATTTATACCACAGTGTAATCTTTGTATGCATGAGAATGGCCCCAGGCTCATATAGCTGAATACTTGGTCCCCTACCGATGGAACTGTTTGGGAAGAATTAGGAGGTGTGGCCTGGTGGGAGGAGGAGTGGGGTGGGTCTTTGAGGTTTCAACAGGCCATGCCAGTCTCAGTTATCACTCTTTTGCCTGTGGATATAGATCAAGATCTAAACTCTCAGCTTCTGCTCCAGCACTAAGCATGTCTGCCTGCTGCTATGCTCTCTGCCATGGTGGTCATGGATGCTGACATTATAAAACCCAAATAAACCCTTCTACAAGTCACCTTGGCAATACCTTATCACAGGCAACAGGAATAGCCTTTCTTTGGAGTGGAGAATACTGTGGCTGCCAGGTGGGACAGAAGTCCAGGTCTTCCTTGGGTCTGCGAACAGTTGGCAAGGAGGGCCACTTAAGTTTTCTTTGAAGTCCATAGAAACCACACTGCCAATAGGGAGGGAACACTACGCTAGAAGGCTTCCTCATGGCTTCACAGAGCAGATATCTGGGCTCCCAGCAAACCTTCTGGCAGGGCCAGGATGGACCCACATACTTTCTATGGCATTCAGTACAGTGGATGCTGTGCAAGATCTTACCTTGTTAGAATTTGCCTTCTGGCCAAGGCCTGGCTTTCCTGGAGCTTGATAGTTTCAGTTGGCCAGCTTCTTCGGCTTAGACTACATATAACAAAATGAAAACCCAGGAATTTAGCATTCCAAAAGAAAACATGTGACCTGAAGTCTCTGACCAGTCTTTTGTCTTCTCTGCATCTTTCATCAGTGTGGTTATGCATAAGCCCTAGAGGTTTAAGCTTTAAGTTAGAAAAACTAAATGGAAAACCATTCTACTTGGTCTCCCCAAAATGGAAGCCTCCCACTCAACTGTTCCTGTCACCTTAAAAGCTAAAAAAAAGGGGGAGTGGAGGGAGCAGGGGGCTAGGTCCCAATAAAGCTGTTGATATTCTTGCTATTATTATGAAGCATAAAAGATCTTTCTTAAAAAAAAAAAAAAAAACAACATTAAGCCTATAGCAACAGCACAGAATTTAAGAATGTATGTAAATAAGTATGAACTTTGTGATTTTGTTTCATTTTCTCTTTACATAAAGATATGCAATAGCTTTAAAAGTGGACTCTTCCCACTTGCATCTGGGCAGGAGCGTGGATGATAACAGCTGGCCATCTCACTGGCCAATTTCTGCTGTGTTTGTAATGGTGACGGCTGAGATACCATGGAGAGGGCTTGAAGGCAAAGTACATGGTAAAGCATTGTCAGCAAGCTATTTTTCACTGCACTGAGTCTTGTAGACATGTATTCACTGTACTTAGAAGGGACTTAAGTGCAGCCACCAAATACTCTAAGTGACTCATTTGCTGAAAACGCTCCTGTGGTTGTCTTTGTGATATGTTCAGGGTATGGGAACAATGACAGAGCGGAAACAAGAAAAGAATACTGTGTTCACAACAATTCTGGACAGCTCGCCAGGCACCATGGCACACATCTGTAATCCTAGCACTTGGGGAGGCAGCGGCAGGCAGGTCTCTGTGAGTTTGAGGCTAGCCTGGTCTACAAAGGGAGTCCAGTATAACCCAGGCTACACAGAGAAACCCTGCCTGGAAAAAACCAACCAACCAAACAAACAAAACAAATACTGAACAGTCCTTTCAAAACTTTGTGAACAACTCCACAGTGAAATACATAATTCATGAATGTTGCCTTAGATGGGAAACTGCCTGAATTGTTTGTTTTCCTGGGGATGGGGACATAACAGAGAAGGTAGACAAGCTCAAAGACTATTCTTTAAAAAATATATATATATATATTGAATTTATTATTTATTCATTAGTTTGTTGTTTGTTCGTTTATTTGCAACAGCGTCTTGCTAAGTAGAAGTAGCTCAGGCTGGCCTTAAAGTTGGCTTTAACATCTCTCTCACTTGTATTATGCACATTCATTTTCAACTTTGTAAACTTCACATTTCAAATAACTTTTCCATGCAGTGTCTGTGACCATCATGTTTGATGGCTGGAGTCTCCATGATCACCATCATTAATGGTTGCATGATGGTTCTTTGGAAGGGGTCATCCTATCATAATTCTCTAAGTGGTCCATAATTGCAACGTTTCTCTCTTATTAGTAACATAAATGTCAAGCCTTTTGTATAAAGTTTTCACCTACCCCTGTTTGGAGTTATTTTAAGGTTTGGTCTGGAAGGTAGAGTCATAGAATCAATGGTGACTATGACACATCCTTAGAAGTGCTAAATTCTTGAAGAGCTGCACAACTTAGAATACCAGTGAGGATGCCTGGGAACAGCAGGCATTCGCCACTGTGTAATCTTCACTGCCTTTGATTCTTTGATTCTTCTCTGATCTGCTTTACTTACTATAAGCTAATGAAATAATTGAGGAACAGAGGTAGGGAGGAAGCTCATTTGAAAATGTTCGTGCAAGGCAGGATGGCTGCTGGTATCATGGCGCCCCTGGTGGATAGCTGGAAGGAGGTGAGACTGACAGCTAATGGCATCCGTAAAATTATTTTTACTGTTAATGCATTGTACTTGGGCTACATAACAAGCAAAATTGGCTTTTCAGAACTAACCCTTCGAGGCTAACCTTATGAGACAGTGTCTATGGGAGCCAAGGCAGCCACTAAAGAACAAACAGAAGTCAGACAATATTAAAACAGCAACAACAACAACAACAAAAATAGCCTGTATCTTGGAGAGAAAGCCCTGAGGAAGATATCAAGGCCTACAGAAGAGTAGTCTCTGTGCTGACACAGGGACAATTCTTGTTGCCTGACACAAGGACAGCAGCTCCTGTGAGTGGCTCCCTGGCTGCTCCTCATCCTCAGTCTGCTCGCTGACTTTCTACCATGATATCTAGACCTGGTAACTCAAAAGCTCACATGCTATGTGGCATTCTGCCACAAAACCTAGTATTATATGTTTGGAAACATGCATTCCAAACTATCTTTAGAAACACTGGCTTGGCAGCTCGAGGCTCTCCGTCCCCTCAGCCTCTCCATTATGAGCCTTGCAGAACTGGGAAATCCTAGAGTCATGGCAAGCTGTGTGTTCTGGAGAGTCCCAGCCTCACAGCAGAGCTTGTTAGAGCACACATCACGGAGGAAATGATTCTCTGTATGGCTGTTTCAGTGGCATATATCACAAGGGCACTCCTCTGTGTAAATATTATTACCATCTGGTAGGATTCCTGATTTGTTCCTTTTCCCAGGCACTTGTTTCCCCTGATGGACTTCAGAAAAGGCTGCACTCATTGGTAACCTCGGGCTGGTAAGTGTTTGACTGTAGCTAGTTCTTCTGACCACACCCACTAAATGTAAAGCCATTACATAACCACTAATCAATGCCTGATGAAAAGGGAATAGAATCAAAAAGGACCAGATTGAATTCCTAACAACACTGACACCCAACACAAGAGTAAGGTTTGCTGATTTACATCTGTTCTTACTGGTGATGTAAATACTAGAAATTATAGAGGATCTGAACAGAAAAACGCTGTGTGGCTGCTTCTGGTGTCAGGTTTGAAGGTGATGTTGTAAACTGTACACGTGTTTGCGTAGTGACACTTAAGTCTCTGTATTAACCATCAGGGAACAGAAGTCCATAGTAACCTAAAAGTTCATAATGTTCCAGTTTCGTTACACACACGTTTTCATGTGATCCTTACAGCACCGTTTATGGTGGAAGACCACTGCAAGGAGGGGCTCAATGATCTAGCCGAGAACCCAGGGTTTTATTTAGAGGCTCTGTCCTTAACCATTGCGCCACACTGTCTCTCTCAGTGTGTCTCTCTGACTTAAAGATGCTGGATATGTGGAGCCAGAACAGCGCACTCAGAGACCTTAGAGTATGCAGAAGGCCCAGAGGGTCACACACAACACAAAAGAGCACCAGACTTCTTCCGGGAAGCTCAGCACTGAAACGGGCTCGGACATATGCCTACACATTAGGAGAGTGTAATGGTAGGAGCATGTAATGACCGTGTAGGCCCAGGCTTCTAGGAGGAAGGCTTGTGTGCACAGGCTCAGGGAGAAGGCAGGAGCTGCCAGGGCGTACAGAGCAACGTGGCCAGAGGGAAGAAGCAGGGGACAGAAATGACAGTGCTGGCGACGTGTCAGCCCCAATTCCTGGCTCAGAGATACATTCTAACATTTTGCAAGTGGGAATACATCATAAATGTGTAAGTAAGGGATTTCCATGGCAGAATGAAACCAAAATGGCACAAGCGGGACTAGAAATGAAGACACAAAAATCTTATGACTTGGAATTGGATAGACTATTAGGCTAGAGAGTAATGATTACAAGCTGTATGGTGGCCCCAAAAGATACGTTCATAACCTAATCCCCAAACCTGTAATAACCTTATTTGGAAAAGGGTTTTTGCTGATCTTGAGCAATCCACGAGAAGCATCCTTAGAGAGGGAAGGTAGAGGGCGCTGTGGGATGAAGCAGGAGGTGGCAGTATGACACCCCCCCCCCCATCAGCCTCAGAGTGTGGAGACAGGCCTGGGACTGGAAGGGAGAACAGGACTTTGAACTCCTGATTTGTGGGAGAACAAATTCCTGTTGATTCCACCAGTATATCATATTCTGTTAACAGCAGTCCAAAGAAACTAACGTGACCTTCTCTCAATAATCTGGAGAGCTGTGACCCTGACCACACAGTGGAGACAACACTGCACCAAGACTGAAAGGCTGGACCATGGCCAGGAAAGCAGCGCAGCACTGCCTTTCCCGGGTCCTGGGGTCACTCTCACGGCTCTCAGTGCTTCGTCCAGGTGAGTTTCCCCGAGTTTGCTTAGCATGCATATTCTTGAAGCACGGCTCCAGAGATTCTGAGGGTGTCACCTGGGGTAGGGCTCAGGGACCCAAGTAAGCCAAACCTGCTTCTGTGGGTGATGCTCTAACTGGGCGGCCTTTTCTCTAAAGCTACTGGAGCAGAAACAGCCCCTGGCAACAAAGAAACACAAGGCTTGGTTTCACTGAACTTTTTTTGCCACATGCTGAAATTTGAATTTCAGTATTAGTCCTCTTTTGATTTCCGGCTAACCTTTTAACAACTAAGAGCGCCATGCAAGGTGACGCATATTTTTAGTCTCAGCGGTCGGGGGATCTCCTTGAGTTCAAGGCCAGCCTGGCGTACAGAGAGTGTTCTAGGCTAGCCTCGGCTACATCTACATAGTGAAACCATGTCTCAAAATCAAACACAAACAATTTAGAAAAACAGGTGGTAAATCTAGATTTGGGCCACAGGTCACAGTACGTCAGCCTGAGTGTTCAAATGCTGCTGTTTACAAATCACAGCTTCCAATGGAGAACTGTTTTTTGTTTCTTTGTTGTTGTTGTTTTTTTTTTTTTTTCACACCAGTGCCTGTGTAAGAAGAAAGAGCGAACATCAGAGGCTCAGGATAACCTCCAGCACACCTGCACTTCTGTCCAAAAGAACAGCCCAGCGCACGTGAGAGTGAGTGGGGCTCTCTGGGCACTCTGAACATTTGACACAAACCAAGGACGATCGTGCCAGACAGCAATGGGCACACATATTAATAGACTGTGGTCCAGATGAGAATGCATGGCTTCCATTAGTCACACCCGACTCTCAATGAAAAGGGGACAGTGACAGAAGGAGTTTCCAATCAATGAGTCCTTAAAATGTTTTCAGCTTGTTAGATCTTATTAACAACATACGACTTTTATGTTCAACTGTGAGCTGTGACCCAGAATATTAGGTACTGACAGTGGACAGTGGACTTCTCCATCCCTGGGGAATGACCCGTCTCCTTTCTTTATCTCTAGCTGTGAGCTAGAGCTGAGCTACATCTGTCAGAAGACTTGTAGGCCTGTGTAGAGGCACTTCCATGTAGCTGTCACAGAACGAAGATCAGGAGGACTGTAACACGCTGTTACTCTGGGCTCCAAATAACAAGATGAAATTTAACTAGGATGAATGGAACTGTCTGCATCCAAAGAGATTCAATAAACATCCAAAGAGAGTCAATAAAAGCGCGAGTGGGAAGTGAGAGAGGCTTTGCTGCATGAGGCAGCAGTTCCTAGGTTAGAGGCCTCAGGGATACTTGAGGCCTCTGTGCTAGTGAGATGAAGCTGATGAAGGGCTTTGATGCCATCACACCATTCGGTCGAATTCAAGTCCATCCCATTCTTCCTCGGTAAAGTTATACGCACAGTCCTTCGGTAGCCTGGGCATTGCATTGTTAAAGTAGGACATACAGATGATACACATTTTATAGTAGGAATGTAACCAGAAGAGGAGTATCAGAGTAAAAAAAACAGCCTGAAAAACAGTTGTCCGGTTTGTTGTTGTCTGCATGGAAAAGATGGGGAATAAGAAAGGACCAGGGTAAGAAAGAGCCTGAAAAATGTTTTTCTTTTTGAGAGGGACGAGGAAGAGTATAGGAAATTGAACCCATATCCTTGTACATGCTAGCCAATAATCTACTACTGAGTTACATCCAAGCCCTCTTTGTGTGTGTGTGTGTGTGTGAGAGAGAGAGAGAGAGAGAGAGCATGTGTGAGCATGCTGTTGTTCATACATACATGTGGAGGCTAGAGGGAGATGCAAAGAGTCCTCTTTTGTCACGCCCTATGACATCTTCTGAGACAAGGTTTCTCCATGCGCCTGCTGTTTACTGATTCTAGAGCACTAGATGTCTCCGACACTGCAGGGACAGGGACCCTCCCATCGCTGCCTTCCCAGTGCTACGACTCCAGGTGTGTGGCATCATGCCCATTCTTCTGTATTTGTGCAGGAAGAGAGTATCTTCCTAAGCGGCCCAGGCAGGGTGTGAACGTGAGATCCTCCTGTCTCAGTTTTCTGAGGAGCTTGTGCCCCAGGCTCCACTGGGAAAGTGGGTTCCACCAAGACGACCTACAGGAGCTGGGCCTACAGGAGCTGGGCCGTTAGCACTGTTTGGAACAGGAACTCGGAAATGAGTGAAAAAGCACGTTTTGAAGATGAAACTACAAAAGGCAAAGCACCATGGGCCAAGCCGTGCTGCACAGGCACTTAAATGGCCGGACACTGGACATGGAGGTCAGTTTCAGTGTGTACACACCTGTAAAACAGCTGTCTGCATACAAACCCCTTTTGAATGAAGATTTCTAGGGGCCAAGTTGCACACGGCTCTCTCTGGACAACCTTCGGTGTCTCCTAACAGCCCATTGTTGCTTGCACACTGTTCTGCAGGGTTATATACTAGCCCTCCTTTCTTCAGTCTCCAAGGACTGTGCAGTCTGAAGATATCGTTCAGACTACACTGAATCCCCTGCTGGTTCAGGGAGGATATGACAGTTGTATTTGAATATCTGAGTACCTTGAACGAACTGTTTGTGTTATATGCAAGACAATCTGAAGGTTAAAAAAACATATGAAAATCAGAACTTTATTTGAAAAAAAGAATGGGACGGTCCTCAAACTTCATAAATAGGTTCTGTTTAATCAGCAGGTGTGCGCAGGGAATGGACTGCTACCTGCCGGGCCCGGATGCGGGGATGCCCATTACCACACTGGACTCTCTCATCTCCTTATCGCCTGAGACACAGTCCTAGCCTGTAACAGGTACTGTAGCAGCCACTCTATAAAAACAGTGTAATATGCACATAGCCCTAAGAGTTAGAAAAGAGTCAGACTTCTAATTATCACAGGAAGAGGGTACATCTTCAGGAAGCCACATGAATGATGAGATACAGTAACAAAACCCACCCAGGAATGACAGAGGCTAGCTTTCATTGAAGGCGTTGACTGGAGGAGAAGAGGATAATGTACAACTTAATTTCTAAAATTATGGCAAATACCCGAACCACTGCAATAACGGCACGTGGAGCAAAGCTTCCCGGCACTGTTGCACAGCCACTGCGCCTGTGTGCTGGTGCACAGGACAGGGAGCTTCCGGGATGGCATCCAAGGAAACCAGGCCACGTCCAGCAGCTCTCCAGAAACATTGCCAGGCTCTCTGCTCACCTCCTCCTCTCCCCCCAAACTCCTCCATGGTGCTCCTCTCCACCCCAGCAGGTGGCCCAGTCATGTCACCAGTATGCCCTTAACTCCGTCAGCATTCAACAGAAGCCATGACACAAAACCGCACAGTAAACAGAGAGCAAGAGGGCCGCCTCCGCTGATCCACCAGCAGGGCTGGTCGCTGACCTACTGGCTGGCCAGGTAAAGGCATTGACTGCACAAGCCTTTCAACCACAGCTCAGCCATGAGAGCCTCATGAGGGAGAGAATCAACTTACAAAGTTGTCCTCTGATCTCCACACAGCATACGCACATACACCCATATAATCATAAACAGCATTTAAAAATACACACAGTTGTGCATCATGTGTCTGGAAGCACATTTTCCACCTTACCTGGAGTTTATAATCTATGCAGAGTGAAACCATTCAAAACTTAAACTACATACATATTGTTGTATATATGATACATATGTTCGCTGAGCCACCGAGTTCGGCCGATTTGATTTCTCAATTTTTCTTGGTGTGATTTTAAATTTTAAGAAGATTTCTACTTGTTTTCAAATTTCATCCCTTGATGGTGTGTTTTCTTTGATTATTGAGAATCAGTTCGCTCTCCTTTCCGCTCACCGCTGGGGTCTGAGGCACAAAACAAACCTAGGTTCCTCAGTTCATACTGGAGTGTTGCCACTATGAAATCCTGACAGCACGGCCAGGTGCCACAGGAGACACAAGGAAGACGCTGTGTTCCTAGAGGCAACCTTGTACAGAACCCTGAGCCCAGCGGAGTCGACATCATCAAGTGTCCACTCGGCTGGCAGGCAGCAGATATCTGCCACACTGCAGCCAGAGTGCCGGGCGGCCTCTTCTCTCCCGGGGCTGCAAGAGTGTCTGCAGATTTCAAATTCACAGCCTCAGGCAGCATGAGTTTATGACACGTTTTATTAATTTATTTGTTTTTATGTGCATTGGTGCTTTGCTTACATGCATGTCTGCGTGAGGTGTCAGATCCTGGAGTTACAGATAGTTGTGAGCTGCCATGTGGGTGCTGGGAACTGAGCCTCTGGAAGGGCAGCCAGTGCTCTTAACCTCGGAGCCAGCTCTCCAGCCCCAACACATTTTATCTTTATTAATAAAACTCCATGCACGAGAACCAGAATTTTGCGAAATGTGTGATAACATGATAAAAACCATGTTGGAACAATTAAAGTAATTGAATATTTTCATAGACAACCACACACTTAGAACTTACCGTAGCTAGTAAATGTTGGGATTGGCTAAGACACCTCTCCTTTTAGGATATAAAATATGCAATTCTTTTGTTCTGTTTGCCTTTTTAATCAGTGTGCATGTATGTGTGTGTGTGCGTGCGCATACTTGTCCATGGTGAGACTACATACATGTTCCTTCCAGTGTGTGGAGGTCAGAGGTTCATACTGGGCTTTTCCCTGTCACTATCCACCTTAATATTTTGTTATTGCTGCTGCTATGGTCTGGGTTTTGTTTGTTTTGCTTTTGTTTTTGAAGCATTCTCATATGTAGGCTGGTTGGCTTGTGTGCAGGCTGGTCTTATGACAACTTGACATATGCTCTAGTTATCTGAGGGGAGGGAGCTTCATCTGAGAGATTGCCTATAAAATCCAGCTGTAGGCAACCCTGTAGGGCATTTTCCTAATCAGTGATGTGAGAGGACCCAGCCCATTGCAGTGGTGAAACCCCGGGGCTGGTGGTCCTGGGTGCTGTAAGAAAGCAGGCCGAGCAAGCCATGGGGAGCAAGCCAGTGAGCAGCACCCCTCGATGGCCTCTGCATCAGCTCCTGCCGCTAGGCTCCTGCCCGACTTCCTTCAGTGATGAATAGCATGGAAGCTTACCCCCAACACACCCTTTCCCCAACAGGTTACTTTGGTCATGGAGTTTCATCACAATAACAGAAACCCCAAGTCAGACAGCTTGGAACTCATTATACAGACCTGGCTAACTTCAATCTGAGGGAACCACCCGCTTCTGCCTCCCAGGGGGAGTGATTAAAGAAGTGAGCCACCATGACTTCCCCTTCACTTTTGAGACTACGTGCTCTCTATAAAGATGGAGCTCACTGATTAGCTAACCTGGCTGGCACTCAACTCAGCCTTCCATGCACTGCCATGGGAGTGGCCAAGGGACAATTTTGTCCAATGGGATGTCATGGGAAGAAAGCGAAAAGCAAGGCAGGGAAATCTTCTAATGGGCAAAGAACACTGGTCTTCTGTTCTTTGTCTCTCGTTGGCTCAGCCTGGGAAAAGTGTGACGCTGGAAGCTGCAGGGAGGCCCCAGTCCCCAGGAATGCCTGTCACGTTGAAAGTCACACAGAGGGGGTAAGTCATGGGCTTGTGACACCTTGGAACTGCCACAGAAACTATGAAGTTGCTGAAGACTTTGTTGTGTGGGGAAAAACAATAACGAAGCAACCCTAGGCTCCTAAGCGTCATTGGTCAGTGCACACAGCAACCTTCAGTCTCCAGCCTACAACATCCATCCGAACAGTTCTAACCGGTAAAAGCAGCACTGATCTCTTTAAGATTTCAAAACGCCGATACGAATCATGCCTGTGTCATATACCACCCATTTGTACCCATTCCTTCCAGCACAGTTTCATAAGGACTTGCACTCTGAAACAATGTTGTGAGGGTTTGGATAGGTATGTACCCCTAAAAGCAGGCCAGGCTGCTCAGTCAGAGAGCCCTAGGGATCTGATCTCCTCGTACCACTATACCCAGCTTTCCTTTTTATTATGTGAGTTTTGCAGATCAAACTCACTTCACTGAACAGGCCAAGTACTGACCGAACAAGTTAAGTACTGACAAAGCTGTCTCCCCAGCCCTGTCTTTATTCTGGAAGTAGGGTCTGGCTATGTAGCCCTTCAAATCTGTGGTTCTTCTGACTGCTGGGACAAGAGGTGTGCATCACCATATCTGGTTTTACACTATGGGAGGAGTCCAGAGAGTTAAAAGTTGAATGTTCCTGCGAACGTAAATGGTGGCTGTCCTGACAGAAGAGAAGACCACGGTTTGGGGGCAGCCACACTAGGCAGAGCAGATGCTGGGTGGGAACAGTGGTTGAAAGCAAGACTGGAGGATGCTCGGAAACACACATACACCCGCGCGTACACATGCATGCGTCCACGTACACACACCCACATGTGCATGGGGTCAGGGGAGGTAAATCTTGGCAATCACCCTGAGACACTAGTGAGCGGCTGACCCCGAAGAGCCAGCAAGCTCTCAGAGAGAAAGAACACAGAAGGCAGAAATCTGGGATACCTCTATCTCATGTGGGAACAAGGACACTGAAAAGAACGGGCTCAAGAACATGAAAGGCAGTAGACTCAGGACGGGGGGGGGGGTATGTGATGCAGGCCCGATTCCTATGAGGCATTTTGAAATCTTAAAGAGGATCAGGGCTGTTTTTACTGGTTAGAACTTGTTTGGGTGGAGGTTGTAGAATGGAGACTGAAGGCAGCTGCGTGCACTGACCAATGAGGCCTATAAGCCTAGGGTTGCTTCGCTAGTGTTTAATGGCTTAAATGAACAACAACAAAAATTCATCAGCTCCTCTGAACTGCTGAAGGGAAAGCAAAATTAACAAATTCTGGAAACCAACTGGACAGCATCGTTTTTTGAGTTTCAGCTTTAAGATGGTCCGTGGGGCGGCACACTGAAAAGGACTCCAGCGGCTCCTGCTCCCTGGTACTCTCCCTGAGTGTGGAGGGACAGGATGTCAACACTTTGCTCAGGTACAAAGGAATAACACTTTCATCTACCCAGCAGACATACCATGGCAGCATAAACACACAGGAGCAGGAGATTCCTCTTGTTGACTTTGCTGAAACAAAATGGCATATTCAAAGGCCACACGGCAAGGGACTGAGAGCTCCCGAAAGCCAACAGTGTCCTAATGGAGGCCCTACATCCAGGAGCTCTTCGGGAGAGGATTCTGCAACAAGGATAGGTTTAGAAGCAGATCCTTTCACTGGGCTCTCTGATTAAGAATTTAACCTGGCCAGCACTGCAACTGCATGCCAGAGAAACATCTTGACCCAGAACACCCGAAGTGGCCATGCCCAGATTCCTGGCCCATCAAACACTGACATGTTTGCTTTAGTGCAATAGGTGTGGAGTAATTTGTTTTATGTGTGTGTGTGTGTGTGTGTGTGTATGGTATGTGTAGGTGTGTGTGTGTAGGTGTGTGTGTGTGTGTGTGTGTGTGTGTGTGTATGATTTAGTTAGAGTGATATTTGTAATAACAATAGGAATGAAAATAGAAAACTGAGATATTTCTTAAACACACAGTGACATACACACACGATATAAATCTTTATCCATTAAAACTATATCCTAGAGTGTAGACAGATATTCACAACATACGTTCAGGTACAGTGATTATGCTTTTAAAATCTCAAGGCATATAACCAATCATGTAGCCATCCAAATACAAATGAATAATTGAGATCAAGGGATTACGGCAGTCATCATTTAATGATTTGGCTCCTTTTGTTACCTTCCTTCTGCTTATCTGTATTCGCCAATTGTTTAAAATAAGCATATTCCGTTATGACGAAAAATTAAATGCGTGAAGGATAACAAGAGAGTGTGGTGGGGGATCCCCACAACTCCAAATGCCACCACACACTAACCGAATTTTATCCACGCACGTCATTGCTTGACTCCTGTGTGCTGGGGAAAAGCACAAACAAAACAAAAGGGAGAAGACATATTTGAAGTGATCTGCCAGAGAGTCCCTGGCTACCTCACATAACACAGCACCACCTCATCCTTAGGAGGAGGGCAAGCGATTTATTTCTTCCTGCGAAAACACACTGGATCATATTTGACATACATGACCAGCCGCTTTAAAACACTGTAGAACATCTATGGTCCCACATGGAATGGAACCACTGCGTGGACAATTTCTAGAGTTGTCCTGCTAGGCTCAGGTGTCCCGCTAGGGCGGCGGCCGGCACATCAGTCTCATAAATTTGCATACTCATCACAAATAACGAGAAAACTCAGGTAACAAAGTTACACAGATGAGAATTCCGAAGCAGTGAAAGCAACTATGTGCTACACACTGTAGGGGAGAGAAGTGCATTATTTAAGGGGATTTTAGTACATTTTGACTTTCTGCCTGGCTAATCTATTTCTTAGGAACACACAAGCCTTGGACTGGGAAGATGGCATAACACTTGAGGACTTGAGGATTGGAATTTGGACTCCCACAGCCTACATAAAAGGTAGGCATGGCAGCCTGTCTGTGAGCTAACTGGCTAAACTAGACAAACTCTGGTTTCAACTGAAAGACCCCGACTGAGCTCAATCAAGTGGAGAACAACTAGAAGACAATGGGTGTGAAGTCTGGGTCTCCACACACACGCGCATACACCTGAATGCATGTATACACACCTCTGCCTACCCACATGCAAAACTGCGCAAACACATGCACACCACATAGAAACAGAAAGAGTAAAGAACATAGCTTTCAGTTCTGCTGGCTCTACGAAGAAATACGGCCTTTGCACCAATCACTTGCAGTTTGACTTTAATGACAATTAGGTGAAAAGAACAACTAGCTCAAGATGATGGCTGGCGAAACTGCAGTTCATCTTGTGACTTAACATACCAAACACCTCTCCGAGAAACAAAGACACCCTCCCCCTCAGCGTCCCCCTTCCCGGCATAAAACACCCGCTAGAAGATCCATCAAGCCTCTTTTAAATGGCAAGATAAAAAGTGAGTTTAGCTGCTCGGTGTGTCTAATGTATTTCCAGGGAGGAAGCAGTACAACATGAAAATCCAGTCCTTACAATGAGAGAATCCAACAATAACATGCTTTGCAAACAAACACAGTTCATTGCTGGTTCTGTTTGTTTAGACACACCCAAACTGTGCCAGGGAGGAAAGCAAGCCACGGATGGTGGGTGTGTAGAAAGAGGAACATACAAACTAACTTTTCTCGCCTGTTGGAGGGAAGGCCTAGAGTTATTTTCCTCAGCTTCCTTCTGTTGTCCCATGAGTGGGATCCTGGGAAACTTTTTCCGCACGAGCCCTATGAAAAGGAAAGTGAAAAGGCCAGAGTAGGCATATATTACATGCAAAGCATCAAACAGCATCAGCTATGGACCAAGCAGCTAATACAAGAGCCAACACGGACATTTCACATCCAAGTTACAGCACCTGGTGGGGGTGAGAGGCAAGCAATAACATGAGTCTGCTCCTGACAGGCGATGAGTGACAGACTCTCCTGCCACAGTGATGTGGGGACTCTCTCACCATGCCCTGACTCCACTCCAAGGAGAGCCTACGTGAAGAGCCTCTGAAGAACAGCCCAGATGGCCCGCACCTGGCCGAGAGATGGCCGTACGACAGGACGCCCCTTGGGCTTTTGGAAAGAGTGGTTTTGTTGTCTTGTTTAAATGCTCTCTGTGCTGTTTTAATGGCACTGAATAAAAACCACATCGTAACTTGTAAATTTTAGATATAAAATGAGAAACATAACGCAAGGGGTTATATAAATCAGCCTGAGACCAATTAAAATACTTAGACTGCCATTCAAAACCAAGGCACAGAACGTAAGGAGTGCGTGTGTGGTTCTGTTTTAATAATGGAAGCCTGTAGGAGGGCTTTATTTCTCCAAAGGACTAGCCAAATGCACCCAGCACTGACTGGAACATGGAAAATACAATTTTACATTATGTTAACCTAAAGAACGAAGTGAAGTGTCACCCAAGACTGTCTGATCCAGTCAGGTCGATGTGAGGTCAGACTGTGCTGTCTGCAGAGTTCTCTGAGGGAGATAAGCGTGTGCAGCTAGTGGAAGAATGGAATTATCGCCAGCTGTCGCCCCACTGCTGAAGGACAAACAGGAAGTTAGCCGGTGGTTCTCAGTGACGGTACGTTGGCCTTGAACGCAAGCAGGCACCCTCGAGACTATTGGTGCAACCCAAAGTGGCCTCCAAATGCCCCTGTGGGCAGAGCAGGGTGCGGTGGTGGTGCTGACAGTATCACCCTGGGAACCCCTCATTCTGGCTGTTATAGAATGTATGCTCTCTGAATGGAAAGCTGCATCATTATGCTGCTTAGAAAAACTGGCCCCCAGCTGGTGTCATCATTTCAACTTGAGAAACGTTATTTGTGAGTGATTTCACTTTATAAAGAGGACCAAGTCCTGGAGAGTCAAGACTTGAACGTAAAACTAGATACCATCTTTTCACTGTAGCTTTGTTACCGCTTTGCTTTTTCATGAGTTCTTTTTCATGGCTTCTTCTTTATTGATATTACACATATATTGGGCATGTTTCTAAATGTACAACTAACATGTTTCTAAACACATAACAAGTATAATGCTTCCTGTATGCATGTTTTCAGGGAGATGAAATTCTTCAGATTAAGCATCCAAAAGGCAAACCTTACTTCTGATTACGTCAACAGCTCTGGGGTTTTCCTGCGTGGCCGGACAGCCATGAAAACAGACTTGATTTCATTTGTAACAGTTCTACCTGGCCCAAAGATTCTCACGAGGCTCTCAGACACCTGCACATAGCAATGTTCCATTCCACACTAGCCTTCAGTCTGTGACTGGCCTTCCAGCTTTGATCCGTTGCCGTCGTCACTGTCACCTTCAAACAGCTCGGCTGCGTTCTGACTGCAGACAAGTGGCCTTCTCAGTGGAAAAATACCATGAGACAGGTGGCAGGCTTCCTGGGCTGAGGCGACTGAGCACATCAGCAGAGAAAGTCATGCACAATGAATGCTAAGTGCTGCCTCGTGAATGACAATGTGGTAACATTTGAAAAAAAAGAAAAAAAAAAAACAGCTTCTAGAAAATGTTTGAGTCTATTATTCAAACCTAAACTTTAAGCCTTCTTTCACGCCAGTTTTCCCATCTTTTAAAGAAAGGGGACAAAGCAGATGACTTTCAAGATGCTCACCAAGCTCTTTTCTCTGAGATCTAAATTCGGCTTTGGCACAGCATTGCAAGTGGCACACTCAGCTCTGTCAGGGCACACAGCATTTCCACAACACACCTCCCAAACACCACAGAGTCCCATTGCCCTTACAGCCCAACGCACTGGAAATGATTAAATAACTCGGGGCTTGGGAAGGAAAAAGAAAAACATCTAAACATCAAAGTTTCTGTTTACCATTTCTGTTCTTAGAAATTTTTCCCTTCATCCTCCCACAAAGACTGGGTTCTCTGAAGCTAATGGAGTTTGAATAATATGGAGACAAAGCCCCCATATTCAACCACCAATACAGGAGAATGAAGCAATTATGCCTGATGCTGACACAAGGTAACAGGGCTGACACCTAACAGAGCAACAACCTACCCTGCAAAGACACTGAGTCACTCTAAATGTAGCATTTGTTGGACACTATGTGTACACAAATCAATCTCATTCTTGGACAGTTCCCCACGCTTCAAGAACTGACACAGAAACTTCATGCTACAGCTTTGCTAAGCAATCAAGCAAACTTCCAAACTGGTGCTTTCATGTCTGAGAGCAAATGAAGCCAGTATTAGCTCAGCTTAATTGGGCATGTCTCCACAGCAAGTGCAAGCACCAAAACTCCAATATAGTAACATCCTTCCACTCTCAAAGATGGCAACCCAAGGGTGACTCAGTGCCAAACACTGAGCCCCAAGACACCACACATATCAATGACAAGCTATGGAAAGCCTGTTCCTTGGCAGATGTTTTAGCCTGGCCTCCTGCCTGTCCAGAGCATAGAGGGAAATCCTGGGGCCCACCCTCTGGTGTTCTATGGACTACTGTTTGTCCCTACTGTGTGAAGTCTGTCATACAAAAGACGAATGAGACAGGAGACACTCAAAGTCACTTGTGCTGGCCAAGGATTTAGTTTATCTGAGTAAACACTTCTCCAGTGAGAGGAGTTGTTTTGTTAAACAATGAGGGCGAAATACGGATTTTAAATATAGAAGGTCTTGGCCAGCACATCACAACTGTTATTTCTACATGGACATCCAACAGATATCTCAAATTAACCACACAATAAAAAGATCTGGCTCACTGACAAGCCAACATTTAGAGCGGAAAACACACGAGCTAGTTCAGCTACTAGGGGTGAGTCCTGCTTTGTGTATTTTTCATTCTCAGAGTAGTTGAGGCACACACAAAAAAACCCTAATTACTGATGCCTCTTTTTATATTTACTACATAGATACGCTGACCATATACACGGACTAATTTTGTAACTCAAGGAGCAAACACCAAGAAAACAGGTGCACATTTTTAAATATGGCAAAGGCTTTTGCTTTTGTTTGTGTGTCTGGATGTACGCATGTGAGAGGGTGATATATTTGCACACATCTCTATATGCATGGAGCAGAGGAAGATGTTGGGCGTCCGTGGATATTCTCCATTTTTCTCCCTTAAGACACATCTCTCAGGCAGGTTCTTTGACCTCCCCACCCCCAAGGGAGGAGCAGTCCTGCTAGGCCACAGAGGAGGACTTTGCAGCCAGTCCTGAAGATACCTGATAAAACAGGGTCAGATGAAAGGGGAGGAGGTCCTCCCCAATCAGTGGACTTGGAAAGGGGCAGGGAGGAGATGAGGGAGGAAGGGTGGAATTGGGAGGGAATAAGGGAGGAGGATATAGCTGAGATACAGAGTTAATAAAATGTAACTAATAATAAAAATAAAAAATAAAAAAAAAAAGACATGTTCTCTCATGGAACCTGAGGCTAGGCTGGCAGACAGCAAGCCACTGAGATCTTCCTATCTCCCTCTCCCACGAGCTAAGGTCACAGGTACATACATGTATCTGTTTTTTATGCAACTGCTGAGATTCAAACTCATGTGCTCATACTTGCAGAGTATGTGTTCCTGACACCCACCTCCCCTCCGATTTTTAATCTTCTGATTTGTTTGTTTTTCGAGATAGGGTTTCTCTGTGTAGCCTTGGCTGTCTTAGACTCACTTTGTGAACCGGGCTGGCCTGGACCTCACAGGGATCTGCCTGCCTCTGCCTCTGCCTCTGCCTCTGCCTCTGCCTCTGCCTCTGCC
>NW_026587216.1:17792764-17804433 GCF_907164565.1 Psammomys obesus | reverse complement strand
CCTCTGCCTCTGCCTCTGCCTCTGCCTCTGCCTCTGCCTCTGCCTCTCCGAGGGCTGGGATTACAGGTGTGGGCCACCACGCCCAGCTCGTTTTTTTTGTTTGTTTGTTTGTTTGTTTTGTTTTGTTTTTTTGTTTTTGTTTTTGTTTTTTTTTTAAGACTGGGAAAAGTCTTCCCAAATTTGAAAGAATCAAGCCCAAACCGTTCTTGCTACCCAGGCTGATTACAACAGGAAACCCAGGGCATGTCACCGGCTTTGGACTCACAGCACTGTGGGGAAGGAGACCTGGTGGTGAACTACAGCACAGCCAGGCGTGGCTGAGACTGGGAAGTGTCCTTCCCCACGGATCCGGATGACACACAGTCAGATTCCTTAGGACCAAAGAGCAGCAGGGCCATGCAGTGAACCTCTCCTGACCACCAGTTCTATTTCCTAAGTGCTCAGATGTAGACACACTCTTCAAACGCTCTTAGTCTCTGAAATTACATCTCTCTGCAACTGCAAATGGATTTGCTCCTTTTTTTAGGTTGTGAATTGTTTGTTGTTTATACTGTTTGCAAAGAAAGGTGGTGCTATTAACCGAACTTGAGGCAGAGCTGAGGTCTGCCACCATTCCTGCCACTGCCCCATGCTCTCTTGAGCTTCTGTTCTGATTAAGTTTCCTCGTTTGGATTTCTACAGTGTCTAACTGTTCTTTTGCTTTTCATACCTGCCTATTCTTCCTCCCCACCTTCTCATCCCCACAGGATGCCAATCAAACATTAGCACCTAAATAGTTACCACTACCTAAAGATAAACATCAGGTTCTCTAGGTACCCCAAGTTAATGTTAATTCTCAAACCTAATCCCTTAATTCCTCAGCTGAATGCTACCATAAATGAACCCTCCCACCCCAAACAACAGGGAAGCTAATACATAAAGGATACAGTAACAACTAAAGCCGGTAAACTAATAAAGCCCTTGAACACAGGAGTCTGGAGTTTTCTATACTTGATATATTTGTTGCATTTCCCAGTTTGAAAGTCATATGCAGTAACTACCTTTTCTTACTGCTGTATACGAAGAAAAAGCATAAACAGATGCCTTAGTTTCAGCCTGAAATATGTGTACTTCTGTAGGGTCACCGCAATGAGGACCACAGTGGGGACCACAGGGTACATGGTAACTAAAGAAGTTCTCTCAAGCCAAGAAATGGAGCTGCTCTAAGGTATTTTAGAACCAGAACTAGGGTGGGACCTGCTTAAGCTGGAATTTAAGCCGCTTTGTGACAAGTAAATATCACCTGTGAGGGGCCACACCGGAGGCTGCTGAAGACTCCCAACTAAGGCTATTTAATTCCGAGCTACACTGCTACCACAGTCATCACTAGCCACACATGGCACTGATCACTTGAGAGGTATCTGGACCAAGCTGATACCCATTGCAGGACACAGGGCAAATTCTGCAAAAAAGGTGCAGCCTGCAAAAAAGAATGTACAATACCGCTAATAACCTCATTATGTATTGAAAAACCACTTGAGGTTGGATTAAATTTAGTAATTACAGCCAGCCAAGGTGGGCGCACGCCTTTGACCCCAGCGCTTGAGGAGGCAGTGGCAGGCAGATTGCTGTGAGTTTAAGGTCAGCCTGGTCTACACCAAAGTGAGTCCAGGACAGCCAGGGCTACACAGGAAAAACAAAACAAAACAAAAACAAAAAACAAGAAGGCAAAATTTAATCACGGCTGGTCTTTCGCCTGTTCTTAAAGTAGTGACTACAAACTGTGAAGGTGTATGTGTAGCTCATATTCAGTCTCTTTGGGCAGTGCTCCTCGAGTGCTGGGTTTTGCTTTTTAAGATACTGGGAAACGAACGGAGGGCGAACGTTATGCCACAGTCTTCCAAGTGTAAGTCTTAAAATATATACATATTGATTATCACATGGCCTTTAGCAATATGAACAGCACAAAATCTCTGCTGTCGGGCTACGTGGAGAAGGGAGGCAAAAGAACTCAGTTATTTCTATCACTGTTACAAAGCGTGACTGTTCAGGTCTCTGAACCTGTGTAGGAGATGACGTGTTGTATGTATCTATCTCCCCGTGAAGCGGCTCTGCAGAGGAAGACCACGACAGAGCACCTCGGAATGCTGATGCTCCCTAAGTGCTGAGGGCTGCTCCCATTTGACATCCGCACAGGCCAGGGGCCCACCCTGCCCCCAGTGCTGCTGGTCCACCAGCTTTGGATGGTTAAAGGTTCCCCCGTTTACTGCCGGAGACATTTCCACAGAAGGGTTTACTAGGTACACAAGAACATTTTGGAAAGAATGCCTGCAAATCTCTGAGTTCCACCCCTCAGAATTCTGCTTCATAACTACTCAGTTTGATCCAGAGGGAATAGCCTAATGTTCTAAATCCAAAATGCAATTCTCAACAGGCAGCATAATCTAATTAGACAGCAACCTACACTCGTGGGTAAATGGCTATAGTACACAGTTATTGGGAAACAGTGGATTTAATAAGTTATATGTAAAATGAGCACAAAAGCAGTGTGGTATTCTTTTTCAAACACACCCACCCATATCTACCCAGGCTTCCCTCCCACCCCCAAATTCATGCGGCAATTTGTATCACAAAGCACAAGCTTTCTAAGTTAAAAATTAAGGAAACAAAGCCCGTATTACTGACAACCCTGTCGGTAAAGGAAAGGAAGTGGGGTCTGGGAGAGTCCTCTGTCTCGACAGCTTCCTTGATGCTGCTGGTGAGCAGCAGTGGAGCAGAGGGCAGCGGATCTACGTTTACATCTCAGCAGCCATCTGTGAGTGTCTGGCAGGAAGAGATAGCTGTCCTCTACAATAACAGACGGGAACCCCACCATCCTAGTCAGGGAGGTCTTGCTCCTGAGTAAGAAGAGAAGCTTGAATGACTTCCCTTTCCAGTGTGGTTTCAGATCTCCAGTCTTTCCTGGAAGGCTCTGACTTCGAGGTAACTAGACACTAGAAAGTGTAAGTGTCCCCAGTCACTCGTGATCTGCCCGTTGGCAGTATGATGGGACAGATGTGTACAGCTTCCACAGAGCATTTTGGCCTCTGGGTGGCAAAGAGAGGCAACAGTCACTCCTCATTTGAATTTCTGAAATGGTAGGACAAGCAGGATGGGGAGGAAAAGGTTTCCTGGAAAAGATGTTTTTCTCTTTATGGACACTGTGTCAGTGAGCTAAAAGAGCCACCAATCATACAGTATTAGTGCTTCTCCAACATCAGTGAGTATGTTTACATTCTCCAAATATACATGCTTTAAAGAGAACTACTTACAATGACATTTCTCAGTGGTCTCACTTAGCTACAGAGCTGGGAACCTGACAAGTTCCAAATGTGTATGAAACATTACATACCTCTCCCAGAAACTGGTGGTCTAAACTGAGATTCAGAAATAAAAGCCAGCAGTTTTGAATCCAGGTGTGGTGGCTCATTCCTGGGGAGGCTGTGGTGAGAGGTTGCTGCCGGCTCAAGGCCAGCCTGGGCTCTATCTCAAACAATAAAGAAATGACAGAAATCCTGCTTTATCTCCTTTACCTCCAAATTTGTCACAGGAGACCTTGCTATAAAGGATAATGGAGGAAATGCAGACATCTAGAAACAGTAGCCTAACTAGCTTCGGGTTTTTCACTGGACACAGGGAACATGGCTTATGGATTAGGTTACTTTCTAACTTTGAACTCAAAGGTTAACAAGAAGCTGGATATGGTAGTTAGTGCCTTTGATCCCTCACCTCCTGAAGCAGATGCGGAGGATCTCCAGTTTGAAGCTCTCCTGGTCCACATAAGACTGTTACTCAAAAGCACTCTCTCTCTCTCTCCCCCTCCCTCCCTCTCTGTCATACACACACACACAGGACCACTTGTCAAATACTGAGCTACACGTCCAAAGGCTAACGAGTCTCTGAAGGTGGTTTTCAGACTGGCATCTTTTATCTATCAAGTGACTGTTAGAACCCCACAGAACAATAGGCACCACAATACTTTTGTCTTCTTTCAATGGCGACCTAATCATCTGTCTGTCATATGCTAAAGAGCTGCCCTTAGCTCTACGAACATTTGAAGTCAGGTTTTTTTTCGGGTTTTTTTTTTGGGGGGGGGAGGGGGTTTCTTTTCCTTAGTATAACTGGCTTGGTAATAGCATTCTTCAGCATTAGGGTTATAATTAGAAGTCAGTTATCGTTCTGCATAAGCAAACTGTAATCGCTGTTTGGATGAAGTCCAACAAATTTAGCCATCAGTACTACCTAAGAAAAGGCAATGTCTGACCCAAACAAAATAACAAATGCCATGCTCTAACAATCCAGATCGGTCATTATCAACCTGTGGGTCCTGACCCCTTTGCAGGGTTGAAGGACCCTTTCACAGGGGTCACTTAGCAGATATTTACATTACAACTCACAACCCTAGCAAAATTACAGCTATAAAAATAGCAACAAAAATAATTTTATGGCTGAGGTCACCACAACATGAGGAACTGTATTCAAGAGGGGCACTGTTAGGAAGGCTGAGAACCACTGTTCTAGATGATCAGTGTCTGCCTACCTGTGGGCTTTGTTTCCAGGTTAGGGATCTAACGTTATTAAGTATTTTCTGGCCACGCAGTTAACAAGGACAATAAATCATTAATACTCTCCCATAAACACAAAATCCCCATGGGGCCAGAAACATCCATGTATTTTCTACATGTGCTCCTTTGTGTTGTACTGACACTCCGGTGTCTTTCCACTCGTTTATGAAGTGGGAATTGAGACACCTACCCATAGCTTCTGTTATTTTCATCCTTCATCTGATGGCTGGATTTGCACCTATGTCTACAGAGTATCTTACATTCATCTCTCATTTAGAAGCCCCAAAGCACCACCCCCACCTTTGGATGTTGCTCAAATAGACAGCTCATCCAGCTGTCTATTTTCTGACCTGGTTCCAGCCTCCTCCATGACTCTGGGAATGAACTGGTAGTTTTAAGAGAAAAATAAGATAAGATCCATCCTTGTTAAACCAGCCAGTCCTTTTCTATGGCGCACGGCGCAGTGGGCCCCCTTCTACTTCACACTGCAGTTCAGCTGTCCATTTCTTTCATCTCAAGTCTCTCTCCATCTCAGCCCTAATTCCCATGATACCTTCCTGCCCTAATGAAGTACTATCCTGACTGGGCTTCCTGTGTCTACTCTTGCCCCCCTTAGCCCATTGTACATAACCAAAGTGGCCCTTCCTAGTGAATGTCTAGCATTGCCCCCTATAAAATCACTTAAAAATGTAAGTTTAAGATGTAACACAACCAACATAACTAAATATGATCTGGTTCTGGACTCTCCCATCTCAGGCATCCACCAACTACTGAGGAACAAAGAAAATGTGTCACATCCACAGAATGGGGAAATACTTCAAGTTCAACATACGAGGCACTGCCAGCACGGTGCATGTGGTGTAGATGAAACCTGAAAACATGGCTACTAAACTCCTGTCTATATTCTTGAAGCCTGTTTTCTTCAACTCTCCGGAAAGATCAATGGAGTTTTTATTGTCCCTTAGGGATACCTTAAAGAGCGCATACTCAAATGAACTCATTCCTTATTCTTAATTCACAGCTACTTTTGGAAGAGGCTGGGTCTTATCTTTTGTGACTCCACTGGCTGAGGAGAGGTTTGCAGACATCAGTCCTTCAGAGGCTACCTTCTGCACGGTTAGCATCAACTCATTGCATGCTGCCCTTGAATCAGAGCACCACTGCTAAGCATGCGTTCCCACCCACGCTCATGGTCCAGGTTTACCTTCATCCACTGACGAATAATGAGAAACCTCGGAAGACTTCAGTTCTCAATCAAGTCTACCCCTCCTTACCAGTCCTCCCAAAGAAACTGAGCTTTTTTCCTGAAACCAATCAGCCCACACTGGTGGGGCCCCACAGCAAGGGGACTCTCCTGGCACCTCTACCCACTCCAGGTGGCTCAAAAGCGAGATGTGTTTCCTCTCCTTACTCAAAAGCATGACCCTTGGGACACTTGAAGCAACAGCCATTACTGCCTTTGTTCATAGTCGCTAACATTAAGAAGCCCTGCAAGGGGCCTGCACTGACATTCCTGGCTGCCAGAGAGAGCAGCCCCTGCTCCAGCCTCAGGGCAGAGAACACTCAGAACAATGTTTCCAGCAGGAGAGGCAGCCACAGAACAGTGTTGACCAGTTCCAGGGCCAGAGTTAGGCTTCAAAAGCATCCGCTGCACTTGCCACTCTCCTTGTTCTTCCTCCCTAGCAGTCCAGCCTTGCACTGCCCTGCTTCCTCCACCCCCTGCCTTCCCACAGCATTTCTGTATGCATTGCTTGCATGCTTAATTCTGTCTGGGCTCTTGGCTCTCAGATGGCCAAGCCTAGCATGTCTGGGGTAATAAATTTATACTTTCTAAAGCCAGCAACTTTCAAACGGGCTCCTGGAAAACTGCATTTTATAAAAAATTGTACATTTATCCACTTACGAGTGCGTATATACCATGTGTTTCTTTCTGCTTCTGGGATACCTCACTCAGGATGATCTTTTCTAGTTCCCACCATTTGCCTGCAAATTTCATGATTTCCTTGTTTTTAATTGCTGAGTAGTATTCCATTGTGTAAATGTACCACAATTTCTGCATACATTCTTCTGTTGAGGGACATCTGGGTTGTTTCCAGATTCTGGCTATTATGAATAAAGCTGCAATGAACATGGCTGGGCATATGTCCTTGTTGTATACTTGAGCACCTTTTGGATATATGCCTAGGAATGGTATAGCTGGATCTTGACATATAATATAGGATAATCATACTAAAATCTGTACACCTAAAGAAGCTAAGGAAGGAGGAGGACCCTGGGTAAATGATCAATCCTCATTCAGAAAGGCAAACGAGATGGACATCAGAAGAGGGAGAAAACAGGGAACAGGTCAGGAGTCTACCACAAAGAACCTCTGAAAGATTCTACCCAGCAGGGTGTCAAAGCAGATGCTGAGACTCATAGCCAAACTTTGGGAAGAATGCAGGGAATCTCATGAAAGAAAGGGGAGATAGAAAGACCTGGAGGGCACAGGAGCTCTACAAGGAGAGCAACAGAACCAAAAAATCTGGACCATGGGTTCTTTTCTGAGACTGATACTCCAACCAAGGACCATGCATGGAGGTAACTTAGAACCCCTGCACAGATGTAGCCCATGGCAGGTCAGTGTCCAAGTAGGTTCCCTAGTAAGGGGAACAGGGACTGTTTCTGACAGGCACTCAGTGCCTGGCTCTTTGATCACTCCCTGAGGGAAGCAGCCTTACTAGGTCACAGTGGAAGAGAATGCAGACAGTCCTGATGACACCTGATAGGTTAGGGTCAGATGGAAGGGGAGGAGGACCTCCCCTATCAGTGGACTCTCAGGAAGGGGCATGGGAGGAAAAGAGGGAGGGAGGGAGGGATTGGGAGGAGCCAAGGAGGGGGCTATAGCTGGAATACAAAATGAATAAATTGCAATAAAAAATTTAAAAAGTTAAACACACACAAAAATTGTACATTAAACTCTCAGGTTTGAAGTTTTTCCTTGTCTACTTCATTCTTCTGTATCTTCAAAGGGATACTAAAAGCAACAACAACAAATCAGGCTTTTAAATGGGTGTATCAATTTAATCACTCTCCTAATAGTAAAGCATTCCCTTTACTTATAAATTCACCCAGTTCTGATGAGAAGGCAGACTACACTAAATAGTTTCTTGGACTTGGCTGTTTATGTGTCCATCTATCTGACTGTGCTGTAAGCTTCTGGAGGGAAGCACCTCTCCCACTCATGTGTTTAACAAGTTCTAGGTCACTGGTAGCAAGGACTCAATAGATAACCTGGTGATAAAGACAAGACTTGAAATCAGGGAATCCGATGGTCGGTCACAGAGATCAAGGTGGGACAAGATTCCCAGATCTCCCCGAAGATATGGAAAAGCAATTAACAAACACTGTTTTTACTGTACGAACCATAGGTAACAACACTTCAAGTTTCATTCTTGTAAACTACAGGAAGTAAGGAAAAGAGTCAGTAAGAATCACTACAGGTAATTTTAACTTGCCCAGGAACTCTGCACCACTGATACTACAGCCTAAACTAATCACCTGCCTCTATGGAGTACCCAAACCACAAAGTCTGGAATTACAAGAGTAAGTGATAGAAACTTGTGTGGATGAGACATACATGTGTGGGTTACACATACACGTTAATTATAGGTCATATTTAATAACTGATACAGACTTCCTCATTCTAATGCATTTCACCACACTCCAGATTCACTCAAATATCAACAGATACGGCTGACGGCTATAATTGTCTATAATTGTCCTTTCTCCGATGTGATTCAAAGTTTCCTTACAACAAGATATCCATCTACTCAATCAAAAGTTGGCCCTTCCTAAATAACCTAATGACTGTAAACAAACAGAAGAAAACGTCTGAGAATTAGATTATTCTGCGTAACGTGATTCCTTCATGACTATTTAATTAAAAAAGCAATTTGTTTCACCGAGGGTTAGCGTGTTTGTGATGATTACATTTTTTACTGCGACAGTGAAAACAAGTGTGTGGGCGCAGAGGCTGGACAACGACACTTGAAGCAGCACTTCTCGAGGCACATTAATTCATCTAAATTATACCCTGTCGATGGGGAATTCTTTTCCATATATTGATGAGTTAAGACGTAATTAATTTCTCCCTACACTGGCTTGAGTGGTACGCTGTGGTGTATAGCTAATAACGATAAAGAAGGAAACAGTCTGCAGCCCAGCATTAGACAAAAGAAAAGCAGAAGACATTTTCCTTCCCAAGGTACCAGGGGTAAAATCAAGTTAAATCTGGGGGGGGCGGGGGGGCTGGTGGGTAGAGTGCTTGTCTAGGATGCACAGAGCCTGGGTTCTTTTCCCAGCATGGCATAAACTAGGCATGGCGGCACACACCTATAATCTACTCGTAGGAGGAGGGGGGGCCTGGAAGCTCAGGGTCATATTTTGCTACCCAGTGAGTACTGGGCCAGCCTGAGCTATGTGAGAGCTGGGGTAAAACCAAACGGAAGGTGGAGCCTTCAACAATCTATGAGAACATGAACTAATTCTAGGTCTTTTATTACGTGTGAAAGACTCCACGGGGAAATGGTTTGCACAGTCGGTCCTACAGAACGGCATGTCAGCATGGAGCCCTCAGACACTTTTCTTCTGACAGGCCTGGAAAGAACATAAAAGCACAGCTCTTCTCGTTCCCCGTTGCCAGCATGCCGTTTGTCCTATGAGTCAGCCAAACGACACCCATGAGCTAAACTAACGTGTGTACCTGCTTCAGGGCACTATAAAAACTTCACAATGAAGGCACGGAAGAAACTAATCCTTAATAACTTAATTAAGCATTTCATACAAAAATCATACAAGAGCAAATAGTAACAAACAGTTGAACTGAAGTAAGAGATATACAAAATTGGCAAGCAGAGGTTGAAGGAAACAAAGAGGCCTGTAATTTTAGAAAGCATGACAATTTGGCAGCCAGATAGAGTAACATGTAATTTCCTAGAGAAGATATTCCCTCTATTTAATATAGAAAACAATGGAAATGCTAATTTCCTAACCATGAGCAGGTGGGAAAGGGTCACTCATTCCTGGCCCACCAGGTACTGTTCTCCTCTGGGGCTGTCAGCGATCACAAGACTTCCCAAGCAATAGCTTACAGAGCTCCGCGATAATCGTTTCTGGCATTAAAAAATAAGCAATCTGTCTGCTGTAAGACAGGGGACTCCTCCTCATCTTCCAGGTGCTCATAGACCCTCTAGAAGCAAGGGCGCTGGGCACTGTTCTAGTCCAGAGACAGCAGGAACCAGAGGACTCCAAGCCCTGTGCCTGGGGCGTGGGGGGGGGGGCTTCTACATAGGGCCTCATAGAATATCAGGAAGAGGAGTGGCAGGTCATGTATGTACACTCTACTCGGCTTCCATTCTGCCATAAGAGTACCTACCCTTCAGCACTACTAGGTAAGAGTTGAAAGAAGGGGGAGATGGGGGGCGGGGGCTGGGAGGAGTGAAGGAGGAGATGGTCCAGGTGTACATTTGTGCATGCGCGTGCCGCAGGGTGAGTGTAAACTCAGGACACAACCTGAGCGTTGTGGTAGGGTAGAAGGGCCTCCCCTTCTACCTTACTTGAAACAAGGCTTCTCTGATGTTCACTGATACACACACCAGGCTAGCTGCCCATGAACTTCTGGCAATTCTCAATCGCACCGTGGGAGAACCAGCATTACAGATGTGCACAGCCCCGAAGCCAACTTTACCCGGCCTCTGGGGACTGGAACTCGGCCCTTATGATTCCTGGGAGAGCACTCTACCCCGTGAGCCATCTCCCTTGCCCAGATAGATCTTGAAAAGATGCACATGACATCAACTAGACATCACTAAGCACTTTTACACACTGAAGGCTTTGCAGGTCACCAAAGGCCTGTCACATCGTCGCCCTTTCTTTTAACTGTCTGAATTGTTAAACTCTCGTCTCATAATCCGAACAGAATGAAGCCAGGGCTAATTAGCTTACGGTCATAATTTGCTACGCCCTCACCTAGGATCTGAGCACATTTGCCTTCAAGTGCCTTCAACCTTACACAGCCCATTTCATTCTGTTAATGTTTTCGCATTTACTTTTTCCTACAGTAAGTTTCAACTATGGCAGCTTCAAAGTCAAAGGAGCAGAGAGAACCTGACAGGCAACTCTTGCTCTGTTTGGACCCTGCGCAACAGAGACAAGATGGGTGGACCTGTTCTCCCCCCCCATTTCCTGCAGGAGCAGGAACCGAATGAGACAGATTGTCCTTACCTTGCTGGAGGAACATCGATATTGGAGGAAACCACTTTCCGCTTCTGCTCGAGAAGGCAAACGGATCGAGTGTTTTCTTTTTCCTGGTCTAGGATCCGGTTGGCTTTTTTGGTATCCACTGTTTTCATGTCTTCCTCCATGGCCAATGGGAACAAGTGATGAGATATCTTCTTGCTGGAGTCACGTTTTAAGTCCTCTGATTGAAATGTGAAGGTCATTTCTCTCTTAAAACTTCCTACCTGCAAAATACCACACAGAAAGAAGCTCTGAAAATAGTCTTAAGTTCTTTTCTGGAAGTCTGTAGTTGAGGAGAGGCCACACTCCCCTCCCTGTTTGTGGTAGTTAATTGGCTGGGGGAAACAAAACACGGAAATAATAGCTAGCATTGCAAAGCTAGTTCAAGGCCAGCCTTGTCTACACAGAGTGTTCCAGGACAGCCAGGATTACACAGAGAAACCTTGTCTCAAAACAACAACAGAATTTTTTTTTTCCCAAGAAATGCTCAAAACAACAAACTCAAGAAATGCTTTTCTTTTCAAGACTTGCAAGCACTACCTCTCTATGCTTTTATATTTTAATATTTTATATTATCATGATTAATAGAAGACAGCTAATCTTAAAGGCAACCTATTTTGACTATACTGGCTTTAGTTTTAATGAATAAGGTATAAGACAAATATGAAATCAAAGCTCCATGAATTAAATCTCATTATTCCCAATTTTGGAGCCCCTGGGAAAAAGTAAACAAAAGTAATGGTTTTTCTTGTTTGGTTGTTTGGTTTGGTTTGGTTTGGTTTGGTTTGGTTTGGTTTGGTTTGGTTT
>NW_026587216.1:17751294-17792754 GCF_907164565.1 Psammomys obesus | reverse complement strand
TTGGTTTGGTTTGGTTTGGTTTGGTTTGGTTTGGTTTGGTTTGGTTTTCCAAGACAGGGTTTCTCTGTGTAGCCTTGGCTGTCCTGGACTCGCTCTGTAGTCCAGGCTGGCCTTCAACTCATAGCAATCCACCTAACTCTGCCTTTGCCTCCCAGAGTACGAGGATTAAAGGCATGCACCACCAGACTTGGCTTAAAGTAGTTTTTATAAGGTAATTACCATTTACGAATCAACTCAGCAGCAAATTAACTCAATTCTTGAGTATAGCAAGAAGGATCAAATTACCCAGTAATCTGAAATCTTGCCACTCAATGAAGTTTATTTTAAAATAAACGCACCAGGAAGACATTTCACAAACACATAATAAAACAAGCCGTCCACTGTGCATTCAGTGAGGGTTTACCTAGCTTTTATGTGAAATACAAGCTATGCTTGCTTGATTCTATCAAGTTTACATAAAAATTAAAAGACCTTACTCAGACATTTTTATTTACAAAATTGAAAGCCATGAGCATAACACATTTTCACAGTAAAATGAAAAAATGTTTGATAATAGCAAGAGTATGAAAACTCAGCTAAACATATGTACACGACAATCACAGGACTTTCCCAGACAAGGTAATTTCCAGAACTCATGTGATCACCCGGACGGAGCCCAAGGGCTCTGTTTGTTCCTTAGCCTTCCCAGTGATGGCAAGTGAAGACCAACTGCCAGGGTTACATGGCAGATCATGCCCCGCTCCATAGGAGGCGGCCAGACATTCTGGGTCTACTTGACTTGGTTGTAGCATGATTTAGTGAAGTAAAGCCAGGGTCCTGGAAAGCTGAAGGATGCTTTAAAGCGTTGTTTAGATGACGCTCTCCTACAGCAGGAGAGCAAGAGCATGAGTTTCCAACAGGAATAAAGGCTCTGCAAAGCTACAGCTGAGAAAGTAAACAAATCACAAAGATGCTACATATCTGTCATTAATCACTCTATAGAAATCTTTTTGCTTTCAGCCTGAAGGGTGATAGGAAGGTGTCATTTTGCTTCACAGTGGCCTGTTCCCAGCTTGCAACAGGAGACTGTAGACTCCAGGCAATGAAAGTGGAACAGAGGCGTGATGTGGATGATTACTGGGAGCATCTCCTAAACGTACCACATGGATTAATGAGGTTCACAGCCAACAGTATTAAGATGAAAAAATAATTGGTAAGCTATGCCTCTCTCCGGGACAAGTGGACCATTTAAACAGCTCCCATCGAAATTCTAAAGCTGAAGACTGAAAAAATGCAGTTTTTGGCCTCGCAAGTATAGAGAAAAATCTGAGGCAAATAAATACAAGTAGAATAAATTTCCTACAGAAATGATGTTATGCTCTTCATGAAGGATACATGATAAAAAAGGGTAATAATACTCTACAATGCAAGCTATGAACTAGAAACACTTCCAGAACAAAAAATTCAACGCTCGATAATAAGCAGAAATTTCAGCAATGGAATGAATTTCAGAGACAACTGAGTCTTTGTTTAAAAATTATTAGAAATGATCAAAAGACCAAAAGTAACTACAAAAGTGAGTAAGAAATGTTACATCACTAATAGGAAGAGACACTGCTGCTCTCAGCTACTGCAAATGGACGCTAACTGCTCCTTCTGATAAGAAGGAATAAAAAAATAAATGAAGTTGGCTTTTTTTTTTTTTTTTAACCTTAAACATTTGCTCCTCCTGCCTCCGCATCCCCAGTTCTAGGATTTCAGGTCTGCAGCATGACACCTAGTTCATGTGGTGCTGGGGGAATCAAACCCAGAGCATGGTAGTCAAGCACACTACTCACTAAGCGAAGTCCCTGGCTCCTCTTTATGCTATCTACCCTGAGGAGAACTCTGAAATACTATCGACAGGAACATCCAAAGTTGAGAAGGCTGCCTGGAATAACTAACTAAATAAGCTAAATCTGTGTACAGCAACACTACATTTAAGTAGAGGGGGAAAAAAGAACACACGAAGATGTTTATCACAGAAAAGCTTACAGTGTTTGCAAAAAGTGATGTAAAACTCATTAACATCATCAGTCAAATAAATGCATGGAAAGAAACAGAGTATACTGGCCATAAAACGAATATTACAAGTGACTTTATGTAAGAAGATCTCAGAGAGGAGAAAGATGCATAGGTGAAAGAAGAAATCATTCTGAAAGGGAACTTTAAATGCTAACAAATGTGTTCATTATATGTGTTCAGATATATGCATAGGCCAAGTTTTCTATCTGGTTTATAGTTTTCAGTATCCAGATGTAATTAGATATTTTAGAACTTGTATTATATAATTATCTATCTATCTATCTATCTATCTATCTATCTATCTATATATATATATATATATATATATATTAAGAATCTAGAATTTATACAGTATCTTTTGTCTACTGGTTCTCCATGATTAATGTATATGTGTTTCTTAAAGGAGCAATAAGTCACTTCAAATAATGCCCCACTGGCACTATTTGGTCCCCTGCCCATCAGCATCCCTGAGTTAGCCTGCACTATAGTACACCTTCGCCAGGCCCTCCATACACATCACAGGCACACATTATACAGGGTAATTTCTGCAAGAGAACAAAGCATCGACGTTCAATTATATGAAAATAATACCAATTACCAATTACCAACCGACAAATACAACTCAGAATCTTCACTCCAGTGGGCAGCTTTTGTTGTTCCGAAGAAAATAACCAGCGCATGTATAAACATAATGCATTTGGGTGAGTCACAGTTTTTTTTTTAACAAGTTCACAGCATCCGTTTAAAGTCTTGGATGCCTGTAAATGTTCTTGGGTTGGCACTGGAGTACATCAGTCTTTCCTGATTAAAAAAATAATAATTTTTTTTCTGGCTTCAGAAAAATGGTAAGTGCATGTGTCGCAAAGGACGATACCAAAACAGCCCACACACCTGACCCACAGTTCTGACCCAAGGGCACTTTCTTCCTGACACATTCCCTCTGCATCTGGAGTACGAAGAAGATGCCAAAAGTATGTGTTAACTTGAGACTGTTACTCATCCCCGCCCAGTCAGATGTGAGGAGCTGGCTCCAGAGCAACCGCATTTCCAGGAACAGTTTGCAGAAAGCTATCCTGCTGCCTTCTGAGACTTTCTGAATAAGAAGGAATTATTCCAGAAATGCTGAGAAACAGTGTGAAGTTCAAAACACAAGGAAAACACCGTGAGGAACAGGCAGGGAAGGCACGTGAGTGGGTCTCTCCCGACCCCTGAGGCCTCCCCTTCCTCCAGAGAGCCGCATGGCCCCCCGGCAGACTTCAACAAACTTCATGAGGGAGTTCTTCTATTTCTGGTTATAGGTTACACACTTGGATTTATTTCTAGAACCTTCCTTCCCAACACACACAGTTTACGTGTTTGGGGTCTAATGATAACAAACCACACATTGGGTTAAGGCTGGAATCAGCCTGAGGACTTAAAAAACATGTCACAAAAAGAGACAAAAAGAGTCCACTAACAACAGTAACAATGGAGTCTGTTGTTTTAAAAATATTACTACTGGGCTGGGGAGATGGAGTAGTTAAGGGAGCTCCAGTGCTCTTGCAGAAGACCTGGGTTTAGTATCCCATGCCAGCATGGCAGCTAACAATTGTCTTTAACTCCAGTTCCCTCTTCTGCTCTCTGCAGGCACCAGGCATTCATACAGTGCACAGACAACATTCAGGCCAAACACTCATACACATAACACATAAAAATAAACACAGGTCTTAAAAAAAGTGCCTGTCACAGCGGCACACACCTGTGATTCCAGCACTAGGGGAGGCAGAGGGCCAGCCTGGTCTACAAAGTCCAGGACAGCCAAGGCTACACAGAGAAACCATCTCGAAAAACAAAACAATAAGTAAAAATAATAGTAATAGTAATAATAATAATAATGATGATGATAAAAATAAACGTTCTAGTAAGACTCAAAGTAAGATTTATCAGAGTCGAGGCCACCTCTAAAAATAGTCAACAGACCTACATTCTCTTGCTTCAGATTAAATTCTCCAAATTTCATTCCCGGTAAACAAAAAAGTCAGACAGCACATCTACCCAGTTCTGGTGAATTTCTGAAGAAAAAACACTTCTAAAACAATTGTTTCCACACTATCCCATAATTTTATTACTCCCTTGGCCCTCTGAGTTTCTGCTGCACGTTCTACAAGGAGGCAGACTAAATGACCTGTGACAACCAGGCTAGCTTGGGGCAGTATCCACCAAGGGGCAGGACGGCAGCCTATGTTAGGTTTGGAATCACACACTCCACTCTCTCCGTAATGAGGGCTCAAGAGTTCCCAGTTCCCCGCCACGCGTGTTCACTTTCATATCCTGACAGCTCACTATCCGGGGAGGTGTGCCTTGGCTGGCTGAATGGGAGGTCTAGTCAGCAGCAGGCTTAGGATGGAAGTCATCAACAGGACTTGGCTAAGTTTCAGGCCTTCTATTAACATTATGTAAGTGAGAGCGCACACTTGTTTGTTTTTAAAACCCTTTTAGAAAAGCCTTGAACAGAAAAAAAAAAAATCTATTAACATTATGCAAGAGCACACACTTGTTTGTTTTTAAACCCTTTCAGAAAAACCTTGAACAGAAGAAAAAAAAAATTCTGTAAAGCCCAACGTTAAATTCAAGCTCAGCTAACTTCCTCTGTTTATCTTTTCCAGCCAAATGGAAGGACAAAGGGAAAACCAGTATTGTTATAGGCCAACCTTGCTTAACTTTGGCATCTGAACTTGTCGATATAAACAGACATTCTCCTTGCTCTTATTTAACTCAAATCAGTTAAATAGTAGTCTACCAACCAGCCGCAGGCATCCTGTGGCTTGACCTTCAGAATATGCCTAGAATGCAGCTCCTTCCCACAGCTCCACCGTCAGCACTGGGCAGGCAGCCACTGTGTCCTGCCTGGATATGCACACTGGCCCCTACCTCTGCTTCCGTCTTTGCCCTATGTTCCCACTTCTCTTCTCGCCTTCCCTGATCAGTCTTATCCCTTAACCAGGTCAGTTCCCACTTCTTCTCACTCAGAACACTCCAGTCACGCAGCCTTCCCCACTGTCCCAGAAGGAATAAAAGCCGAACTCCTTACAGTGACCTCCCAAGGCCTCACAGGAAACTACTTATCCAACTTTCGATCTTCTCCCTCCCCTCTCCTTCCTACCGCTGCTACAGTTTAGATCTATACCGTCACCACAGAGGTCCGTACCTAAAAGGCTTGGTCCCTAGATGGGCACTGCGGACAAAGCATAAACCTGGAGAGATGGGGCCTCACTTAGGTCTTCACTGGAGGCCGCCCTTGAAGGTCAGACTAGTCCCTGGGCACTCCTCCTCTTGCTTCTTGCCCATTGCCAAATGGGCTGCCTCTGTCACACACTGCCACAATGTTTCAAAAACATCAGGAAGACCCAAAAAACAGGCTCACCCAAGCATGGACTCATCCCACCAAAACCATAAACACAAACCTCTTCTCTCCCTGGACATGGTGTACACACCTAAAACCTACCCACTCAGGAGTAGAGGCAGGAAAATTGAGCGTTCTAGGCCAACCTGGGCAGCATAGCAAGAGCCTGTTTTCAAGAGATGAACTCGTGGGACTTTGTTACAGTCACGGCAACTTGGACAACAGACTGTCGCATCTGGCTTGACCACGCAGCTATTTTGCACTGCTGCTCCAACTCCCTAAAAAATATCCCTCCTTCTAATGTCACAGGCCACTTCCTCGCCCTTTCTCCTTTAGTCAAGTCTCTCAAAGGGACAGCAACCATGGTGCCCTACTAAAACTGCAAAGTCCTTTCCCACCTACATACCCAATTCTGCTCCACCCTATGGATTACAGTTTTTGTTTCATTACAGCCTAAACTCGGGCTGTTCTACCATAACGGTAGCTCCGTGCGGAGAGGACAGTCGGCCTTCTCTGCTTTCGGGCAGATGCGTTCCTAGGAGGAGGAGCATGTCGGAAGCAGGGCCAGGTTTCCTACGGGATACAGAAGTGGGGTTCCAGGTGACTGCAGTGTTACAGAGCAGCCCACCTATGGAAGGCCAAGGCAGGCGTATGCCGAGTTCACACAACTGGCAAGGGAAGTGTCCCAGAATGCTTCCATCTGAAAGCAACATCCGAAGCTGCCAACTGAGAGAGTGAACTGTTCATTGCTTAAGAGAATAAAATGGCGGCCATCTTACTCCTCCAAGTTTTCAGCTTCATTTTATGGAAGACTCCATCTCTGGGGCTACAGCCCTTTTTATAATAAAATCTACATTAAAAAAGAGTATGCTGGTTGTTCTTTCTATAAGTATCAGCAGGTTATTCCAGGACAACACTTCAGGGAGATATTAAGGCAGAATTTCAGAACAAGTCACAGTTAATATAACAAAAACTTCAAAATCCCTGAGAAGTAATGGTTCCATCACGAAGTATGAGATGCTTAGAGTGCACAGGGCCCAGCTGGGTCCCGGGACTGGCCCTGCTTCTGCACACCAATCTGTCACTAACAGTAAACCAAGCCCATTCACTCCTCCAATGTTTTCTAACATGTGCACTCCATAACAAAACTAATGGTAATAAAAGCCACCTGCGTGTCTATCACCTTTGTATTATTGTGGCTACTTTATGCTCTACCTAATGATGTACATTTTTTGTAGATGTCTTTCTAAAGAAATGGGGACCACTGTTTTACTGAGGGGTAGCTAGTCTACACAGAGCTGTCCATAGGTGGCCACATAGAGCTTTGCTGGCAGACAGGCGGAGCCATTTCCAGTGGCCAGGACCCAGTTACCTCTTCTCCCTGAAGCCTACAGACCTCCCTGTCAGTGGGGCCCTTCTGGGGACCACAAACTTACAGAGCCCCAGGGAGAACCACTCCTCTCTCCCCGGAGCACCGGAGCACCGACACTTTTTACTCCTTGACTGCCAGTCTGAACTCCTCTGTGGGCTCCAGGCCAATCCTAGGCAGGCATCAGAGAGAAGAAATTCATGAGAACTGAGGCAGGATTAGAGTTTCAAAAGCCAAACAGTCATTTGCAGCTGGCCGTATATCAAGATACACCTTTGGAGAGATGAATGTTTCCGAAACATTCATTTCAGAGCAGTGGTTAAACCACGCACTGACAAATGTTCTTCTTAGTTTTTTGTTGGTGGTGGGATTTTTTTGTTGTTTTTTTTTTTTTTTGTGGAGAGGTGTTGAAACAAGGTTTCTTTGTGAAGCCCTGGCTCTCCTGGAACTAGCTCTGTAGACTACTCTGGCACCAAACTCACAGAATACCTATCTATCTGCCTGCCTCTGCCTCCCAAGTGTTGAGATTACAGACATGCAAAACAGGGACAAATATGCTTATGAAACATACACAAAAAATGTCAAAACAATCCCCACTCCACTCTTCGGTGCTAGGCCTTGAACCCAGGGCCTCAGACATGCTAAGCGCACTGTAAAATTTCTCTGGTACAAAAAGAGCCAAGTGAGGAGACCCAGACTCCACTTTTATTTAGACACAAAGGCAAGACAGAAGAGCAGCTGAAATCAATGCAGGGCGTCAGGAAGAGAAAGCCAGGAAGGGGAAGAATGGGCTTATTTAGCTTACACCTTTAGGTGGCAATCCCTCACAGAAGGCAGCCAGGGCAGGAGCTGAAAGCCACCCCACCATGGAGGAACATTTTTTACTGGCTGGCTTCCTTGGGCTTGCCCAGCTGCCTCTCATAGGGCCCAGCCTGCCTGGCTCGGGATGGCACTGCCCACAACAGGCTACACCCTCCTGCATTGATTACCCTGACAGACATGGCCACTGGTCAATCTGATCTGGACAATTCTCCAAACTGTGGCTCCCTTTTCCCAGGTTTGTGTCAACTTGATGGCTGAAGCTATCTGGGGGAGGGTGGTCACAGCGTCTAGGAAAAGGGAGGGAGGAGGAAAGACGGGAGCACGGAAGAACAGATACCAATAACAGGACGCTCAGGAGCACTCTCTGAATTCCTGGCTACAGGCTTCCTCTAGGTTTGAACAACTGACTCCTTAATCAAAATTTCCAACCTACTCAGATTGCCTCCCCTAAAAGAGGCTGGGGAGGGAGGGAGGACGTGGAGGTGGGGGGTAGGAGGTGAGGCTGGTATGAGCAAGTTGACACTGTTTCAGTTTCTAATCAAAAAGCTGCACTAACTAATCTAGTTTAATTCACTTGGCTAGAAGCTGGGCCTGGTGGCACAGGCCTATAAATCTCAGCTATTCCAGAGGCTTCAGAAGAAAAATTTTAAGTTCAAGACCCGCCTGGGACTACAGCCTGAGCAACTTCCAAAGACCATTTCTCAAGATGAGTTTTTTGTCTGTCTGCTTTATTTTTAAAGACGTCTGAGAATCTAAATGTTTCAGTGCCTACCTCTAACCTCAGCACTCAACATGCAGAGGCTGGCTGATCTACAGAGAATTCCAGTTCTGTCAGGCTAACAGAGAGACCCTATCTGAATGAATCAGTCAATCAGATCAATCAATCAAAATGAAAAGACAGTGGGCCACAGAGCTCAGTGGTAGAGTGTTTGCCCAGCATGCTTATGCTCTAGCTTCAATCTCCATCCCCACAAAGAACCAGAGATGCTTTCAAATTCATCCATGATTCTCAGGGCCTCACACACCACTTTAAAACGTGCAGACCACGTAAGAAGCAAAATTAAGAAACAGAGACTGTGGGTTTCTACAGCTTCCTCTTTCAGTGCACACTTCATAAATACAATTTATCATCTCTGGGCAGTAAACAGCAAAATGAAATTAAAAACAAATTGAAAACTAATGAATTCACATTTCAACTTGGATTATGCTCTTAATTCACAGTTAGTTGAGTGTTTCACTGGCTGAACAGATGACTAAATAAAATCTGTTAATCAATGCAGCCAGTATACTCAAAAAATTAAACAACACCCATTAGAATAAACTCGTGTAATTGTTCACCATGAATGTGATGCTCTACAATATAGGCCTGAATTGTGTAGAACACAACAGATGGGAAACTTAAGGCACGGAGCTGGCTACTCTGAGCCAAATGAGTGGACAAACACCTCAGGACTAAAAGGAGAGCTCCATCCTGGCTGTGTGCTCGGTGGTTGGAGCACAGGCTTAGCATAAATGAGAACCTCCTGTCATCTGGCACCTTGGAAAAAGAAAACTGGGAGGTTCCGCCCTCCTCCCCGCTGTGGACTTTGAGTTGATAAACCACACTAAATATGCAAATGTGTGTCCGTCTGGAGGTGTAAACAGGCAAGTACAAGGTATGTATATATGATATATATGTTTATATATCCCCTCTCTTCCCACAATGTTCTAGAAACGTGGAGCCTGGGAGTAAGCTCTCCTCAGTGCTTGTCATTACATTCCAGGCTTGTCATGTATTTCAATCTAGCACACACTGGTTCGTAGGTGTTGGCTTCATGGCATTAATGAAGGAAACGTAACAATGAAGCTGAAAGGGAAGGTCTGTAAAAGGAGGTTAAAAGTGACTGCTAGTCTCTGTCCCCGGTGCTCTGAAGAATTCCGAGGGCAGTAAGAGAGCAAGTGCCAGTTGTCTGGCTATAGTTACTAAGTCTCTAGTCAAACTCAGTGCCTTAAAATCTGCCTCCCGTGTATCATTAACAGCAATCTCACAGTTCCTGAGAGGAGCCATAGCTGAGGAGGCCTTCAGGGCACAGAGAAGGGTAGTGACCGGATCACAGGTTCTGGTCTGTCTCACCTTGTGCCCTCTTTAGAGTCTCCCTTTCGAACTCTTCTCACTGGCAACCAAACACGGGCCGAATCTTGACTTGATTCTGATCTACTGTCCCTCGAGTCCCTGTCATGATCACGCCATTCAGAGTGCTCTCCTCAAGGTCCTTTTCTCTATTGCTTCCTATCTCCTCTTCACTGCAGTTCAATTCCTATTCTTCCAAAGCAATAAACAATACCAAGTGAATTTTTGCTAGAGTCACAAGTCAATTACTTACCAACAGTGATGCTTTAATACTATTAGTAGTTTTAGAATAAACACTTTTCAGTCTCTGTTCTCATCAGCATTAAACACAATTAGCTTCCATGAAGCTTCAGTTCCATGGCCCTGTAATGGCAGCGACCAGCCCCAATTCTTGTTTGCAGTCAACACAATCACCTATCCAGTTCAAGCACAAAGATCACTGGCAGCTCCTACTAGAAACCAAGAAGGTATGTCGTGGATGTCCAACAGAACAAGGGCTCAGAGCCAGCAGCAAAGGCTGAGCCCACCACAAGTCTAAACCCACTCAATCCCCCTCACAGCAGGGACCGAGAGCTTGCACTTCTCCACAGGTGGTCCTGAAGATTTCCTCGGCATAGCAACTGTGCCTTCACTGCCTTACGAGTACACCATGCCACAGGCTTCATGTGAGTACACCACCTTAGCTGAACCTAAGTCACCCACGCAATTCTAGCTGCAAGGTACACTGGGAAATCAGAGTCACAGCAATACAGGAATTACTGCAGAAGGGACAGCAGAGGTGTTGAAGGAGCCAATCTGCCATATCTGCCACATGCCATATGTTCTGGATTGCTATTCCTTTGCAGCTCTTCTGTCCACTTTCTCCAACACGCTTTCAATCTATGTACGGCTGTCCATGTCTATTGCGATCAGTTTTCCACTCAAAACACGTGCAAGAGCCTCTGGCAGCCTACCCACTTCTACTCTTCGCTCCCAACAAGCCGAATGTTACTGAGAGATCCAAATAAAAATGACCTTTTAACTTTGATAAGCAATCGAACACTGTTGTTAAAAACCATTGTTCTTGATTAAAATATTAAACTTTTTGTTTTGTTTTGTGTTTTGTTTTTGTTTCTGTTTTTTGAGACCAGGTATCTCCGTGTGACAGAGCCCTGGCTATCCTGGACTCCTTTTGTAGACTAACCTGGCCTTGAACTCACAGAGATCCACCTGCCTCTGCCTCCTAAGTGATAGGATTAAAGGCATGTGCCACCATGACCGGCCCTAATATTAAACTCTTAAACACACAATGTAAGTGGTAGCATGAAATCCTTGATATGAGTTTAAGGTGTTGGAAAGAGTCCTAGGAGAATTATGTACCCCAAGGTCTAAGAATGAATCCAGAAATTTCACTGGTGGGGTTATTCACTAACACAGCATCCTGGTACAACAATCAATATCTCAGGGAAAGGAGTCTATCTGCTGTATAATCATAAGGGTTGGAATCAAATCCTGGACTGTAGCTTGATCTGGGAGGGGTTCTTCTTGTTGTTTTAATATCTGTACTTCAAGTCTGGTCCTCTCCTATTCAACAGGGATAGTAAGCAAGCTGAAAGGAATGAATGGCAGTCGGGGAACAGGAGCATTCTAGCAATAAGTTACCAAGAATTAGCTCATGACAATGATGACTGTGAAGAAGGGAGTGCAATGGCAATCTCATAGACTCATAGGTAACGAGAATCATAAACACAGTCGGGGCTTGGTGGTGCATGCCTCAGGGAGGCAGAGGCAGGTGGATCACTGTTGAGTTCAAGGCCGGCCTTGAACTACAAAGAGAGTTCAGGACAGCCAGGGCTATACAGAGAAACCCTGTCTTGAAAAATCAAACAAAACAAACAAACTAAGAATCATATACACAGAAATGGGGGCTCAGTTCAGGGGGAATAAACAGTATGGGACACCAGTAGTAACTAAAGGTGGGTAGGGCCTCTGAGAACCTGGAGCTGGAAATGAACCCTGAGTAGAAAATAGTTATAATAAAAGCCAATGCTATGAAGTGAGACCCAGTCTGGGGAAAACAACAACAACAAACAAAAAGAAAAAAGGGGGTGGGGAGAGAATGGCAGATGAGAGAATAAAACTCACTGCACTGTCGGAAACACTCTTGCCTCGAGGAAGGCCATGAAGGCCAGCAGGGGTTTCTGGCCACCATCCAGCACCCTTGCCTGAATTTCTCAGAAAACAAGCACTACAGGTGAACATGGGTTTGAGCAGGAACAAGAGGGAAATCTTGCTACTCTGGCCCTGCCTGCTCCTCACCACCACCGAATCAATGGGCCCCACATTTTGGTTTCAGAGCTTTAAGAAATACATTTCATAGCCGGGCGCAGTGGTGCACGCCTGTAATACGAGCACTCAGGGACGCAGAGGCAGGTGGATACTTTGAGTTCAAGGCCAGCCTGGTCTACAAAGTGAGTCCAGAACAGCCAAGGCTACACAGAGAAACCCTGTCTCAAAAAAAAAAAAAAAAACAAACGGAAGGAAGGAAGGAAGGAAGGAAGGAAGGAAGGAAGGAAGGAAGGAAGGGAAGGAAGGAAATATACTTCCTTTCGTTATAAATGAGAGAATCTGTGGTATTCTCTCTGGGTAGCAGACAATGCCCTATTAGATTCCAGGAGGGCTCCATTTCGTTCAGAAGCTGTTGGAAGTGGGATTTCTTGGGTAGCTGTCCAGACGTCCTACACCAGCAGCATTCTCCTGAAAAGCACAGACATGGGACTTTCGATCGCCCGAGTATCAGAATGACAGCTGGCTGTCTGCCAAGTACTTATCACATATGCCTGCACAGAACAAACGAGGAATGTGTTTATGACTCTCAAAGGCCATGCACCTCATTTAAAACAAGTTGAAGCCTTTCACAAATGTGTTAGCTGTCTGAAGTGTGTTCTACCAGAAGAAGTAAAATATTCATAAGCCATACTTTCTTCCCTGGCTTCAAAAGGCAACTAAGTTATTTACAGCCAGAAACATGTACATTCTTCCAGGAGATCAACAGACAAGTGATAGACTCTATATAAACACCTTCTGTATTTTTGTGTAACACATGATTTCACAGTATATGTTAATGCATTAAATCTCAGCTAAAACACTTCCCAATTTTCTTTAAAGATCACTTTCAATGGATTCTTCATCAAAGAAATCACGTAAAAGATTTCAAACGAGGTAAACATTCTCAAGCTTGAATATTTATTCCAGCCCACCCACACATGTATACCAGTCTCCTTTTCCCAGAGATAATAAGGAGTAAAGATTATCTGGCAGATCTTTGAGAAAACCATTCGCTTGAAAAGCTGTCATTCATTCAACAAATATTTTCAGTAGGTATTGGAGCCAGTAGGTATTGGTATAATACTGGGGTGTGTTGTTGTATGACAAAACTTTTCCTGAGGAGATATAATACATACAGCTGCTCACTCTGGACAGGCAGCCTACGACAGACCAAAGTACAGATAGCCCTGAAGCCCGGCCTGGTGAGCCAGTGAGCTTTACTGGGGTTACTTACACAAATATGGATGAGGACTCACTTACAGGGCCAGAAATGACTCCGAGACAGCTGCATGACCCACGCCCATCCCAGCATGGGTGATCGCTCACAGACTCTGGGAAACTGGAGCATACGGCACAATGCAGGTGGATCAACAGGAGGGTGAGTGTCCTTTCCAAAGGCCCTGGTCTAAACCTCTTCCAGGCAGCTCGGCTTCTCTGAGGGAGACTCCGGCTTTTATTTCTTACTGTGGCAGGAAGGGGTCTAATGGTCAATTTCAATCTCAGAGGAAATGTTTGTGTGTGTGCCTGTGTGTCTGTGTGTGTGTGTGTGTGTCTACTCTGTCTCTCTCTATCTGTGTGTATGTCTCTGATGGTTAAAACTCCCACCCACTGATAACTATCACCATGGAGATTACGTTTCAACATATGAACTTGTCTGTGTTATAAATATTTACCCATAGCCCTACCCAGCACAAAGACAGCAATGAATTTACAGTGGTGTCAGGATCCAACCAGTGTTGGAAAACCTAAGGCAAGAGCCAAAACATTTTTAAAATAAAACTATTGTTATTATTTTATCTCACTTTGGAGATTTTAAGTTTTAAATGTTTGCTATTGAGGGCTGGAGAGACTTAGGCAGTGAAGTACTTGCCACACGACATGAGGACCTGAGTTCCATCCCAAGCACGCACATAAAAAGCCAGGCAGGTGTGGTGGCGTGAGTTTGCAATCCCACATCTGGGGAGATGGAGACAGGTCAGCTCCTGGATTTGCTGGATAGCCAGCCAGCCTAGCCTGATGGGTAAGTCCCAGCCTCCTTGAGAAAAAATAAATAAAATAAATGGGCTTGAGAGAGCTCTGCAGTTAAGAACGCTCCTTGGTCTCGACCTCTTATAGGTTCCCAGCATGCTCAAGGAGACTCACAACTGTCTGCAATTCCACTTCCAGAGGGTCTCACAACCCTTCTGACCTCCATGGACACTGCGTGCATAAATTGTAATATATATTTGCATATATATGTGTATATAGATATATATATATGCATGCAAAATACATAAGCACATAAAAATAAGATACATAGATAGATAGATAGATAGATAGATAGATAGATAGATAGATAGACAGATAGATAGATGATAGATACATAGATATTTTAAAAGTAAATTTAAAAAGGTGAAATCCTGGTGGTGGTGTACACCTTTGATCCCAGCCCTCGGGGACCAGAGGCAGGCAGATCTCTGAGTTTAAGGCTAGTCTGCTCTACAGAGTGAGTTCCAGGACAGCCAGAGCTACACAAAGAAACCCTGCCTTGGGGAGGGTGGTAGATGGACAGGAATGACATCAGAGGCTGACCTCTGGCCTCCACACACGTGTGTATACATGTACACAAGCGTCTGTGCATATACATACACATTTCTGTGTAGGTGGAGGCAAGCAATAGTCACAGTTTAAAAAATGTTCCCGAGTGGGAAAACCTGGAATATCCCTTGCCTTTGACTTTAAGAATGGATATGAGCCGAGATGGCAACAGTGCTTCACAAACAAGCATGAAGACTGCGTTCATACCCCTAGCACCCATACAAAATGCCAGGCGGGGCTGACCTTCACCTCTGCGCTGGGTGGTTTCACGTCAACTTGAAGCTGAAGTTATGAGAGAGGAGGGACCCTCGATGAAGAAAATGCCTCCAAAAATCTTCTATAGAAGAGCCTATAGGACACTTTTAAATTAGTGATTCATTAGGGCCCAGCCCATTGCGGGTGGTGCCATCCCTGGGCTGGTGGTCCCGGGTTCTCTAAGAAAGCAGGCTGGGCAAGCCATAAGGAGCAAGCTAGTAAGCAGCACCCCTCCATGGCCTCTGAGTCAGCTCCTGACCCCAAGCTCCTGCCCTGCTGGCATTCCTGCCTTCACTGATTTTAGTAACGAACTGCTATGTGAGTGAAATGAAGCCAGTCCTACCCAAAGCTGCTTTTGGTCATGTGTTTCATCCCAGCAACAGTAACCCTAACTAAGACAACCTGTAACCCCAGAGATGGAAGAGGTAGGTCAGGACACACACGGACACACACACACACACACACACACACACACACACACACACACACGTGCGCACAAGCACCCACCAAGTCTTCAGTGTTTGGTGCGTTTACCATGAAGAGCCCTGAGCACATATTATAGAGGGCCTATCCGATTCTGCTTTAAGTATTTCTGTTCCCCTTCACAACCTTTAGCCTCTCCTACACTAACCATCACTAAGTAATGTATGCAGACTAAGGGTCATCCCGAGTAACAGGAAGGCTACAGAACCCAGGCCACATGCTCCTCACTCCTGCACTGATTCTCACCCTCTGGATGTCCCTGGAAACCCTGAGTGCAGCTCTGCTGATGCCAGCCATGTGCAGATCACTTCCTGTGCTTGCCCCCACCCCCAGCCTCTGCCTGAGGGCATGCTGATCTGACCTGCTCTCCTCACCTTCTCCTTCTATTTCCCTGGTTGGAGCAGATCAGGAGGAGGAGGCGGGCTCCACCACAGGGCATCCCGTTCTAAGAGCAGGGATTCCACACACACAGAGCTCAACCGCCAAGGCTCTGGAAGTGCTTGCACCGCTCACAAAGAACCCAGTGTGAATGCAATGGTACAGAGCCAGCGACGGCAGTGCCATGAATACAGACTTGCCGGTGAAGTTAAAATTTCAAAAAGAAAAACAGAGAAAGCAGAAGAGCAGAGGGAAGAGAGAGTCGCAGCTCCGTGGAGCCACTTACTCTGGTGCAAATGGCTCAGAACGTCACGGAAGCATCGTGGTAAAGCACGGCTGAAAACAAACGTTCGAAGAAGCTGTGTTCATTACCTGCAGGAGTCAAGGAACCATATGCAACTGTCTGATACAAGTTGTTAAGGAAAGTGGTTATGCCCCAGACATCTGCTGTATCAAAACTAGTCAACATTATGGATTTCTATTTTTTATTTATGGGATTGCTGAGTGCCATAGGTACTGTTCAGGTTTTTCGGTAACAGCTCATGTAGTTACAGACTCAAAGCTAGGGCTTGATTCATGCTGAGCCACACACCTCAGCACATCACCTTGATTCTTACCAGGGACTGTTGCATGAATCACGCCCGAGACACGCCTCACCACACGAGCCTTCTGCTTTTGCAGATCTCTGCATCTCTGGCCAGGTAATGAAGGTCCTGTCGATCACTCAAATACTACTGACCACCATATTCCTCCAGTGGCTTTGTTCTTTATTTTGTTTTGGGACAGAATTTCTCCACAGGCTGGTCACTGCTCTCCAATGCCTGAAGAAGCCCAGGATGACCACTTGTGATCCTCCCTCCCCTTCCTGAGGTGCTGGGATTACAGGTGTGGCCACCAGCAGGCCTGGCTACTGTACGGAGTGCTAGAAAAACCAAACCAGCCCTTACCACAAGACCCAACAATCACTCGTGGGTATTCGCTTGAGAAAAATGAACACTTAAATCCTCATGGGATGTACACGAGTGGTCATCGAGGTTCTTCCTAATATCGAACAGGAAATGCTCCAGATGCCCTTCAGTGCAGCGGCTACACAGTAATAAACAAATGAACCTTGAAAGTCTCTAAAGAAACAGTGCTGCATGTGGGAAGCTACGTACGTGGCCAGGCACACCTATAACCCCAAGATTCAGGAGTCTGTGGTGGAAGGAAGACAAGTTCAAGGCCAACCTGGGAAACTTAGTGACATCCTGTTTCAAAACACAGAGTTAAATGGAGCTGAGGAGCTGGATAGTGGTGGTGCACACCTGTAATTCCAGCACTCAGGGAGGCAGAGGTGAATCTCTGTGAGTTCAAGCCCAGCCTGGTCTACAGAGTGAGTTCCAGGACAGCCAAGTCTACACAGAGAAACCCTCTCTCAAAAAACAAAAATTAAAACACACACACACACACACACACACACACACACACACACACAGGAGCTGAGGTCTGACCTGATGGTAACGTATCTAAACAACATGCACAAATTTCATAAGAATTCACAATTACGGCAGCTGTGACTCATGCTTGTAAGCCCAGCCTTCAGGAGGCAAGGCAGGAGGATCACCACGATGAGCTCCAGAACAGCCAGAGCTACAGACCAGGTCTCAAAAAACAAAAATCAAAAAAAAACAAAACAAAACAAAACCGTCACACTAAGAACAAGAAGAAGAACCCAGCAGGAAGGAGGCATGAACTAGTGTCTGCACAGGGTTCGACAGAAACATCGGAAGAAACTGAACGGCTCCCTAAGAGCAAGTCGCTTGTCTGGCTGCATCGACTCACCCCGATCTGATCTGCAGACCCACTGCAAGAAGACAGCTGAGCACCGGAAGGTGTAAGTGGTGTTAGAGCTAGGTCTGGGCTGTCCTTCCCGTTCTAGGTTAAAGGCATGGTCCTCGAGCTGACTGAACTGGGAGATGTAGAAGCCTGAGCAGGTGGGCCTCATGGGTCGTGCTCTGGTCACTGAGGGCTTGCTCTCACAGAGCGTAGGGGTCTAGTCCCTCCTTCTGTTCCCTTTTAGTCCTTGGTATCAGTGTCCTTCTTCCATGAAGTGCCACCTCACCACAGGCTCAAGAGTAATGACCTGGAGCCTCCTGGCAGCTGTTATGCTGATATAAAGTTGATACAGCTAACAGTGAGAAGACTTGATCAGGCTACTTTCCCCTCAACCTCCTTGTTCCCAACAACATGGACCAGGCCATGAATGGCCCAGAAATACAGCACACAGAAATCCAGCCTATCTGAGCCAGACAGCATGCCCTTCAACTCTGGGTCTGCACTCATTCCTGCTGTAATCGGCGGCTCGAAGGTGGCAGAAGGAAGCACTGATATACTCAGCCTGAAACCCACAAACTCTGCAGCTGAACCCTGTAAGAGTGCCGCAGAGCCGTGCTCTAGCCCATTCCAGCCTGGGGGCCACTGACTTGGGCTGCAGTAAGTTCCTGTGTGAAAACGTGGTTTGGACCTAGACCCCCGGCTCAAATGTAGCCAACAGGCAGCTCAGTCTCCATGCGGGTTCCCCAGTAAAGGGTGCAGGTGCTGCCTCTGTCATGAACTCATTCAGCTGCTCACTAGCCCCTAGTGGGGTGGCCTTACCAGGCCACAGAGGACAAGATCCAGACAGTCCTGTGAGCCTTGACAAGCCATGGGCAGACGACAAAGGAGAACTCCCCCTTTCAGTAGAGTAGGGGAAGGGCATGGGGAGGGGGAGACAGAGGGAGGGTGGGACTAGGAGGAATTGAGAAAGGGGTCTTTAATCAGGATATATAATGAATAAATTGTAAAAAATAAAAATTAAAATTGAAAAAAAAAAGTAATGTACTTTTAAGGCTCTAGAGAGGGTAATCTTTAGGGTCCAAGACTGAACATTAAAGGCTTTAGAATAGTCTTTTTCTATCTTTGGACAGAGCTTTCCATTTTCATACCTTGGGTCGTCAGTTGCTGAACTGTATTTCTGGAAGAATATGATTTTTCTGCTGTTCACAATAAAATATGATCTTATAATACTATTTCCAGCCCTGGGATTCAATCTGTTTTATTACAGTTCATATTTTACTGTGCCCATAGGTAATGGTATCTCCTTTAGGATTTTACTCAAATTTATTGTTGCTAGCTAGCGCATTTATTTACATTTGCTGTCCCTCCAGTTTTGAATGGGAATACATGCCTGATCAGTTTATACACCGGCTTGCACTACGATCCCACTAATTGGATCACGTGAACGGTGGGGGCTGAATTCACCAGACATGTGAGAGTTTGCTGTCTCCGACTTCCCATAATTCCTTGTTTACTTATATGCACCTCACTTTCATTCCTAACAGCTGCTGGGGGCAGAGGCGCTTAGTGCCTCCCCTAGCCACATCCCCCTGTAGCACTGAAATGCACCTCAGATGACGGACAAGCAAGCATGCCACTACTAACGACACTGATGCAGGATGGGCACAAACACCTGCCTGCATTCCGGGCACAAATACATCCCGCCTCCGTGCTCCTTCCCGAGTGCTCCTTCCCATGTGTTTCTTCCCATGCTCTTCCCGTGCGCTCCTCCTGTCGTGTGGTCTCTGCACTATCTATACAGTTTCTATTGTTTTTCTGGTCCTTTGCCTACAATCTTTACAATCTTTTCAGCCTCTAACATACTTCTAGCAAGCCCTCTGGGAGGCAGAGGCAGGTGGAACTCTGTGAGTTTGAGGCCAGCCTGGTCTACAAAGTGAGTCCAGGATAGCCAAGGCTACGCAGAGAAACCCAGTATCGAAAAACCAAAACCAAAACCAAAACAAACAACAACAGCAAAGTATAGTTCTAGCATCATTTGCCCACAGCCTTCCAGTCCTCCCCTCTACAGTTAGCTTTTCCTGTCCGTCCCCAGGATACTTTTGAGCTCATTACCACAGGATTCAAAAGGCCGGACTGCAAATTTGTGCATCCATTTTTGCCCTAACACCTTAGGCAGGGAACACGGCAAAGTACTTGACAGGAGCAGGTCACCAACTGGGCTGCTGTGGTTGCTGCTGCCTGGGGCTATTTTGTTTTCAGAAAGCACAGTTCAATTTATTTTTATGGTCTAGAGAAAAGGTATAAGCCAACAAGACCTCCCCGCAGTTCCCCCTAAGATGGACCTCTCTTCCTTTCATAAGCCAGGTCTAAGGACAGCTGTGCTTATTCGGGATCTTGTGTGTCAGCAGCCACATGGCAGTGGGACTCAATTTACCCAAGTGATCAAGAGGACAATCTTACAGAGACAGCAATATTAAGAAACCAGGGCCGGGCACCAGCAGTATCCCCTGACAAAACTAGTCCAGATTATACACCCAGTGTGCATTTAAGAGTGCTGTTAGAAGGCCGTCAAGGCTGCTCACATATGAGTAAGTGAAAATTGAAAGAATGATTTCAATAATGTTCTTGCCATAGCCAGACATCGCACAGGTGTCTGTCAGCCCAGCACTTGGGAGACTGAGACAGAGGGTGCAGTATCCACATCATTCTTCGCCATACAACAGGTTTAGGGCCTGCATGGCTACATGAAACCCAGTCTCACCACCCCTACACATCTTCAAAGTTGCTTGCTACACGAAGTGGGCCTGAGTGTTATTTATATAAATATCTGCAGTTTCCATCAACACCAGTTTCATGCTTGTTATTCTTAGGATGTTGATACTAAGTAGAGAGATCTTTCTTCCTGCAGATGTGTTCTGGGCCAGGGAAATGTGTAATATATGCCAGGACTGAATCCCTAGTAAGAAGAGATGGGAACAGTGCACTGGTGTTTCTAATGGGCCGAGAACTATGTTGTGGTTTGAATGTGAAATGCTGTCTGTGGGCTCATGTGTTTGAATACAGGGCCCACAGACAGAGGTGCTGTTACAGAATTTCTAGGAGGTGGTGTAGCCTTGATGGAAGGGCGTGGGGGGTGGATGGGCTTTGAGAGACCGCCTGGCCTGACTACTTCCTGCATGCAGAGGTCATGTAACTAACTTCTGCCACCATGCCTTCCCTGCCGGTCAGCAGTTTTTCACATCATGATTACTCCACCCTTCTAGAACTGTAACGGAAACAAGCCCTTGCTCCCTTATGTTGTGTGTCAGCAACAGCAACTCCTATAAGCTAAGAACTACTCATTTCTACAATGGGGCCACAAGCGTATAGTGTGGTGTTAACAACCAAAAGCATCCTCATTTGCATACCCAGGTATAGGAGCTGGGTTCTCACATCTGTTTCAGTTGCTCAAGCACTGATGTTAGCTTACTTGCTTTGCTACAAGATGGATCACAGAGTAGAACCTGGCAAACTATTGATCTCCTGTGACACCGTTCTGGTAGCCCAGGACAGACCCAGCAAGACTTTGTGGAAGATGATCAAAACCCCGTATTATTATAAGCTCCTTTATTCTTCCCCAGACCTTAAAATGTTCTACAAATACAGCTTCTATAATAAGAAAAAGTTACATAAAACCCAAGACTATTTTAGTAGTGCTGTAGGAAACAGTCTTAAACAAGGCGGGAATTAAGGGGGAAGGAGTCAATGAGGAAACTGCTGGAATCAAAAGTGAACACTGAGGAGGAAAAGCACTGTAGAAAAAAGTAGGACTTGGTAATAGATGAAACAGAGGAGGAAGCCAGAGGAAAATCAGTGTGTGGAACACACTGCTCTTTCCCATTTCTATTTTTTAAACACTTGTGAGGACTCCCTCCTGCTGTGAGCCGTGTCTTCAAATGCCAGTTCTGTACCCAGAGATCTGGTTACAGTCTGCTGCTGACATTGTCATTATTAGGAAGCATCCCCTGTCTCAATGTTGTGTAAAAATTGTTCTCCACCACTTGTAATTAATAAACAATGAGCTGAACGGCCAACAGCTCTGCAGGAAAGAATGAGGTGGGACTTCCAGGACCCAGAGATAGGTGAAGGATCGCAAGTGGTGACCGAGGAGTCACCATGAGGACACAGGTGGAGAAGGAGCATCCAAGGGAAGACTAAAATGATAGGTAGGAGGTCACACCTGGGAAGGCAGGCAGAATACAGGGGTACACCACGAAAGAGGGCTTGCAGAGAGAGGAGACACTGTGGGCAGGGCATCTCTGTGACAAGCTGGAGACCTATGGCTAGGGTAGGCTTCTGAGAGGATATGAGGGAGACTCCTAGTAGCAGGGGTCATAGAGACTGAAGAGGCCACCCTCTAACTATACAGGACTCCTAGTGGAGGGAGGAGAACACCAACTCACCCACAAAAACTTTGACCCCAAATTTACCCTGCGTACAAGCTGTGCAGAGATGAAGAATAAGCAGAGATTGAGGGAATGCCCAACCAAAGCCTGGCCCAATCTGAGAACCACCCCTTGGAAGAGAGCCAAACCCTGACACTGTTAACAATACTGTGCTATGTTTGCAGATGGGAACCTATGATAGCTGCCCTCTGAGAGGCTCCACCCAGCAGTGGATTGAAACAGAAGCTGAGACTCTCGGCCAAGCACTGAGAGTCTTGTGGAAAAGTGGGGAGAAAGATAAAGAAGGAGGTAGGGGGAAAGAAAGAAGTAGAGAAGACAGGTGCTCTACAAGAAGACCAACAGAGTCAACTAACCAGGGCCCAGAGGAGCTTGAGGAGACTGAAGCACCAACCAAAGACCATGCTGGTCTGGCCCTAGGCCCCCTACATAGATCTAGCCAAAGGGAAGCTCCAGTTTCATGGGGGTCTCCTAGTAAGGGGAGCAGCAACTGTATCTGTTGCCTTTTTTTGATCACTTTTCCCTGGTGGAGCTGCTTCCTCAGGCCACAGAAGAAGCATTTAGTCCTGATGTGACTTGATGCACTGGGTAAGTTTGGTGGGGTGAAAGGGTATAGCTCCTCTTTTCTGAGGAGCAGGGGAGGGGGGACAGGAAGAAGAGGGAGGGAGTATGGGGCTGGGAGGAGAGGTGGGAGAAAGCTATGATCAGGATGTAAAGTGGATAGAAAGACAGATAGATAGACAGATTAAAAGATGGCAGATAACAAGCCATGTGGCTGGGAAGTAGGCCAGGCCAGCATAATCAGGTTAGAATAGCTTAGTATCTGCCCATCTTTTGTGCCTGAAGTTTTTATTAAAAATAATGTCTCTGTGTCATTATTCGGGAGCTAAGGTGGGCACAGAAAGTCCTTATTTTACATTTGCCTCATTACTTTCACATCCTTCTATGAAACTACATCTGTTGGGCATGGACTAGTGTCAACAGCATGATGAGGGAAGAGAGACAATGGTGATGGCCCGGAAGCTACCGGGAAAGGCGTCACCATTTGTGTGACATGTGTACACAGATGACCAAGGAATAAGAAGAGTTATCCTGAAAGATTTCAACAGGAAAATCTATAAAGGCATGGCAGATGAGACATGACAGAAAAGGGACACATATAAGAGAGGATCCATTTAAACGGCCATTTATTGTCATCTTAAATAAGTGACTGCAACACTACATGTGCCTCACGACTGTAGGACCTGAAAACGTGGCACTGCACTGAGAAGGGATGCTAAGGCGCAGAGCATGAGAAACACAAAAAGTAATCAGGGTTTTCCTCAGGAGGCTACAGGTCAAACAAGCACAATGCTCATGTCTCCTTATACAGTTTACTTAAAAGGAAGCTTCCCTCCCTGTGTTCCTCTCTGCTTCTGCTATCTAGGTCCATCCTGTCCACAATACTAACTTCTTTTAAAAAAACAGCAAAAAGACTCAGCAAACCAGAACCCAGGAAGCCCTAAGCTGAGCTCCCATCTTTCTGGTGTCTACTTTTTAAGACAACACCATTAGGGAGTATCTGAAACTAACCTTCAAACAAGGCTTGTACAACAGCAATGGACAAGTGGAATTTCTTGAGATAGCAACTACGCCATTCCTTTTACTGGGAGCTAAAATCAGAACTGTTATTAACTGACCCTAGCCACCAAGCTTGTGTTTAAAATCCCAGTCCCTTCGCTTTTAACAAAGACAGAAGAGGAAGACAGGAAGTCAAAGAAATCCGGGCTGAGTGCAGCTGGGTAAATTAGAAAATCATTACTCAGTGCCAGGTTTCCACGCTGCAAAACTCAAGACCCCACTCTCTGCCCCATGCTTCCAGGCCTTGCATGCATCATTTCACGGCACAGTTGCTTGTTTGCTTAACAATTCTCCCAGGGCCTTCTTTTAAGAGTAGCTCTGCAAAGTGGGTAGGCACAGAGAAGTGGGTGACGGCCCTGTTTTGATATATCCCCATGAAAGTGACAGGCGAAATTTGTTTAATCTATTAACTTACTTTAATGTTATTTGTTTAATGCTTGCTTAATTGTATTTCTTGAGCAAAAGTTTTTAATTTTGATAACATTTAACAACTGCTTTATAATTAGTGTTGTCTGGATGTCAGGATCTTCTCTAAAATATAATCATTGCCTCCTCAGGCTGTGAAGATGGTTTCCTTTGCTTCCCTACAGAGTGTCATATGTGTACTTCTTTTTTTGTTTTGTTTTGTTTTGTTTTGTTTTCCAAGAAAGGGTTTCTCTGTGTAGCCTTGGCCATCCTGGACTCGCTTTGAAGACCAGGCTGGCCTCAAACTCACAGGGATCTGCCTGCCTCTGCCCCCTGAGTCCTGGGATAAAGGCATGTGCCACCAGGCCTGACTTCAATGCTATTTTTAAAATTACTTTGAAGACCCTTCCTCTCCCAGCAGCAATCAAATGCCAATAGCTCCTCACCTAGGGGTGGGACTCCCTGCCCAACTCCACTTCGTGCTGGGATTTTGTCTGGCTTGAGCTTACCCAAGGCTTGTGCCTGGCGTCACCATCACTGTAGGTCTGTATATGCATCTGCCCTTTCTATCCAGAAAAACAGTTTCCTAGTGTGTCATCCAGTCGGCTGGCCCTTCCAATATTTCCTTCCCTCCTTCTGTGAAGATCCCTAAGCCTGGAGAGGAGGAATGTGATACGACACTTCACTGAGAGCTGAGCTCTCCCCTGTCTTATTCTCTACATGATCACTAGTGTTAGGACTCTGGGTTAACTGCCAGCTACTGCAAGACTATTGCAAGAAGAAGCTTCTCTGATAAAGCCTGAAAAAAATGTACTGATCTTCGGGTATAGCAGTAAGTCATCAGGAGACATTTTAACACTATGTCCATCTAGCAAAATAATGATCACAGGCCCTGAGGGTCTATGATTTAACCAGCCACTGGTTCTTTGTCTCATTAACAGTGCCAGTGATACGTTCCATCTTGTGGTACAGACCTCAACTCCCAGAACATTCATGCCACTGATGCATGTATATCTCCGGGCCAGTAATCACTATAGCTTTTAGGGTTCACAGTTGGGTGAGACTGAGACTGATAACTTTCTTCCATATATTCCTTCCATATGTATCTTCCATATATTCCATGTGCTGTTATACAATCTAAAAATACATTTTCAATGGTTTTATGTCTATACAAACATCCTAGAGTATGTGTGTTTGACCAAAGACAGCCAGGCACTATAATCTTACAGATTTAGGTCCTCCGCTGGCCATGTGGTCCACGTTGCCTGAAACATTCTGATGTGTTGTGTGACTCTGTTTGATAATTTCACTGATGAAACCATCAGGGTAATATGAAAAGGATCTCAATTATAAATTCCATTTCTCTGAGTTATGGTTAATTACTTAAATATCTTGCTGCCTTTACATGGTGTATTCTGCTAATTTATGTTTCTCAAAGAACTGGCCCATTGTACCCAGACTTTCAAATTTTAAGCTTATCAGCGAATTAATCCATTGGTCAAATCAGAGCCCTCATCATCCAATCATCTCCTCTCTCAGCTGCCAAGTAACCATAGCCTTTTGGGGCATTTCAAATCCAAGGAAAAACAGGTCAATTTGTGAATAGCCATTTTATAATTGGTTTTGTTTTCTATGACAAAACATTCTATAAACGTTAATTAGATTAGCTTTGTTAATAGTGTTTTTCGAATATTCTTTATTTTCTTAATTTTTTGGCTACTGAGGCTATCAATAATTAAAACATTCAACAATAACTGTTCATTTGTCTATTTCTCTTTTGGCTTTTGTTTTGTATACTTTTAAACTTTGTGAAGTGAGTAAATATTTAAGATGTCTTGCGATGTTTAAAAGTCTAAGATAAATGAAAAAACTGTAGCACACGAGGCAAGATCTGGGGGAGACTGAGCAGGATTAGGTACACACAGCTAGTGCACTTGGTTCTGTTTGTCCCATTTCAGCGTTTGGACATGGTCAGCAAGGCATGTGTGTACTGGTCAAACACACTGGCCAAAAACCCTCTTTACTTACCCACCTAGAAAGAGACACTGTGGCACTCCAAGGAAGCTTTCATTTATACTTTAAGCTACGATGAAACTTCAAATTAGGCTGTTGTTGAATATTAATATTTATTATTGATTTATCTTTTAATTAAGCAGAGGTTATTCCTAAACCAGCTATATACCCAAATCACCACACAGAGACCAGGATTTATTTAATTAACCTAGAGCACAATGCTGGGCATTAGTTACTCCATCCTAAACCTCCAAGCCTACATAGTTTCCTCCCATTCAGATTCATCCATTATACTTGCTTTTAGTCATATCTTAGGTCTGGTTCATCTCTCCACGTGGTTCCAAGTCTTCTCCTGCCAATCTCTGCTCTCTTACTCCTCCCACTTGCTTCCTTCTCCTCCCCTCCGGACCAGGAAGTCCCACCCTATTCTCCATTGTGCAGCATTGGCTGATTGGTTTATTGAAATTACAGAGAACAAATGGTAGCATGTTTACACAAACTTGAGACAGGTGATGCTTAGAAGAAGCATCACAATGCAATGTTAGGATTGAAACCAGAAAGTGGAGTACAGAAATCAGCATATGAATGAACAAGGGTAAATTGTATAGATCCCACAAGGACATTATACCGAAGGTAGGCTTTGGGGGGGAAAAAAAGGCCTGGTGACACACACCTGTAATCCCAGCACTCAGGGAGGCAGAGTCCGGTGGATTTCTGTGATTTCAAGGCCACCCTGGTCTACAGAGTCCAGGACAGCCAAGGCTACACAGAGAAACCCTGTCTCCAAAAACACCAAGCAGCATGGGAGTAAGTAAACTGCATTCTTAAACTCTTGCTCACCCACAGCTGCTTGGGATTCTTACATAAATCAGGATGTATGCATGTATGTGCGTGTGCCAGACTTGCGGTGACCCAGGAGAAGAGGGCTGTTAGAGGGAAGTGAGGCAGTGTCCCACATGGCACCTTTTAGTACATAATCCTGTGTGTGTGTGTGTGTGTGTGTGTGTGTGTGTGTGTGTGTGTAAGAAGAGACAGGGCATGTTTGGGTTTTTTTTTTTTTTTTTTTTTTTAAGACATCATCATTTAAAAACACTTTATTTTTACTCTTTTTTTCTGGTGGTGGTGCGGAATCACATACCGAGGCTTGCACGTGAATTGGGGTCTGAGGATCAAACTCAGTTTGTTATGATTGGTTCCAAGCGCATCAGTCGCTCCTGTCCAGGCTTTTAACCTGTTTGTCACTTTCTTCTGCAAGCTGATTGTCAAATCATCTAGCCGAAAGAGGTGAAGTCAAAGTCCCTGTCTGAGGTAAAACTGTTTCTGCTCTACAGATCTGGGGTGGGTGATGACTCGTCTCGTAGATTCCTTATTCGCCAAGTGCACCTAACAAGATTCATAGTCAGACTGTACTGAGAAAATATAAAAATATGCTAAGAAAAATATACGACAAACCGTATTTGTATATAGGTGAGGCTGTTGGTACAATATAGGAGACAGCCCAGGTCATAACGGGCCAGCAGGGCGTGGAGTGAGGCCCCCAGGCAGCAGGCCTGCAGCTGTAGCCCTCACACCCATCCTCCTGCTGCCAGGAGAATTCTGGGTGGAGACAAAACAGGGAAAGCCCTCCAACTCCTTGTGACAGACAGACTGCCTTCTGCACAGGGTTTGGAGTCCATCAATTTGCTTTAAAGATTTGTCTTTTTACGTTACCATAGGAAACAAAACAAAACAAAAAAATCCTAAAAGAGAAACAAACAAACAAACAAAAAAACCCAGGGCAGGACCAGCCTGGTCTACACAGTGTTTCTCCAGGACATCCAGGGCTACACAGGGAAACCCTATTTCAAAAACCAACAAACAAGCCAGAAAGAGAGGCAGTTTAGAGCCCAGTGAACCGGTTTGGTGGGTGATGGTGCCTGGTAATCAGCAGAGTTTCATCTCTGGGAGCCGCATGGCAGAAGGAGACAACTACTCCATCAACTTATCCTCTGCCCTCCGCTTCTACACCACGAACAGAAGATGTAAAAAGCAAATAACTTTACTAAGGAACCATAAACATCCTAAATATTTACTCACCTCACAGAGTTTAGAAATATACAAAACGAAAGCCAAAAGAGAAATAGACAAATGAGCAGTTATTGTTGAATATTTTAATTATTGATAGACTCAGTAGCCAAAAAAATTAAAAAAACATAGGATATCTGAAAAACACTATTAACAAAACTAATTAATGTTCATAGAATGTCTATATTTACCTTCTGGGGTGACTCTGTAGCCCAAAGGTCTTTCTGTGAAACCCTGAACAAAGTTAGAATTCTCTACCCTTGCTACCAATCCATTTCCCTCTGGGGAAAGTCGATTCTTTACTGTCTCCACGGCAAATGCTTGTAGTGCAAGATCTATACAGACAAATAATCTGTGTACTACCCCAAATCCTCGGGGGTGGAGAATGAAGAATGAAGGGAGAAGCACTTCAACACAGAAGCGTGGAGAGGAAAGACCAATGTCTACCTGATCCACCCAGCAGGAAATTCATGTCCTCACGGCCACAATACATCCAACAAGGCAGGCATCATGCTGCACGCCAGCCATCCCAGCTCTCTGGTGACCTGGGCAGGATGATGCAGAGTGTGAGGGCAGCCAAAAGCTGTGTAGTAAGACTTTGTATCAAAAAGCAATGCAGGATGTAGCTTGGATATAAGTCAACTCTGCAGCTTCTGCTCACCACCAAAACTTGATCTAGACTTTACAAGGAGGAGTCAAGATTCTTTTCCCTTTGCTCCTAAGACTTCAGTTCATTAACATCAACCCCTTTGCGCCACAGTGAACCCAATGCTTGGTACACTTACTGAATGTTTTATTTTGCTTTTCTGGCTTCTTTTCGCTCACCGTCCCTAAGGCTTTCTAACTCTCTTCCTCACTTCATCTCTTCTTCCTAAAAAATTCCTAATGAGCAAATAAAGATTTAGGGGCATTGAAGACAAAAAGAAATCACTTGTATGGTAGTTACAGGTGAGTGGTGGTTGGCTCTAGCTGGATACCTGGTCTCTGTTTAGAGGGAAATGTTTCAGTGTAGACTGTAACTAACAATAGCTGCAATTCTTGGAGTAATTCAGAGGCCAGGATTCTATTCTTTTGAGAGGTGGTGACTGAGGAGCTGGCTCAGGTAATATAGGTCTTGTTTGAGTTTATGAAACAGAGTTTGATCCCTAGCACCCAAGTAAACAGTGGATCGAGGGGGTCCTGGGAAGACAGAGGATCCTAGGGACTCACTGACCAGGCAGCCTAACCTAAGCAGCAGGTCCCAGGTCCCAGTGAGAGACTTTCACTCAAAAAACGTGCCCGGTAGAGAAATGACTCAGCAGTTTATAGAGTGCTTATTGCTGGGCCGGTCATGGTGGTACACACCTTTAGCCCCAGAACATGGGGGGTTGGGGGGAGTGGAGACAGGCAGATCTCTGTGAGTTCAGTGCCAGTCTGGTCTAGAAAAGTAAGTTCAGATGGTCTAGAAAAGTAAGGTCAGATGAGCTACATGGTGAGACCCTGTCTCAAAACAACAACAAAGTGCTCCTGCTGTTGCACAGGACTTAAATTTCCAGTAGCCATCCACATCAGGTGATTACAGCTGCCTGAGGATCCACCATTCTCTTCGTAGATACCTGCACAAAGGTGAACACACACACACACACACACACACACACACACACACACACAGTTAGCTAAAGTTACACACAGTCGCCATGCTCAATTCCTTACCTGGGCTCTGCAGATTGGAGTCATCATGCTAGCACAGCAAGCACTGTACCAAAAGAGCTATGCCTCCATCCCTGACAGTTTTTACTACAGACGACATATGAGACAGGCCTATTTTTCCTTCGAATAGACGAATTTCACACTTTTTTTTTTAAGTTCCAAGATCGTCATTCAAATTTCTTATAGTTTTCTAATATTTTGTTGGACTCACTTTGAGTTGGAAGAACATGAATCCACTAATTGAAAACACTGTCCAAGACATGCGTTTGAAGAGCATGTTCTTAATTAAGCTTTGGATCTCGGCCCAGATTACGAGAAAACGAGCAACTCATTGTTCAGTGGGCCACTCACAGTTGACTTGTGTGGCACATACTAGCGGGGTTTCACAACCCATGAAAATGGCAATTCACATTGTTTTAATTTGTAAGTTGATCCAGAAAAGTCTCCTCTCGCCTTAAATTTCCATTGTTGCTTAGGTACCGATTCCAATTATTTTTTAAATCTGTTGGTCCCAACTGTTTTCTGAAATGTTTGACAAATATCTGTGTCATTTGATATGAAATTACCTCATAAGTGTTTCTTTCCACAGAAGCTGCCATTTCTCTCTGAGGCTTGTTCCCCACATCCATAAAACAAGAAAAATGTTACCAACCTCTCCATTTATCAACAGGGTCAAATGAGGCTAACTGTAGAGAGCGTGTGTACGCTATAATGTACTGACCGGCGGGACATCCAAAAGTGTCCACCCGGGACACTCACAGCTCCGGACTGACACAATCATGGCCGCCCCACATCTCAGTGGACTGAAGAGTCCTTTCATTTACGCTGCCCAGATACGCCAACCACCTTTCTTAGGGGTTGGGAACACAAATTAGGATTATGCCAGTCTGGGTGTAAGTGCCTAATGGTGTTTTGGCCTGTCAGTATTTTTAATTCTATTACAACCACACTTCCCAAACCTGCCTCACCTCCTAGACCCACCTTCGAGCCCAGGTGGCCAAGAAGGTTAGTGTCCTCTACATTTCACACAAGACGGGGCTTATAGCTAGAAAAGTAAAAATGCAGCAGATGAACATTCCCTTCAAAACTCACTACTGAATCAGCTACCTGTCAGGCCCACTAAGAGCACTTGAATTCTTCTTTGTGCTTGTAAAATTTACTCGATAGTGTCTGTTTGTTTGGGTATGGGATCTTACTTTGTTAGCCAAGGCTGGTCTCCAACTCCTGGGCTCAGCTGATCCTCCTCCCTCAGCCTTCCTCAGTAGGCAGGTCTACAAGTGTGTATGCCACCATGCCTAGTAAAAATTTACTTTCTTTTGGCTTTGTTCCTTTGGTTTGTTTTGGTTTGGGTTTTTTAAGACAGGGTTTCTCTATGTAGCCTTGGCTCTCCTGGACTCACTTTGTACATCAGGCTGGACTTGAACTCACAGAGACCCACCTGCCTCTGCCTCCCCAAGTGCTGGGATTACAAGCATGTGCCACCTTATCCAGCTACAATTCACCTTTTTAATAATACAGTTTTAGCAGTGCATGGGCCGGGGGGGAAATATACCATTAATCCCAGCATTCAGGAGGCACAGGCAGGTAGTTCTCTATGACTTTCTAGCCAGCTAGGGCTATACATGAGACCCTACCTCAAAATTATAATAATAATAATAATAATAATAATAATAATAATAATAATAATAATAAAAAGAAGAAGAAATAGTAATGATAGTTTTGTGTGTGTTTTTTTTTTAATGGGGCTGGAGAAAGAGTTCATTAGTTAGGAACACTCATTGCTCTGTAAAGGACTTGAGTTTAGTTTCCAACAACCACATGAGGGTGCTTACAACTGCTTATAACTCCAATTTCAGGGATCTGATAACCTTTTCTGGCCTTTGTGGGTTCCCTCCCTCAAATAGTGTGCGCACACGTGTGTGTGTGTGTGTGTGTGCACATACACACACCAAATTGCCAGGTATGCTGGTCCATGTCTTTAATCCCTGCATTTGGAAGGCAGAGAGAGACAGATCTCTCTGAGTTCAAGAACAGAGTGGTCTACATAGTGAGCTCCAGGACAGCCAGACTTATTCAGTGAAACCTTGTCTCAAAAAAAAAAAAATCTTTAAAATAAGTTTAGTGTATATATGAAGAATGAATGCTGGGGGCGAGGTTGGGGGCACATGCCACAGCAGACGTGTGGAGGTCAGAGGACAACTTTTTGGAGTCATTCACTCTCCCCTCCGTCTTGCTTCTGTCACCGCACTGTGTGTGCTCCAGGATCCATAAGCTTCCAAGTCATTTCTCTGTCTTCCTCCTACCTTACCATAAGACTGCTGAGATTACAGGTGTGTGCCGACACAGTGGGATTTTTTTATCTTAATTGTATGTGTATGGCATTTAGTCTGTGTATATGTCTCTGTGAGGGTGTCTGCTCTTAAACTTACAGACAGTTGTGAAACCACCATGTGGGTGCTGGGAATTGAACCCGGGTCCTCTGGGAGAGCAGTCAGTGCTCTTAACCTCTGATCCAGAGGTTGAACTCAGGTCATCAGATTTATACAAATACACACTTTTACCTGTGGAACCATTTCCCTGTTCCAGGATTTTAGTTCTTTATATCAAGCCATTAAGCACTTACTTCTGGTTTTCCCATTGAAAAAGGAATTATAAACCAGTATTTTCCAAAACCTACCAAAGAAAAAGTATTCCGGAAATAGAGAAGGAGCAGGTGGTCTAAAAATATTTACAAAATATACCAAAGGCCCAACCTGCATTCATCTTCTTAGAAACTGAAACTGGCCGGTGGCACACACTCATTACTCCTTCAGAGTCCATCAATATTTTCGTGTCAGCACTCTATAACTCTCCCATTTTATTACTATTAATGAAACATTTTGTAACAGGGAAAAAAAATCTATTCCCTGTTTTGGTTTGGGTTTGGTTTTTTGAAATAGGGTTTCTCTGTGTAGCCCTGGTTGTTCTAGACTCACTTTGTAGAGCAGGCTGGCCTCCAACTCACAGAGATCCGCCTGCCTCTGCCCTGAGTGCTGGGATTACAGGCCTGCACCGCCATGCCAGGCTCTATTAGCTGTTTTTAACTAGATTTTCTAGAACTGATTTGCTTGGGGTCCTTTCTCCCCTGCTGGGCAGCTCCCACACAGGAGAAAAAGGAACAATGACAAATAAAGTTTAGGCTTCCTCATGAACAAAGAATAACTCCTTTACCAAGTCTAACACACCAACACAGAAACCACACCCCAGAAATTCTCAGCCATGAAAACTAGAAAAACAATACTTTCACAGCAGGCTGCTACACCACACAGTGGAGGAGGGGATCCCCTCCCTGCTGGACTGCTGGGCTTCAGCAATTCAGGAGCCGTACATCCAGACAGACAGACACCCAGAAGAGAGACAGTCTTTGCATAGATAAATGACTGGCAGCCCTCTGGCCTGGGAGAGAAGTTAAAGCCCACTATGGAACCAGCAGCTCAGATGAATGGGTCACTGAAATACCTTGAGAGCGCAATACAGAGAGGAGCAGGACTTGGGATTCTAAAAACTTGCAAACTGATCCTTCCCAAAAGCATGAGAGAAATTCCCTCCCACCCACACTCACTGTGGGGTGGTCTCCGGACCATATTCCATCACAACTGTTAATGATGGGTGAATGCTGCCCCAAATGTTCAGCCCTAACACACTGAGGCACAGAGCAGTAGTGTCACCGGGAAAGGTCACACACGAGCACGTGGCAAAGCCAGGACTTGTAGCCAGGGCCCGCTCTGCATCGTGTCCTGATTTACGGAGAACTGGCAGCAGGGTGGGGGTGCTGCAAGGTCATCGGCTTGGACTCAAGCCTGCTGCCGTGGCATCTTCCTAGGACTACGGCGAAGGTCCCACCAATGGACAATTATCCTGACTCAAGATTTAGCAAATGAAATTTTGGGATATACGAAAGAAAGAGGGAAGGGAAAGGGAGGGGGAAGACAGTTAGGTTTAAAATGCCCTCTCACTTAACATTCACTCCTTTGACTGGCCACTCAGTGTGCCCTAAAATGGAGATCGTACTGTCCTTGAACATATGGAAAGTGAGGCTGGCCCCGAGAATCTCTTGGGAAAGCACATGAACCAAGCCCTCACAGGGCAAGCTCAGAAGGCGGCTTCTTCACACTCATGAACCTCTGCTGCCCTACAACCCAAATAGACTCCAATCGAAACGCATGTTTCTGTGATGCTCTAGACTCTCCGACACTGTAGAGCAGAGGCTGCCACACAGCTGTTCAGATCCCTCGTGCCCCAATAAAAAGCCAGGCAGTGCACCCCGTACCTCAGTGCTGAAAAGGCAAGGGCAGGTGGATCCCTAGGGCTCACTGGGCTGCCAGTCAAGCTAAAGCAGCGAGCTCCATGTTCAGTATGAGACCTTGTTTAAAAAACAAAACAAAACAACAAAAAGCTGGGACTGGAGCTATGCCTCAGCAGTTGGCACTGGTGGAGAACCTGGGTTGGTTTCCCAGCACCACAGGGCAGCTCGCAATGGTCCGTCACTCCAGTTCCTTATATGTGGAACACAGATATGCATGCAGGACCCACCCAAAAACATACACAATAAATGTTTTTAAAGCTCATTAGTTTAATGGTGAATGATACACCTCATCTGACCACTGGTCTCCACATACAGATGTACACATATTCATAAGTATACACATGACTATACACACACACACACACACACACACACACACACAAACACCCCCGCACACACTCAGGTCTTTCCCACAAATTCCGACACAGTATTTTCCAGAACAGTACCTTCAGTGAAGTGGAAGAATTTAATCACTCTAATTCTACTACCCCATATTTCAGAGTCATATTCTGTCCCTTCTTATCCACTAAAGAACAACTAATGAGGTTACTTGCCAAATTCAGCCCAAGGAATTACCTCCTGGCCAGAAAATATAATTTTCTTTACATAAATTGTTTGGTTGCCATTGTTTTAAGGTAGGTATCAAGATTACATGCCAAGCCATGACTCAGTGAGTCAGCTTGGAAGAACCGATCATGATCCTACTGGAAACAAAGAGGAGGAGGACTTCACAGCTCCCTACAGAGCAGCTGGCGCTATCTGCATGTGTACACCCAGCGTCTCCTGGGTAAGGGATGATGGGCCTGACCATGAACAGCAGGAGCACAGCAACCGCCCTCATTTAGAAGCAGACACCTACCTAAGCCACCGGGTTGGTCGTGAGAGCTTCCGAGGCCTGTGAAATTCTTCAGAAAGCCAGACAGAAACCATGCATTCACCTTAACATGAGACTGTAGGAGGCAGCAGATGTCCTGACTCAGGCGAACAGCACAGACGTCCCCGGGACAGAACTATTTCATGCAGATCTGAAGTTCTAATGGTGTGAGTGCAGCAGGGCAGGGAAGGCGGGCATTCCTCTGACCTCCTGACCTCCAGAGCCCAGAGCACCCACTCATCTGACTGAGATGGGCCGCTGAGTGAATCCAGTCACAGGGTTTTAAGGTCCCGGCTTGGGCAAGGGGCTCTGGCTCCCCCTGGCTCCTCAAGAGCTGAGGAGGTTCAGGAAAACCTGGGTTCTTGGGTTTCTTCCCGGTTTCTGTTAATGGTATGGGTCATTCTATGCAGCCACGGGCAAGTTTAGCAAAACAGGAGACCTGAGTGCATGCTATTAACCACTTTTGCTAGGCAGGTTTACAAGGCACACGCTGCACAAAGGGTCATGGAGGTTGGCTCAGGGTGACTTTCTGCTTGTCACCATTCTCTTAAGTATAGGTGTCCTTTGAAAACCTCACAGTGAAAAGGGGGCAGGGACAGGCCCGAGCAGGTTTCACACAGATAGAGTCCCACCTTTCATACAGACGGCAGTCCAGGCACCACCATCTCCCACCAGACCCGGTCCACAGAAACACAGGAGAATGAGCTTTAAGGTTGGATGCTGACAGGCAACGCTGATAGAATACTTCAACTCCAAGAGGAGGGTGTGAAGACCACTCCCAGCACTCGGAACAATCCACGAAGGAGGGCAATGACTAGAGATGGGCAGTAACGGAAGCCAGAGCTGGACAGGCATTTCTTCTTGCAAGGCCTGTATCCGCCACAGACAAGGCGGGGTAGGAGATTACTAGATAATCCCCATGTCGCTTCCAGCTCCGGCAGTCTAGGGCTCTGTGAATGACGACTTTGTCGTCACACTTTCTGCTCCAGCCAACACAATTTGCAAACATGCGCTTGTTAGCAAACTGGGACACAGGGTCCCTGCCGAAGGCTGCCTGAGTCATCTGATGGGCAAGAGATAAGCTGCAAAATGTGTTGACCATCCCTGGAGAGCTGGCATAGGCCATAGACTATGTCCAGCTAACACTACGGGCTTGGAGAACGGCAATGTACCTCATTCATTTAAAAGCATTCTCTCCCCTGGTTTTTCAAAACGGGAAATCTTGATGGGTTTCCAGCAATCTTTCTTGTCCAGGTTCCTCTTGAGTTTATTATCTCAGTGAATTATCATATTCTCTAGACTGCTGGGTTCTGCTTGGTTAAACTTCTCCATAGCCCTGAAAAGTGCTGTCCTGGGCCTTGTTATCTAAACTCCTGGCTATTCTGTCCTTGCCAGATAGCCAGATATTATTAAACCCTTTAACTGTTTGATTCTGCCCTTTTACTGTTTGTTAGTAAAATGCCAGTCAAAGTATTGTTCACTGTGTCACTCACTTTTTTTATAGACTCTCTCAGGAGGATCTTTAGGATCACATGGGTATACAAGGGCATCTTACCAATGGGGAACTGAAAGCACTGAAATACAAAGTTTCTCTTGTTTCAATTAATGTCTAAACTACAGTAACAAAGTAATGCAATAGACACTTAGTGGCATCAATTTCTCCACTTTCTCAACCATCTGGCAAAAACTGGCCGAGTAGATCCCAGATGCACATTAGGAGGTTTCAGATGGGAACAGCTAAGTGAAGAGAGAGTTTAGGAATACACTCAGAAACCTGGGACCTACTGCACTGAGCTGCAAATGTACCCCAATTTCTGCCTCAAGCAATGCAATAGGTCTCTGTCTCCCTTCCTTTAAATTTCTCTTTCATGCTTAGATCCCATTCAAAAATGTCCTAGTGTATGGGACTTCAAGGCAGGGGGCCAGTCAAGCCAGAACCAGTTCAGAATACATGTACATACAGCAAGGCAAACTATGTCCTCTAAATTAATTTTTAGAGGGAAACACCCTATTTTTCCCCACCTTATGCCTGAGTGTGCATAAAATTAAAAGCAGATGAACTGTGGGGAAGAAAGCCTGTCAATCAAAACAGAAAATCCCTCACACTACTTCCCTTAGCAACCAACTCTTCCCCCTCCTAGATCCCATTAAAAAAAATAAAACAAAAAGCCTCAAACGGTAACCGCTATACTCTTGGCCACTCTACCTGAAATAGCCCAAAGCTTCCCTGTAGTGGATCTGAACATTCCCTTTAAGTAAAACATACTAGGCTGGTGAGGAAGGTCAGCGGGCAGAAGCCTAAAGGCCTGAGTTTAATACTTGGGATCCAGGTTTTAAATAAATAAAGGTGGGTGTGGCATGCTTACTGCAAGACAAGAGGCAGAGACAAATCTTCTAGAAGCTAATGGAGCAGCTAGCCCAGAGTACAGCATGACACACGTGGGGGACCTGCCCTCAAGAAAGCAGAGAGAACCAGCTCCCGAAAGTTGTCCTCTGACTTCCACATGTGTGTACAGCAGCACATGCACCTACAAACACACACAATAATAATTTTTAAATAAATTAAGTAAGACTTCTTAGCTGGGCGCGATGGCGCACCCCTGTAATCCCAGCACTATGGGAGGCAGAGGCAGGCAGATTGCTGTAAGGCAGGTTGATCTCATGAGTTTAAGGCCAGACCGGTCTACAGAGTGAGTTCTAGGACAGCCAAGGCTACACAGAGAAACCCTAGGGTTGGTGGGGAGGAGGATGCAGTGAACACTCTTAATAGTCTTTTGGAATCGGTCATGGCTTTATTGATTTAACCTGTTTCCCCCTACCCATTCCTGCCCTTGTTATTCTGGATCCCATGGTCCCTCCAGGTAGTCATGGCCCAGGCAACACCAGCAAAAACCAGGCCCTCTCCTCCTTTCCTTTGCTCAGCCTCAGTCCGAAACCCCGCCCTGCTGTATCCAGCTTTCCCTCCCCTATAGCAGCAGCTCAGCAAGGAGACTAGGCGAGGCTTCTGTCCTGGTCTGCTCAGATACAGCAGTGTATCTGAGCTGTCTGTCCGTGCCATAAAACTGACTGTGACACCTGACCTACCTGTCATGGATAGCCCTGGGTGCCTGGAGAAGTTTCAGACAAGTGTACCGCTGCAACTGCACTGGCCGTGTGAATCACGCCCTATATGTGAGCTAGGATTACTTTTATGGTTACCATTCTGTACAGGAGACAAGAAAGAGCATGACGTCGAGGGAACCACACACCCAGGCAAGCTTCTTGCTCTAGAACCACAGAACCACAAACCCCAAATGGGCTTTCTATACATATACACGGTCAGGTAACCCCACGTCATCTCCCTAGCAGTCTGGCTTTCCTGCTCTCCCATACATCATTTCACCTCTCCAGCTCTTCAACTCATCCTCAGACTCCCGTCGCGCACTCCTGCTCTTCTGCTGTATGGAGAATAGAGGCTGTTAGGCTGCGCCTCCTGACCATCATGTTTATGTAAAGAGTTCCTCAGCTGGCCTCTTCTCCACCTGTGCTTCCTTTTCCAATCCACTGAGAAGAGTGCAAAGGGCAGCCCTCTTTCACCTGGGTTCGAGGCTCTGCAGCTTTCTGAGGACTCTCCCTGTGCAATGACCCCCTCTTCTCTCTGTTCCTATGAGCCTCACACCTCCAGGTGCTTGGGCCGTTGCACAATCTCTGTCTTTCAGACTGGGTGAAACCTGGAAATGTGCTGTTAACCAAGCAGCGGGGCAAAGACAACACAGCTCACTTCTGCCCACAGAAGATAACCCCACGCAGTTTGTGGCCCCCAGACTCTCCTTGCTTGATAAAACGGGCCATGCTGAGGAGGCACACATGACAGGCAACTAACTGTGGGAAGTGAGGATCTGGAAAAATAAACTCCAGGAGAGAGAGAGCGCACGCATCAGGTGCGGTCAGCAGGAAGCTAGGGCCCTTCAGATTCAGGGAAATGAATTGTGCCCATTCAGTCTGAACCTAAATGTGAATTCTTTCTTGGCCAAACTCCAGATGAGAAGAAATCAACCCATCTAACCTTTGGCTTTGTGAGACTTAGCAACAGACAAAGTTCAGGCTAACTCATAGAAGACTTGGCTATCTCCGGGTGGGGGCTATCTCCGGGTGGGGGGCGGCAATTTCTTACAAAGCAACAGAAAAGTGACCTCTTTCAGAAAAGGCACAGTGTGCCATCACTCTCCCAAAGCTCACTGCATCTCATCTGTAAGAAACAAAACAGATCCTTCTTCTTGCCCCTTGGGCAAAACTTGCCAGAAAGAGTTCCATGCACATCCCCTCACAACTCCCCCTTGCCTCGAGGGTCAGTCCGCTGGACTAACAACACAAACTTCTGTGAAGAATAATCGTAGGGGGCTGGAGAGGATGGCTCAGCGGTTAACAGCACTGGCTGCTCTTTCAGACATCCTGGGTTCAATCCCCAGCAGCCACATGACGGCCCTGGTTCCAGGGGATGACGCCTTCTTCTGGCCTCCATGGCCCTGCACACATGTGGTGCGCATATGTACAAGCACGCAAGGTACTCATGCACACAAAAGAAGAAGGACCGTTAAAAAGAGGAGCACGAAGCTCCCGCTATATAGCACAATCGAATGTCTTCCTACTTACTGAACATCCTAATATTCACCCCTCCTCACTGTCCCTCACTTTTTGGAGCACTTTCTTGTCTTGGTTTCTGAACTTTACATTTTGTACGTATTTGATGCTGCTTCAACTATCTTCACCAGCTTCTCCTAGAACCCGCCAAGCCACAGAGCCAGGCCCATGGCGCTGTTCTATATGACTGCTGCGTGACATATGACACCAACATGCTGGTGATTTTTCAGATTCTCCCTTTCTAGCCCAGACCTCCCCGTCGGATCCACATCCCAAGCCCAGCAGCCTGCTGCAACCTCCACTTAAGTTTCCCATCACCTCACCCTTAATATGTTCAAACAGGGCACTCAGCCCTGCTGTTCCCCAATCTCAGCAAATGGCACATGTAAACACGTTCTTCTCCAGGAGCTCATTCTGAATTCCTCTTCCTTCACTTCCTTCATCCCGCCGTCCATCACTGTGGCAGGTTGAGCTTCAACAATGGGCCCTGAACTGGTCCACTCTGTCCTAACACCACTTTTTTATTTTATTTTATTTTTTACAATTTATTCATTATATATCCTGATTGAAGACCCCTCCCCTCAACTCCTCCCAGTCCCACCCTCCCTCCCTCTTTCCCCCAATCTCCTTCCCCTAGTCCACTGAGTTCTCCACCTCTGTCATCTGCCCATAGCTTATCAGGTCTCATCAGGACTGCTTGGATCCTTTTCCTCTGTGGCCTGGCAAGGCTGTTCCCTACCCCCGCCGCCAGGGGGCAGTGATCAAAAAGACAGTTCATGACAGAGGCAGCCCCCTGCTCCCCTTACTCGGAAAACCCACGTGGAGATTGAGCAGCCTATTGGCTACATCTGAGCAGAGAGTCTAGGACCTCCCCATGCATGGTCCTTGGTTGGTGCTTCAGTCTCTGCAGGACCTTCTGGGCTCTGTTGGTCTCCTTGTGGAACTCCTGTTCCCTCCATGTCCTTCTATCCCCCGCTTCTTCTATAAGACTCCCTACAATCTGCCCAAAGTTTGGCTGTGAGTCTCAGCATCTGCTTCAATCCCCTGCTGGGTGGAGTCTTTCTGAGGACATCTGTGGTAGGCTCCTGTCCTGTTCCCTCTCTTCTACTGCTTCTGGTGTCTATCCTGTTTGCCATTCTGAATGAGATTTAAGCATCCTCCATAGGGTCCTCCTTTTGTTTAGCTTCTTTAGGACTACAGATTTTAGTAGGTTTATCCTATATTAAATGGCTAATATCCACTTACAAGTAAGCATATACCATGTGTGTGTTTCTGCTTCTGGGTTACCTCACTCAGGGTGTTCTTTTCGAGTTCCATCCATTTGCCTGGAAATTTCATGATTTCCTTGTTTACACCACTCTTGCCAGGTGCTAATGCCAAGCAGCGTTCACATCTCCAAGGACTGTGGGCTCCAGTTCCTCACTGCTCTCCCAGCTCCCACTGCTGGTCTCTCTCTGTTCTCTCCCACAGCCTAAGCTTTGAAAAATACCAACCACCTGGCAGGCTTTCCTGATGAAAGCCTTCCAGAGACTTCACAGTCTATCTTTAAGGGCTGCCGTTTCCTTTACTGGCCCAGGCCTGCCTCTGAGACGTCTCCTTTCTCCCAAGCCCCAGCCACAGCCACGTGTTGCTCCTCACCTGAGCTACAGTTGCTACTCCCAGGTCTTGGAAAGATCCTGTGCAAAGAGTCTCCTCCCCAAAAGGATGCCCATCACAAGAAGATTTCCCTTTTCTTTCTAGAATCTAGAAGAGCACCACTTCCCTTCCAGGCCTGCCCGGCAACTCCTGTCCTTTCTCCCGCCCCCCCCCCTTACCTCCCTTGCTTCTGTTTCTGAGTCCTGACCTAA
>NW_026587216.1:17748413-17751284 GCF_907164565.1 Psammomys obesus | reverse complement strand
CCCCCCCCCCTTACCTCCCTTGCTTCTGTTTCTGAGTCCTGACCTAAACGCCTCAGCATGACCAGTTCATACACCGAGTGCATTTGATCTACATCTCTAAGGAAGACACAGTGGGCAGAAGAACCAGGCTGATTCAAATGACTTGGCTGCCACCTCCACCACTGGCTGCCCTCCACACTCAACATATCTCATTGCAGTACACCCGGGGTAAACTTCCCATGCAGCAGCTCCACAACTTCTGTGACAGCTCCTCAGTCACACAAGCATGGCTAAGCAGGAAAGGGGAAACGGAATTCTTGGAGGTATTATTCTCCTGCAGGTCATAACAGGACCCACTGAGGAATTCCAGAGGACACCTGCCATGCATGACAGCCAGAGTCTGAACTCTGGAAAGCAGCAAGGTGGGTGGAAAAGAAGAGCTTCGGACAAAGTTGTCCTCTGACTTCCCCAAGTGTTTCATGGCTTGTATGTGTGCATACACACGCACTAATGATTTCGTTATTTTTTTTTTAAAGAAAAGGTTATAAATCTGCTGGACTCTTCCCATCCTAAGAAAAGATAGCATCACTTCTGTCCCGTGTTAAGAGGGGAAAGCAGGGAAGACCTGAGAAACAGGCTGCTGCTTCCTGCCCTTCCCTTAGTGAAGTCCCACCTCTTTGCTTTAACCAGTTCTGATATGGTCCCTAGCTCCTCTCAGAAAGCCGAAGGACAGATCTGGCTGAGTGAGAGCAGAGTAACAGCAGCACAAATCACAGTTCCGGTGTCGTGTTCACACGTTGGTCAGCTGCTATGATGCACTGCATCACATGCAAGCCTTCTAAAGTCGGGGCCTGCTGTGTTCTACATTAGCATCTGGCACACAGTAGGTGCTCAATAAATACCTGTCAAACAAAGGCACACATGAATATGTAGAAATGTAAATTTATTTGCCATGTTCTCTTTTTAAAAAAATCTCTTCAGATGCAGTATCAGGACAGCTCTAAAGTGATGAAAAAAAAAGGATTAAATTATACCACCGCATATTCAACATGTAACTTCTAAGAAGTTGTGAGCAATGTGCTCTGAAAGTTGTGAGCAAAGCAATGTGCTGGAAATCTGAAAGAATTTGAATTTAGTTGGAGATGTGAAAAATCTCTTCTGCTAATGCTCACAATCACACCCTAGATATTCCAGGTTTAAAGAACAGATTTCCTTTCTACACTGGGCCTGCTTGGATCACAGGGCATAATTTACTATTAGTTTTTCTATCTCTACCTGTATAATCACTGTGCAAACCCCTAGACACGTTGTCAGCGTGTGTCTGAACAGAACTGCTCAGGAGTCACTCTGGTCTTATTCGGTGTCAACGATGCAATGGAACTTAATTCAAATCCAGCTATATCCTGTTGCCACACAAAGCAGTCTTTTCAGGAGGCAGCAGTAATGAGTGTGGGCACAGTCCGGATTCGGATTCTAACAAGCAGCTGTCAAAAACAATCACCCAAATGACCGTTCGCTCAAATCTTCTCACAAGGGGGGCCAGGCGTACTTCAGGGTGGTCTAGGAAAGAACCACGTTCCCACATCTATTGCGGGGCTATTGTAACTGCTGTTGGACTTTTTTTTTTTTTTTTTGCAAATACAATTTCTAGCTTCCAGTCACTTTTGAGAGTGGGCGTGGAGAGATGTAAAAAAAAAAAAACACAACAATCCCTATCAAGCTCATTTGTTTTTATGCACTTCTGAAAACTCCAAGAATTTTTGGCTATTCTGTGTTTTAAGAGCCACAGGAGAGAAAGCACTCTCCATCGTTTGCCACTTGCTGCCCTCAAAACTTCTTAGCAACATACACGGTGCATGAACCTCAACGCGGTTTGCTTTGTCCAATAGCGTGCTTGGAAGCTCAGCCAGTCAGTTGTGTAATAATAAACCCTTTATCTCCTGAAGATACAAAAACGGAAAGATCGCTCGCTGCTCCAGCACGGATGGGGACTTGCTGAGAATTCTCAGCCGAAACTCACATTCATTTCAAATGCCAGCCCCCACCACCCCTCACACACACACCTTCCTCGATTTCCTCTTTCCTCGTTTGTAATCTTAAGGGGGGGGGGGGGGGGAGACAAAGAACTTAGGAGGTCCAGTTTAAGGAGGGGGGGGAAAAGCGCGGGGAGAAGGGGGTGGGGGGAGACACCAGCAGAAAGCTCGCGGAAAACAAGGTCTTGGTTATCACTGTGCACAGACTCAGGGTTCCTTCACAAGCGCCTGCGAAGGACACCGATCAAAAACTGTGCCCAGGTGAAGGGAGGCGTTGCAGGTTGCCTGCGGGTTTCCAAAAGCTTCCGCGTCCCCGGGGCACCGTGAAACGTCAAAGCCTGGCCGATCGGGCGCAATCCGTTCCTACCTCGTCCCTCTCCCAAGTTCCCCATCCTGCCCGGGAGAGGCGTTCTCCCCCCTCCCAACCCCCCCGGAGGCACGGGGGGACCACGAAGCCGCCCGGCCTCCGAGCAACCACAGGCCGCCGGGGCGCCGCCGAGCCGCAGTTCCGCGCGCTGCCCGCGGCCGCCTGACACACCCCTCCCGGCCCGCGCGGCCCGGCTCGGCCTCCCCGAGCGCCCGGGCACCCCGCCGAGCCCGCTGCGCCCCCCAACCGCAACCCCCGGCACCGAGTCCTCGGCGCCCCGCACGCACCTTCACCGCGCCCCGGGCCGGGCCCCGGGGGAGCGCACGGCCGGGTCCGAGGGGAACGAAGCGCTCCTCCGCGTCCTCGTCGTCCTCATCGCCGTCCACCACCTCGACGACCACCTCTTCGTCCTCCTCCTCGTCGTCGTCCTCCTCCTCCGCGGCCCCTCGGGGCTTCTCCGCCACCCGCCCGCGCGTCCTGCGCCTCCGGCCC
>NW_026587216.1:17733033-17743413 GCF_907164565.1 Psammomys obesus | reverse complement strand
CCTCTTCCCCAGTCCTCGCAGCCTTCCCGGTCCCCCGTTCAGACAAAACCCGGACTGGATTTCTTTCCCAGCCCCGCGCTCTCCGAGCAGCTGCCGGCTTCCCGGCGTTGGCCAGGACCCTGAAGCCACCGTTGCCCCTGGGGCCCACGACTCCCTCTGGCGGGAAGAACGTAGGCGGTGGTTGTTTAAAGCGACTTGTCGATCGCGACCGCTCTGCAGCTGAAGTGGAGTCCCGGCCGGCCGAGTTGTGCGGATCCGAGGTTTGGTTGGGGTCAGTGCCCAACCAAACTGAGGACCCGCTCAGTCGCTGAAATTGCTGCAACCTTTTCAAGACCCTCTCCACCAGGTTTCTTTGAGCTCCAGGTTGCAGGCCTTGCCTGGTGTTCTCTGCTCTGTGCTAGTTCGGCCCCTCAACGGTTTTTGGGTTTGTTTTGTTTTCCAGTTTGGGGGTGTTTTGTTTTGTTTTGATTTTCCGGTTTCCACCTGAGAACGTTACCTGGTGACATCGGCCGAATTCCAGAAGTCTTCTCTCTTGGTGTGGCCGACTGGCATTGTCCGAGTCTTGAAGGAGCCACAAACTAAGTGGTCAAGATGGTTAATTAAATTTATTTCTTGTGTGATTATCTATTTATTGTGATGTAAGGTCTAGCAGAAGGCCAGCTTGCGGATGTTAGGAATGACTGCCGCTCTCTGAGTACCTCAGGGTGTTCGGCCATAGTGTTCCAGGCATTCTGCATCTAAATCGTGCCCCTAAACTCTACTGTTCTGGCTAGGGCTGGGAGGACCTCATTCATCAGCTGTGGAGTAAAAGGTATCTGCAGGATCCAGCCATTGTTGTTGTAGATTGAACGTCACGTGGCGTGCTAGACGCGTGATGGGGGCCCATTAAATGCTTACATGGGGAGCCTTTCGATCACTGAATACGGATGAGGACAAGGGTTCTAAGATGGATTTTGTCCTCCCAGAAACTGATTACCTTCCGGAAAACGCCTATTTTAAGTAATCACTTCCAAAATAGTAGCGTGGTTTAAAATCTCTTCCTTCTCACAGCCTTTGAGGCTTCGGCCCACAAGTCCCGTCCATTGTTCTTTCTGAAATGCCTTTCCAACCAGCCCTTCCTTTCACTTCCCAGAGCTCTGATAACGAGTTACCAGTGAAAGTGGGATTTCCTGTTATGAAACGGAGGTGTGCAACCAGGAACTTTCCCTGCCCCTTGTCGGACACCACCCCAGGATTTATCTCCCTCAAACCACACTCAGATCACAGGGTTTCAGGAATTTAGGAAGGGCAAACAGTTGGGGTATTGTAATTGATGGGTGTGTCTTAGATCAAGTCTTGGAGTGGCTAGTCCCTCCCAGAAGGGGGTGAATTGTTTCAGTAAGTGCTGCAGAGGGTAACCGAGGACGTTGAAGGTCCTTCCATCCAGATTTAAGAAGGTAGCTTGGGGGCTGGAGAGATGGCTCCGTGGTTAAGAGCATTGCCTGCTCTTGCGAAGGACCCGGGTTCAATTTGCAGTGCCCTCATGGCAGCTCACAACTTTCTGTAAGGCCATTACCAGGGGATCTGACACCTTACACTAATGCACATAAAATAAAGTTATGTAAGTAAAAAAATAAGAAAAGAATCCTGTTTCTAGTAACTATATTTTTTAAAAAGAACAAGGTAGAGATGACGTGCAGGCAACTAAAGGCAAGCAGCCAGCAGTGGCTCAAGGATGGTGGAAATGAAGCTGTAGAGTGTCAGGATAGCTGATGCTCTTTGACTGTCCTTAGGGAAGAGGGTAGAAAGCCCTACTCCTGAGATTCGCTCTGCATCTGCCAGCCGTGTGGATGGAACTTTGCCCTAACTGCACTTGGCCCTGCTCCAGCAGAGACGCTAGAGTGTGGAGGGTTAGCTGAAGGGCAGACCCCTCTACACAGCCTCCGGTAAATCACCATTCATGCTGCAGCTGCTCTGGGGTTTCCCAAGCTCCTGGAAGTAACCCCTCTCTTATGTTCGTAAGTTTAATAAAGCCACTGCTTCCCCAAGGTGGGTTTTGGTACTGTTGTACTGAGGTTCATGATTGGAGCTCTGTGTCATATGACTAAACGTTTCCTGGGGACAGAAAACACACTCATCAACTCACCTCAGATAGGGAACCCAGAACAGACTTTGGATACTACCAATGTCTAATTGGGTGAACCAATGAGTTGTTTTTGTTTGTTTGTTTGTTTGTTTGTTTTATTACAATTTATTTACTTTGTATCCCTGCTGTAGCATCCTCCCTCATTGCCTTCTTCTCCCATCCACCTTCCCGCTTAGCTTCTCCCCCTAAGCCTCTTCCCTCCTTCCCAGATAGGGGAGGTCCTCCTCCCCTTCTTCCATCTGATCCTAGCCTATCAGGTCTCATCAGGACAGACTGCATTGTCTTCCTTTGTGGCCTGGCAAGGCTGCTTCTCCCTGAGGGGGAAGTGATCAAAGAGCCAGACACTGAGTTCATGTCAGAAACAGACCTTGTTCCCCTTACTATGGTACCCACTTGGAGACTGAGCTGCCATGGGCTTCAGAGGGTCTAGGTCCTCTCCATGCATGGTCCTTGGTTGGAGTATCAGCCTCAGAAAAGACCCCTGGGCCCAGGTATTTTGCCTTTGTTGCTCTCCTTGTAGAGTTCCTGTCCCCTCCAGGTCTTTCTATTTCTCTCTTCTTCCATAAGGATTCCAGCACTGCCCAGAGTTTGATTATGAGTCTCAGGACATCCTTTGATACCCTGGTTGGTAGAGTCTTTTAGAGGCCCCCTGTGTTCCTTGTCTTCTTTCTCCTACTTCCGATGTCTATCCTGTTTGCCCCAAACCAATGAGTTTTATTGGGGTTACCTACAGTAGCAGAAACGGCTCAACAACAACTACATCATGAGTCCTTGACACCTCCCCCCCCAGAAGCTCTGGGCAGTTAATGGCTTCTAAGGGAGGGAGAGCCAATTTTCTTTAATGGTGTGGCTCCAGGCGGTCAACTACACTCTATGGAGAGCCCCACACCCAGGAGGATATGCAAGTAAGTTGGAATTGATGGGTTATTAAATTTAGGATGATTAAAGTTCACAAAGTTGGGGGATTAGGAGGTGGGCAGGTCTGGGAGGAGTTCAGGGGAGGAGTTAGGGATGAATAGTATCAAAATACCTTGCATGAAATTCTCAAAGAACTATAAATTATTTTGTAGGCTAATGAGTTAATATATACAATCAGCTAAAAAGAGTAATATATGCAGCCAGTTTAGAAGAAAGCCACATCCTGCTTTTCTGCGGATTCCATGGGCTCCTGGGGTGGAACCTGGAGGCTCAGGCTTGCTCAGCCAGCACCTTTACCTAAAGATGGTCTCCTTCATCCACACCTATCTTTCCCTCAGGTTTATAGGGATCAAACTCAGATCCTCCTGCTTGCAGGACAAGCACTTCGCCTCCCAAGCCCAGGCCTGGCTCTTAGCATTGGTATGCACAGTGAGCTACTGAATCCATGTTGCAGAGAGAAGCTGAGAACAAACAAGAAAATCAAGGGAACAAAACTTAAAAGATGTAGAAAGCGTTAGAGAAAAGACAAGAGAGGGAGGAGAGTGCTGGTGGTTTAACATAAAGAGATGTGGGTCCCTGCTTGGTGCACACCGGGAATCTCAGTGCATGAGCCATAAACTAGATCTGGGAAGATCACAAGTTCAAGGCCAGCCTGCTGGGCTACAAAGGGGGATCCTGTCTACACATTACAGCATGAACGATACAAAAGACAAGAAGTGTGCATATGTCCATATCAAAGCAGACTTAAGAAAGGCAGGGAACACAGTGCAAAACTCAAATCACAGCGTGCAGTGGATCAGGTCTCCTTCTGTAGAAAGTGCTTCCTGCAGCTGTCTGCTCTGCTTGGCTGCTGTGACTGTGCCAGGGCATGGAGCCAGGGCGGGCCTTAGAGGGAGCGTCCCTCATTGCTCTATAATCACTGATAACTTGCCATCTCCTGTCTGGTTTCTTGTGATCCACGGTGATTCTTAAACCTTTGACATTTGAGTCCCAAAGATACTCAAAGATGTGCCTTAAAAAAAAAAAAAATGACTGGAGAGCTGGGCGCAGTGGCGCACATCTGGCAGAGGCAGGTGGATCTCTGTGAGTTTGAGGCCAGCCTGGTCTACAAAGTGAGTCCAGGACAATCAAGGCTACACAGAGAAACCCTGTCTGAAAAAACAAAATAACAACAAAAAAAAAGAAGGGAACAAGGCTCAATTTGACATTTTGTTCAATATTTTTAAGATTCAGAAAAATAGAAATCATGGTCCCGGGATCATGAAGAGTAACTGTAACCCATGCAGAAGCACAGCGGCCTCACCCACCACTCACAGCGCTTTCATGTCTGTATCGTCCTTAAGCCCTTAGATCTGCTGATCATGGCAGCTCCTTCGGAAAACTATTTTTAAATGAAAAGTAACGGTTTGCCCTTTTAAAAGGTTATGAAAGTAAGATTGCGTTCATCTTTCCAGACTTCTAGGAAACTCACCGATGAGCTCAGGTGAGGACTATCACAGTCTGTATGAAGAACTGATGATGGGTAAGATCGTGGCTCATCTCTTACAACCTTCCCTGAAAGGCTGACTGACTCACACTCAGAGTTTCACATGACAGTTTTTCCTGTGAGCAATTACCTCAAACCCTTTAACAGCACCGCGCTTTCCCTATAGTTCCAGATAATGCCTCCCAAAGACTTGATTTAGTGAGGGGTATATATTTTCCTCCCTCTCTCCATCCCTCATTTGCTCAGTGTGTGTGTGTGTGTGTGTGTGTGTGTGTGTTGTTACCTTATCGTTTAGATGGTGATGCAAACACCTGCCTGGGATTCTAGAAGCCTAGCTTGAATTCTGCATGTGACACTAATGGAGGCCCTGTTCTCTGAGGAGTTCATGACTTAGAATGACTGCGATGGATGTGCTCCCCACTTTCATAGTAGACGGTATCAGCCTGAAGCATGTGTTCGGATGAAGCAATATGCGCCCACAAGTGCACATTGATACATTTTCTTGAGATTTCCTGTCCTCTAAGACAAATCCAACCTCTTACCTCTGTTTCTAGGAAATGACCTTCCATTTCATGGAAGGTTGGTGGGAACACAGAACTGAGGCAATTACGATTTGGTTGCTCTAATCTTATTTCCCTAGTTGTTCAGTGTTGAGGTGCCTGGTGGGTTTGCACAGAGTCTTTGGTACATTGTTGTTTGTATTAGCTCCCTTCTCTGCAAAGTGCAGAGTGCTTGGTCCAAGACAGGCAATTCATCACTCCTAGTGACTTTTTCACGTCCCTCCCTTCCCAACAGTGTTTTCACACAGGCTCTTCTTGGTGCAGCAACTGGAATCCTACTCATGGTGAAGTCAGACCAGAGAGTGAAGATAGGCCACTTCAGGGGACTGGGCCGCAGATGGGGCTGAGTTTGGGGAGAGCTTGAAGTGGAGGTTCAGCTGGTGTGCGGCCTTCTGCATTTCGGTCTGTTCCACTTTGATTTCTGTTGCTGTGATGAACACCATGATGACAAGCAACTTGGAAAGGAACAGGTTTATTTCACTCTAAGTTTTAGTCCATTGTGAAGGGGAGTTAGGGCAGGAACTCAAGGCAGGAACCTAATCCTGACCCTGACCCTAACCTAACCCTGACCCTGACCCTAACCCCAACCCTAACCTGTACTCTAACCCTAACCTAACTTTAATTCTTATGGTTTTTCCCCACCCCTCGTTTTGCTCACACAAGCTCATCCTTGGTCCGTTTTGTTCTTTTCACTCCTATTTCCTTTAGTTTTTTTTTTTTTTTTTTTTTCTGGCAGTAAGGTTTGTATTTCAATTGTGGTGATCTAATAGAATTTTCTTACACAAGGGTGTGCTATTCTGGTGTGATAGGTGAATCTTGTCAGCTTGATAGAATTAGAGTCTCTATGGAAACATTTGTGGGCGTGTCTTCGAGAACGTCTCAAGACAGGTGTAACTGTGATGGGAAGACCCTCCTTGATGGCAGCAGCGTCCTGTGGACTGGAGTCTTGGACTGCCTAAAAGAATGTGAATCAGCAGCAACCTTCATCCTTCTCTGCTACTGACTGTGGATACAGCGTGACCAGCTGACTCATGTTCCTGCTGCCATGCCATCTCCACCATGGCAGACTATTGCTGAAGACGGTACTCACTTCAGACACAGGGCCTGGAGGCCTCTGAGCTGCAACTGACCTGAAAGCTGCCTCCCTAAGGACTAACTTTCTGGGTACAAGAAGGTGCTATGCAAACTTCCAAAGGAGGAAGGCAACAACAATGGGAGAAATACGATTGGTTGTCCAGACCAAATGGTCAGCCCTGCATGCGTATATCTAATTAACATTATACAAACTGACCAGGTTCTAGTTAGGCTATGCGTGTAACAACTAATGACATAACATTAATGAAAAAAAAGGAGACCGTGAATTTGAAAGAGAGCAAGAAGAGGGCATATGGGAAGGCTTCAAGGGAGGAAAAGGAAGCGAGAAATGATGTAATTATATTTTCAAAACAAAATGGAAAAAAAAACAGTATAAACAAATGAAAGAGGAGGGAAATGTGAGCCTAAAAAAGGCCTTCCTATTTAAGCTGTGATTGTCAGGTTGACCGTGATGAGAATGTACGTGGCACATCCTAGACAGCAATTACCCGAGGGAGCCAGGGTCTTACCATGTGGTCCTGGCTGGCCCTGGGGTAGCCACCACCCTCCAGCCTCTGCCTCCTGATTGCTGTGATCACAAGCGTGCCCCAATGCATCTCGCACTCAGACAGCATTCTTAAATTACGCTTTTCAGATCTGTGCTCCTTTACTTAGCTATTGACGACACGCCTGCCTGTCTGGATTTTATCAAATAACCGGCCATCATGATATAAGGATTTCTACACTTGTATACTTGTATAACAATAAGCATAGGGCTGGAGAGATGGCTCCGTGGTCAAGAGCACTGACAGCTCTTTCAGAGGACCCAGACTTGATTTCCACAACCCACACAAACTGTCTATAACTCTAGTTCAAAGGAATCCAAAATGTCCTCATCTAGCATGCATAACATATACAGACGTGCATACAGGCAAAATATCCATACACATAAAATCAAAGTCTCAAAAAGAACCCAATGACGTCATCATAATAGCTCTAATAAGTAATGCTCTCAGACATAGATCCTTTGACACATTTGAAAACCTTAGCAGAGATGGCCTACCTGCCAGCTTGTTTTGCAGTGATGGAATTCGCCTGTAGCAGGGCTACCCACTGTTACAGTGACCAGTCATCCACCACATGGTGTTACAGAGCACTAGAAATGTTGTCTGTATGAACAGCCAACTGAATTTACAGTTTATTTGATTTTCATTAAGCCAGAGAGCTACATGGGGATTGGGCATCCATACAGGCACAGACTTTCCAAGGGTCTTTTTCCGCTTTCCAGATTTATTTGTAGATGAATCTGACTGGGCTCATTAACGAGAGAGAAATGACCTCTGTGATATTCTGCTGCAACTCTAAATCCAAACAACTGTGACTGTTTTTTTTCTCACCTACCTAATTTTAAAAAGCCATTGGGTTTTTTGTTTGTTTGTTTTTGGTTTGGGTTTGTTTGGTTGGGTTAGTTTGTTTGTTTGCTTTTGGTTTGGGAGTTGGTTTTTGTTTGTTTGTTTTAGTTGGTTGGGTTTTTGTTTGTTTTAATGTTTGACCTACATTTAGCAGTTCTCATTTGTCACCTTCACCAGGACCCCATTAGGCTATTTCCTGGTTTGAGGATGGCTATGGTGTCAGAAACTCCCAGTCTATCCTTTTCGCCTTGTTGTTACTTTTGTCTATATTATTTCAGTTTCTCTGTTTGTTGTTTTACTCTCAAGCTATGCTGGGGTGGGGTGGAGGTGGAGGATGATACGGTAAATTAATTCTAGGAACCTGTATGAGAACCTTAAAAGCCAAGAAACAGACATCAGCACATCCAGATAAAAATGCTCCTGGGAGTTCTTTTTGTTCTCTTCCCCTTCCCCCACTTGTTGTTATTGTTTTGTTTTTTGTGACAGGGTTTCTCTGTGTAGCCTTGGCTGTCCTCGATTCACTTTGTAAAGCAGGCCTCAAACTCATAGAGATCTTCCTGCCTCTGCCTCCCCGAGTGCTGAGGTTACAGGCATTCACCACCATGTCAGGCTCTCCGGGAGTTCTTAAAAGTATGATTCTTAAAAGCCAGTTTTGCCCATATGTGTGTCTGTGTGTCTTGTACATGCTAGGTGAGGGCATCTAGCTTTGAAAAGGGGAGTAAGAGTTCCTCATTGCTCGATATACTGACTGCCACATAGAACTCCTTAAGTCAAGTCAGAGGGATGTTTTCCTGGCCCTACAACATGCAAGGTAGAAGCGACAAGGGGTGGGAAGAACAGCCATAGTGATCATCTGGTTTAACTCTGGGTACAACAATGACTCTTTTCAGTCTGGAAAATGCATGGGGCAGATGCTTGTCCATCTCCCCTCCCCCCCCAGCTTCTGTGTATGCACCCCTCTATTTTCACGGCTGCAGCTGCCAGCTACCTGCTGCTCTGCTTTTTGACGCATGGCAGGCATGGGGATTCAGAGCCCGCTGTCCTAGCAGGCTTTCGGATTTTATTGAAAGACCTCTAGAATTTTGAACAGGTCAGGTCCATGATTCAACAGGGTGGTTAGATGGGTCCTTCTGACAGCACTGTGCAAGTTAGAGCAGGGAGAAATGGCCACAGATTCGGGAGAGCAATCTTGCCCTGGGAGAGAACGGGGAGAGCTTGAACCGAAGTTTCCCTAGAGTCCAGAAAAGGTAAGCTTACATTCCTGAGCGAGAAACTTGGTCATCAATACAGGAAAAATGAGCCAAGAACAATTGTCTGGCTTGACTTCATCCGACTGTTGAACAGTCATTAAAGTGGGAGCAGCAGGCTTGGCGAGAGAGGTGGCAAGTTAGTTCCAGGTGCCTTCGGGTATCCACGTTGAGGCCTGTAGTAGTTCCCAGTGTATAAAGGAGAAACCTGGGGGGCCGGCTGACTGGCAGAGAACTTGCCTACCGAGCAGGAGAGCCTGGGCTCAACTGCCAGGAGAGGGAAGTGGTGGAGGCCAGTGTGATCGCCGACTCATCGCATGGGACTTTGCTTCTGGTCGCAGGTCTTCAAGGCAAGGAGCTCACTTCTCCCTGGCTCCTCTTTGGGTGGCCCTAAGGATGGGAGGATCCAGATAGCAGGGAACTTTTCCTCCTATCTGTGGGGCAGGGTGCCCTCCCACATCCTTATCTCCTCCCCAGCCTACAGCCCCACCTAGACCAAGCCATTGGCTGGAGCAGCCCCACCCCTTCTCCTGCCCTTCCTAGGAGACAAGCAGCTTCCTGCTCTTACTGATCTCTGAGCTGTTCTTTTCTCTGCTCTCCCATACCTACGGAGATGAAATCCTCGTACCTTTAAACATGTTTTTGTCCTCCTGCTTGGCTATTGCCCTGCATAGAAATCATGAACATGCAGTGAGGGTTGGTAGAGCCAAGACTGTAGGTGGCTGGGATGGTTCAGCTGGCAAAGGCACTTGACACCAAGCCTGACAGCCTGAGTTCAGTCCCTGGGACCTACATGAATGGAGGAGAGAACCAACTCCCACAAGTTGTCCTCTGACCTCTATCCACATGCCATGGATATGTGGGCATATGTATACCTGTGCACACATAAAAAAAGTGCAATGTAAACATAGTTTAAAGGAAACCGTAGTTGAGAGGTGAAGGCCGCCAGTGAATATGGTGAGAAGGTGGCGATGGTAGCAAGAGCCCTGGAGCCAGGTGTCAGTGCGACATTACGATGACAGAACTGAGGAAGCAGGGAACACACATTTCAGGCTTTTGTTTTTATTCTCCAGAAGTGTGGTGATTAAAAGAAGAAATAAAGGAACAGGAAAAAGAGAAAGGAGTTGTGAAGATAGGGAGGCTTGGATGTTATTAAAAGATAGAAGAAATAGGAATTAATAATAAGGGAAGCAAAGTGTCTCAGAGAGGAGTAGGCGATAGATCATAGTCCAGGGCCCAAAGAGAACATACTATCTGAGCCAGGCGGTAGTGTCACAGGCCTTTAATCCCAGCACTTGGAGGCAGAGGCAGGCAGATCTCTCTGAGTTCATAGGCCAGCCTGGTCTTCAGAGTGAGTTCCAGGACAGGACAGCCAAGGGTATGCAGAGAAACCCTGTCTCAAAAAAACAAAAAAACAAAAAAACAAAAAAAGAAGGAGGAGGAGGAGGAGGAGAAAGAGAAGGAGAAGGAGAAGGAGGAGGAGGAGAAGGAGAAGGAGAAGGAGGAGAAGGAGAAGGAGAAGGAGAAGGAGAAGGAGAAGGAGAAGGAGAAGGAGAAG
>NW_026587216.1:17714663-17733023 GCF_907164565.1 Psammomys obesus | reverse complement strand
AGAAGGAGAAGGAGAAGGAGAAGGAGAAGGAGAAGGAGAAGGAGAAGAAGGAGAAGACACTACACGTTACTTATGTCCTGGAGGGAAAGAGCCTCCAGCATGAGCAGAGATCTCTAAAGACGCTGTGTCCCTCCCTTTGGCTTTTACACTATTGAGACAGTGAACTACTATCTGGGGATTAGAATATCCCTAGAACTCTCATGCTGGGAGAAGAAAGGGGCTGGGAGCTTGGCATCAGCCCAAGGTGGGAGCTCATCTCCGAGAGATTTCGTGCAGTTATAGATGTGAGTCAGAGTCTGGATGGCACCTGCTGAGATTTCCAGGTTCCTGTGTCCCAGGGACATATGGACAGTATTACAAACGGAGGCAGTTATTTTGAAGAAGGGGCAGACACTGCGAACAATGAGAATAGGCTAGAGAACTGACACAGGCAGAGAGACTCGAACCTCAGACAGAGCATCAGGACCCTATAGGTTATTTGCATAGCAGCCACCTTCTGCTGCTTCTTCAGCTCTGACACAATACATGCTATGGGACAGATTGGAGCCCAGGCAGCCATGTGTTAATAATGTGTGGGATTATGCATTCACCGGGACTGCTTAATTATGCGTACCTCTTATTTTTATTTAAACCCAAGTTTCACATTAGGACCAAAACACTGACTGCATGTAAGTGTAAAAATACGTCTAAAAATACTGCACTAAATACAGGCTTGAATGTGTATGCACTTGAGCAGAGATGAGTGTCCACTGTGTGTCCTGAGGTCTTTAGAGGACTCGGATGTGCGTTGCACACCTTCCCTGCAGAGCTGGCTCTGAACACAGTGGACACATGCATCGCACTGCACCATGGCTCATGCTGCGGGTCCAGTTCCTGTTTTAAGGGCTTTGCTTAAAACATTCTGACAAAGGGCAACTTAAGGAAGGAAGGAAGGTTGTTGTGGACAACAAAATGGTATCGGGCTAAATATTGTTTATTGTTAGCAAGATAAATACCATGGTGGTATTAATTAACCCGCTATCACAATCAAATAAAATACAAGTTCGTGAGATTTTTATAATTGCCTTAGAACACCCTGGGCTGGGCAGATAATTTCACCTTCACTATCTCAATAACCTCCCAGCCCAAATCTCATGCCTCATGCCTTAACCATTCCTATTTAGGCTACCTTCCATCCATAATCTTATGAATACTTGCTTATACTTTTCATCTTAGTGTTTCTTCCTACAACATTCTTGGAGTCCTTTCTCCCGACACGGGTGGTTCTCTCTTACGTAACCCATGGTGGCTTCCTCCTTCCTCCTTTCTTCCAGGAACCTTAGCCACACCTAACTCCCTAACTCCTTCCACCCTAACCAGGTACAGGCCTTTTTTTAAAAGATTTTATATATATAATATATATACATACATATATATATATATATATATATATATATATATATATATAAATAAAATAAATGTATGACAGCTCTAGCTGCATATACACTTGAGTGCCAGAAGAGGTCACCAGAGCTCAATATAGATGGTTGTGAGCCACCACGTGGTTGCTGGGAATTGAACTCAGGACCTCTGGAAGAGCAGTCAGTGCTCTTAACCTCTGAGCCATCTCTCCAACCCCAAGATAGCATTTCTTGTATCACAGGCTGGCCTGGAACTCACTGTGTAGCAAAATGACCTTCAACTTCTGATCCCCCTGCCTCCACTTCCCGAGTGCTAAGATTACGGTATGTGCCACCGTGCCTGGGGTTATGCGGTGCTGGGATGGAACCTGGGTCTTCATGCTCTCTAGGCAAGCACTCTACCAACTGAACCACGCCCCCAGCCAGTTCAAAAGTCACGTAAATCTATTTAAGCACCTACTTCCTCTACCCTCTCTCTGGATGCTTGGATGCCACGCTGGCCTCCTCACTGCTCTCCTTGCTCTAGCTTTTGTCTTCCCCAGGCAAACTTCCCCCTAGCAGTCACACTGTATGACATGCCCGGAACAAAGCAGGCCTTCTATTCCAGGAGCCTCCAGTAGTTTCCCATCACTTTCTTGAGAAATAGAAACTTTTTTCTGGCCCATAAGCCTCTGGAAATTGTCCCTCATCCCCCTTCTGGTTGCTCTCCTCTCTCTGCCTCCTGTATGTGCCCACCACAGTCTCCTAGGATCAATCTCACCCACATCCATGTCAAGTTGGTCTGTCACTGTCCTGTCCCCTCTACCTGAACGCCTGCTCTCTGGAGCTTGTGTGTCTCTCTAGCTCCCGAATTTCACCTGAGCATCTGCTCAAATACGGCATCCTAAAAGAGGTCTTTTCTCACCACCTTTCTGAAAGCGTGCTCCAAACCTTATGCTCCTATCCTCACCCCTTCAAGTTAGAGCACTAGCTCTGGCGGCTGAGCTATGGTCTGTGTCCTTTGTCCCTCTGCTCTTAGAATACTGTCCTGCATCTGTTGGTGATCAAGAATTGCTTCCTTGAGTTTAACTAGTGCTTGATGATCCACCTCTGTTTCAACGAGAAAGACTAATTCTCCCAGCACAACAACTGTTTTACTTTTGCCTCTCTTGGTTGAGAGATCCGGTGGTTCTCAGAGTGCAGCATGCATTAGAACCATTGGGGGGCGGGGGTGTTGTGAAAACACAAGTTAACGGGATAAACATTAAGGTTTTGATTCTGAGATGCAGCAGGGAACTGTAAAATGTGCACCCTAACAAGTTGCGTGATGCTGCTGACATTCCTGGGGCAGCACCCCACTTTTAGAAGCCAGGAACATCTGAGTCAGGTGTATCTTCTGCGCAGCTGTCTCTCCGTCATCACCCACCTATTTACCGGTGGCGTCAGAGGAAACCAGTGACCTGAGCTTCAGCTCCGTTCCTCAGCACAAGGAGAAAACAGTCCTGTTTTAGAAAGCCATGGTTTCTTCTACCTTGCAGGTGCCAGCATTCTGCAATACTCCACAGCTACTGGCTTTGGATTCCCGAACAAATGTGTTTTCAGGGGAATGTTTGGGATATCACACAGTTTAATAATGCCAAGGTTTGTAAAGAAAATGTGTTCCAGCCCCATGTTCTGCCAGACTTCCAGCCTGAGCTTTCTGCTGCTTAGAGAGTGTGTCCGGGTCATCCTCCCTGGAAGGCTGTAGTTCACCACAGAGAGCCCAGCAGGGCTCTCCCTGGCAGCTGCAAGCCTGGCCATTAACTGAAGTTGAACTTCTGCCCTGGGCTGTTTAGAGGTAGAAGGAATAAGATCCAGGGCTCCGGGGACAGAAAGGAGGCTTCTTATTTACTACAGTTCATCATGGCTAGGTGAAGAGGGAACAATTGTGAAAGGTTTATCATTTCCTGGAACTCACTCTGTTGACCAGGCTGGTCTCCACCGAGATCTGCTTGCCTCTGCCTGCAAGTGCAGGGTGTTTGCTACCACTGTTCAACTATACCAACGTTTTATGTTCATTTAAGATGGAGTGGCTATTCTAGGCCTAGTTTCCCCATCTTGTTTTCTGTTATTCTTCCCCAAAATAAAAATGTTAATACACCGCCAGGCAGTAGTGGCCTACGCCTTTAATCCCAGCAATTGGCAGGCAGAGGCGGGTGGATCCCTGTGAGTTCAGGGCCAGCCCGGTCTACAGAGTGAGTTCCAGGACAGTCAGGGCTAAAACAAAGCAACCCTGAATCTCCCAGAATGCATTTATCTTGGGGGTTTGACCTATTCTACTGTTACTGTTCACTGGAATTTATTTATGATGGACTAAGCAAATTCTTAGCAAGTTTTTAACTCAGGAGAAAAATGATTTACAGGACATGAACTATAACTCAGTAAAACCTATGGGCTCAAAAAGCCTTTGGCTGCCCTTGTCCTGTATTGTGGCCATGACGATGATCACGCAAATCAGCCTATGCAGGAGGACCAATGGAGTTATTACCTCCTTCTCTTCTGCAGGTTAAACTGAAGACGTCTTAATAAAGTAAACTGTATGAATGCCAAAGTCCCATTTACAACACTGTCTGGAGTCGTGCAGTGTGGTGCCTTGGAAGTAAAAGACTACATACGATCTCCCTGTGCTCTTACAGGTGCCTTGGCATCTACGATGAATGACGACACTTGAAAAGGACAGGCTTCAGAGAGGCCAGGTCCAGTTGCTGTAAAGCGCTGGATGGCTGTGACAGGACAGCAAAGGTTTTGAGGACCTACCTTTCTCTCAAGGGAAGAGAAGATGGGGAAGCGCTGAAGGCAAGCCATCCTCCTCCTGGCCTAATCTGATGCTGTGAGAACAAGAACGTCTCCTCTCACCCAGTCATGCATTCTTGAAGGGTCACCCACCAGAGGCCGCAAGCTATAACGATAACTCTTGGCATTTACTAAGTGTTGCCACGTGCCAATCTCTTTGCATGACTTGTCACAGCCGATGCTTTTGATGGTCCTTTGGGCAGGGGCTGCAATGCCATTCATTTTCTATGAAGAGAGCATGGCACAGGGAGATCTAAGAAGGCACCAGTAACTGGCAGAGATGTTTGATATGTTCAGCAACGAAATCAGTGCCAAGACTGAGTGCTTACTCTGAGCGAGACAGACGGCCCTGGAGCCTCTCTCTGTTGTGTTTGTGTCAGGGTACAGGGCATTTCTATGTGTGTGTGTGTATGTGCGTGTGTGTGTGTGTGTGTGTAGTCAGCGTCTAACCCCTGGGTGTCCCTCCTTAGACACTGTACATCCACTTCTTCAGTGTTTCTTACCAGCCTGAGGGACCTGGTAAGTTAGTCAATGAATCCCAGGAGCGTCTCTTCCCCCGAGCACTGGGATTACGAATTGTGTTCTGGGAATCAAATTCATGTCAGTATGTTGTTGTTTGTGGTTTGCTGTTGTTGTTTTCCAAGACAGGGACTCTCTGTAGCCCTGGCTGTCTTAGAACTTGTTTTGTAGACTAGGCTGGCCCCGAACTCACAGAGATCCATCTGCCTCTGCCTCCCAAGTGCTGGAGTTAAAGGTGTGCACCCCCCATCCCCCCCCACCCCCGGCTATTCATGTCATTATGTTGTAAACTATACTCGATAGCTGAGCTGTCTCACAAGCCTGAGCTTCTCCTCACCATAGTATTATTTCCAGAAGATTCTCTACCACATTTGCTTATTGTGTGCTTCCTAAATGCCAGGTGCCTTGCATGGATTTTCAGGCTGACCCTTCCCAGTGAGTCTGGGCGTATCTGTGGGCACTTTGGAGAGATGACTGCCTTTGTCACAAAACAGCATGTGCAGCTGGTACCACCTGTGTGCAAGCTTCGTCTCCATCATTTTTCAGAGTGCATCCTGAGGGGTGTCCTTGCTATGTTGATGTATTGGAGACCCAAGACAAGGACAACAATTCTGTGTTTAAAAAGCTCTTGCTGCTGGGCATGGTAGCACAGGCCTTTAATCCCAGTACTCAGGGAGGCAGAGGCAGACAGACTACTGTCAGTTCAAGGCCAGCCTGGTCTATAAGGTGAGCTCAGGACAGCCGAGGTTACACAGAGAAGCTCTGTCTCGGAAAACAAAACAAAACAAAAATTAAAAGAAAGAAGGAATGAAGGAAGGAAGAGATGAGAGGAAAGGAGAGGAGAAGAGAAAAGAAAAGAGGAGAGAAGAAAAGAAAAGAAAAAGGAAAGGAAAAGAAGGGGCTGGAGAAATGGCTCAGCAGTTAAGAGCACTGGCTGCTCTTCCAGAGGTCCTGAGTTCAATTCCCAGCCACCACATGTTGGCTCACAACCAGCTATACTGTGATCTGATGGCCTCTTCTGGTGTACAGGTGTACATGCAGGCAGAACATTCATCTATATAAATTAAATTAAATAACTAAATCTTTAGGAAAAAAAAAAGGAAAGGAAAAGAAAAAAGAAAAGCCCATACTAATGACATTTGGCTCTGAGATTCTGCAGGAAGCAAGCAGTCCTGACCTGGACACAGATGACAGCAAAGCATCCCACCAGCCCATTTCTTTCACTGGTGTGTGACTTGTGTGCACCTGGCAGGGGACTGAGGCCTTCAGTGCTCACCTCTGGTCCCTCTGAGATAAAAGGATACGGTCTGTGCAATCCAAGCTGAGGGCAGGAACGCTGGAGGCACTTGCCAGGGGCGCTTCTGGCTGACTGATGGCTGGGGTGGCATTGCGGATTCCTTCTGCTTTCTCTTTTCTGCTGGAGCCCTTGCTGGCTGCTCCTGCCCGCAAAGGGTCCCGGTTTGGGGGGGGGGGGCACCTTGTGCCCGCCAGTCACAGGCGGCCCACAAACAAGCCGGGCACAGCCAGCCAGCCTGGCCTCCCAGCCCAGCCTGGAGTAGAATTTGACGCCACAGCTGGCAGTGCGGCTTTTGTTCACAGCAAAAATGGGGCTTGACTGGCTCTGCTCCCGAGCCCGCCCGCCCAGGCAGGCAGAAAGGAGCCTCAGCAAGTGTCTGTCGTGACTGTCCTTAGCGCGGGCCGCGTTCCAGCCACCGCGAGGCGGCGAAGGATGCGCACCCCAGCCACTCCCTGCGCAGTGCCGCAGGCGCTCAGGACCGCAATAGCGCCAGTAGAGAGCAGGTTGCTGCGTTTTCAACAGCAATCCTCTCTGTCGGAGAAACTGTTTTTCCTCTGTGACTGAAAGGCCGCCTTCCACCTCGACCGAGTTAGACCACGGATTCCTTTAGTCCGGGAAGGAAATTTTGGCATTACCTGTTCACACAGGTTTGTGGACAGTACTTATGAGCATATAGGGACAGATTCTACTGCCGTTAGCTCAATATTTTTAGGGAAGAAAAGAACATTCATGTACGCAGTGTGCACGTGCGAAAACAACTTGCCAGAGCCGGTCCTCTGCTTTCACATGCATCTTGGTAGACAGTGCCTTCTCCTGCTGAGCCACCGCACAGGCCCTAGTTTGAATTTTCCCAACGCTAGAATGTTTGAGCACATCTGCAAGTCACAATCACCTGGAGGAAGGTAACAGGTGATTCCAAAGCTAGTAGCTTTAACGTGATTGTTGTCACTTCAGAAAGGACTTCGGAGGCCAAGTACCAGCAGAGAGGATGTCTTAAGTCCTGCAGTGAAAAGTTTAACTTTTACTTGTTTGATATACTTTGGTATTTTGTCTTCAGGTATGTGTGTGTGTGTGCGCACGCCAGAAGTATGTCTAGTGCCATCGGATGCCAGAAAACGGCATCCGATCTCCTGGGATTTGAGTTATGGATGCTTATGAGCCTCATGTGGATTCTCCTAATTGAATCCAGGTCCCCTGGGAGAGAAGCCATTGCTTTTAAACAGAGTCAGCTCTCCAGACCTATTTTAATTTTAATTGTATGTATGTGAGTCTGAGTCTAATTCTATGTGTGAATGTACAGTGGTTGGCTGAGGAAGCCAGAGATATTGGCTCCCCCAAGAGCTGAAATTAGTGGTAGTTTTGAGCTACTCAAGATGGGTGCTGGAAACCAAACACCAGTCCTCTGTAAGAGCTGCAAATACTCTCCATGGCTGAGCTATCTCTCCAGCCTGTGAGTTCATTCTTTTAGTCACTCTCGCTGGAGTGAAAAGACCTTTGAGGAAATGAGGAGGTTTAAAAGGTGGTTGTTGGAAGCTTAGTGTGGGTTGTTTCTTTCTTGAGCTTGATCACTTCTCTCTTGAGAGCACGTTTGCAGAAATGGAGGTGACTAGATGCAGTTAAATTAAATATGGCCAACATGACCAAGGACTTGAATTTTAAAAGGTATTTATATATTCTGTGCGTATGTGTGTGTATGTTTTGTGTGCCACATGCCCGGCTGGTGCCAAAGGAGGTCAAAATACCGTTTCAGGTCTGCCTAGAACTGGAATCACAGTTTGTAGCTACTAGGTGGGTGCTGGGAACCGAACCTGGGTCCTCTGCAAGACCAGCAACTGCTCTTAACTACTGAGCACCATCTCCAGCCCCAAAATTGACTTTTTTTACATTTTAGCAGCCACCATATGGATCAATGCAGCTTTAAAGTATTTTTCAAGGGTGAATTTGCCCACAACTCTGGAATAAGAAATCACACAAAATAATATATCGGGCAACGTTCTGGCACTAATGCCCCTGTTGGTAATCTTTTAAGCAAAGCCTGACCATAAGGACATAGTGGTCCTTGGGGGCCACTCCCAAGGGTGGGTTTCAAAGTGCCCCTGGGGCAGCTTTGAGCATCACAGTTGGCTGTTCATCATTGGTGCTAGGGAAGCCGGATGCCATGATGTCATCCTCTCTAAGGTGAGAACCCACTGGCAAGTGCCCTCAGCCACAAGCTCCCAGGAAAGACCCAGGACCCGCAGACCAACGCCTATGAAAGAATTAGTGGCTGCCAACAGCCACCGGGGTGGGAAGGGTAGTGGACTCTCTACCTGCCTGTGCTCTCAGGGAGCCGAGCCGCTGTCCTGGCTGGCACCCGATGGCATCAGGCCTCAGTTCCTCAACCACAGTGCATTCAAGATGACAGGTCCCTGCTGTCTGGAAAGCACTGGGGCGAGGGGTAGGTTGTCACACAGCAGTTCATTTTAGTATGGTCAAGCTCATCTGAAGTTCCTGTGCAGCCATGGATGGATTGAGCATGCCCCAAGGTTTCATGTGATGAGCCTTAGCCCTCAGGATTTGGGAGGTGACAGACCTTTAAGAAGGGTGGCTGACAGGAGATCCTTCGGTCTTTGGGGATGCTCCTTAGGAGGGACTGCCTGGACCAGAGCGGTCTGTGTTAGAGGGTGTGATCTTTTTCCAAAATACACTGTTGTATTATTTCCAAAATAAGCTATTGTTCAACCTTGCTTCAGCTATTTTGTGATACCAGTGAAAATGTGCTAGGCCTCGGTAGACAGGGAAACCTGCAAACATTGAGATTTAATGCAATGAATCTTCCCTATCTGGAATATTCCATTGTAGACATTCTCCTGGGCTAACACAGCCCAAGTTCTGTGGTTGGTTGACCCTCTGCCCTCTCCTCTGTGGCATGCATTCCTCCACCCAATCCCACCCAAAGAAACCCTTTTGCTTCCACTCTTCCTCCTTTCACTTTTATGTTACAAGCTCTATTACTAGCCTCTCTCCATTCCTAATTTTAAGCACTCCATTGCAGTATAATACGAATAACAAAATGCACCCAACAGAAGTCTAAAATTCAGTAGTTTTGTGGTTGTATTGTTGCTTTTAGTGTATTCACGGAGTCATGACATCATCACCATAATCCAGTTGTTTGGGAGGGGTAAAGGCTCTTTCGTAGCTGTCTATGAGTGCCCATACTCCTGTAAGTAACCTCTTCAAATACTCCATAGCAGGAGCCCAGAGCCTGACAGACTTGGGGGGACTATTTCAGCTAGCAAGCATGGCAAATTTGGCATGCAGGATCATGGTCCTGCTTCTTCCTGGCTCTGGGCCAGGCACTGCAGCTTGGGCTGGCACTAGGGGAGGGAGGTGCATGATGGCTTCATGGCAATGCCTCTCCCCCATGTCACTGAGCCCAACGTTGTTGCCTCTTTTAAGGATTTACTTGCATACTTTATATGAATGTGCCCTTGAATACACACACGCACACGCACACACACAATGTGCATGCAGGTGCCCACAAAGACCAGGAGAGGGCATTGGTCTCCCGGAACTTGCATTACAAGTGATTGTATCTGTAACCTGACCTGCCTGGCGTGGGTGCCGGCAATTCCATCTAAATCCCCTGCAAGCACAGCAAGTGCTCTTAACTGTTGAGCCCCAACATTGATTTTTTTTTTTTTGAGAAGGCAGTTGATACAAGGGATGGATTTTTTTCCCTGCCCTATTGGACCTTGTTAACATTTTTTTCTTTAGTATCATCTAGCTGCTAACTCCTGCAATCAACTGGAACTTGCTTGGCATGATGGATAGTGGCCTTCGGAGATCTCGTTCAGCCTTTGTGAAAGGTTTCTCCCACAGACACCATACGCTAAAATGAGTGCTTTAAGTATGTAGATGTGAAAGTGCACCTAAAAGAACGAGGAGAGACAATCATTTCACAAGAGGTTCCAGAGGCAGGCACAGCTGTTACATTCTTGGGAATGTTATAGTCCAGTAAAGTGCAGATGCCACCCAAGAAGAGGAACAAACAAACAAACAAACAAACAAAAATCCCACAATAGCTTGTGCCTGTAAATGTTAAAACAATGGTTAAAGTTTTAGTAAAAGTGCCTTGCATAAATGGAAAAAAAAAAGATGTTGGATATTGGTCTGGTGCTATGTATTCAAATGCTAAATACTGACCCCCAAGATCTGGCTTCAATCCAAATGAGCACATTCTAAAATACCCCAAGTGATATTGTGTAAACCTCACTCCTCAATTTAAAGTTGATTGCTTAATAAAAACAGCAGAAGCCTGTAACTGGACAGAACAGAAAGAGGTGGAGCTTACTTTCTTGGGCTTGGGATCAGATGAGGACCAGGAGGCAGGAGAGAGAGAAGCAAGACAGGAAACTGGAGAGAGGAAAGTTGCCATGGGGCAGAATAAACCCTGAGTACATGGTTAGGAAGGCTGGCCTAACGGAACAAAAGCAGCCCAGGAAGGAACAACTTTGGCAAGTAACTTGGGGTATGTAGCTGGGAAATAGCAAAATAGCTTAGAGGGTTGATACCTGCCAAGTTACTGTGCTTTAAAGCTTTCTATAAATCTAAAAGGTTGTAGGGCTTGTGGACCGTGCCTCCAGAGGAACTGTCACGGATGTAGTGAGATGGAGTATGTTCAAACCCTGAAAATCTCAAACTTGAGATTTAAAATCTCATCCTGAGAACAGAAAGTGTAGGACAAAGCTCTCTCCTTGTTTCTGGGCCTACCTCAGAAGCATGTGACAGAACTCAAAACTGTGCGCATCATCCTTTTCGGGAAGACCAAAGTTCCTGAGAGAACCAGAACTGGAAACTTCATGCTTCATCCTTTTCAGCCCCATTTTTTTTTTCCACCCAGAGATCTTCTGGTGGAGAAACACACTTCTGGCTCGGTGCCCGGTAGTAGTCTGGGCTTTCAGAGGAACAGAAAACCACAAAAGGCCTCTGTGTCTTTTTATTCAGAATCTAAATGGTATGAAGTGGGGTAGGAAATCCAAATAGTTATTTAGAGGCAAAGGGGGAGGGCATAGCAACCCCTCCAAAAAAATATACAGATACACCAGAAACGCAGAGTAGAGACATACTAGCTGCTGTTGATGATGCACAAAGAGGTTCAATCAGCTGACCATCTGGAAAAAGAAATATTAAATAATAAGAAAATAAACCAGAATACTATTAAATAAACATTCCAAAGCCAAGGACAAGTTGCTGCGCAAGGAGGCCCCTGAGGCTCCCAAACAATATGGGCTATTACCATAGCTGTTGGTTTTCCACTAAAACTAGATGGTAAGACACTATTGCTGAAGACATCGTATGCCTTGACATGAAGAAATCAAGCTGGCACGGAGCTGGAAGATTCTTCTCTGTTAGCTTTTGTAGATCTGGGAGGTACTACTCAGGCTACTACAGGAAAGTTGTGGCCAATAATCTAACTTGTCTACAGAACCTGCATCTTAGTTACTTTTTTTTGTTGCTATGAAGAGACATGATCAAGTTAACATATAGAAGAAAGGTTTTATTGGGGCTTACAGTTTCAGTAGGTGAGTACGTGACCATTTGTTAAAGTTATTTTTATAAAACTGTGTTTGTTTCTCAGTTTCTCTCTTAACCCCACTGTCACACAAATAACTGAGACTCTTTTATATTTGTTTAATAATAAGATTTACAACATAATAACTGAGCAGTTATCACTCTATTCTTAACCCTCTAATCTAATCTAGTTTCCTTCCAGTGTATATCCCAGAGATACTTGAAATGTGTATCTTTCCTGCTCCTCCTGATGTCTCTTGGACTTTTCACATGGCTGAATCCCCTACTTCCTCCTCTTAATCCTCATCCCCTAGCTGGCAGAAAGTCCAGCCGTATTCTCTCCCCTGCTCAGCAATTGGCTGTAAGCTGCTTTATTGTCATATCACAGGACAATTGGGGAGCAGTGTTTACACAACATTGAGACAGGAGAATCTCAGAACAAGGATTGCAACCAGATATGGGGGATACAGAAATCAGCATTTGAATGACACAAAAAACTTATGCCTACAACCATCATTTGTAGACAGCATCCAAGCAGGCAAGCAGGCATGGTGCTGAAGCAGAAGCCATCAATCCACAAGCAAGAGACAGAGAAAAGAGAGAAATCACTGGGAATGGGTGGGCTTTTGAAATGTCAAAGCACATCCATAGTGACACACCTTCTCCAACAAGGCCACACCTCCTAATCCTCCCATTACAAGCTAGAGACTAAGTAGACAAATATGGGAGCCCCATATTTCATTCAAACTACCATACTCTGTGTGCTACGCTATAAACATGCCAGGCAGTCTGCATGCTGGGCAACTGTGCTTCCTGAGGAGATTCACGGCCTACCTCTCAGAGGGAAATTCATGTATTATAAGTTAAGTCAGCAACCTATGGCTGAGTCAGTGGTAGGTCCTAGTGGGAAAGCTATTGCTGCTGTTTTGATAAAGGGTTATGATGTAGCCATCAAACTGCTTTCAAAACATTTATGCATTTGCCCACAGATTACTGCTGCTGCCATTTTTGATCAGGGAAGGTTCTCTACAGTGGGATTTTGTAACTGGTGCAGGGGCTGAGGCTATGTGAATGTTGTAGTATGGGGAAGCGAGAGACTATTGGTGAATGATGTCTTTGAGCACGACATGGCTATGTCCTCTTAAACTGCCAGCAGCTACATTTACCTGGGGGAAACATGCACAAGATTGGGCCCATTAACTTTCCCAAGGCCCTGATCTTCCCACCCCCATCCCCAAAGATACATAAACCGTTAATAGCTGATGGCTCCAAGAGACTTCTTAGGTGGTGTAGGCACCCATAAGTTGCCCATGATCCTATAAGGAGCCACCCATGCTCTTGCTGGTAGCCCTAAATACCTCTTTGGTCTGTTGTTGGTGCCCTACCCGGGGAGAGTAGACATTTTGTTAATGTGGGAACATGGTGCCACAAGCCTGTAATCCAGCACCCTTGAAAGGCAGAATTGAGAGGATCAAGGGTTGAGAGTTAATGTTGACATCTGTCATCTGTCCTGCACTGTATATACCAAGCTAGCCTTGAACTCAGAGATCCACCTGCTTCTGCCTCTGGAGTGCTGGGGCTAAAGGCATGCACCACCCTCTAGAAAGTGTTTATTCAAGGAAAACTCTGGAAATTGGGGTTAGCTGTAAACTGTTTGGTATTTTTATCTTAACCTGCATTCCAGCTGCAGGATGCTTTGCACAGAAGAGCCTGAGTTCAAGTGCCAGCAGGACAGAATAGACCTTATTTTAAAATGTTAATAATTATGTTCTTTAAAATGCACCTGGAGACTCCGTGGAGAGCCAGCTGAAAAAGCTTCTCTTTATTTCTCTTGATTTTGGAGTGGACCAGTGCAAAAGCTACTTGAGAGGAGAGAGGCAGGAGCCATCAGAGGAGAATGTTTTATTTGGTACTGCGTGAAGGGACAGGTAACAGTGGCACAGACTGAAGCATTAGCGAGAAAAGGCTGGGAAATGAGAGCTCCACAAAAACTGCAAGTTTCACACGTAATTCCTGGAAATCTAAGAAGGCACTTGGATTTAGGAACGGCCTGATTAGGGCCTAAGCTCTGACCACTTGCTGACCTCAGGTCTCAGCCTGAGAAGGAAGCAGAGGTTTTGTTTGGTTATTTTGGTTTGTTTTGTTTTTAGACAGGGTTTCTCTGTGTAGCCTTGGCTGTTCTGGATTTGCTTTGTAGACCATGCTGGTCTCTAACTCATAGGGGTCTACCTGCCTCTGCCTCCCTGAGTGCTGGGATTACAGGTCTGCACCAATGAGCCCAGCTACAGGCTTCCTCTTGAAATGTGGAAATAGTTTTGGTTCCAGGCATCTAAGGGAATCTTTGCTCAGCTCTCATATCATCAAATTTTGTCATTTGCCTCAAATGACAAAGATGGCATACAATAGAAAACCCGGTTGCAGCTTGGTGGTGGCACAGACCTTTAATCTAAACTCTGTGGGTGTTAAGGCTCTAAACTCTGGAAGTGTATTTTGTGCTGAGCCATCTCCCCACCCACCATGGATAAAAACTGAACATTTTGAATATTCCAGGGTGGTAGCTCTGGAATTCAAGTTTTCTCCTCTCCCCAGGGTTTGTGGCTGCTGCTGATTTTAGCTGCTGTTTATTTAATGACTGTTTTGAATGAATTTTCCTTTCTTCCTTCCTTCCTTTCTTCCTTCCTTCCTTCCTTTTCTTTTCTTTTGTTTTTCTGAGACAGGATTTCTCTGTATAACCCTAGCTATCTTCAAACCCACTCTGTAGACTAGGCTGGCCTTGAAATCAGAAATATACCTGCCCCAAATTCTGGGATTAAAGGCATGAAACCAACCATGTAAGCCCCCCCCTTTCTTTAATGAGACAGACAAATGTTGGGGGTGGCGGGCAGCTAGAAGAAGGTGGCTAACTCAAGGGAATGAGGAGATTACCAGAGTGTCCTTGAGGAGGTGGAGACTTTGGACACTTCCAAAAGACCTTAAATAAGCTATTGAAATACATTTTTTAAAACTGAAGGAAACTAGACCTATGAAAAGAAAAACAGAGGCAATTTGCCTTCTGGGTTTCTATGTTCATGGCAAGAGTGGGAGGAGCCGGCAAGCCTTGGAATGCAACCTACAGACAAGCAGGGTGCCCAGGAAGGCCTGCCCATCATGCTGTAGGTTGCTGAGACATTTTGTGTGACAAACTTCAGATATGGTCTGTCTGAAGTTGGCTCAGAACCTGGAACAGCAAGCTGGACTCGGGGCTTCGGGGCTGGAAGCTGCCATTGGGCTGTACCTCTTTCTGGAGCAGGCGACATGCGTGGGATGCAGGAAGAGCATCCCGGCTTGGCAGCACAGCTTGTTAGGAAGAGGGCTCGCTGATGAGGATGACCCCACATCACCCTTCACAAGTGGATGAGTAATGAGTGGAGAGGTAGTGGGTGAGGGATTCAGACAACCTACCGAGGAGCAAAAGAGGCTCCCTAAACAGACAAGGAGACGTGAGCCACCAGCCTGGCTGTCTAAGGTGAGAGGGGGTGGAAGACAGAAAATAAGAACGTTCAGCACGACAAATGGGAAGGAACTGTTCTCCACAGTGCCATGGGAAGAAAGCTCTCCCGAGTTAAGAGTTTGTGTGTGTGTGTGTGTGTGTGTACATATGTGCCACACATGGGGTATGCCCAAGTTGGTCAGGAGAAGATGTGGGATTCCCTGGAAACTTAGTTCCAGGCAGTTGTGAATAGAGTACTGTGATGCTGGGAACAGAACTTGGACCCTCTGTAAAGGCAGAATACTCATTATTTCCCTGTTGTGATACAAGAAAGTGTTTATAGTTTCAGAAGGAGAGTCCACAATAGAGGAGGAGCTCGGCGGCAGGCAGCTGGAGCAGACAGCTGAGAGACCGCATCTTCAACCACAAACACCTAGTAGAGAGGACTGGAGTTGGAGGAGCTTGCGAACCTTCAGAGCCAATCCTCAGGGGCATACTTCCTCCAGTTGGGCTGCCTCCTGCCCCCCAAAAGCACCACCAGCCAGGGACCGAGTGCTCAAGCACCCGAGCCTGTGGGGCCGTTTCTTATTCCAAACACTACAAGTTGCAGGTACAGTTCACCACTAAGTCATTTCTCCTGCCTGTTCTCCTCAGTTTTATTCTTAGACCTGGCTCCAGGCTCCTGTTTTCAGAATTCATGGGATTATCCATGGTAATACTGTTTACAAAAGATGACATATTTCATAGACAACACTGTTACAAGCTGTAGTAGCTTGCTTACTTGTATCTCTAGGTCTAGGTCAAGATATTTAATGACCGTCCTGCTGGCAGCTGCTGGGCGTGGAGGAGAGTGTCTTAGCTGAACAGGGACAGATGAGGAACAACGCTATCTTAATTGTGCAGTGGGCTGGATCTACCGGATGCATTTTACTGCGCAAGCAACAGTTTTGCAGTAAAAGAAGTTATAAAATATTCAGTTTCTTTTTTCATGAAAAAAAAAAAAAAAGGAAAATCATCACACTTTCCAAGGGCAGAGTATTAATAATGAGACAGAGATTGTATTGATTTAAAGTCCAATAGCCATTCTATTGTAGTAAATAAAAAAAAAAGTGTTGGGCTATATAATGTTTATTATTAGCTCTGAGATTACCACAGTGGTATTATTTAAACCACTAACACAATTAACAAGACACAGACATGTTATTTATAATTACCTTGGGCAGACAGATATTTCACCTACGCTGGCTCAATAATCTCACCATCCATCTCCCTGCCCCCATCCAATGCCATCCACCTTAATACTCCTCATCTGGTCTGCCTTCCATCTATAATTCCATGGTACTTCCTTGTATTCTTTTTTTTTTTTTAATTTTTATTTTATGTGTACTGACTGTTCTGCCTCAGATCTCATCAGAACTGGAGCTACAGATGTTTTACGTCATAATGTGGGTGCTGGGAAGTGAACGCAGCTTTTCTGGAAGAGCTGCGAGTGAGCTTAACCCTGTAGCCATCTCTCCAGCCCCAATTTTTAGTTCTTCTTCTTCCTTCTTTTCTTCATCTATTTATTATGTATACAATGTTCTGCCTGCATGTACACCTGCATACCAGAAGAGGGCACCAGATCTTCTTATAGATGGTTGTGAGCTGGGAATTGAACTCAGGACCTCTGGAAGAACAATCATTTCTCTTAATTTCTAAGCTATTTCTCTAGCCCCTTCCTTGTATTCTTTATCTGGGCCTTTTCATGCCATTGTTGGAGTCCTTCATCTCAGCCCATGTGGGTTTTTTTCTCCACACTGATCCGTTGTGGTGTCCTCCTTCCTCCTCTCTTCCTGTCCCTCTGTTTCCCATAATTCTCCTGTCCTCTCCAAGTCTGGGAACCTTGGCCATACCCACCCTATTCTGCCCTGCCTAGGAATAGACTGTTTAACCAACCTGTCAGGTATGTCTTAGGCAGGTTTACAAAACAAAGATGAGTGTAACCCGATCTTGAGGGCCAGTAACAGGCATCAGACCAACCTCCAACACCATTCTGAAGCTGAGCTGCATAATAACGGAAATCCACAGCTCATCAGAGGTGCTCAGGAATAGATTTGATCAGGTAAGACTTGGGGATTTGAAGGTAGGGTGATGGAGACCATCCAGCGAGAGGGGAGACAGTGATGTGAAGCTCAGCAGAGACAGAGAGACAAGCAGGCCACTGCACACAGCTCACTTCAGTACCAGAGGAGGGAAAAGCAGAATTCCACCAGGACGGACAGGGACAGACAGGGAGTGGATGGATGGTGATGAGGTGTTGTTGAGGCGAAGGGGGAATGACTGTGGGGTGAAAGTGGGATTTCATTTGGGGCTGACAGAAACACCACCCTGATCGTTAACAGTAGCAGTGACCACACTGTAGGCTTAGGTTTTTCAAAAACCTACCTACTTTAGGGTTCTTAGACACTACTACTTTCCGTCAAACCTCCCAACACTAGTTAGGAGAAAAAGCAGGTTGGTAGGGACAGAAGACACAGACTATCTACTTCCTGTGGGTGGGGGGGGTTGAGTTTTTTGGGGGCAATACCGATCTCAACCATCCATATTCCAGAAGTCCAGCTAAGCAGCAAACCGGCAAATACACCAGCAGTTTCAGCAGCAGCCTGGAATCATCCCTTTGAAGCGTTTCTCTCTAGGAGCATCTCAAAGTGATTCAAAGCGAACAGGCCAAGAGACACAGAGTGATCTCTCCTTGCTTTGGGGCTATTTTATAACCTTCCAAAGTCTGTACAGAATGTTTTTCAGGTGACAAAAACCACACCCCACATGAGGCAGTGCCCAGCTGACAAATATTGCTCGCCTTTTCATGGGGCTGTTTTCAGCAGGGTGTGTGTCCGTGTGTGTGTTTACCAAAAAAAGTTTCCATGTCCCACACTTGAGATCAAAACAAAAACATGTTTACATTCACTGTACCACATGGTGAAGAAGTGGCTGGGTCACTTTAGATGATTTTATCTTCTGTGACTTTCACCTCAATATATATATATATTTTTTTAAAAAGGAATATATTGTTACAAGCCATATCACACATCAACCTTGAAAACATTCTGCTTTATGAAAACCACCAAAAAAAAAAAAAAAAAAAAAAAAAACCAGACACAAACTGGCCACATATTACATAATAAAGTTTCCATAAAATGCTCAGAATAAAATATTGAGTTAGAAAATCAATTAGTGGTCTCAGGGGCCAAGCCAGAGGGATTATGACTGGCAGCTAATGGAGACATCTATCTATCTATCTATCTATCTATCTATCTATCTATCTATCTATC
>NW_026587216.1:17687632-17714653 GCF_907164565.1 Psammomys obesus | reverse complement strand
ATCTATCTATCTATCTATCTATCTATCTATCTATCTATCTATCTATCTAATTATCTATTTATTTATTATTTAATATGTTTGTGTGTGTGTGTGTATCAGTTTTCATTCACAGAGGTCAGGACAAACTGCAGAAGTCTGTTCCTCCTACCATGTGAGAGAGAGCCCAATGATGGCGTTGGCAGGCCTGGCAGCAAGCACCATTGCCTGCTGAGCTAGCTTGCTGGCAACTGGAAGCAGGTTTTCCTGTGGAGAGGCGACAGTGCTTTTTTTATTATTATTATTTCTCCTTTTGGGGAGGTGTTTAGGCGTCTACCAACCTTCCACCAACCCTCCCAACCTTAAGTAGGAGAGAGAAGAGGTTAGTGGGAAGAGGGAGCCCAGAACTTGTTACTTCTCCTGGCTATTTAGGGTCAAGGGGTTCTTTCAGGGCTCTCCACCAGCCTCCATCAACCGCAGACACAGCTAGCAGGCTCCTCCGCGCCGCTGCAGCCTGAAGTCTTTCTCTCCATCTGTCTGCTCCAAACCGCCACAGAGTCGCTGCACGTTCCAAACCGGTACTCGTGCAGGCCAACACCGAACAGAATGCCTCATGGTCTCTTTTTCCGCCTCATGTTTACAGTCTCAGCGCCCTAGACCATGCCCCTCTCCGTGTCCTTCTGCACAACACAATTAACAGATGTGGGCTACCTATAGCCCAACTAAAATCCCACACTTGGGATTAAAACAAGAGCATATTTACATAACATACGAAGAAACCAAAGCTTCCGTCATGAGTGACAGAAATGTTCTGTGACTGAGAGTGGTGGCGAGTGTATGGCACAGTAATGTGTTAAAACCCACCGCACATTTGGAAATGCCAAACTTTATATTCTATAACTTATTCGTTTTTAAAAGATATGGAGAAAAATGTCGAGAAAAAATGTGTGCAGTAGCTAATTGACAATTGTAAGAAAGTTATGGCATTTCTAGAGTTTCTGTTATCAGCTTTTTTTTTTTTACATATAATTTGCTGTAATTTCTTTAAAGATATGCTTACCTTTTAGAGTGTCTTATACATTTTCTGCTAAGAGGGCTATTGAACTTGATGAAGCTTCTGGTCCCACAAAACCAGGATGCTCAGAAGCTTTGCAAGATGAAGGAATTCTATCATCAAACATGGTGTGTCCTGTGCCAAGGTGGCCCTGCCCTCAGAATCTCCCAGTGGCCCTCGGTCCTTGGCCGCCTTCTGAGAGGCCCCTTTGTTTCTTTTCACATCTTACATTGCTCTAATCCTCCCTCAGCTTCCTATGGCTGGCCTAGTCCTTAACCATCACCAGACTGCTTCGGAGCTGTTTTGAAAGTTATTTACTTATTAGTGGTTTGTTTGTTTGGATATAATCTCCTGTAGCCCAGGCCAGACTTGAACTTGCTGAGTAGCTGAGGATGACCTTGAATTTCTGAACCTCCAGCCTCAGCTAGGATTACAGGCAAGTGCCAACACAGGGAGCCCTGGCTGGATCAGAGTTTCACAGAGCACTCACTCATCTCTAATGGCCCTCCAACTGCCAGGCTAATGGTGCTGAAAGTCCCCTCCCTCCTTTCTTACCTTTGCTGAGGAGCACTCCAGCACCCAGCCCAACCTCTCTGTCTATCCCATCTTTCACCTTTCTGTCATAGAAACTGTGCTAGCATGATACCCCATCGTGGCTAAGGCGTGGCTATCTTTGTGCAGTTCTTTCTCCTCACCTTGGACTCTTCATCTGTCTGGATCCAGCTCCAGGGTGGTCCTTGGAAGGGCTTCCCACCTCCCTCTGCAATATAGACGGCTCCTGCTGGCACTGGTGAAGAGCTGTGAGCATTTTAATGCTTCCTCACCATCAACGAGAATAACTATTCGATGTGTTTGAATGTGTAAAACATTTGTATGCATTCATGGGTTTATACATGTCTACAGGAATAATATATATGCTTTCAATTTAGTTTCTCAAGAACTAGTCACCGATAGGCATGTTGGGCGAGGCCTCATTTATTTACATTTGGAAATCCCTATGTTTTCAGCTTACAGTATGTGTGAACCACTGTGCCAATTTCCGAATGGGGGAATGACACTTTTGGAGTTGAATTCTTTCCTTTATGGGTATTAGTCACTGAATAATAAAACCCCCAGTAAAATTAAGAATGTTAATGCTGGAAATAAATGTCAGTGTAGACTGAAAACCAACTCAGGAAGTACTGAGGTCCCTGGACAGAGTGGGCAACTGGTCCTATCTGTACCATTGTCCTGGGGCTTGAACCCTGGCAGGGGGGGGGCAAAGAACCCTTCTTAGTTGGGCAGTGTAAAGACAAAGCTGTTTTCAGAGTGTGGTGGAGAGTGGTTTAGGACATGGGAGGCAGTGGCTCTCCTCTGGAGGTAAAAGCATGACATATGGGTAAGGGTGATGCTGGTCTTAGGAAGAGAAGGGAATACTGCCATTTCAGAGGGAGGCCATGATACCTTTCTGTTCTCTTCTTCCACTGGAGGGGCAGAAGAGCTGTAGCAGTTCATCTTGTCAGGCATGGGTGGTGAGGCCTCAGCTCTGTACACAGCCATAGTAAAATGAGCACAGGAGACACTCCTCTTCCTCTCTGAGGCTTTCTCAAAGGCCTTAGACAAAGTAGCCCCTGCCTTGCTGCAGTAGAAATCCCAGGCATGGTGTTGCACACCTGTGAGCCCCGAACTCAGAGGTAGGCAGGTCAAGGTCACCATATGGTGAATTCTAGGCTAGGGTGAGCTTCTTGAGACCCTGTCTCAAACAAACAAACAAAAACAAAAGCTCAAACAAAGAAGTTGTGTTCTATTTTTGCAGAGGAGTTAAAGGGGACATCTCTGTACTAGCTGCTGCCGATAGAGCTGTAATTTTGCAGGGAAGCAGGTGGGAAGGGATGTTTAATTTTAACGTAAATTTAAATTTAATTTATAACTGGAAATTTTGTTTCAGTATTTCATAATTTCTTTCGGCCTGTCATTTCTCTGATTCCTCTCTCTTCTTTCTTTCCTCCTCTTCCTCCCGTCCTGTCTTAGGGTTTCTATTGCTGTGAAGAGACACCATGACCAAGGCAACTCTTATAAAAACATTTAATTGGGGGCTGAGAGTTCTATATCTTGAGCCTCAGGCAGCAGCAAGGGACAGAGACACTAGGTCTTGCTGGAGTTTCTGAAACTTCAAAGCCCACTCCAATGACATACTTCCTCTAACAAGGCCACACCTCTGAATAGTGCTACACTCTACAGCCAAGCATTCAAACAGAAGAGTCTATGGGGCCATTCCTATGCAAACCACTACATTCCATTCCCTGCCCCCTATAAGCTCATGGCCTAACACAATACACAAATACATTCAGTCCAACTTCAAAAGTCCCCTAGTCTATAACAGTTTCAAACTGGTTTAAAACTTCAAAGTCTCTTCTGAGATTCACACAATCTCTTAACTATAAGCCCCTATAATGTCAAAATAAAAAAGCAGACCACATACTTCCAACATACAGTGACACAGGATTACTGTTCCAAAACATAAGGAAGAAAGCACAGTGAGGAAATAGTGGACTAAAGCAAGACAAAAAAACAGCTGGCAAACTCCGAACTCCGCATCTCGATGTCTGATGTCAAAATGCTCTTCAGCTCTTCAACTCCTTTCAGTTTTGTTGACTACAACACACGTTTTTAATCTTGGGCTGGTTCCACTCCATGTTAGCAGCTCTCCTAAGTGTTAGGACCAATGAAATGATGATGTGCACAACAGATTTTATATGAAAGAGGTTTATTAGATGGAGATGAAGAGACAGAGAAAAGGAGAGAGCTAGTTATGATGGGGGAAGGGGAGGGTCGCCCCAACAGAGAAAGGGGAAAGAACAAGAGGGCAAGGGGGCAAGAGAGAGACAAAGTGTCAGGTTGATCCTTTTGAGGAGAATCTTAACCATACCTGCCAGGTGTGGCTGCCTGGCAGGCGATACATGATGACATCATAGGTTGCTAGGTAACCCAGGAGCAGGCTGCCTAAATACTAACACCAGGTAGGTATCACACAGCTGTAGCATCTCCAACATCTTGAGCTCTTCAAGGCAACCCAGGCTTCACCTTCACAGCTTCACACAATGACCCCTTTAGGCTTTCATGCAGAGATATCCCTGCCACACCCCTGGCCTTAGCAGTGGTTCTTAGTTGCAGAGGAGATCTGCAACTAAGATCTCATAACCACTTTTTCTTGTAATCCTTGACTAAAGCCAGAACCACATGGCTGAAACTGCTAAGTTCTGCTGCTTGTTGGGGCTGGAACATTGTCCCGCCATTCATCTTCACCAGCTTTCTGTTTTTGATGGCTTCGTTTACTGTCTAGGCTTGGATGTCCTGAACTCAGCCTGTAAACTAGGCTGGCCTCAAACTCAGACATCTGACAGCCTCTACCTTCTGAGTGCTGGGAGTAAAGTTGTGCACTACCACACCTGGCCCTAAGCTTTTCTTTTATAATTCCTTTTTTAAAAAATTATTTATTTATTTATCTATCTATCTATCTTTCATTCATTCATTCATTCATTCATTTATTTATTTATTTATTTATTTATTTATTTATTTATTTATTTATTTATTATGTAGTGTTCTGCCTGCATGTACACCTGCACACCAGAAGAGGTCACCAGATCTCATTATAGATGGTTGTTAGACACCAAGTGGTTGCTAGGAATTCAACTCAGGACTTTTGGAAGAACAGCCAGTGCTCTGAACCTCTGAGCCATCTCTCCAGCCCTCTTTTATCATTTCTTTTCACTTTTCTTTAATTCCTTTCACAAATTGGAAGTGTAGCTGGTTGGGGTCTTGACCGGAGATTACCGCTGCCTTTATTCCGGTTAACATTAGGCTTTTCTTTTCTTTTCTAGTCTGTTTATTTCCTTGAACACAGGATTTAGCTCTATTCCACTTCCTGGTGCCCTCTTCCTCCTCAAATTGTGCATGTTGAATTTTTCCTTGTTCAGCTTGCTCCTTTTCATCATAGGTCTCCATAACGCTGAACACAAAAAACCACATAACTGAGTCAGTAAGTCAATATCTAGGCTGTTTTGAGATTTCTTCTGACGTCAGAATTAATCCAGCATTCTTTGCTTTAGCCTCAGGCAGACTTTTTTGGACAAGGGCAAAAAGCAGCCATACTCTTCAACAACATATCCCAAGAACAGTCTCTCGGTCACATGCTAAAATTCTCCTCCTCTGAAACGTCTTGAGCCGGGCCTCCACAGTTCGAATCACCCTCAGCACCACTGGTTTCCATGTTCCGACATGGAAACCATGTTGGATTTTATTGCTGTGAAGAGACACCATGACCATGGCAAAAAAAAAAAAAAAAAAAAAAAAAAAGCCAAAGAAAACAAAATAAATAAATAAAAACAAACAATTCCCCCTCCTGGAAGCTGTGTGTGTCATGATGTGCAACACAGCCTCTCCTTTTGCCCACACTTCTTCACTTGCAATGTTCGTCGCAATGACTCATTGGTCTGGTTGAGGCCTCTGGCTTCTGCTGCACCATCAGTACTGGATCCTCACAGGGACCCCTTGTGAATATCCTGTTGTTGCCCTGTGTCATGGAGATGCTGTAGCTTTGGATCCGCAGGACTGACCTCTTCACTGTGCTTTGGGAGTTTATAGATGGGCTAGATGTTGGGGTGGGCCAACTCAAAGCCCTGGATCTGGAACTGAGTAGTGGCTGAGTTGTTGGGCCTGTGCCAGCTTTGCCCAGATGAGGGGTGGGGTCAGCTTTCCAGCCTGCAGCAGCAAGTAAAGGGCAGGACTGGCTTTCCTCATGTCGTTGGGACCAGCTCCATACTTTTTTTTTTTTTTTTTTTTAAGATAGAGTTTCTCTGTGTAGCCTTGGCTATGCTGGACTCACTTTTAGACCAGGCTGGCCTCCAACAAAGATCTGCCTGCCTCTCCCTCCCAGAGTGCTGGGATTACAGGCATGTGCTACCATGCCAGGCTCACACCTGTTTTTTAAATGGCCTCATGGGAGTCAGTCTCTCACCAGGAAGCAGCTCACCCGTGCACCCTGAGTATTCTGATAGATGCTGCCGAAACAAAACCAAGCCCCAACATTAAATTGGCTGCAGAATTTGCAGAACCATCTTCTACGGTGTTTGTGTGGGGGAAGTTCTCGTCCTCAGTTCAACTTAGCTTATTTCATTTAACCGTTGTATAAGTGCCTTGCAAGCATATACAAAGAGAAATGTCTGCACTTCATCCCCATAGAGTTCAGAGTCCAGAAGGGGAGACAGACATGTCAACAAATATTAACAGGGTAAAAATAAGTCACCAATAAAAGCATCATCCTGGGAAGAAAGGAGACCCCTGTCCTGCCCCCACACTCGCACACATACTAGAACAGAACTGTCTCAGAACCCCTAATGAGGTGGTCCCTGCGACTACACTAGGCTTGGAAGGACATTCTAGGCCATGGGCTTTGGACGCAAATACATGTAAGGATGACACCATCTCAAGCTGTGAGAACAGCAAGGGATGAAAAGGGGAATCTTATGTGTACAAGTTAGGGATTTTAAGCCCACTGGCCAGAATTGCTTGAAATATGAAGGCCATTTTCAAGGTTGAAGAATCAAGAAATAAAAAAACAAAAAACAAAACAAAAAACCTAGGGCAGAAGAGCCACTGGCTTTTATCTGTATGGACAGTGATAAATTTGAACTCACAAACAGAAACTAACTAAAGGCACTGAAACTATAGGGAGACTAGAGACTAGCCTAGGAACTGAACATTGGCATTCCAGGGAGATAAAAAATCTTTCTCTGGCCCCAGCTACCTAGTCCAGGTCTGCTACACCTTATGCCAACTGACATCATTTCTAAAAGTTCAAGGCTTTCCCTCTATGAACTAAGTATTCAAGTTAGAGAAATCAAATAAAATGCACGAAGTCTGGTAAAATCGTGTCTGTGGAAGTCGCATAAGGGACAGACAGCATTCTTAGCTTGCTACACAGCTGCATCTTCCCTGAAGAACAGTGGGAAGAGGGTTTGAGCTGGCACAGTGACGTAGTGACGTCCCAGGGAGCTGCTGAAAGGAGCTGGACTTGGAAGGAATGTTAAGTTTCAAACCCGGGACAAGCAGCTGACCTTCCTATTTACATATCAAAGGTGACTGCCAGCATCCCTCAGTCCCTACCTGTTCTCTGCCCCTCTCCCCACACGACGGCTCAGGGTTATGACCATTCTGCTCTCTCCCAGATGTGTCTGCCTCTGGCTATGCTCTTCCAAATATCTATAATAAACTTTCTCCTCCACCATTCCCAGGAGTGTTGTGCCCGAATCGCCGTACCCCAAAAGATCACCAGCAGGAGCCGAGTTCGTTGCAAAACACATGAGGATCTTTTTATTATAAATCATTCCCAGCTGCAGCTTGGGCTCACCACCCCCCCCCCCCACCTCTGAAGCGGTTGAGAGCCAAGAGCCTGTGCTCAGATTAGTTGGGTGATTTAAAGAGTCCGGTCCCTCCCAGAGCGCCCAAAGCAGGGGTGATTCCTGCGCGGCAAGCATCTATTGGTTGAAACGCAAAGGGAATATTGCATTTTGAATTGATTGGCTGTAGGAAGGTCCCCAAACCATTAATGATCTGGTGCCCCTCCCTAGGCGGGGTGGGCCAGTTTCCTAGCAACTGTATCTCTAGTGGGTGGGGAAAGAATGCAGTAAGGCGGGTTCTTCCCCTCAGGGCATTCCTGAACCTCTCCACGCAGCTTGTCTTAGATCAGGCTTTAAACATTAATAATAGCCGCTGATTTTTAATCTTTTGGTCTCTCAGGAGCAGTCATGTTCCCTTCTTTTTTATTTACTTTATTCGTTCAAGGAGAACCTGCTTAGGTGGGTGAGCCTTGGGAACACATTCACCTTAGGAAGTTGATATGATTTAAGTGTCCTTTATTCTATGTCAAATTTGGGCTTTAGGGAGAGACAGACAGACAGACGGAGCTCACAGGCGGCTTCATTTATTGATGAGTGTTTTGTTCTTGTTATTTTCTCCTTGACTGTAATGAGCGCATTAGGAGTCTTTATCAGTTTTCCCGTTACTTTGATGAAACACCTGGCTAAAGAAACATAAAGGAGGATTTTTGGCTCTTGGTTTCATAGTGGGGAAAACACCATAAAGGAGCAGAAGGAGGCTGGTCACATAGTGGGTCTACAGCCAGAGGGGGAGGTGAATGGCACCAATCATCCAGTTTCCTCCAATGTTTCACAAAAGCCTTTTATTCCAATCAGAATCTCAGCACATGGGGGTGGCGTTGCCTTCATTCAGCGTAGGTCTTTCCCGGTCTTTTAAACCTTTCACACTCTCACCTACAGGCTGTGTCTCCTAGGTGATCCCAAATCCAGTGAGGTTGATGATGGACATTAACCAGCACACTTTGATGTAAGTTGATCTGGACTTTAAAGTCACGCAAGTCACATATAATTTATTCATTGTGTCATAGGCTCTAGCAAGAGGGAAAAGGTGGGGGGGCCTGCGGCCCCTCCCCCTACTCCCTAGCAGCCTTGGTTATCTCTAGCTTGATTAAAGGGAATGATACTCATTTGTAAATGTATTTGGCAAACTTACCCTGCTATTGTTTCCATTATTTTGCAAATTACAGACATTGAGATGAAGGCTCTGTAATTTCCTAGTGCTCCCTTTATTCCCGCCTGGGAAACTGGTGCTGCCCTGGCGTGCTTCCACTTTGCTGTTATTCCATTTGAATGCAGCAAATTCTTTATTATGATTAACAAAGACTTCTGCTCCATGCCTCTTTGAATATCAGTCTGCTTGTGGAGATGAGTTGATTGGGAGCCTGCTGTCTTCCTGAATCCCTCAAAGATTTTCAAGACAACAGACACCCAAGGATTCCTAAATGACATATTTTTTGCATGTTCTCCATTTTGAATCTGGGATATGTTTAGTAATTTTGCCATTGTCTGGAACTTTTTCTTCTCTTCTTTCAACTGTCTGCTTCTAAGTGTCTCCTTTAACCCATTACTTAAGTGCCTGGAAAATATGCAAATGCCTGGGTTTGGGTGATTGTTGGGGCTCAGTGACAGCCCTTAGGAAAGTCTTCAGTGGCAGGGCTTCCCGAGGAGTTTCTGCAGTCCCCTGCCTTGGACCCTAACCCTCCACAAGCCCCAGAAGCTAGAATTCCTCTCCTGCAACGTGAGGTTACAACCAGAACCCCTTTCTCCAAAACCAGATATAAACCCCAAAACATAACCCTCCCTTTCCCGCTTTTCTGGTTCTTGAAAAATGACCTAACCTGCTGTGATAACACCATTGCAGCAAGGACCCCAAATGACTGAGGTGCCTGTGCCTGTTTAACATCTTCACAGAGGATGTGGCCTCCAGGTTCTCCCAGCATCCCTCAGTCCCTACCTGTTACAGGCTACGGCTGGTATACCTGACCCTCTACCCTAAACTCTCAGGCTCAGGGGCTGGGCTGCCCTTCCCCCAGAGGCTCTTCCATTTATAATCCAGCCATTTTCATTACCCACCCCTTTTGGACCCTTGGTCTCCTGGCTGCTGCACCTCATCCCCCTACCGCTCCCCACATGACCCAGCTCGGTCTGGTCATGTCCACTCTCCCAGCTGCAATGCCTCTGGCTATGCTCCCTCACCTATCCATAACACGTTTTCTTCTCCACCATATCTAGGAGCAGCCATGTTTTTTCCTATCCTTTTAATTTCTGTTTTTCATTTACTACCCACATCGAAGACAGGCCTGGTCTGCTCACTTAATCTGCTAGAAACGCCTTCGTAGCCACACCCAGAGCAGTGCTTCCTAGGTGACTCCAAGCCCTGTCAAGCTGGCAATTGAGACTGTCTGTCCCATGAGAGGTCCACAGCTGGCTCCTGTGTAGAGGCGCAGGATTGAACCACTTTTCTAACTGTAGAGCCAGGACTCCACTGTCTGGGCTCCCCTGGGCTTTTCAGATATTGATCTCGTGTGTACTGAGCACTAACTTCTGGGTGCTCATTTGGGTTGGATCTGCCTTCTCTTCACTCTGTACAATAATCTTTGGAATCAAAGCCATTTCTCTTCCTCCTCCTCCTCCTCCTCCTCTCCAATAATCAACACGAAATCTCAAAGACACTTGCTCAAGATGATTCAGTGAGAAGGAAGAAAAAGCCTAGACTAGTCCAGAGAATCCGTTTTCAGAGCCCTCTGAATGGTTTGCGTTGGAGAACGCTGAGCTTTTCTTTATGAGACTGAGGGTGCTGGTGAGATCCCACTGACGATGAGGGCGTCAGTGGACGGTGCTTCTCTCAGTGCAAAGCCTTGGTTCCTGAGGGTCAGGTTACCTGGACTAAACACACTCCTGGCTATCTCTGTGAGCTGCTTCTAACTGGGCAAGCTGCTGGGCCAGGAAGTGAGGCGGCCAATCAGTGTTTTCTTTGGAGCTCTGCCCGTGAAGAACGGCATAGAGAAGCATGGGGTCTGCAGCAGGGCAACATTCCAGGAGTTGCTAAGATCCAGCCTGCTGTGCGGTCTGAGGCCTTGCCCTCACATTGCCCTTCATCCCGCTGGCTCTTGAGGCTCTTGGGATGATGAGTGGGAGATACCTGTGGAAGAAGACACTTCTGTCGCCTCTGTTAAGAATTCAGACAGAGATGGCACTGACTGGATAATGGAAAGGTGGTGAAGAGAATCTCTGTAGTCCCTTTATGTCGCCTCATTCCAATTGATATTAGCTCCCCGACTGCTGCCTTTATTGCTCAGGTCTTGTACTCTGGTCACTTTTCTAAGTTTGTCCCCACCAAAGCCGAGAAGTCTGGGATCCTTTCATCTAGGACCCTGCAACCTCAAATAACAATATATGCAGTTGCAAGGGTAGCTGCCCTTGCAACCCATGTTGCATAACTTTTATTATTGTTGTTGTTGTTATTGAGACAGGATTCTGCCTGCATGTGTGCCTGCATGCCAGAAGAGGGCACCAGATGGAGATGGTTGTGAACTGAACTCAGAACCTTTGGAAAAACAGCCTGCATTCTTAACCTCAGAGCCATCTCTCCAGCCCTAGATGCCATGACTCAAAAAACAGCTTACTATTACAGTTTAACAGCTCTGTCTGTGAGCGGGCTAAAAGGGCGGTTTCTCCAGGCCATGCTGAGCTGAAAACACATCGTGAGCCAGGATATGTCTTTCTCGTACAGATGCTGATGGTTCTGGCCAAGCAGCAGAAGAAATATTTTTTTTAAAGATTTATTTATTTAATATGCGTGCTCTACTTGCATCTATACCTAAGTGACAGAAGAGACATCAGATCCCACTATAGATGGTTTTGAGCCACCACGTGGGTGCTGGGAATTGAACACAGCACCTCTGGAAGAGCAGCCAGTGCTCTTAACCACTCAGCCATCTTTCCAGCCCCCAGAAAGAATACCTTAAGGCAAGCTGGTGTCTTCAATCATCCCATGGTACAGCTTTCATCAAATTATGGAAGCCTTTGGGATGTGCATGCTTGAATCTGGGAGGATGAGAAGACGAGGGTTTTGTAGCCCCCTTTCCTCGTGGTGCTTGCACTCCTATTAATTTGGATTCTAGTGTCATTTGTGTTTTAGTAGAACATTTTTGGATTTCCCACTCTTGAGCTCCAAACACACATCACCCGTGTCAAGAAGCTGAGGTTTGGGAAATAACAACAGGAAAGATGTTCGCTAGAATAGAGGAGAGAGGGAGAAACAAGGGAAGGAATCCAGTTTTCCTGTTCAGCTTCCTGGATGTTACAACTCACCACGGATGCCCTCTCCCACTAGACCACACACGTGAGGGCCGACCTGCCACCCTGCATGGTTCAGGAGGCTCCCAGTGTGCTTTGATGTGTGGCCCTACGACACACATCTTCCTGGGGTTCCTGACTTCCGGCTTACACTCAGCAACCACGGCTTCCCCGGGGGAGCTTTGCTTCGGAACACAGTGCGACTCCATGCTCTCTCTCTGATCAGACAAGAGCCCCTGCCTGCCATGATGCTCCCAGACAGTGCTCGCACAAAGTGAGTTCATGTCTTTGTACGTATGTGCATGTGCATGACCGGAGAGCCCTAGGGATTCAGCTGTCTCCGCCTCCTCAGCATTGGGATTAAAAGCTTACACCAACACGTTTCTTTTTCTCTCTCCCTCTCCCTCCCTCTCAATTCTTGAGGTTGAAATGTTGTCTTAATTTTTGCAAGGCAAGCACTTTACCAGCTCACCTGTCTTCCCAGCCCCTATTTCTCCATCCCTTGCAGGGGCAGGGCTGTGGTTCTGCAGTCACAGCTCACACATGCCACAGGCATCTCCTGTCTAGTTTTCTCACAGAGGCAGGGTTTAGAAATAGCAGAAATCCCACCAGACTTCAACAACTGGAGAGGCTTCATTTTTCCCCGTTGAGGAGGTGAAACCTGGATACTGAGACAATCAGTGACTTTCCCAGAGTTGCACAGGAACCAGCATTCACTTTGCTCGGAGCTGAGGCTGCCAAACGATTTTCAGCAACACAGCAGATCATCTGAGGAGTCTGGAGGACACAAACTCCTTTGTCTCTGGCCTCTGTGACTCAGGCCTGTCCGGCTGGAGCGTTCCCCACTTTTGCAGCTCATAAGCTGCAAATGTGTGATCGCCTCTCTTTCACATAGGACACAGTGATGGCGGTTGTAGCGGTCGGTTCCTGCAATTTTGTTAGCAAAGAAAACAGGAAGCAAGCCCATTGTCCCGGCTTCTGTCTGAGGAGGGCTGACATCTGCAGACTTCTTGTCAATGTCCTATTTACTCTCCTGGTCACATGAGCAGGGAGACGGGGATGAGTCAGAGTGAACTGACTGCTAAATTAGGAGTATGTAACCTGTGTGCTTCTTTCAAAGTAGATTCCCCAAAGCATTTGAGAGCATTTGCAACACCCTCAGCAGCAGCTGCGTGTTCCTCAGCCCTGCTAAACTGGCTGGCTGTGATAAGCCAGCCAGAGATCGATTTGTGGCATTCTCTTCTAGAGCTGTCAGATTCTGAGTCTATTCCTCTCGACCTACTGAAGACAGACTTCGCCATTGTGGCTCCGGTCACGTCCACCCCTCCCTGCTTTCCAAACTGAAATGGAGCACCTCACCCAAGGTGTGAGAAAGCCGCTGAGATACTCAACGGGACGGTTCCTTTATAGACAGAGGAGTAAGATGCCCAGCAAGGCTGAAGCAGGGCTGTGAGCTCTGGCTTCCAGCCCAGCCCTCTGCTAGAGAAACCTTTCTCCCGAGCAGATCTGAAGATCACCGCCCCACAGGAAGCCTAGGTTTGGGAGTGTGGGATGAGTGAAAGTTAAAGTATCCCCGCAAATCGCAGCCCACTCTCATTCCAAAGGGAACAAGAGACAGTTTATTACGGGGCCAGAGAGAGGCCCAATGGGGAGAGTTCTTGCCTTGTTAATCATGACGGCCTGAATTCAATCATGTTAAAACCCGTGTTTTAAGTGCTTGTAATCCCAGCAATGGGGAGGCAGAAACAGGTGGATCCCCGAGGCTCCTGTCCAGCCAGCCTAACTGGCAAGTTCCAAGCCAGTGAGAAACCTTGTTTTTAAAAGAAACAATGTAGAGCCAATTGTGGTGGTGCACACCTTTAATCCCAGCACTCAGGGAAGCAGAGGCAGGTGGATCTCTGTGAGTTTGAGGCCAGCCTGGTCTACAAAGTGAGTCAAGGGCAGCCAAGGCTACACAGTGAAACCCTGTCTCAAAAACAAAACAAAACAAGAGAGAGAGAGAGAGAGAGAGAGAGAGAGAGAGAGAGAGGGAGGGAGAGGGAGAGGGAGCGAGCAATCGAGAGAGAAAGAGAACTCTGAACTAAATATAAGTGACTATGGCAAAGGAGCCCAGAGTCAGGCTGCCCAAGACGACAACCTGGACCCTGATGGCAGGCATGGAAGTCATAAAGCAAGAGACCTACTGAATACATCGGTGGGCTAGGGCAAGGCAGGGAACTCTGCGGCAGACCTCAGATGTCCGCTGCTGACATGCTTAGCTTTAGGGGGAGAAAGGTGGTGGTCGGCTAGGCAGGAGTTACAAATGTTTTCTCCGATAGTCAAGAGCATATTAGGTTAGATACGGCTCACAGACAACAAGCCTCGTGCTTGTGAACCAGGCTGAAGCAAACCTGAGGTAGGTAACTTTGGCTGTCTGTAAGAACAGTCAGGAAGTTCTACCTATTAGTGAGGAGGCAGGGTCTTCCACAAGCTTTTTCAGTGTGCTTCATGTGCACACAAATAAATGGTCATTTCCCCAGGGGGAAGGGTAGGGGCACCTTGGCTGAAGAAGCAGGACCCCGTCCACACAATCAAATCCACTTCCTTATCAGATTTTCTAACTTGACTTGGAGTCCAATTTATCACCTTCCCCAAATGAAACAGACACTTGGAGATTTCTTCACACAAACACTAGGTTGCCTGTCCCTGTCTTTTTTTTTTTTCATGGAATATGACACTCCTTGGAAACCATTCTTAATTTTTCTCCAGATAAATGTCATTGTGGTTCATTTCACCCTGCAGTGTTGGCTCAGGCTAGCCCATGGGCAGGAGTAGGTCTTAGTAACATGGGGCAGACGAAGGGAAACCCTCTCAAGTCTGGCCACCACTACCGTCTTCCCCAGGCTCGTGCCGAGCAGCCAGCATCACCTCAGGGGTGCCTCGTGGCACAGTCACCAAGTCGGCTTATAAACAGCTTTCAGAGAGGGTGACATCTCTGCCTGCACCACACAGATGAGAGGAGATGAAAGCCAGAGGCACGTTTGGGTCTGGAGGTGAGGGATTGATACCATACCTTGAACCTGGCTGTTGACACATCATGTAGGGCTTGGGTCTGGTACAGAAACTCCTGCTTTGTGCTCGGGCTTGGAAGCCATCTTTTCTGTCTTCGTTTCATTCCCGGTCTGATGCTAGGACCAGTAGGAGTGCTGCAAGGGTGAAATAAAGAGCTGAACCACCTATGAGACATCCCTGTAGCAATGTAAGGATGCGACACGTTTCAGTTTCTTCCCTTCTAATATGAAGCCTGGATTAACCCAAATGAGTGATGTACACTTTTTAATGGCAATTCAACAATTTTTAATTTGATTTGCTGTTTTAAGTCAGGATTCTCTGTTGGTCTTGAACTTGCAACGTAGCTGAGAATGACCTTGAACTCCATCCCCCTCCCACCTCCCAAGAACTGGGAATACAGACAGACACATGCCACCAAGCCCCCGACAGACAAGAGTTTAGATATCTTTTTAGCTATTGTAGAAACTAGGAATTTGCATAACTTCGATCAGTGAGAGGAAACCTGAACAGCCCTTAACATGGAGTTTTTATACAGAGCTCATTAGAATTACCCAAGTGTACTGGCATACACTGACTCAGCCTTGTAAGAGGAGGAGGATTGAAAGTTTGAGGCAATCTGGAAAGCCAAGCTACTCAGTGAGATGGTCTCAAAATAAAATAAAATAAAATAAAATCCTGCGTGCTACCCTGGCTGGCCTGGAAATATTGCTGTGTAGATTAGGCTAGCCCGGAAACCACTATGTAGATTGAGCTAGCCTCAATAGTTGCCATTATGAGTTTAGGGAGATGACTCCATGGAGAAGAGCTTTTACTATATTGTCCTGCAGGCAATTCAACTGGCCTGCCCTCAGGGTCTTTTAGGGTCCTGACAAGTCTTACATCACCACCTGCGTCCTATGTAATTTCCTGTGCCAGGTGCTGTGTATGTGTTCTGCCTGCCACCCGCCATGAATCGCTTCTCTTCTTTCTCCCTCTTTTCTCTGCTTGTCCCTCTAATTCTGCCTGACTCCTCTCAAATCTGTATTCTCTCTCTCTTCTAAGCTCTTTCACTATCTCTCTCTGACTCTCACTCTCTCTCCCTTCCCTCATGGCTCAATAAATCTCTTTGTATCACATCTGTTCCACATCTGCAGCAGCGTGTATAATATTTGTACCATAACAGCTTCGCTGTACAAGGATCAGGATCTGAATTCAGATCCCCAGCATCCATGATTTTCTTTTTTTTTAAGCTGGTGGTGGCCATGCCCTCTTATAACCTGAGTTCTCTGTGGGACAGAGGCAGGAGGATTATTGGAGCTTGTGAGCCACCTGCCTACCTCTAGAGTCAGTGAGAGACCCTGCCTCAGAGGACAAAAACAGATGAAAGAAGAGCACCTTCCGATCCTCACACATGCATGGGGACACGTCACGGCAGATGTGTGCACGTTCTCTCTGACTCCTTTCTTTCAAAGCTTCCAAGTCATAGAAAACATTTGATTGTACCCAAGTGAGAGAGAGACAGAGAGACAGAGAATTTCCCAGCTCATAGTCCTCCTGCTTCCTTCTTTCTTTTGCTGACTTGACAAGTCAAAAATGCGTTTTTCCCTCAGAACATTTCAGGCATTTGAACAAAAGGAAAGAGCCATGTTTGTTCTTCCCACATGGACCTCTTGGACTTTGGTTCCCTGAACATCTCCTGAGTCTGGAAAGTCTCCAGGTGGCAGAGAACAGACAGTGTCTGGGAAGGAGAAACATTCTGCTCTAGACTTGGCAGAGCTCTCTGCTCAGGGCCCCGGGCAGCTACACAAAGTTCAAGGAACTTGACAGAGGGTGTTTGTGAAAGACTCGAACCTGCTGGTTCTGCCCTCTCATGCCTGGCGCTCTTGTTTCCTTCCAGACCTCTCCTGCCGAGCTCTTCTGTCTTCTTGTGTGTGGGGGTTGTGTGTGTGTGTGTGTGTGTGTGTGTGTGTGTGTGTGTGTGTGTGTATGTATGGGTGTCTTTTTTCTGATGAGGCTTAAGAATGGCATTTACCGTGAACCAGAGCAAAGCAGGTCTTGGACCCTTCTGGTCTCCCAGTCTATCCAGTCTCATCAGGTTTGGAAGGATAAGTCTCCCTCCCTCTCCCTCCCCCGTGTTTTAGACACAAAGACAGAAGGCTAGACAGATTTCCGGCAAACAGACTGTGACAGTCTAGACTGGTGAAACAGTCAATTTAATTTCTTACCCAGTGATGATTAGTGATTTATTTTGTATTTAACTGTCTTCCAATCCAAGAGAATACAAAAGCAAGGGAAACTGTATATATGCTAGGCTTGGAAATGACCAGCCATCTTCAATTATTATACAGCAACAAGAAAGTTAAAATTCTGAGGAGCAGAAGGTATGTGTTGTTTAGATGAAAAATGATGTTGTAAACCTTGAAAGGTTCCTATTTTGTTTTTTCTTTAATTAAAAAAAAAAAAAGCACTGCATTCTGTTGTTAGGTACAGAAAAATATTGGCAAGAAGAGAGTTGAATCCACAGCTACTCTTCATGTAAATGTAAGATTACATGGTTTCCTGGAGCAAAGAATGACTTTTACTTAGGTAGAAAAGGGTCCAATTATGGACCTAACTACATGATTCGTTAATGTTGCTCAGAATTGCTTTTCTCTCCATAAAGTGAACCCCTATTTATAGGAGAGTAGAAGATTGCAATAGAATTCCAGGCACAAAAATAATCGCTGATTTGGGGCCTGGTAAGATGGCTCATTGGGTAAATTGCTTGCTGTCAGGCCAGAAAACATGAGTTCTTCTCTTGAGAAGGGGAGGCGGGAGGAGAGAACCGATTTTGGCAGGTTGTCCTCTGACCTCCACAGGCACCCCTCCACACAATAAATAATAGACAATTATGTTCATGTATAAATAATAAAAAGTTTATTTTTATTTATAAATAAAACATTTATATTTATTATAAATAAATAACTTTTTTTTACTTATTTATGAATAAAAAGATACTTATTTTTTCAGAGGTAAAAAGAAACTCCCCCTTCTTTTAAAAATCATATTTATTTGCTTATTTATTTCCTGAGGACAAATTGCACGAGTCACTTGTCTGAATCTGCCCTGTGGGTCCCAAGAATTCAACTGGAGTTTTCTGGCTTTATCTGCTGAGACACTACTTTCCTGACTCCTCCTCTTCCTCCTCTCTCCCTCCTTTTTCCAATAGAGCTGGGCAGCCGATAGAGTCTGTCCCCATTGTATGCTCTGCTACTGTGGCTTGTGAAAGCACTGTGGACCAGAGCTGCTCACTTTACCCCTTGAGATGCACTGACTTGGTTATGCTCACTAGTGTCGTGAATAATGCATTCTTTCAGAAACCTGTGGATACTGGAAGCCACGCTTCACTGAACCTCAGGTGCAGCCCCTACCAGGCTTGCACAAAATAGAGAAAGAACCGTGGATGACTTCCTTACTTCAAGACAGCCCTCATCTCCCACCTTATAGGAGTGTTCTTCCTGTGCCTGGCCTTTCCTAGGAGTCCACCACACCGCTTTCTGGCTGTCTTGGATTCTCTCTGCATTTTAGGTGGGTCTTTTCTTTGCTACTTCCAGGGGAGTCACACCTGCCTATGTGTTCTTTTTCTCTCTCTCTCTGGCCTTGTGGGCGGTAGAAGCAAAACTTTTCTAAGCAAGAACATCTTTTTCATTGCTCAGGCCAGGGTTCTGATGGCTTCAAATGCATAATTGTTTTTTGTTTTTTTTTTTTTTTTCTATTTAATTTGCACCATGATCCTACTGCCTGAAACTTTAGTACAAGGCCTAAAGGGCTAGGCATCAAAGCCTGACTCCTTCATCCCTAGGAAACACTTAAGAATCCCTCCCTCCATCCCTCCCTCCATTTTTTTCTCTTTTTGTTCTTCTTCCCTCTCTCTTTCCCTCTTTAACTGTTGGCATCACTCCAAGCCTGCACCTCCAGTACCTGGCCCTCCACTGTCTCCCCTTAGGATAGTTCTTTCTTCTAAAGAATGATAGTTTTATGCCTAACAGCTCAGGGCTTAGTGTTTCCAGACAGGCCCATACTAGCTGACTCATGCCAAAGGCTTCAACCACACCCCTGGGCTTCCATGCACCGTGTCCACGGTGGACTAGTTCGTTGTCAGGGTTAATTGATGAGGCCCAAGCCTGAGCCAACAGTGACCATGGTGGGGGGGAGGACCCCCTAACAGTCTTTGGATTCTCCCAGTTCTTGAAAAGTAGGTCAAACTGGCCTTGTCTACAGCTGGCTGGCCAGACTGCTTCACCTGATATCTGGAGTTCACACAGAGCAGTCGGCAGAGCCCGAGGAGAGACATAACAGTCCTGGAAAATGCATGTATTTGCAAGTTCAGAGAGGGGTTGTTGCTAGATTTTAAGGTACTGCCACAAGCCTACAACATTATCTTTAAAAAAAAAAAGTTTTTTTTTGTTTGTTTGGTTTGGTTTGGTTTGGTTTTTCAAGACAGAGTTTCTCTGGGTACCCTTGGCTGTCCTGGACTCACTTTTTAGACCAGGCTGGATTCGAACTCACAGAGATCCACATGCCTCTGCTTCCCAGAGTGCTGGGTGTAGTCATCATTGTATCATTCAAATGCTGATTTCTGTAACCCCCACATCTGCTTGCAATACTTGTTCTAAGAGTCTCCTGTCTTAATGTTGCGTAAACACTGCTCCCCAACTGTCCCCTGATATGCCAGTAGATCGGGGGGTTGGACTTCCTGCCACCCAGGGGAAGAGGAGTTAGAAGAGGGAGCAGGGGGTTCAGCCGTGGGAGGGGTCCAGGTGGGACTGGGAGAGAGAAATCAGCAAGGAAACCTATAAAGTATTGCTGGGATGTTCACTGTGAGGAAACCAAATTAGCTTAGAGGATTAAAAATAGATTAATAACTCCTCTGTTCTTGAGCTGTGAAGCTTATTATTAAAGAAATATAAAAAAGTGTCAATTATTTGTGTGATAGCCGGGTTAAGAGAGAAACTGGGAAACAAGCTTACACAGCTTTATGAAAACAGTAACAGCTGGGATTACAGACCTGTGCCACCACACTTGGCTTTAAAGTAATATCTTTTTATTTTTAGTTATGCACATATGTGTGTATGGGTAGGGGTATGTGCATATAAGTGCAAGTACCCGTGGAGGCCAGAAGAGGGCGACATATCCCCTAGAGCTGGAGTTATAGGCAGTAGTGAGTTGACTGATGTGGGTGCTGGGAACCAAATTCAGGTTTTCTGGTCTAGCAGTTCACATTCTTATCAAGAAGGGTCTCTCCAGCACCTCCCACTTTACCTTTGTCAGTCCATTTCCCACTCACTCACTGAGAGTTGTTCTGAGGGCATTGTTTAAGCCTCTTTGCTTCCTCTGTTTGCTTGAGCTCTATGTTTCAGGCTGTAATCAGATCTTATGTTCATTCTGAGTGCAATCAGGCAAGGCTTGCCAATGGTGTTTTCAGACTTGAGTAAGTTCAACTTAAGGAAATTCTCCAGGTGAGAAAATGGAGCAGGTATTCTCACCATGCCATGGCCTGGAGGAACCATTCCAATATGGCTCTGATGTTGGGTGGGAGAGTATGAGTGAAGGCAGATGCTACTCTAAGCAGTTTTATCATGGAAGGTCTTGATGTGGGGGTAAGCCCCACGATTTAGCTGAATATGCACTTATCATCTTATAGTTGTTATTCACCATGTTATAGCTAATATATTTAAAAGTTTCAAATATGATTCAGTTGGGCTAAAATCCAACTATCTGCAGGGCTGCAGCCCTTTCTGGAGACTCTTGGGAACCCTTCACGGGTCTTTCTCTCTTCTAGGGGTCTCTTTCCTGCATTGATTGGCTTCTGGTCCCATCCTGGACCTCCAGAGCATAAAGTCTGCTTAAAGTCCTCCGATTGTCTTGCTTTCTGCTTCCTTTTTCTATTTTTAGCAACCCTGTGATTAGCCTTATTAGGCTACCTGGGTAGTGCAGGTCATCATCCCATTTCAGATCAGCTGTTTGCAACCTTAGCTTTATCTCCTTTGACAAAAAAGCTTTTGCAGTTTCTGGGTCATTAGGGTGTGGTCATCTTCAGGGACCAGCTCTTCACCTTGACACAGATGGGATCCCAAACAAGGCTGGAACATGACAAAACAGCCTCTGAGGGAGCTGTGGCTGTACCCATAGGAGGGGTATGTGTATTGTATGTGCAGTTGTCAAGGTGGTATGTGTATTTGGATGCAACATGTGTGTTATAGTTCACTTTAGCTGTGAACTTGACACAAACCCTACATATGCCTGACAAGAGGAAGTCTCAGCAGAGCAGTTGCCTCCATTAGAGATGTCCATTGCCATGTCTGTGAGGCATTTTCTTTTTTTCAAACTTATTTATGTTTATGAATGTTTTGCATATATGTATACACATGTATGTATGTATGTATGTATATATGTATGTATGTATGTATGTATGTATGTATGTATGTATGTATGTATATGCACCATGTGCCTTCCTGGTACTTGTGGAGGTCAGAAGAAGGCCACCTAGAACTGGAGTTACAAACTATAGATAGTTGTGGGAGCTGGGAACTGAACTCATGCCTTCTGCTAAACTACTGAGCCCCCTTTCCATCCAGCATGTGAGGCCTTCTCTTAACTGTTAGTTAATTTTCAAAGATCCAGCCCACTGTGGGTGGTGCTGCTGTTTCCTAGGTGGACCTGTGAGCTACTTAGGAAAGACAGCCTAACACAAACCTGGGGAGAAAACAGTAAACTGAGCTCCTTCCTGGTCCCTGCTTCCTTTCTGTGAAGCCTGACGAGGGTCCTGGCTGGGGTCACCAAACTCTATCTCAGTCTCTCTGAGTTCAAGGCCAAAAACTCATCTTTAGAGCTGGCTTTGTCTCTCAATTACTGGAATCCACAGGCACGCCTGGAGGCTAACTAACCCCTCACGGGTGTTCGGGAAGATTGTCTCCTGGGTATCTTCTAGATCCTGCCAAGCTGACTAATGTTTTGTCATCTCGACAACATCTAGCATGTGCTCCCTGCAGTGGAAATCTAGCCACATTATCACACCCGGACCTGCCCGCTGCCATTTCTGGAAGGATGGCTTGTAAGCCACCATCCCTGTGTTCTTCGGCTGCAGGCCTATTTTGTCCCCAGCACATCCCACACTCTGAAGTTTTAGCTAATGGAAGGCTGGAGGCAGCTTAGGCCCAGCTGTCCACTCTGTGGTGGGAACAGGAGGCAGAGGAACAGTAGCAACTGTCAGCAAAGACACTGTTGTGCGGCCTACCCTGAGCCATGCAGCCACCATCTTGGGGAGTCGGGCTGTACCTGCTTGCAAAGGATCACCACAGCTGGGCTGTTGTCTCCTCATAACGAGCTGAGAGGGACAAGGGACCCTTCCCCACAACCCCCCCGCTGCTCTCTACCACCTGTTTTGTCCAACTCTTTCCTAATTGACATGGCCTCAGGAGGAGCTAGAGCATATAGGCCCAGGAAGATTAGGGCAGGCCTCTATCTATGAAGCTATGAGAAAACTGTCGCTGTTAGGTAAAGACTTTTATGTAGCCTGGTGTGTTGTGTGTGTGTGGAAACCATATCTTTCTGTAGGTAACTCCTCACCTATGCTTTGTAAGTGATCTCCAGAAATTAGCTGGTTTCCTAGAATGATCTTTGGTGGAATCCTGCCTTGGTTTGGGGCTGGAACCTTAGGAGGAAGGGTAAACAATGCTTATGAATCTCCCACCCCTAGTCTCTCACTCTCTCATCCTCCCAGCTTCTTGGCTAGAAATTTTAGCAACTGGTGCTTGTTTTTAAGCAAACAAAGACCAGTTCCTGTGGGTCGCTTAAAATGATTTACTTTACGTGACTACTGTGTTGGCATTTTGTGAAGGAAAAGCAAAGAGAAACTTGAAAGTTACTGCTTGTCTTTGTGGAGTCAAAGAGAAAGAGAGAGAGAGAGAGAGAGAGAGAGAGAGAGAGAGAGAGAGCCCCAGGGCAGATGTATTTTGTATTGGAGGAGCCTGTGAGTTGGCTTGAGGATCAGTCGTGGAGTCCAGAGCCTGGCTGTTGACTGACAAGACCGGAGGTGCCAGTTCAAATGAGGGAATAAGGAGAGAGGTGTTGAGCGAGGATGCAGGTTTGCTGGTCAACGGAGGTGCCCACTGTTCAGGTCCAATGGCTAGTCTCAGTGGCAAAGGTTAGCGTTCTCGGTTCTTTGGGTGAATGATTTTTGAGGGTGATTTAAAATTAGGAGGGGTGTGGGGCTGGAGATATGGCTGAGTTTGGAGAGTGCAGGCTTAGCACGCATGAAGCCCGGGCTTAATCCCTAGCACTGCAGCTAAGCATATGGCACACGGTATAATTTCATTGCTGAGGCATAGGCTCGGGAGGACCAGAAGTTGGAGGTGACCAGTCCTTGACTACACAGTGGGTTTGAGGGGAGCCTGGGATACATGAGACCCGGTCTCAGAAGAGAAAAGATACATGCTGAGGCTTGGATCTGAAAACCTGACTAGGGACGGCGAAGGAATGAAGAAATGACAGACACGGAGACATAGGTACGAAAAAACTGGGGTCAGGTGGGCTACGTACACCCTGATGGAACCATGGTTACCACTACTGAACCTCAGGGAGGGGCTAGCTAGTCTCCGCACGAGGTGTCTGTAGGCAAGCAGGCTCAGCTTGTAAATCCTGGAGGAGGAAGCTGAAGCTCCCAGTTTTTGTACACATTGACCAATTTTTGGTAAAAGCTAGTATTTGGATAGGAAGAAGAAGGCTTTTCCAATCTCAAGGCTGTTATATATGGGGAAAGGCTTTGCCAATTTCCCATAAGCCTAGGGCCTTGCTTGTTGGCTATGCCCACATTATCCAAGTATACTCACTAGGGACTTCATTCTGTGCTTCCTCAGCTCCCACAGTCCTGATTTTGTGTGTGTGTGTGTGTGGGGGGAAGCAGAAAAGCTCTAGTTGCTAAAAGAGAAATTAGATGAGCGACTTAGCAAAGACAGGGCAGACAGTCTCCTTGCAAGGTCCCCCGCATTCCCCAGAGTGCTAAGGACAAGTCTGGGCAACGAATATACTCGCTGTGCAAAGTGACAGTTTTACTTCAGTTTCCACAGTCTGTGTGACCTTTGCCATAGGAGTCTTAGTGATGGGGTGTCACATGCAGGGTGTCCACGGACCCCAAAGAGAGGGGTATTGCATTGGCTCTAGGTGGCAAAACAGAGTCTGGGCCTGGGAACACATGCTGTTATTTCAGGACCCAGTGGAGAGCTACTGTTGCCAGAAACTATGAATATTTAACATTTCCCAAGGAAACAGTCAATCTGTTCATTTTATCCTTCTGTATGTGAGGAGAGCGAAAGCAACTGGAAGTAATGCAGGACAATTCAAGGTCATTGGCCCCAATGGCTATGAAGCCGGGAATAGTGAAGTCTGCTTTGAGACATAGCTGCTGCCATTTTTGTATTCAGCATCTTCAGTTTCCATTTTGTTTGAAAGGTGAAGTTAAGTTCAAAATTTTAAACTTCTAACTTCTAACCTCACTTCCTAGAAGTACTTATTCATAGTTGACAGTAACAAACCCTGCCAAAGAGCCACGGTCACCTGCACTAGCAGACCCTGCCAGAGGCGCGAGCTGACCTTACGCTTTGTATAACACACTTTGTCATCTAACTTGGCTACACTCTAGTCGCTCCCTTGTTATCTGTACACCTGGTTGGCCTGCACTTTGGAAGACCCTCACTCACCTCACCTAGAACTAATCAGCTCAAAGGTTAGCTGAGGATACTTTTTCTAGTTAGCCAACAACGTAATATTGCCAAAACGTGTTATTAGCCTCTGCATGTCTTTTATCCAGTTTGGTCAATAAAAAACCTGCCCTGAGAGCAGTGGATGTCACAGTTAGGTTCCTGCATCCTTACCGTGGCCCTGACCCATCAGTTTGGAAACCATCAGTATCTAGCGGAAACGAGTCTCAGAGTGGTTTGTGTGACACTTCTTGGGCCAGAACAAGACCAAACCTCTTTTGGTTTTCAAAATATTCCCTGTAATTGATTATTGGAGGAGAGTATAAAGAATGCATTTTTAAAATGGGACCATCAGTTGGGTTTTTGTTGTTTTGTTTTGTTGAGACAGGGTTTCTGTGTGTAGCCTTGGCTGTCCTAGACTTGCTTTATAGAGCAGGCTGGCCCAAACTCACAGAAATCCACCTGCCTCTCCCTCCCTGAGTGCTGGGATTACAGGGGTGCACTAACGTGCCCAGCTGGAAAAAATCAGTTTTTAACCCCACTCTTAAAATGCAAGTTGAGTATTACTGGACTGATCAGGATAGTTTGCTTCTAGACCATTCCGGTTTCTCTGTAGCTGTTCAGCAGTTCTCTGCCAGTCTTCCTTCACATGGCTGCAGATCCCTTCACCTGGCCCACGTGTGCTCAGACTCTCAGGGACATTGCTGGAGCTGCGGTGAGGGAGAGTTAACTAACCCACTAGTGAGTCCACACATGGAAAGAGCCTCTGATTTGCTTCAGGTCCAGTTAGCCAACATTTTACAGGAAATGATAGTTTTCTCAATTATTCTAACCGACTTGTATCTCCTCCCCAACTGCATGTTGGCCCATGATTTTCTTCACAGAGAATTTAAAGACTATGATTGAATCATTGGGAAATCAAAGGGAAATCCGTAATTGTTGCATTATTAGCTGTGAAAACTGAAATTATTGTCTACACTGTAAGTCTTCTTCCCTATAAGTAGTTCACTGATAACATCACCATCTACCAAGCCCCTAATTCTTCACTTTTTTTTTTTGAGCCAGGGTTCATCAGTCTGGCCTCAATTCTGCCTCCTGAGTGCTGGAATTACAGGCATGCACCCTTGTGCTTAACTCTTGATATGTTAAAAAATTGTGTGTGTGTATATATATATATTATATATATATAATATATATACATGTATATATATATATATAATAAATATAAATGTAATGCATATATATTTGGGAATTGAAACTAGTGTCTTCTGCATGATGGGCAGGCCTTCCCAATAATCTTTTGGGGAGAGTGTAGGTAAGTACTGGGGATTGAATCTTGGGACTTCTGTATACCGGGCAAGCACCTTAATTCTCTGCATTGTACTCAGACATGGTGGGGCATGCCTTTAATCCCAGCACTGGGGAGATAGAGGCAGGTGGATCTCTGAGTTCAAGATCAGCCTGGTTACAGAGTGAATTGCAGGACAGATAGTGCTACAGAGAAACCATGTCTCAATAAACAAACAAGCAAACAAACAAACAAACAAACAGTCTGCACTGTGTCAGGCAGCAGACCCCTTCGGTTCTAAGAGCAATTTCTGTCCAGAATTTACCTCATTTTTCCCCCTTTCTCTTCCTACCACCAGATCGAGCCAACTTGATCATCTTAATTAGCTTCTCTACCTCTAGTCTTAGCACCTCAGTACAAATGCCAAGTACCTCAACTCCTCACCTCCCTTTACAATGCCCACATTATCCACTGGGCCTGAGGGAAGGATCTGGCTGATACCATATACCTTGGTGCCAGCGCAGTCCATTGAGCCTGGGAGACTGTGGGCACAAATGCCCTGCTGTTCTGTTCACCCACCACATGCCCAACCACATAATGAGCTCATACTGTGTGCAGAGCAGAGAACAGAACCCATCTCACGTCCTCAGAAATGTTGCCACTTCTGCCAATGCACATATTTGCTTAATAGCTTCATTGAGACAGGGCCTTGTCAGGTAGCAGGAGCTGGCTTTGAACCTGCTGTCTTCCCATGTCAGCCCTTTGAGTACAGGGATTACAGGTACCAGCCACAACACGTAGCGTGAAGTACACATTTCTGCCTTTACGAAAAAGTCTTATAATCCAAGGAGACAGAGACATCTTCATCTTCCTTGATAACCTGAGATGCTTTTTGTGTTATTTAAGCAACTTTTGCTTCTAAATCCAGATCCAACTCTTCCACACAACAATTTTGCTAAAGAACCCAGGCTAGAAATAAGTTAATGAGAGTTCAAATCCTAAAACCTGGGCAACTTAACTCACTATTTCATGTTGTTCATCTGCGTAAGGAAACTAGCAAGAGGCCTTCATTCCTAGATAGTCGGAAAGACTAAAGATGCTGAAGCAATTAAACACATAGAGAGTGATACCTCAGCAGTTAGTAGGTTTACAAGACTGCAGTTACTTTACATTCTTAGTTAGTTAGTTAGTTAGTTAGTTAGTTAGTTAGTTAGTTAGTTA
>NW_026587216.1:17633162-17687622 GCF_907164565.1 Psammomys obesus | reverse complement strand
TTAGTTAGTTAGTTAGTTAGTTAGTTAGTTAGTTAGTTAGTTAGTTAGTTATTGAGACAAGGCCTCAATCTCTCAGCCAGTGTGAGCTAGGACTCAGTCTGTGATCCATAGGGGCCCTGGATTTGTGGCAAGCCTTCTGCTCCTGTAGTTTCCTGCTGGGATTACAGGTGTGAGCCACAAGCCCGGCTTGTTTGATCTTCGGGAATATTTCTCTCACACCCTCACCAATCTATTTCTCTCATTTGAGTGTGTGTGCATGTTTGGCCGGAGGATAAATAATGTCAAGGCTGTGAAAGCCTATGGAGACCGGTGCACCATGCTCTAGTCTGAAGTTGGACTAAGTGCATTTTACAATATCAAATGTTTACAAGCCTACGAAGGCAGGGAGTGGAAGGCGCAGCTTTCGATGAGAGTTGTCCCTACAGGTTCATACGTCTGAATAGTTGGTCGCTAGTTGTCTTAGTTTGGAAATTAATACTGTGAAGAGACACCATGACCACAGCAACTTCAGAAGAAAATCATGCAATAGGAGCTTGCTTACATTGTCAGAGGTTTAGTCCATTATCATCATGGTGGGAAGCATGGCAGCATGCAGGCAGGCATGGTGCTGGAGAAGCAGCTGAGAGTTCTGCATCTTGATCCGCAGGCAGCAGAAGAGAACTGGCTTGAGCTTCTGAGACCCCCCCAACCCTCCCTGCAGCCACCCACCTCCTCTGACAAGGCCACACCCACCCCGAGGCTGCACCTCCTAATGGTGCCACTTCCTCTGGGTTTGTGGGGGCCATTTCTTTCAAACTACCACACCCATTGTTGGAGTTGTTTGGGAATGATTAAAAAGTGTATAGCCTTGTTGGAGGAGGTATGTCAGAGAGGGCAGGCTTTGAAGTTTCGAAAGATTTGTGCTATTTTGAGTTAGCTATTTCTGTCCCCTACTTGTGGATCAAGACATAAGCTCTTCTGGCCACCACGGCTTTGGTCCACCACCATGAATTCTAATCCTCGGAAACCAGAAGTTACATGTTGCCTCGGCTATGATATCTCATCACAACAATAGAGAAGTAACTGTCTTCGTTAGTTTCTTAGTTCTATTGCTGTGACATCACGACCACAGCAACTCTTACGAAATAAAGCACTTAATTGGGGCTGGTTTACAGTTTCAGAGGTTCAGTTCGTTATCATAATGGCGGGAATAGGGTGGCAGGCAAGTAGCCGTGGTGCTGGAGGAGCTGGTGAGAGTTCTACATCAGGATCCACACAGGCAGCAGGGAAAACAGGAGACACTGGGCTTGGCTTAGGATTTTGAAAGCACCCCCCCCCCTTGATATACACCCTCCAACAAGGCCATGCCTCCTAGTTCTTCTCAAGTAGTGCTACACCCTGATGACCAAGCACTCAAATACGTGAGCCTCTGGTGGCCATTCTTATTCAAACCACCACAGTAACTGAGGCAGTTTGACTTCAGGTGTTGTCCCCTCCTTTCTGAGGTACGATCTTTCTCTGGCCTGGAAATCTCTAAGTAAGGTATCTCTTCCTCAGTGCTGAAATGACAGGTGTGTACTGCCCTAGCTAGCTTTTTTTTTTTTTTTTTTTCTCCACACGAATTCTGTGCTCAGGAATCAAATTAGGGCCCTGGAGCTTGGAAGGCAAGTGCTTTGCTGAGTGAACTATCTCCACGGTCCTTGCAGTCACCTCTGAAATTTGTTTCCATTTTTGGCATAAGTTTGTGAATCCAACTATATGTTATTTTTTACATTGAGAGACAATCGTTATAGCCTCATTCTAAACTTTCTCACAGCTTCTCTTTGCCTATGGAGTCACAAGGCGATTCCTGACCACTTCCTCTTCTCTTCACCATGGTTCTGACCTCTGCCTAGCTTCTAGAACTTTTTTTTTAAATTTTTTTTTTAAAGCACTATTATCACAGTTCTTTTGAGATCCCAGACTCACCAGCCTCTTCCAGGCTCTTCTATGTTTCTGCTCTTCTTTCTTTCTCTTATTTTACTTTTTGCTTCTTCAGTTTTATAGAGCTGTCTCACATAATTTGAGTACCCCCTCCACCAACCATCCAACAGGAAAAGCACTGTTCTTCCTGCCTTAGGCAAACCAGCACACTTTATTTCAGCAATGATTCCACTCATTCTCTTGTTTTATGTATCTCACTTGGGATCTGAAATTTGACACATCATCCTTGATTTCCCTACAGGAACATGGGCATCACTGGCCAGAACTGTGTTCTATTTGTGCACAGATTTTTATTTGCAGAGGCAGGAAGGTACACTAGTATATTTTCTTTAAAAAAAAAAAAAAGATGACAGTGTGGGTGGCCTGTGTTCTGCCCCTCGTACTAGGTGTCAGCAGTCTACTTCCCTTGGCTGAAGATGTGCTAGGTATCAGAGTTGGCCAACCAACCCCTGGTGGAGCTGCATCCCCATAGTCTAGAGCGATACCTGCAAAATAGTAGGGCCTTCATATCGACCGTACTGAGTACTCTCTTCTCTTTTTCCTGACTTAAGCAGGCTTGCTTTTTGGAGGATAATTCTGGTGACACTGTGGAAGGCTGTCTGAAGCACTGTAGAGGGCCATGGGATGGGGCGGAACTGGAGAGGGGGACATAGGGACTGGGCAGGAGGGCCCAGCATTGACTGTGTTGAAGGCATGGGAGATCTAGGTCTGCCTGGCTTGGAACCCTGGCCTTGGTGCTGCCCCATAGCTGGCTTACGCCTGTGGCCTCACATTAACTCTAACCTGCTCACAGAGGCCTTTTGAGGCCATTATCTACTGTGAGGATGACATAGTAAATACCCTGGGAATTTAACCTGGCCAAACATTTAAAGGTGGGCTCCAAGGCCACGAGGGTATGAGCTCCAGCGAGACACTTGCCTTCAGTTCATACTTTTAGCACTTGGATACGGCACAGATGAATCAGTTAATCACAGGTTTCCCTGTGATTTGTTTTGCCCCCCCCCTCCACTTTGCTAGTACAATAATTTATTATTTCTTTTTTTTTCTTTTGGGACTGAACATGGAAAAGCTGTCTGTTTGGATCACTTGTCTGTTTGCATACTCTGTCAGGTGGGGAGGCTGTTTATTTCCACATCAGCTGCTTCTCCCCCCTCCCTCCCACTTCACTGGTACTTTTGGGACTGGTCTAACTTGGAGGACATCTCTGCCTTGGTCCCCTGACATTTCTTTAGGAATTCACAGCCACCGAGAAGCTTTTGGGAAGGGAACACCCCAAATACAAAATCCCGAGGCTTGAAAGACACCAGTCCAACCAAGCCAGGCTCGCTGAACTGTGGAGGACAGAAAAGTGGGAGAATTTGAGCGAGATCAAACATTTATTATTTTCTGAGCACAACAAAAGTGTCACAGAGAACACTTCACTGTAAACTGTTTTCCAAAGGGTGAATAGGGCAGCTGGGAAAGATGATTCTGCTCCAGAATGACATCTTGAGATGACACGGGGACATACAGATGGAGATGTCTTAGGGACAGATGTGAGGCCTGGTCCACAGTTGACTCCTCACAACCTGAAGTCCAGCCTTAAGACTGATTCATCATGTCCCAGGATGATGAACAAAGACACCACAAGGAAGAGTGCATGTGCACCGAGGTCTGAATAAATGCACAGAATCGGAACCAATCTTATATGCAGATATTAAGTACACCAGTGAATATATATATATATATATATATATATATATAAAGAAATGACAATATGAATGGATTGTGTTCCACTGTTTTAATGAAGTGCCAGACTTCTCTTATCCTTTGCTAAATGTCTGCTCTGTGTGGCAGGCCACTCATGGTGGATGGGCTGCCTGCTCTGTTCCCTAGGCGACAGAGCACAGACCAAACTGCTGAGCTGTGACACTCCAGTTCCCTGGCTGGTCCAGGTGGGTGCTGGGATGTCAGGACGCAACTATGCTTTCTGTACTCTGAGCTTACACAGGTGGAATAGCCTTGGGCCACAGGGCTAAGGAAAGCCTCGGTGTTTCACCTTGGGGTCCCAGGGTCAGTCTTGATCAGGAGAGGACAGTCAAGCATTCAAAGCTACGCACGAGCAAGGCCCTGGGTGCCAAGCCTTCCTTCTGAGACAAGCTCATTGGGTTTTCTCTTGGCAGGGGCCTAGCATAGAATTGTGCCTAGCACAGGTGGGTAATGCCACACTAGCTAAACTAGCTTCCTGGGAAGTCTATTAGCAATTGCAAAGCACAGATGCTATAGGCAATACCTCACTTAGTCCCCAAGATAAGCTCCCCTCTGATCCTGAACAGAACAGACAAGTCCTGCTTCTGGATTCCCACACTCACACTTTTTCCCGGCCCTAGCCACAGCACTCTTCGGTCTGATCATCAGGCATAGTCTCCTTCTTGCTATGGCGACAGTTGGTGGCTAGCATCCTATACCTGGTATGTACTAAGAGCATGTAGATCAGCCATTTCTGACCTTTCCAAATGTCAAATGAATTTTAACAAACTTTCATATAAAACTGACCTTTATTACAATTTAAAAAGAACAAAGACAAGTTGATAAGTGCCTTTAATTATAACATACCTGCTATTTACAAGTAATTATACTTTCAGAATACAGCTTGAGTAAGGTTCATTACGTGTAAACTAGAAGCCGCCACAAATTAAACTCCAGCCTTTTATGATTATTCAGAATCAACATTATTACCATCAGAGACAGAAAACAAACACCCGTGTCAGTTCCTTAAGTATCGTTACTGAATGAAAAATCGTGGTCTGGCCATAAGAAGAGGAGTAGAAATGTGCGTCAAATCGAAACATGACAAAAAGTATTGCTATTATCTAATCCTAAATACAATGAACTGGATCATTAAAAACAATGCAACCTCAAGTTATATAGCACCTTTCAAGGAGGTCAAAGCATTCATACTTACATTATCTTACTTGTCCCCAAAACATCTCTATGAGGTAGGCAATGGTTGGTTATCATTATCCCCATTTTGTAATATGGAGAAACTGAGGCACAAGGAAGTTCAATCATTTGCTTGAGGTGATATGGTAAAGCTGATGATGGAACAGGTATCACAGCCCTGTGCTCCTGTCTCCAAAAACGCATAATTCTCAGCAGACAAAACTGGAGGATGTCATTGAACACATTAATTCACTTTTGCAAGAAATTTTAAAAATGTGCTTTTTTTTTTTTCCCCTCTCCACCCATACAAATTGTTGATACACCATACGCAAGAACAAACACTCTGGGACAGTGGCAGACAGATCTATATTCTGCTAGAAAGGTTATGGGAATCTTGTTCATCTTTTATTCCAGGAGTTGGTCTTCCTAGCTGAAACAGTGAAAGTCTTTAGAAAAAAAATCTACTTGAAAGGCTGCTTCTCCTGGCTTACAGATTACAGCTTTAATGACCACAGTAGGTTATCCACAAACTTGGCTTATTCTCGAGTTACAAAGAAAATATCTAAATAACAAGTTCAACCTTTGAGTTAATTGTCCTCCTTTATATACATTTACGCCTTAAGACAGTGGTTCTCAATGTGTGGGTCGCAACCCCGTGGGGTCACATATCAGATATTTACATTATGAGTCATAACAGTAGCAAAATTACAGTTATGAAGCAGGAACAAAAAATTGCGACTGGGGGTCACCACAACTGCGTTAAAGGGTCCCAGCGGTAGGAAGGTGGAAAACCATTTTAAGGTAATGGTAAAGATTCTAAGTGGCCAGTGGGAAGTAGGGATGGTAAATTTTTGAGAGAGAAACAGAGTCAGGAAGCTACTCACAACACTTAGTTCAAATCTTGCTTTTCATCCCCCTTCAGAGTCAAATGTGTATTTGACACATTTTTTAAAAGTACTAAAAATACACAGAATGATTGAAGTTCCAGACTCAACTCTCCAGGCATTTATAATTCTTTCTTTTCTTTTCTTTTTTCTTTTCTTTTTTTCTTTCTTTCTTTCTTTCTTTCTTTCTTTCTTTCTTTCTTTCTTTCTTTCTTTCTTTCTTTCCTTTCTCCTTCCTTCTTTCCTTCCTTCCTTCCTTCCTTCCTTCCTTCCTTCCTTCCTTACTTCCTTCCTCTCTCTCTTTTTTCCTTTCCTTTTTTCATTTTTCATATAGCACCTCTACTAGACAAACACCATGAATGCTTTCACAATTTTCCTGGGTAGTTGGCAGGCGTCTGTGAAGTAACATGGAAGAATTGCTTTCAGAAGAGGGAGAGAGGAAGGGAGGGGGGTGGACAGGGGATGGGGAGGGGGGAGAGAAGCCTACATTACAGACAGACAAGGCCAGCCTGAGTGTTGGCAACCTCACGTCGGGCGCATTGACGGGTTTACATGGGAAACATTGGGAATGCGATGGAAATGCATTAGGGATGTTCAGTGTCGGCAGCCTTGGCTTGCAGGTTAGTGTGTAACCTCCTCTGGGAGCCTGGGGAGCATAGATGGCTTCCATGTTGGCTGGTGGTCGGTATTGGAAGAGACGAGGCATTCTGTAGATATGGTACAGAGGGGATAGTTGGGGAAATACTATTGTGGGGAAGAGGTCTGTGGCAAATGGCCAGGAGGCTATGGGTGAAAGAGCAAGCATGGTGAACTGGGAAGAAACACTGATTTCACACCCTAGTCCTTCTGCCTCCTCAAGAGCATCAGGGTTAGAAGAATCATAACATTTTGAGGCTAATACAGATATTTTTGAACATATAAAACCTAAGTTTAAGCATTTTCACTTTTGCAAAAGAACTCTCTACCCTTTCATGAATTGGATGATCAGACAGTTACAAAGATCTGCAACGACAATTAGTGCCTGCTTTGTGTCTTGAATTACTTTGTGCCACACTTGAGTAAGAGGAGTACCTTTAAACTGGTTCGGAACCTAAGAGACATGTTAATTCAGCCATCCTCATCAAGGAAAGTGCTTGAACGAGAGCTACAAAGCCTACGTATTTATCTGGCTGTATTTCAAACTCCCCCAGAAAACAAGGCATGTAATTACAACATGATTATTAAGCAGGTGACAACATGACAGTATTTTCCTGTGGCAGTTTAACAGAGAAGTCTGAGGAGAGAGAGTCCCTAACCATTATAACACATATGAGGTGACTTGAGATAATCAGAACATTTTATTTAGAAAAAGCCTTATAGCTAGGGTTAGCCTTGAACTCAAGACCTTCCTGCTCACTCACTCTCCCGAGTTATAGGATTACAGGCATGGGCTACCATGCCTGGCTCCTACATCTTAAACAAGACAAGCCTGTTGAATATCAGTAACAATCCAAGGGGAAAGTCTGTATTGGGATAAATGAATATTAAATGGAATGATCTTTAATAATGCCTTTTAAACAAAATTACACTTCCAATTTCACCTGATATAAAGAGTCTGAACAAATATTTCTCAGTTAAATAAAATAAGAACTTGAAGGACAATAAAATACAAATATTTAGGGGTAAGAAGTAAAAAAAAAAAAATTGAAAGACTCAAAAAATGAGTAAAAACATGATTTAAAAAAACGTGCAGTTTTTCTTTCTCTTCTGTACCATGACCTAACATTTTGCTTCCTGCTTCCTGATACAAATTCTCATTTCTGCTGGGCTCTGTATTTTAGGAGAGGCACTTGCAGTGTGGGTGTGTTCAGCCTGTTGGATGCTGTGAGGAATTCTGTACTGAGGAACAGACAGTCCCCAGCAAGCAGAATGCAGACGCCACTGTAAAGAAACCCCTGCTCCATGCTGTCCATGCGTGTTCCTAGTTCCACGTCAGCCACTCAGTGACACCAAACATTACACTTTCAATGTTTTCTTGGCACAGTGTAACACACATGTCAGGGACTCCAGGAAAGAGGCCTCAAAACAGACTCTGACTTCCACAGCCAACCCTAAGCTGTCTGGGTACCAGAAACCAACACTTTCAGAAGATTGGCACCCCAGATCACAGGGGTTCCTATTTGCCATCACAAGGAGCAAAATCCTGCTTCATTCACCCATTACAAAATCCTGCTTCGGTCTGGAATCAGCCACTGCATCGGCACAAGACAGGCTTTGTATATCCATATTCCATAATCACCCACTGGTTCCGCTGGCAACACATGGGTTCAACGAGAAATATAATAGGTTCTCCCCATGTGATAACTGGCTTCCGCTACCTGGGAGGCCACCCTGCCTGCCAGTCTGGCTCAGGGTTTCTCTTTTGTTGCTTTTGGCAAAATCTCTTCCTTGACACTTACTGAACACTACACCTGTTTACAATCCTTCTCTCAGCCGAGTATGTGTAACAAAGCCAGCCTCAGACAGCATTGTTTTCCAATGGGGAGAATTAACAAACACAATTTAAAATCTGAATGTACTCATTAGGAAAACTAAATGAAGGCAGCTCAAGAAGGCATCCCATAATTACCAAATGAAACTGTTGGAGAGTGGTTTCTTTTAATTCTGCTGGTAGGACACAAGTTCATCACACTAGGAGGATAACCTTCCCAACTACGTAACAGAACACAGTCTGATTAGTGCCAGGGCCAGCAACTCATAATACAGACATACACATGTGAGGATACATGTAGTTTGTCACTGGTGAAGGGAGGGCATGTTTTAATTACCTATGTGAAAATCAAGTAAGAGAAGCGCTCTGGCACACTGGGTGAAATGTTAGTTCCCTGTGTGGAGTGCCTGTTGCTATTTTAGCATTCAACTAGGATTTACTGTGGGAGGATCCAATTCTGTTGAATTTAACGTAGGACAACCAGTAAGCTTTTTCTCACAAAGAGTATTGGTATTATTTAGAACGTTGACAGATGTGGTTTAGATAAGGACAAGTCAAAAATATGTGGCCAACATATTTATAAAGATGACTTTCAGAATTTCTTAAACATTTCACATAATATGGTCTCTAATTTTCAGGATTTACATTTAGGAAGTATGTGAAACAGCGTAAAATGCTTTCAAACTTTTGAAAGCATTTAAACAAACAAAAAAAAACAACCTACTTCTAATCTAGACAGATTTATAATTCTGACTTCAAGAGAGAACTTGTAATTTATTTTTTCTTTGTGGATAGGCTCACATAGGTGTAATCAGATGCTCACTGTGGTTGAGTGTTTCCGTCTACAGGGTGACCTGCTTTTGATGACTCCTTTTCTGATGATCCACACACTTAGACTCTGTAACTTAAACTTTAGGTTAAGGCTTTAAAACAAACTACGGGCTCTGTTCAGCTAAAAGATAGAAACACAGATTTTGAGCCAAATGAAAGAGTAAAAACTTGCAACAAGACAAAAGCCTGGTAACTCAAGTCCAGCAGTGCCCACGCAGCAATAAATACACAATAATTAGGTACCTGAAGTTCCGCTGAGCAAAGCTGCTTCCCTTGGCCACTCCTCCCCCAGTCTCACAAGCTATTGCTTATTCTTTTGGAATTTATGTTCGAGGCCCTTACGGTTCCTTGTAAAGAATACTCTAGATATCGTCTGGTAAGTATTCACAACTTATTTTTACAACTGGTTTTCAAACCAGGACAGCGATTTCAGTGCACATTTCATGACTGTGTTGCATGCTATATTTGAACACTCTGGGGACATTGTGATGATGAGATTTCAACATGGTATGATTATTTAGAATGAACATGCCTCTAAAAGAAAGATTTACTCTTTGGAAGTCACACCAGCTTCCCTGCTAGATTAAGATTCTTTATAAAACAATCAAACTTCTGAGCTGTCAGATGCCTGTGCAGAATGGCACTGTGGCGGGAACAAGGTCAGGAGTGCCCTGTGCCATGTGACCCCTGTGACCCGAGAGATGGTTGGGTCCAACTCAACAGGCAGTGGTGAAAACCAGGGTTTGCAAAAGAGCCATCTGCTGCTCCTGGAGTTCCAGGGCTACCCTACTACCCCAGCAGTGGCCATGCGTATCTTTTCAGCATTTCATGGATGATGAGGCTGATGGTGACACCACCTAAAAGAGTTTACAATTCCCTAAGCATGATACCAGCATCAACAAAACCAGTTCATGAATACAAGGATGGAGACACAGGCCACAGAGCTGGTCAGTCACACTCTTGGTCACAAGGAGAGAAAACAGCACAATTAGAGTCTCCTGTCACTGTCACAGCAGGAGGAGGTGAAGGCCTCTCTCTTCGTTGACATCAGTGTAGGAAGGCTTCCCACTGATGTCAAAAAAGCTAGGCTCCTATCAGAACGGAAAGTGAACCTGGTTTTCAGTGTTGGTCTTGGAAGATCTAGAGAGATGATGAAATTCAAACCAGGCTGAACTTTTAATTTGAGCTACTTTAGCCTTTGAGTTTTGTTAAATGAAGAAGAAAGCAGGCAATTTGCACTGGCAGCTACTGCATTTTGGACACTACTGCTGATGTTCCCAGAGATGTCATCAGACTTTAGGCAAAGTCTGATACTTTGAGGAAGTTCAAAATTCCTAAGTCAGATTTCGTTCTATTCGTAACATTGAGCATTTCAGTAGTGACATGGTTAGTTATGTCTATTGTATTTTTGCTGCCAGTGGTCTCAGTGTCTGGAGCTCCCAGTACCATTTGAAAAGGTGAGTCTTTACAAATCTTTAATGTTCTATTAATTATTAGAGAAAAGAATAAAAACTGCTCATAATTATCTAGCTTATGTGCTTTATGGAATCTTTTCAAAATGAGAGTATAAATCATTGTACATAAAATCAAAATAGTTATATATTTTCTGGCACTTTCTAGAAATTAGACATTAAACGTAAAACATCTTATAAATTTATATAATAAAATAAATGTTTACATTTTACTCAGATTACCACCAGATAACAGGAAAGTCACACGTGTGGGCAGCAAGATCACTGGAAACACAAACTCAGGTCTGCAGCCCTTTGGGGACAGACGCCATGGCTGCCGTCCACACACGTGGTCTGGGTCCCAACACCAACATTAAGGCTCTGTCTGGAAGGAGGAGCGCCGAGTTTAAACAACCACAGAAGTACCGCAGGAGTTACTAAGAATTCAAACTCTGTAGGGGAAAGTTTTGAACAGAAAAAAATAAAAGAAAGAATATCCAAACTGACCTCGTGTACCGTGTGAAAGACTACAGATAGAGTATCCAAATAAGCAGGGAAGACCCCAGAGACACCAGGGACACCCCACCCCAAACGGAGTAGCCTGCACTGTCCAGACTCCCAGGGTGCAACGGGGCAGGTCTGGGGCGAGGGCTGGCCAAAGACAGGAGCCAGCGGCCAGGTCGTCTGGGGAGAACGTCCATGGGATAAACCACAGGTGGGGAGGGAGGTCTTAGGGATGAAATGCCAGTGTCTCAGCACTAGGAGCAGACAGAGGGAAGTAGAGTGGGGAAGAAACCCCGGGCTCTTCCCAGGCAGGTGGGCCTGGGGGTGGGGGGTGGGGTGGGCTGGAGTTTCCCCTCACAGCCTGCCTTGTCTGTGGGATGCGGAGGTCATCTTGTGAGCGCCCTGGCAGGCAGGCAGGCTGGCCCCCCTGTACCTTACTGTTTCAGAAACTGGGAAACAGCTATGAATCTGCACTGGACCTCAGTAAACTGAAGCAGCCTGAGACTCTTCGTATCCTCCGCAGCAGAGCTGTCCTGGGCGCCGATCACTGGCTCCTTGCGGCTGCTTCTTGGGTTGCTAGAGCCTGGTGATATCTCTGCATTGCTGCAAGTCCCCGATGCTCTCGTAGTCGTTCTCCTTGGGGACAGGGTGGCCGTTGGTCTCCAGAGGGACCTTCTCGTCCTCTCTGTTTAGAGTCTGTATGGCTTCATAGTCAGGCTCTGGCTCCTCACCGGGCCTCCTTGCTGGAGGGAGTATGCTGGTGCTGCTCGGAGTTTTCTCGAAGTCTTTGACAGTGGCATAGAGGTCATTGCAGGAAGATGGTGACCTCTGAGGCAGTCTCTGCATGGAGTGGCAGGGAGACTCTGGCCCTTTCAGAGACGGTCCGGTTTTGTGAGCCGACTGTCCAGGTTTATTCACTGAGGAATACATCGCGGAGATCTAGGGAACAGAGAGAAATGAACAAGGCACCTGCAAGCTGTGACTTCCCCGCCTCCTTGGTGATAACCTACACACTGTTCACTCAGGAACACATCCCCTACCACCACTGCTAAGAGTTCTATCATCCATATCATTTCTGGAGTGTGTGACTGGAGAATAGTTAAACTGTCTTCCTTTCTGTAGACCAGTCTTATAATATGATTAACTCTCCATATACCAAGGTTTTGTGGGGCTCTCAGGGGGCTAGATGGAGCCATTGTGGCTGTAGAGAACTGTAAAGGGAGGCCAAGGAATCCCAGGGGACTCAGCAGGAGGCGAGTGCCTGAGCCAGCGAGGGCCCTCCAGAGAAGTGAGGCCCCTGAAGGGCCTTAGAATTGGCTGCACGTGGGAGAGTGAGGTAACTGTGGCATCAAAGATGACTCCGAGGTTTATCCTGTGTAGCCGGGGAGGTCGACCGATGGACGTTCTCCTCCCCGGGGAAAAGAACATGCAGGTGGCTTAGCAGTTATCATCTGAGGAGAGCATAACTTGAGCTCTGAGATGATGCGTCCTCCAGCACAGCACTCGGGAAGGAGTTCTCTGGAAAAGGTGATTGCTTGCCTCTGTGTGCAGGTATCCACAGGCACAAAGGTCGCATGCTGGGCACACCCCAGCCATGAACAGCAACAGCGCTCTGTCTGGACCTAGCACAGCGCATGCCGTAACTGTGGCTGCTACCGTTTAAGCGCATCACTGAAAATCTGATCTTTACTCTGGTTCTTAGGAACTCACTACCTGTTCTCGATGGTTGCTTCAAGGGATGTCATCTTTCCTGAGGTGACCAGCATCCAACGTTCCTCATGGAGAGGGGCCCCTTCCCAGTCTTTCAGGCAGGATCCAATTTCCTACTCCCATCCATCCTGACTTTTGGAATTTTCTAGCCCACTGCTGATTTCTATCTGGGATGGCTACCCAGCTGTTGACTAAAACTCTTTTTCTTACCTAGTTCTCCCTCCTCCTCATGTTTGTCCAACCCTTCCTCCTGCCTAGGGTCTTTCACTCTGCTTACCTACTCACCTGCCATTCTTGTGGCCCACCACCTGTCTGACACCTTCCCAACATGGGAAGCCAACCTGTCAACTTTGACATCCAAGTGCAGGCTTGAGAGTTGGTCGGTTCTTTCAACAAAGGGAATGATCACAGTCATTTACTCCTGAGAAGAAGCACTATGTTTTTGTTTTTGTTTTGGTGGGGGCAGGGTCTTGTTATGCAGTCCAGGCTTGCATTGAACCACACATACTCCAGCCCCCTGATCGCCGAGGCTATGCTTGTGAATAACACGACTGTGCAGGCTAGGTTTTGTTTGCTTTTCTATCTTGATATAAGCTAGAGTTGTCTGAAAGGAGGGAAGCTCACGGGGAAAAAGGGCCTCTGTATGATCAACCTGTAGGTTATTTTTTAAATAAATGATGTGGGAGGGCCCAGTCCACTGTGGGAGGTGCCAGCCCTAGGCGGGTGACAGAGGACTGTATAAGAAAGCGGGCTCTGAGGGGCAAGTCAGGAATCAGTGCTCCGTGGCCCTGGCTTCAGTTTCTGCCTGACATCCCAAGTGATGGAGAGTTGTAAGCTCACATAAACTCTCCTCTCCAAATTGCTTTTGGTTATGGTGCTTTGGCACATCAATAGAAAGCCTAATTAAGACCCCATGAGAATTTTCTTTTTGGTTTTCTGAAACAGGGTATCTCTGCGTAGCCCTGGCTGTCCTGGGACTCACGCTGTAGACCACACTGGCCTCAAACTCAGAGATCCATCTGCATCTGCCTCCTGAGTGCTGTGATCAAAGGCCACCACCACCACTGCCTGGTGAGAACTTTCTTTTTCTTTTTTGAGACCAAGTCTCAGGTAGTCCAGGCTAGCCTAATGTAACCAGGGCTGGCCTTGAATTCCTGCTCTTCCTACCTCTACCTCCCATGTGATAGGATTGTAGCTGTTTGCACCAGGCTGGGTTTATGATAATCAGGATTACAGCTTTAATTCCTATTTTTCAAGTTTTATTTGTAAGATTGCTTATGACTGTGAGTGCAGGTGCCTGTGGAAACCAGAGGCATTGGATTCCCCTGGAGCTGGTGAGACAGGTGGCTGTGAGCTGTCCAGCCTAGGTTCTGGGTATTGAACTCCTCTGCAAAAGCAGTACATGCTCTTAACTGCTGAAGCACCTTGCCAGTCCCTGATAGACACATTTCCTAAGAGATGTTTCGGTTATTTGAAAAGAACTGAAATTTACCTCCTCTTCTGTAAGAGTTGGGTCTTCTTCCCGAGACTTGTATGACAAGGAACTAAATCTCTGTTAAAAACAAACAAAAAACGAACAATGAAAACCAAAGTAAAGCAGTTTGAAGCTGGTAGTGTAACCTAGCCTGTGTTGTCTATGCAAACGGTCCATGTCCATACAAATGCTTCAAGTGATCTCTACAGACCACAGGCACCTGTGAGCCTCCTCCACCAGCTGTCGCCCATGCTCCTGGCTGCCCAGCCACATCACACTGTGCTTCGCACACTTCAATGTTTGGTTCCTAGTCGTCACTGAGGAAGGGCAGTGGAGGGGTGACAGGAACGTGGGCCTTCTACACGACATGCTGGCATTTTACATCTGACAGCCTGCGGTGTCCCCAGGAAGAACACCAAGGGTGTCAGAAGCTCTCCTTGTCTTGCTTCTCAGTGAGCCTGGTTCCTGGTTCTTCTGTGATCTGGGCTCTGGTTTATTAGCTAATTCTAGCATATTTCTTATCTTAGTTCTTGATTCCAACAAAAACATATCCATCCAAATTGTCTCTCCTACACTGACAGCATGCTCCACCATCTCCCAGTGTCTTCACCACACCAGTTCCTAGAAGTCCTTTCAGACCAGCATTCATCATTCATACTCTTCTCTTCAACCCAATTCCAATCATTTGTCAACCCTTACCTGTGATGCAGCTCTCTTCCATTTTTCCTTCGGGTACCTGTCCTCCCTGCTTTACCCGTGGATGGGCCCTCAGAGAGGCTCTGTGTCTCAGGCCACTTCACCAAGGCATTCTGCATCTGTTCTTCTTCCCCAGTCCATCTACTTGGTATCTTTTCTTCTTTCTCAAAAGCCCCAACACACCCATTACCCCCACCCCCACCCCCAGCACAGCATCTCCTCACTCACCGGCTGATGGCCTGGCTTCTGAATTCTCTGAGGGAACTTCAAGAGGTAAATACATTTCTCTGGACTCTACCCTGTCCCCTAGCAGCTCTGGTGTTCTTCTGTCCTCTCCCAGCTACCACACACGAACTTACTTGCCATGCCCCGCTCTCAGCCGTCCCTCCTACACACTGCCTTCTGTCCTTCCACACCAGCCTTCTCCCTTAGTGTGGTCATCTCCAAATGCATACAAACACGCTGGATTTCCTCACTGTGGTACAGCAAGGTCTTAGGTAACTTCCCCCTTTGCACCCATTTCAGCTGAGCTTCTACCTTCACTAGTCTGAGGAAGAACTCTTCATCTTGGTCCCAAATGATGACCACGTCACTCTGATGACTTGTCCTAGGTGAACTGAGGTCACGCCTTCCTTCCCAGGCATGCCCTTTGCCTAGACTCTAGCAACCTTGCCCCCTTTCCTGGTTCTTGTTCTTATTTTGGTCTCTTTCACTAGGCCCCCACTCCCAGGCCCCTGTTCTTGGGACTCTTCTGGCCTGATACACATTCATCCAACCAGAACATTTTTGCTGCTGGTTCTGAACTGTGCGGATCCAGTCTCAGGCTTCCCTCTTAGCCCGTTCACCTCACCAGCAGCCCTGAGATGTGTCAATGCTGGGACCAGTGCTGAGCCCTAACGGCACATCCCTAGCACAGACATTCAAACTTGCCCAGCTCTCGCCTGCCCGTGATGCTCTATCCTGATTCATGGTGGTTCCTTGTGCCCACTGGCTGTGTGTCAGCCCTCGATGTATCAGCCTTTGTCTTCCCAGACATGGCCACATCCAAGCTCTTGGCCATAGCTAGCTCCTCCCTTCACTTCTGCTGCCTCTGTCCTGACTGGGACCCTCTAGCTCGGGCTACTGAAGCAGGGGAAGCTTTCAAAGCATAGATTACCTCGCACCACTCTGCTGATTTCATTCTGACTGTAAGCCCGGCCTTCCTAAGTTCACACCCAGTAGCTATCTGCAAACTGCTCTCATCTTTGCCCATCTCTGTTCACTCCCCCAGCCCTCCCTCCACATATTGGCCATATAGCTAACTTAAGGGCTTCCCAGAAATCAAGCTGCATGGTATCCCCAAAGAGCACTTGCAAAGCTTTCTCAGGCACCCCTTAACTGTGCTTAAGATAAGCTTCACACTGCGGCAGAAGCTAAGAACTCTATCTCAAAGCGCACTCCCCACCCCACTTATTCCCAATCTTCCTGGTTTTATGCTTTCCCTTTAAGCTGTATGATGGCTAGCTCTTCTGCATTGAAGTATAAGTTCCACATGACCTGGGAGTTTCATTAATTTGTGTTGTCTGCTGGTGTAGTAACATCTAGAAGGCCATAGGGCAGATAGCAGATGCTCAAAATAAAATCGTTTGTTTTGATAAATATTAAACATTTGAAATTCTTAAGTCGATCAACACTGGAGTTGTTTACACAGAGGAGGACCACTCACTCCTGTAACGTGAAGGACTAATTCAGCACTTAGGTATGTGCATCCAGTTTTCAATGTGAAATCTGGGGAACTGCTTATTTACACTAGACAAACCAGCCCTTTTATCTTCAGAATGTTTGTCAACGAGGAGCTTAAGCTAGCTCAGGCAGCGCAAGCAAACTTCGTTTGTCTTCGGTTATAGGAAGGGTAGACACTTCCGCACTTTGTGAACACGCTTACAAATGCTTTCATGGTGCTTGCAGTTACCTGACGTCACAGGTAATGCAGAAAGTTGAAAGGACTTCTTACTATACCCAATGCAGCCGCAGGAGGGGGGACTGTCAATAATACAGTTGCTGACCCCTGCCTGTTCCCCTGCAAAGGGCCGGAGGTGAAGCTATGGCTGGAAGACAATTTTGCATTTTTCTGTGTAGATAACAGAAATCTGATATTAGCTGACGGAAGTGGAGGGGGCGGAGTTAAGTTGTGAGGGGAATTGGACACCCAGACATGCAAGGTTCATGGTGGCTTAGATTCCGTGGACACATGCTGTGGACTGCTGCCTTGTTTTGGACCTCTGCTGACTAGACTTTTTAAAAATTGCTTTAAAATATCGCTTAGAAACTCGTGAAAATAAGGCCTGTTTATCGAGGCCTTAGAGAAAAGTACGCATAATAAACTGCAGGCAGGGACACCAGCATATCTGGACTGTCTGGACGGGCTACCACGCTTTGACTTGTGGGATTCCGAAAGGCTCAAGGTTGCCGTGCTGCCTGAGGAAGCCACGCCGTGAAGAGGGGAGATAAAGGAAGGTAAAGGACATGGCCTATTTAGTTCTTACTGGAAACTCTCCAAATGAGAGGCCGAGAAAGGTTTTATAAACACAAACCTTCCGCATTTTAAGGCGTAGAGCGAGAGAAGGCCAAGCACAGCTTACACTAGGCCGCATCACTCCTCATCGTTTAATGAGCCTGCTATTTATGTATCTGTATTTATATGTATTTCCCAGGACTGGTAACCTTCTCAGCAGGACAAAAGCCCACCTTGCTGTGTTCACTGGTCCCCTCTGGAGCTTGCTCTTCTGCCTCTTGCTCTCCCTTCTCTGGAAGGTTTGCATTCTCATCCAGAAGTTTAACCGGGACAGGGGGCGGGTCTTCCTCGTCCAGGTCACTGGAAGTTCCCAGAATGCTTTCGGCGTTCATGCTCTGTCGGCACTTTTTGTTTCTGTCCACAGAGGCATATTCAGCGAAGTCAGCCTTGCGTTCCTCGCGGGGCCCCTGAAGCTCCTTCAAGGCGGATGTGGACTTGGACTTGCCACCCTGGCCTTTGTCGGCCACCTCCTTGATTTCCTTCACGGTTTCATACAGGCAGTCCTCCACCATGTTCTCCTGGGAGGAGCTATCCTTGAGCACCTCGTAGGGCCCCTCCACACCGGGCCCTGAGTCCCCATCCACAGCCCTGGCTGTGAGCATGGCATCCACAGCGTTCTCAGGAGGGATCCTGGGCAGCTCCCGGCTCTGATGACACTTGGGCTTCCCCGTGCTGTCCTGGGAGTCCAGCAGATCCGAAGCCGAGGTCTGGACTTCCTCATAATGCTGCATGCAGGTCATGGTGCTGTCTTCTGAAAGAACTGAATGGGCAGGGGTGGGTGTTAACAGTGGAGGACCATTATGTCACACCTACAAACCTGCTTTTACCGATGCTCAGCTGCCAGCTTCGACATCAGTGCATATTCTTAATCCTGTTACATTTAAAGGGAAGCTATCCTAGTCTCTTTCCCAGGAAAAGGTTTATTAGATGAAGCGGGCTGTACTTCATCATGTATTGTGAGTCCTGCTGAGAACGGTGTAGGTAGAGGTCCTGACAATGCTCAGGGTGAAAGTTACTATGGGGTGGGCCAGGTACCTGCTTAAAGAGGCCGAGGTGGGAAGACTGAATTCAAGACCAGGCTGCGTGACCTATCTCAAAATGGAAAGCGGGGTGAGGGCTGCTTGGCCTGGCATATATGAAGCCCTGGGTTCCAACCCCAGTGTGGCAAACAAAGCTGACAACCGTGAGGCCATACGGCAAGATTCTAAAAAACAAAACCCCAAAACAAGCCAGGGGGCATGTGTGGCACCTCTTGACCCTAGTCTAACCGGTCAGTCTCTGCCTATGTGGAGGGAAAGGTGCTCTTGCCCCCGCCTCCCCACGTCACCGTCACTTTTATCTGGCAGACACAACAGAAGCTGAGAAGCAACGATGGACCTTTAGGCCAGTGTCACAAACGACCCGGAAACACTGTGCCTTCTTTCCGCTTTGCCTTGGCCCCATATCCCTGCCTCACAAAAGAAGTCCAACCTGGACGTCCCTGGGCTGCCTCTAAAATGGCAACCATGACGCCTGCCGAGTCCATCCTTATCACATGGATTTTGAGTGTTGGCTAGGTGCCAGAGACTGTTCAACTATACATGAGTGGAATGCAATTCTGCACTCAGGGTGCTTAGATCAAAAAAAGTCTGTATCCAGTTGGACCTCACTGTGGGGAGATCAGAGACGGTGAGCCAGCCAGGAGGAGCTCATGGGGTCCTTCACCAAAACCAGGAGCCAAACCAAACCTCCAACAACAACAAACCGAGAAAATGGAAACAGGAAAGGGGGAGCACCTGGGAAGAGGAGGGGGTCAGGAGGAGTGTGTGTGTGTGTATGGGGGGGGATGTTTAGAAGGTAAGTGAGTGTGAATGTGCTCAAAATAGAGTCTGTTCATGTGTGGAAGTGCAAAATGTCAAACTGTTAGGGAAAAGAAGAAAAAAAGAAACCTGGGCTAATAGTGTGTCCAGCACCTCTGGCTTCAGCAGCTCTAGAATTCCAGCTCCTTCTCGCCCTGCAGGAGGGGCTCCTGCCGTGGTGCTGGCTCCCTGGTCTCAGGGCTGAGGGGCACCTACAACCTAGGGTGTCACTGATGGTGACCTGGCTTTCCTTCCTTGCTTTGGGTGAATGGATGTTACACGTGATCATAGGTGGGCGACTGCAGAGCATGCGGAGGGTCTGCCCGAGAAGCAGCTTCCCAGCTTTAAAGTCCGGGACAACAGACCCCATCAGATTACTAATGGCTGCGTGACAAGGATTTGGTTTCCCAAAGAGGTCCATAGCCCAGTCTCTGGAAAGGAACAAGCCGTACCACACAGCAGCTGCGTGTGTTTGTGTGTGTGTGTGTGTGTGTGTGTGTGTGTGTGTGTGAAAGAGAGAGAGAGAGAGAGAGCACACACATACATGCCTGTGTAATCAGCTGATTTTGAGGTGGGTAGAGAAACCTGGGTTACCTAGACAAACCAAAGAGATTGCACGGTCCTAGCGTGTGGAAGAGGAAGGCCAGCAGGAAGTTTGGGCGGGCTTGCAAACACCCCACGCTTGTGACCTTGAGCTGCTCCAGGCTTTCGTTGCGTGGTAATTTGATCCGGTAACCCTGTGCTAGAGTCCTCTCACTCTTAAACTGGGGACTTAGTGTGGCCTACCTGTGAGGAAGCAATGACAGTACAGGGACGGGTAGTAAGTGACAGCACAGAGGCTTCCAAGGGTGCTCCTGGCACCCAGCCTCCAACAAAGAGATTAGGTGTCATTATGCAAATGAGGCCCCTGGCTACACCTGGTAGTAATAATGGCTGGGCTACAATACCTTGCCTAGTTTCTGAGCTACCTTTTTTAATTAAAAAATGATACGTGTTTGGGTGTTCAGTCTGCACATGTGTCTGCGCATCACTTGCATGCTCGGTGCCTGTGGAGGCCAGGGCGTTGAATCCCGGGAACTGCAGTTATGGAGAGCAGTAGGTGCTGGGAATCAACTCCAGTCCTCTGGAAGCACCAGGGCTGTTAACTGCCGGCTCATCATTTCAACCCTGTCAGCTGCCTTATTTGAAACCCAGTGTCCTTTCAGTGGCATCTCTGCAGGACTTACTGTCGCCGTTGGTGAGCACGCCGTTCTGTTCGCTGCTAGCCAGCGCGTCTGTTGTCAGGCTGGTCGCTGAGTGGCTGAACATCTCCTTGTCGGAAGGCTGAAAAATCCAAACACATCTTTTGGTAAGAAGCTGACACCCCTAAAAGCAAAGCAGCCGAAGCAAATCCCAGAATCCATTAATGAAATTAGGTAAAACAGATACAGTTAAATTGAGCCCCTTCCGTTACTGGTCACACTCAGGTGTCAAGAGTGGGGGCCATCCTCACCAATGGAGGACGGGCTAAGCTTAAGCGTGATTCTGCTCTCAGGGCCCTGGGAATCTCCTGTCTCCACGCAGCCTCTCATCTGGTGGTTACAAATGGGCTACACTGTGTTTCCTTAGCTCAAGACAAAGGGGGTGCATGTATCATAAGTTCTTGTGTGTCTCAGAACAGACCGGAAACAGGGGCCAAAACCATCTCTATAACACAGGTGTTGCCAGACAAACAGACAAACAAACAGCACACTGTCAATGCTGTCTCCTGATGGGAAGAGAGAAATTTGGTCAACACAGTATTTAATGCCATACACTTGTGAGTCTATTTCGGAGCTAGTCTCTGGCTTCAGGCTGAGAAGTTACTTCAGGCTGAAAACTTACTCTGCAAACCTTCCTATTCTCAACAACACATGGGAGCTCGGAAGGAAGAGTAGCACTGACAGTTTGTTCCTCCAGGGTGACAGCGGTGCGTAGGCCCTGCCTGGAACAGCATGACAGGGAGAGCTGCCACTAGGGGCAGGCAGAAACTAGCTGGTCCTTGATGTATTTCATCCAATACTCAACTGGCCCCACAAAGCAACTCAAATGGGCATATGATGGACCCCATCCTTTTCAAGTTCATGGCTTCTGCTGCCCAAGACACAACCCAGCTTCCAGGAGCCCACAGGGAAATTCTGATGTGGCCTCTACAGAAGTCTTGGGAAGTTGGCTTCACAAACTTTGTCACTCTGATGGGACATCAATGACAACAGACAGAAAACGGCCCTTGATGTGTGGCGATGTGTCTAGGAAGGCTGCTCTTTCAGCTAGCATTGCTCTATGTGCTGCTGTATGAAATGGCTGTTGTTGGGGTTGCCAGGACCCCGAGAAACAGATGCCAACACTGTGGAGACGGTGTCTTTAGGTGATAGGAATGAGGAATCATGGGAAGGCTTCCCGTGTAACGTATCCCAGCCAAACATCCACAATCTATGCTTGAACCACTGTTTCCCACCTTAGATGCAATGAGAACAAGTCAGCAAACGGAATGATTCAGGAAAGCTGGGAGCTAGGTGGGCAACTGAGTGTGTGCAGGCCTCATGGTCGGTGGAAGCACACATCATAGAGTGTACACTGTGGTAGACATGTTCATGTTCTGAAGCTGTGTGGAGGAGATCCTATGTGAGGAAGAAGACGAAGGCTGGCTTTCTCCTCTGCTTGCCTGTAGCATTCTTCCTGCCTCCGAAGGCTGCTGCCCCCAGGGCAGAATAGCAGGGACAGAAGATCCAGAAAGATGGCATTCGTGTTGGTACCCGTATCAGAGTAGTCCCACCCCTGAGCCCTGGCTTCATACCAGCTCCCGGCTATAGCCATACCCGAGAGCCCTGTTCTAGGAGGAAGTGAGGACGGAGGTGCAAGCCCAACGTCAGCTATAACCCACTCTCCATCTGACTCAGGGGAAGGAGGGGAGCCACAGGACCCTGTCCTTCCACCTTCCTTCCCCCGTCACTCGAGCAATCACTGGGAGAGAATGGAGATGCTGGGAACAGGGGAGAAGTGGAGGATAACACAAGAGGTGAAAATACAGTGATACAGTGAGAAAACTGGCTGGGGAGGGTGAGGGGGGGGAGATGCTGAGGGCCAGCACGGCTGTGGTGGGGGAGGATGCTGGTCTCACACAGATACAGGGGGAGAGAGCTCGGGGGTCTGGGGTGGGGGTGGGGGAGCCAGGACTGGCTCCTGGCTGCTTCCTGCCTGCTTGGGAGGAAGCAGAGGTTCAGGCAGCCTGGTGCCTCATGCACGTGCTCAGAGCACACCAGCTGGATCCCCTGAGTTTAAGGCAAAAGTGCTTCCTTCTGGCTCTGAGCAGGAAGCGACTTCTCTCTCAGCACTGCCTTGGGGCTCAGAGGGGACACCACACAGCTCGGCGGACATGGCTGCTGAGACTGCTACGATTTAAGGGCACAACATGAGTTAAAGGACAGACAGGCTGTTCCTTAGCCAGGTGGATCCCTCCTTGAGACTGTTGGGTCCATCAAGGTCCCATCAAATGCTGCGGATTGGTGAATGCAGCAAGGCCAGGCCCTGCTGAGTGGTTATATTTCCACCCAAATGTATGTCAACATTGTAGTCCCCAGTGCCACAGACTGTAACTTTATCTGAAACCAGGGCCGCTTCAGATGAGGTCACATTAGAGCAGGGCATCTTTATAAAAACAGGGACTTGGCCCTAAGGGCAGACATTCAGAGAAGGAAAAGTGACATGAGGGATAGAGGAGAAGGCTGTGGGAAGGTGAAGTCACGGACCGGTGTGAACTAAGCTTAGGAACTGAGCCAACTCCGGAAGGAGCTAACGTAACAACGCTGAGTGCTGGACTCTGCTTTCCAGGGCGGAGGTGCAGTAAGTCTGATCTGAGTCAGTCGGTCCTTGTGACAGTACTTTCAGACTTTCAGGGACACACCCCTGCAGCAGGCTGGGGCCCTGTCATGCTCTTTCAGGCAGTCCAGCTACTGCATTCGCTTCACAAGCTCCCCTGAACACTGCGGCCCCAGCTGTGCTTACGGACTTCGGAAAGCCACAGCTGATTTCCATTTAAGTGCACAAGCCAGCTTCACTTGTGTCAACAGCCAGCAGGGACATGGCTGGATAGGTGTGAGCGCACAGACGACAGACATATCGGGGCTTACCACAGTCATGAGGTTCTCATGGTCCCCGCTGTGCTGCCTGGGCTTCTTCTCTCTGAAAGGAAAGAGAAAATGTCATTCTGACGTCAGATGTGCCCCTTATGGTGAAGAGGAGAGCGTGTTTCCCTAGCTTAAAGTTTTTCAGCTCCTCAGCCCTCTGGTGGTTTGAATTAGGTTGAATGTGCTAAGAGAGAGGAGGAGAACGTCGTAACTGACAGCAAGGGGTGAAATCCTTTCCTGCACACCCTTTCCCAGTGAGCAGAGGGACAAGTTCACAGAGGCTGGACAGAGGCAGGCTGCACGCAGGGTCTGTCTGTGCCTAGAATGCTCACATGACAGACACTGGCTTTTCTCTTCAGCAAATCCTAGCAATGACCTCATCTTCTCCCTCAAGAGTCTGACAGGGATGAGAGAGAATACAGGAGATACCACTTGGGCACACCAGGAAGATGGCATGCTCTCGGGATGAGTCATATGTACCTCCAGTCTACGGAAAAGTCTTTTGAGTAAAAATAGAAAGTGTTTTACATGGAACAGTCTAGAGAGAGCCATTGGTTGTGAAAGGACATTTCCATCTATGGCGGGGAGAGGGCGGCACCTAGCGGTAGAGCCAGTCATTGAAGCCGCAGAATCTTCAAGCCCACGGGAGCTAGAACTAAAATTTCCGTGCTTGTCCTTGCCTTGAGGGCCTGGGTCCATGCTTGGCAGAGATTAGGAGAGGGTGCACGAGGCCAGAGAGCCTGGCTTTTCCCTTTTTGCCAGATGTTAGGGTGGCACACAGATGAGACTTTTAAATATCATTAAGTTTCCTTGAGGTTGAGAGAGCTGAACCCAGGGCTGACTCCCAGCAGTGCCAGAAGGCTTCACCCTTTGTACCACCTCAACTCTCCTGCCCAATCAGCCTTGCTTACAGAGAACTCCACCTCTCCCTGAGAAAAGAAAGGCACGTGCAATGCTTAAAGAGAAAAAAAATGCTTCCACATTAGGTGAGTCTGTCTTCTAAGAAAACAAATCTGTTTCTTCAAGAAGGGCAGTACACCACACACATTTTTAATAATACAGAGCTCTCCCAAGCCACATAATGGTGATCATCCTGAGGAACCACCAACTGTGGGAAAAACATGTACTACCTCACACTGAGGTTTCAATATGCCCGTGGCAGGAGAAAGACCACACACAAAAATGATGTGTTCAAAGAATGGCAAGAATTAATCGAGACATTTAAAATAGGAGGGCATCTTTGCTTTGCTCTGCAGGAGGATCTGATGAGAAATGCCCCTGGAACCTTTGGAACCAACTGGTGAACATGGGTCAGGGAGGCTTTTTAATACAAAGATTCCTCTGGGCACAGTGAATAGGTTCATGTTCTAGAACAAGCATGTTTGCTCTAACCTGTCACAACTGGAGCACAGAAAGATGAGGAAGGTGATGAGGAAGAACGTGGCCACAGCAGCCAGACTTCCCCACAGGACCATCTGCATCTGCACGTGGCCACTGCCCAGTGCGCTTCCTGCAGGGCCCATGGTGGCAGCCGGGACGGCCAGCTGGGGCAGGCACTTCTTCAGGCGTGATCACATGGGTCCCGGGGGCTTCGTCCTCCTGCAGAGTGAATAACACACTTAGCGCCACTTTTCTGGAGGGGTTGAGCATTCCTGATCTGAAAATCTGAACCCTGAAAGACCCCTGAATCAAGACTGTTTTGAATGCTGACGTGAGGCCACGTCAAAAACTTCTGGACATGACATCAAGATGCACTGAAACCACATGAAATCACCCTCACTGTGTGTATGGAGAGAGCACGAAATAGGCGTGAATGTCATGGTCAGGCTTGCGTCCTTTCTCCAGGGTAGCCTGGATTTCAGAGTCTGAAAAGTCTCTAACACTTCTGTCTGAAGCACTTCAAGTAAGAAACGCACAGACCTCCAAGGGAGGGGGCCCGGGGGGGGGGGCAAGGCCTCACAGCAGCCAGGGTGCTGTGTACAGGAGGTAGGCATGCCTGGAGCAGGTACAGGTGTGTGTGCCCCATGGAACAGAGTGGAGGTCACAAGACAACTTGCAAGGCTCCTGTGGGTCTTGGAGATAGAACTCAGGTTGTCAAGCCCTGTGGTAAGTGCCTTATGTCTGAGCCATCTCGCCAGTTCCCTAGACACACATTTCGCCCGGGTACCACAGCCACCATCTATCTCCCTAGCTCCTCAAACCCATGTTCCTCTTAGAGCTCACATCAGTGTGAGCAACTAAACAGAGCAGCTGTCCACATACCTGCACATGCTGTCCACTGATGTGTGGCTTTACTTGGAAGGGGAGTTTTCACTGAGCTGATATTGGGTACCTGGCAAATTCACTCTCAAAGGAAAGGCTGGGGGGTTGTGCTGAGGGCGCTCCCTTAGCAGAAAGCAAGATCTTCATGAAGACCTAGAGCGCAGGCATCAGACCTGTACTCAGCAGACCCCAGGTGCCTCCAGACACCGGCTGTCACTGCCACCACCATTTGATGGGAAGCCCTGCTCGCCCCACTTTAAAGACCAGGAAGTTGGACCCAAGCAAGGAAAGAACTTGGTCAAGAATCCCAGAATGGTGGGGGCTGGAGAGATGGCTCAGTGGTTAAGAGCACTGTCTGCTCTTCCAAAGGACCCAGGTTCAATTCCCAGCACCTACATGACAGCTCACAACTGTCTGTAACGCCGATTCCAAGGGATCTGACACCTTCACACTAATGCACTAAAAATTAAATAAATTATTAAAATAATCCCAGAATGATGAGTGCAGCTGCCTGGACTCAGCCTGTGTTCTTACGCATCAAGGAAACCCTGGCTCATGTGGGCCAGCCCCTGTTCCCACCACAATGCTTCTGACAATGCTTGGAGAGGTACGTTGCGGACAGAGGAACACACCAGGCTAATATCTGTGGTAAGAGAGGCCTTATTTAAACAACACCCGTTTGATTAGTTCTGGAATGTTCTAAATAAAAGGAACTGGAACTTACTCTCAAGTAAGCAGTAAAGTAAGAAAACATAACTTCCGCACTGGGATAATAGAGTCACAAAACATATTTTCCTTGCAGAAGGGCACTGACTACATTGTCATTTGATTCAGTGACGTCACTGCAGTAACACGGGGCTGCATACCCTGCACGTCTAGGGTGTCTTAGTGACAAACCAGAGTGTAGCTGAAAGGGGGAGAGTCTGAGCCATGTCAACAGGGGCAGATTGTTCCCTGGCACGCTCACCTGGAAATTCAAGGAAGAAGAATAGTACATAGCGAGGCACAGTGCAGCCGAGAAAACCCCGCTTTCCTGTCTGTGAGACCACACGAACACCCTTCTGAAGCTTTACAAATGCAGACATTAGAATTTCTTGGGTAATGAGGAACTCTTCTCTGCTTATATATTATGCCTGTAAACAAGACAGGCTCAGAATAACACACAGACAAATTGCTTCTGCATGGATAAAATCACCACCACATTTGAGGGTACAAAGAACTACCCACTTTAAACTGTGCCTAACAAATTGCTGCAGCAATAGGTTTCTAAGACACACACAAGAAAGCATTTTCAGCACGGTGACCTATGAGATAACTTATCTGGTAGCTGTAAACCATGCAATATCTGCGGAAGCACAGACAAAGGAGTGATCTCCCCCAACATGCTGTTTTGTTTCTTCATTCACACACTTGATTAATGAATGCTATTTATAAAGAGCTATCATCTTTGAAGACAGCTGGCTGCGTGGATTGCTCCAAGGCAGAGCGGAGCACCAGAAGCCGGCAGGGGCTCTCTGGCACCCCTCTCCACTTCTGAGCATGTCTCATCATTCCTCCCTCTTGTTCCTGTAACAGGAGGGGGCTGATTGAATACAGCGAAGTATGTGGGGTGCCAGCCTGGCAAGGCAGCCCAGGGAGGGAGGATGAAAGGGAGTCACTGTGAGCTGCTGAATAAAAGATGGAACTCACAGAAAATGTGTCAAAACTCCTGGCTTACCCCCTTCAATTAGAACTTCATCAAAAGCCAGTGAAAGGAATCCTCCCCAGCTCTTACCCTATATAAAAATCCCACAATGGCAAGAGGGATTGTTAGCCATCACTCTCCCAGTGAGTAGGGGTAAAAATATCAAAAGTCCCAGTCACTGGACAGCGTCTACCTCAAGGTCCCTCTGCCACTTTACTGGAGGACCCAGGCTACAGCAGGGATCTGGGCAGAGGCATGAGGTAAAAAAGGAACCACAGTGGCCGGCCCTATAGTGGGTTCCTGGAGGGGCTCAAAGGTGTACACAGGTGCACGTGGTGCCAGGAGAGGTGGGTGGCACGTCCTTGATGCCGATGACATGCCTCTTCTCACATCAGAGGCTGGATGAGGCAGCCCAGTGGGAGGAAAAGGGTCCCAAGGGCAGGCAAAAAAGTCAGAGACATCCACCACCTCCACTGTTAGGAGTTCCACAAGAAGACCAAGCTACACAACCATAGCATATAAGCAGAGGGCCTAGGTCAGACCCATGCAAGCTCTCTGACTGATGGTTCAGTCTTTGTGAGCCCTTATGAACTCAGGTTAGTTGATTCTGTAGGTTTTCCTGTGGTGTCCTGGACTCTTCTAGCTCCTACAATCCTTCCTCCCACTCTTCAGCAGGATTCCTCGAGTGTGCCTAGTGTTGGCTGTTGGTTTCTGCATCTGTTTCCATCAATTGCTGGATGAAACCTCTCTGACAAGGATTATGCTAGGCTCCTGTCTATGAATATAGCAGAATATCATTAGGAATCATTTCGCTGACTTTTTTTTTTTTTTTTTTTTTTTTACAGTCCTGTTTGCTTCTAGGTCTCTGGACTATGTAGACTCTGGTTGCTGGCCCTCCAGGCAGGGTCAGGCGTGGGCTCCCTCTCATGGCTTGGTTCTCAAGTTGAACCAGTCATTAGCTGGCCACTCCCACAATTTCACCCCAGCACATCTTGCAGGCAGGACAGACCTTAGGTGGAAGGTTTTGTGGCTGGGTTGGCACCCCCACCCCTCTGCCGGAAGTCTTGCTTTGTGACAGGAGACAGCAAGTTCAGGCTCCATATTCTCCATTACTAGGAGTCTTAGCTACGGTCACCCTCATAGATTCCTGGGAGTTTCCACTGTCTCAGGTTTCTAGCTTGCCTCTGAAATTACTTGACACAGGGCATAGGAGCCCTTTTACTGTACCTTCACTGACACTATGCACCTGTGTACCAAGCTGAGGTGCAGAAGATGGTAATGTTAATGCAGTTGGAGAAGCCGTTGACAACTGGGCATGAAGTCTTTTTGCTTTATAGTATGCTTCATTATTGGATACGCTCGCTGATATCAATCAGGATGTAGACAGATATGTAATAAAAATACAGACAAACATGTAATAAAATACGTTGCATTACTGGAAAAGGGCAGTGGGGTTTCCTGAATCCCCAAACATATGTCAATTCTGGAAGACTGGGGGCATGCAGCAACTTGACTAAGAAAGATGGGAATGGGTATTTCAGGTTATAAGTTTGCTAGGAATTCATTTAGAAGTGGCTCTACTTACTTTTTTATGTAACATGAACTGGCTATGTAGTCAAGGAGGGCCTTGAGCTCCTGTTTCCACTGTTCCTGCCTCCAGAGTACTGGGATTATATGGATATACCACCATACCAAGATTGCTTATTTTGTGCTGAAAACTTCACAGTCTATTTATCATCCTGTCAAATATATAGATTCTATGATTTCAATCGTTAGCAAAACTATTGGCCTTTTGTTTTTAGAGCACATGCTGTTGTTTCCTCCCTCCCTTCCTCCCTCCCTTCCTTCCTTCCTTCCTTCCTTCCTTCCATCCATCCATCCATCCATCTATCTTACATCCTGATTGTAGCCCCCCTCCTCTCCTTTCCCTACTCCCTCTGCAGACACCCTTCTCCTCCTCAGAGAAGGGGGAGGTCCTCTCTGGGTACCAACCCACCCTGGCACATTAAGTCGCCTCAGGACTGGGCAAGCAGATGCTGTTTTTAAGCCACAAGGTGGCAGCATAATTCTAGTTTCGGCCTCAGTGAACAGGCTTGTGCCTCCCAGAAGCCGTGAATAATTGTTGTTGGTCATGTTTGCTGTTTTGATTGTCTTCCTTAGGTTGGATTATCAGCCACCCAAATCAATTCCAACAGGAAATAAAGCAAATGCCAGACAAAAGTGATGAAGGGTACAGAGCATCTGGTAGGTGTTTATTTCTCTAGCGAAACACCTTAAGCAGATAGGTGCTCTGATCACAGCCTGCCATATAATAACACTTTGCATGGCTGGGATGGCTGGCCTGATTGTATTATCCAGGGAGGCCGATACTTAGCTCCTTTGAAGGAGGTTTGGGTCAGTAATGACAGTTATTACTGCATCACAGCTGTCCTTTGGACCTCTAATTAAGGATGCCAGAAACCATCTCTGTTGATGTCCCCTCCCCTAAGGACTAAGGGCAGAGTTGCAAGCCCCATGGGAATGGCTCCTGCCTGGTTATCACCAGGTCTGCGAACAGTGTGGTGAAGGGACACATTATGGGCTACAAACAAACCAGACAAGTTAGCACGCATGAGAACCCACTTTCTTAGGCGGATCCCTGAGCTGCAGGAAGTGATGGATGTGTGGGCCGAGGGGATGAATCCCAGGACAGAATTCTCTGTCCTCTCTCCTCACTTCACTTCTGTCAGTTCCAGGTTATAGGTCATCAGTAAGAGAAGTCACAGTGGCAGCAATTTTAAGCAGTTAGTTGTACCACATTCATTCAAGAACAGAAAGAAATGCATGCACACGGTCCCGCTTGCTTGCTTTTTCCTCTTACACAGTTCAGGCCCCCTTTACTAGGGAAAAGTGCGGCCCACACTAGGCTGGGTCTTCCTGCATCAATCAACAATCAACCCAGCCCCACAAGCCAACTTGATCTAGACAGTCCCTCAGTTAAGACTTCTCCTGGTCCCTCTGGGCTGCGTATGCAGACAGTTAGAAATGGACCATCTCATGTGCTGAAAGAGCCTTAGCTCAAGCGTGGACATTTGGGTGGACATCCTTTCAGGCTGAAGGGACTCCGACAGACACGGGCAAGCCTGCTAAGCAATAGCACATGCCTGAATCGTGGAAGTGAGTGTTTTGCTCCACTGTGGTGTGCTGTGAAGCTTCTGTCTTTGTGTGCACATAGATGGCTATCTTGATGTCACCAAGATTGAGGCATGGAAGAAAGATACCCAAACATCAGAAGGTGGCATAAGATTCTGGGCCAAGATTCTCCCAGGCATCCTTTCCTGTGTGTGACGTCAGGGCAGAGCAGTGTCTCAGCATTTCCTCTTGCAGCAACTTGACAGGCATGCTACCCAGAAAGCCGCATTCCCACCAGCACAAAGGGGCAGTTCAGAGGCTCGAGGCCTCTGCTGGGGAGCACCTGAGCACTCCTCACACTTGTCCATCAGAGCCCAGCAGTTTTGTTCGCATTTCCATAAATGCTAAGAGGCAAGGGCAGTGGTCGTCAACCTTCACGATGCTTCGTCCCTTTAATTCAGTTCCTCATGGTGTGGTGACTCCCAACCAGAATATCATTTCATTTTTTTACTTCACAACTGTAATTTTGCTACTGTTATGGATTGTAATGGCAATAACTGATATGCAACCCTTGTGGGGGGTCATGACCCACGGGTTGAGGACCTCTGGGCAAGGGTTTTCATGGGCAAGGGAGTGACTTCTTTGATTGCTTTCCTCGTCATGATTTGATGTGGATTTGGGGGAGGACGAAAGGAGAAGAGGAGGACAAGAGGAGAAAGATGGGTTTGTTATTTCTAGGAGTGTGTGTTGCGCACACTCTGAGATTCACTGAGCATCTGGGTCAGGGTGATATAGCCTATGACCGGAAGGGTGGCAGGTGATGAGGCTTTGCTTACCCCTGGACCATGAGAGGGACATTTCAGCAAGTGTGCAGTTGGCCTTGGGAATCCTTTCTTTTTGCTGCAAGCTTGCTTACCCGACCTAACTGAAAAGGTCTCTGAGGGCAGGCGTGTGTTCACCTCTAAAGAGAACCTCAGCATCTTCATGATTTGATAAATAGGTTCTGGTCAGGAAGTTTTCCTGTTGGTTGCTTCTGAGGAAGACTAGCACGGAGTTTGTCAAATGCAAATGCAGCTCACAGGCAAGTAAGAGAAGCAGAAAGAGGTTGCAACAGCTTAAGAAGTCCAGTGCATCATGGGGACAGACGCTCACTCTGGACTTGAACAGGCCTCTCAGTGCTGGCAATCCGTTTCCTCGCTCACAGATGACTACTCCATGTCCCCTCCCTTATGCTTTTCAAAGGAAAAAGGGTTTTGCACATTCACAGCCACATCTCATGATGTCCTGTCCTCTGATGCTCAGCGTCAAGGCCACTTTTCTGAAACACGTTCTCTCTCCTCATGGCCCTCTCTCCTTCCGTGTTCGGCTAAGGACCCTCTCTTAGAATGGAATTCTCCTGTCTACCATTTGTCAAGCATGAAATGACAAAGCACTTCAGTGTCTCTTCCACGGGCCTCTCTAGGTGTCAGCTGTTGGCCCAGTGTGTGTCACACAGTAGGCACTTAGAACACAACTTCAGAAGGAAGAGTTCCGTCCGAGGTGGCAGAGCCTCAGGCTTCCTGAGGAGGCCTTGCCATCTGAAGTGTCTGAGTAAGGAGTTGCTTTTCTCAGTTTTCAGGCTGGCTTCCTATGAGGACACAGGTCACAGGAGTGACCCAGGTCTGCCCGCCAGGTCACTGGGACACAGCACAGTGAACAGTCCAGGCTCCCTGGGACTCTGAGGAGGTGGCTATACAGCAGCTGTGACTCCCAGCCTTGAAATAAAATCCATCAGAACCCTATATGAGTCTATACTGCAGACCAGCCTCTTACCCCATGATTAAAAAAAATATTTATCTTTAATAATGTGTCTATGTGTGGGTTTATGTCATGGAGGCCGGGGGAGTCAGATACCCTGCAATGGAGTCACAGGAAGTTGCGGGCCCCCTGATTTGGATGCTAGGATGAACTCAGCTCACTGCACTCCAGACACTGGGCCATCTTTCCAGTCCATCCATCTGATGTTTTATTTACTCCTGTGGGTCTTCCTGCTAATCGCCTTGTCAGTCAGTGGAAGGGCTCCCCACTCTCACCAGCACTCTGAAAGGCCATCCAGAGGTGTGTGCTCCCAGTGTACTCACACCCCCCAGGCAGGATGGGCAGACAGCGAGGACAAGGGAGCTCCACCCACACTCGCTTTGAGTCGCCACCATGACTAGTTTGGCCACTGCTCATTCTCACGGTGCATTAATCATGGCCGTCGTTCCGGGGGAGCCGGAACACTCTTCGGGCCTCGTGCAGCAGCCAGCTCTGATGGATGTGGTGCTCACGTGCAGGCTGCTTCCTGAGCCAGGGACTCTCTGCTGTCACACTCAGCTAAGCATTGCTTCCTGCCCTCTTTATTTGGCTTCTGAGGGTCACTGACTCAGTCTTTGTTTTCACGTCATACAAGACAACAAAAATAACTTCTTTGCTTTGAAAAATGAACTCTTGGACATAAATATTTCCCAGTCAAATCCGCCTCATAGAGCTCACGGTATTAGAAGCTCAGATCTGTGTCTGAGGAGACGGCCTGAGTCAGCCAAGTACTCGATGCACAAGCGTGAACCCTGGCACCGATGTCGGGTGCTGGGCTTGGTGGCCCATGTCTACAGTCTCAGTGCCAGGAGCAGAAAGACTCGAGAATCCCTGGAGCTCAGCAGCCAGCTGGAAAACCACAAACAGGAAGCTTCAACTCCAGTGAGAGACCTCACCTCAAAAAGAAGAAGATACCTGGCACTGACCCGGGGCCTCCGCTCCCAAAGGTGCATCGGCAAGTGGACGCTCGCACCATGTGCACACGCACGCACACAGACAGGGCTAATAATGAGCGTACTGCTCTGTTGGGTCCTCTAACGGCACTGTCCAGCCAGACATGCTTCTTATAGGGAAGTCAACCCTCAGCACTGGAGAAGCAAAATATAGGAAGGGATGATGGTTTAAGTGACAGAATAGAGACAGCAGCTGAGGTGCTCTCTCACACCATCCTGTCACTGTGCCACCGTCACCAATTGCCACAGTGCTAGGCAGAAGTAGACAATGCAGGCACAGAACACAGGGATGACTCCCCTCAGCTGCTGGCAGAGGAAGGAACGAGCATGGCTCACAGCGTCACAGCGTCTGAAACAGTGTTCCTGCCCTCTGGGAACAAGCTGAAAATGTACCCTTCTGGCCCGACTTGCTTGCACAGACCTGTAAACTTAGTGACTCGCTGATGACCTGGAGGTTCTAGTTCGGCCATTCTGGAGGGGACAACGGCTCTGCATTTCTAAGTATTGTTTTGATGGTAACCCATGACCTTAACGTCAACTCATACCAGCAAGATATTTTTCCAATGGGCGCTGGAGGACATGTGCCTAGTTCCCTGGTGCTGAGACTTGGCCTTCACCTTCCTTGACGTGCACGTGGCCATAGGTCTGAAGAGCCTTCATTCCCACAGTGGCACAAGGACTTCCGCCCATCCATCTGTCTGTCCATTGGTTGAGAAAATTGCAGGGAGTGCATACCATGCAATTCAGCCTCTGTTCTATGCATTTCCACTTAAGCTGCTGTGTGGCCTGAATCTAACCCTTCCCAGGCCTCCCTCACTTTACCCTTTTGAGAACTGTGGTCATTTAAAAGATTCCTTTCTAGATACTAGAAAGGTGGCTGTGGTTCTCAAAGTCAGAATCAACAATTCAGAACAGTGCGTATAGCCACAAAGGCAACCCTTAAGGACTGTTTTGAGTGCCCCAGAATGTACAGGCCTAAGATTCATGGAAAGTGTTCGTGAGCCCAACCAATTAAATAGATGCCATGAGGAAAAAAAAAATCACAGGCAGTCTTTGAAGGCAGCATGTAGTACTGGGAATCTACTCCATAGTCATTCCAAAACATTGGCTGACTTCTGGCACTTATTATTTCATGGGCTTTACAGTTCACGATTCATTGCAGGTACATGCTTGTAATTCTAGCCTAGTAGGCCTAGGCAGGAAAATTGAAAATTATGGTCCAGCTTGGGCTCCAAGAATCATGAAAGTAAGAAACAGAAAGCAGGTACTCAACATATGCACGTGTCTCTGACTGGGATACCCAGCAGCCTTTGACAAAAATGCCAGCACAGGGCAGAGCCCCAGACAGCCAACGTTTCATATATAGCTGATGTGGGGACACTTCCGCTGGACAGGGCTTGAAGCTCTTTAAAGGCAAATGCTCGTGTCTTGGAAAACCCTACAAAGAGTAGGCTTGAGAGGGCTCCATCTTAGTGTGTGGAAAGGCCGAGGGACTCCAGAAGTTCTGGCATCCCAGAGACTGTCTGTTGGTCAGGAAGTACAGAGCCAGCTTCTCAGTTTGGTCCTACTGGTTCTTGACTCATACCTCTGGACATTTCCAAGTCCGTCACTCTCCTTCCCTAAGTACCCACGTGTGGTAAGCAGGACACATCCTTCTCACTGTGCGCTGAGAAGGAGGCCAGCTTTGTAAGAGGAAAGTTTCTCCATCAGAGATGTATTTTTGGCTACGTGTTAAAAAAAAAAAAAAAAAAAAAAACAACCTAGCATATACCTCAAGCATGCAAAATGAGAACAAAGGGCCACAAATCCCTCCACTTCCCCTGCGTTACATCTGAGACAGCAGGCTGCCACAGTCCCCTCGGCCTGGCTCTGCAGCACGGCTGCTGAGGCTCCACGGAGTTCTCGCAGCTGCCTTGGACTGATGTGGCCTCAAGCTGAGAGCTGTCCTCAATGTGTCGAGTGGATTCCAAAGGCAGCCTCTGCGTGTTTGCAGGGTGGAAAGGCCCACTACCCAAGTGCAGGCGCCCTCCCAGAAGGGTCAGTTGTCCTGGGAGGATGGGCCAGCTTCCAAGGACAGGAGGTGCCAGCGCACACGTAAAGAAAACTGCTTCTGTTTTATAGTTAAGACGAAAGATTAAAAACGCAATGACTCCGGTGAGCTGGCACGAGGACTGAAAATCTCAGGGAAGCATGGATGTCTGGTCAGCAATCATGCCACTCCGAGAAAAAAATGGAGGGGAAGGAGGAGGGTGAGGGGGCTGTGTCCAAGGCTGTAGCAAAGTTGCACTCTATGACTGAGGAAGGTGAGACATGGAAGAATAGGCATGTGTGTGTGTGTGTGTGTGTGTGTGTGTGTGTGTGTGTGTGCAATGTGCATATACATGTGTATAAATGTGAATGTGTAGGTCCAGTGTGCATAGCAGATGTGCTTCTCGGCCATCTCTCACCTTATATTTGGAAACAGTTTTTCCCTGAATCTGGACCTCCTCACCGATTTGGCTGGCTGGCTGGCTGGTGAGCTCCAGGGACAGCACTGGGATGGCCAACACGCTCTGCCAGCCCTGGCTTTTTACTCGGGTGCTGGCCATCCCAACTCAGCACTTCACTGAACTAGGGACGTCTTAGGGCAGTTTTCCACCCACGGCTGGTGAAGAATGGTGGACATACTCACGTAGGTTTGTGTTTGTATACTTCAGTATTTTGATTTCTCGCTCTTCCTTCACCAGATGTGCAACAGAGGAACAGATCCAGGAAAAGGGCACCTGAAGGTATCCCCCAGAATCTCTTTCCTTCACCCTTTCCCAATCCTGCTTTGAAACACCTCGGGCATTTGGGAAACCTGATGCCTAGACCCGCCGCTCAGGTCTTTTGCTGAAGGCCTGCCGGTGCCAACCTGACTGAATATGGAACTCGGCAATGGAGCACATGAGTCTGACAGTGCCCATCCCATCCACACTAAGCAGAGCCCACCGTCCCCGCGCCTGCCCGTCTCACAGCTTCCGCTGACAGTGTTGCCGTGTCATGGATCTGACACGCACGCAGCTTTCCATTCTCTCGCTAAGCCGACATGAGTGCTTCCACTCCAGGGATTCAGGTAGGAGGTGTGCAGGAAGGATGGGGCCAGTATAGATGATGCGCGCACACGCTCGCACACAAACACACACACACACACACACACATATACATATACGTGCACACACAAGTACACATACCCTCAGACAGATTCTGAATGAATGCTGCTGGGTATTTGCTTATCTCCCCAGGGAGGTGGCAGTGACTCTTCAAACTTTCGGGAATCCAGAATCACTTAACGTCGACACAGCATCCGGCAGGGCACTCACCACAGGGCAGCAGTTTTCAACCTATGGGTCACGACCTTTTTGGGGTCGAACAACGCTTTTTGCAGGGATTGCTGAAGATGATCGGAAACCAGATATTTATCACGGTACGTTACTGTTCATAACAGTAGCAAAGTTACAGTTATGAAGTAGCAACAAAAATAACTTCATGGTTGGGGGGTCACCACAACATTATTATTAAAGAGAGGTTGAGAACCATGGTTGTCGAGGGTGCAGAAGGGTTTGCGGGGTCAGGGTTTCTACATATAGTATTATTTGTCTTGGTTTATCCTGAAAGAGAAAGTATAATCCCACTGTGTCCCATGGGCGGAGAGAGGAAAGCTCTGGGGTATCCACGGGGAGGTTCTGGAGGCCAACTGTGCCCCTCATAAAGCAACGTAACTAATGCGATTATAATACCTAATGAACTGAAGCAAATCCAATTTTGAACATCTTTATAGCTAATGAAAAATCACATCTTCTCCCCCAAGATCTTCCATTTTCCCTGTGAACGGAGAATAAAATGGAGGCGATGAGTTAAGAGCGTGTTTACGAAAAGTCTTAAGAGTGTTAAATGGAGATCTTTGTGGTTCGGATGGCACGGTAGGTCCCAAGTGGAGGGACTGTGTTTGAAATGACTGTGCCACTGTGTTACAGCTGGCTTGCAATGGAACAGAACGGATTCACTGAACAGAAAAGTTAAGGACAGCCTTTTCCTCTCATCGAGTTTAAAGCACTTTGTACCCAGGTACTCAGTACAGTCACTCTCCCCACAATGCTCATTTTCTTTGGAAAGGTAAGACGAGAAACATTCTCTAGTCTTACACAATGAGAGCTGTGAAAGGATGGCTCTGACACCCCGGGGCCTCACCTCTATGCTGTGTCTTCACTCCTTCCTGGAAGGGCAATGTTAATAGTATTACATTGAGGGGGAGGGAGGGACAGATGGCAGAATGGGAAGCTCTGACTGGGAAAGGCATATTCTAAGATGTGCTAGGCAAGCTGAGAAAAATGGTGATGACCTTGTCTTCCCAGAGTGTCTGAGCTGGACCTATTAATTTAACAATAAAGGAAGTGGGTATTGTTGGACCGTAATTTATTATTAAGAACTTTAAGCCAGAGGCTGACATGATGGCTCAGGGGTAAGAGAACTTGCTGTTCTTTGCAAGTATGGCTTCCAGTGCCCACATCTGGTGGCTTACATCCCTGGTACGCCAGCTCCATGGGCTCAGATACTTTTGTCTTTTGAGAACACCTATGCTCATGTGCACGCGCTCATGGGTGCGCACGAATCCACATATCTACACATAATAATAATAATAATAATAATAAAAAAACAACTCAAGTCAGGCATGATGGTGGATACCTTTAACTCCAGCACTAGGGAAGCAGAGGCAGGCAGGTCTTTAGTTTGAGGCCACCTTAATCACCATAGCAAATTCCACAACAGCCAGGGCTACATATCGAGGTGCTGTCTCAAAGCAACAACAACAAAATTCAAGAACCTCCCAAGTCCTTGACTCCCAAAATTAAAAACACAAAGCGAAACAATCAGACACAAAACAATCCAAAAAAACAAAAAACAAACAAACAAAAAAAAACAAAACAACACATGAGAACTCAAAGGCATTTTGCTCCTGTAATTAAGAATTCACTCTTAATTGCAGCTTTGCATGCCTCTGGTTGTGGTAGGAGCTTGGATTGCAAGGGGTGAGGTCTGTCTTCTGGAGGTGAGAGGTGTGTGCTGCACAGCCACGCTGGGAAATACGGTGGAGGGTCTCAGCTCTGTCTCATGGCCTCTTAGAAGAAAGCCTCCAGCAAAGTGTACTTAGGAAACGATACAATTTATGTTTTCAGAAACAGATAAAAGCTTGCCTTGGAGCTAAGTGTGGCGCTGCAACCCCCTGCGCTCATGAGTCTGAGGCCATGGGAGAATGCTTGACTCCCAAGATGCCACAGCCAGTCAGAACAACACAGGCGCCTCTCAAAGACAAAGCAGCCAACCGCACTCTGAAAACAAAAGCCTCAGCTATGAAAGCAAGGCCTTACTGACACTTAGGGATATCTCCTGGGAAAGGACATCCCTCTGAGCATTTTAACCCAATGGGTAAATGACCTAACCCAAGAAACCATATCCTGTTCTTGTACAATAGTTTTTTCAAAATAGTTTATGATTATTGTAGAGTAAACACATTATTATACCCTAAATAAGAAGACTCAGGCATTTCCATATTTCATTTCTTAGGCCTTGCTCCAAACTTTCAGTTCTACTTGTTCTGCTTCCTGGTAAGTTGGCAGACTATGCTCTATCAGGAGCAAGCAGAGTCCAGGGCACAGGCATGGATGCATTCTGCTTCCTCTTGCTGAGGCACAGCATGGGTAAGAATAATGCAGGATGTGCTATGGTTCTGAGCCTTTGATTCTGCAGCTGGGATTCATCCAGGATGCCAAGGCACATGATCTCAGAATAGTTCCCAAATGAGTAATACTCCCTCAAAGACCATGTCAGAATGCCATGGCTGTCAGAATAAAACAGTTAGGGGTAGGATGAATGATCAAATTTGAATTCTTCACTTTTCCTCAACAGTATACCTTATCTGACACCCCCCTGGTTTACTACCACTTGGGGTGGCTTTCGGAGGAGCTGAGGGGTGTCATCCTGCCACTGGTAGGCAGGACAGCAACAATCCTCTAGCTAGAGTGTATTCCTATTGTCCTGAGCAGGAAGGTCTATGAGGCAGCAGCTGACTCTATGAATTTATAACAGGAGCATTTCATGTCATAAGAGTGGCTTTGTGGAACATATTTAAATAGGGGCCAACATGGTTTGTTTATCTACACTTTTGGTAAAACTATTAATGACTGACATTGCTCTATTTGTGCGGTCCAGAAAGCTTTCTGCCCCTGCAATAAATACTTAGTGATCTTAGAGCTGGAAGGGTTTTCATCCCAGTGAATTGCTTGCTTCTCTTTATAAAAACTAAACAATATGTACAAAACCATATTGCCTTTATTTCTTTTTTTCTTTTTTTTCCTCACATGGCTGGCTGTAAGCTCAAAGTGTGTAATTATCTTTAATTATAGCAATTATCTTAGTCTGGCTCTTTCTTCCCTCTCTCTGCAGCAACTCCAATTACAAGTTTTTTATTTCACACTGTTTGAAGAAACTTTTATGTGTCTTCATTATAACTTCACTTTTCTGAGTCAAATCTTAATCTCCAGGTCATGCAAAGGAAGCTTGATTTTTTTGTGTATGGTACCGAGGACAGACCTTAGGGCCTTGCATCTGTTGGGTAAGTGTTCTACCCCCTTTTCCTTAGGTGCTCAGGCTGGCCTTGAAGTTGCTCTCTGCCCTCCACAGGCCCTGAGCTATGACCCTCTTGCCTCAGTCTCTCCTTTAGTCAGAATCACAGCTTGAGTTACCAGATTCAGTGGAAGCTTCTTTAAAAATTCCCTTCAGTGCTGGTCTGTGAGCCCAGGGCCACAGGTATGCTGAAGAAACACTGTCACTGAGCTGTGCGCCTCGCCTTCTCTACAGCCTTTGAGACAGGATCTCACTAAACCGTAATTGTGTGAGTTGGCCTGACCTCATTCTAGATCCTGGCTTCTGGAGTAGGTGGGATTACGAGTCTGCACCACTACGTCTGGCTGAAGCTTATAAAAGGTGCTTTATGTATTTAAAAATTTTTCAGTGTACAGATTAAATCTTAGGTGGAACATATGTTTTTTTAAAACAATAAAGAACAAAAGGAAGAAGGAGGAAAAAAGGTGGGAAAAGGAGAAAATTATCCATCAAATTAACCTTTGGGAACAAAAGCTGTGCTAACTAAGGAAATAACCACGTATCTGTCTGACACACAAAGCTAAGATGATTAGACCTAATCAGATTTAGCCAGCTGTGGTGGTACACACCTGTAGTCCCAACACTCTGGAGGCTGAGGCAAGGGACTCTCTGCAGGTTTGGACCCTGAGCTACACAGTGAGCTTACATGCCAGCCTGGGCTAAATCAGGACAAAACCCCCAAACCAAAAATCTAAGAAAAAAAATTAACTAGCTGTGCAATTTATTTGCATAGTCATTCCTTTGGCTAGATTGCTGGTTTCCAACCTTGGTTACATATTAAAATCAGGTGAAACACTTTATAACATGAGTGCCCAAGCCAAATGCCACAAGGGATAGGGCTGGTCACTAAAAATATTCCCAGGTATTGGAATATATAATGTGGACTGAGGATCAGGGAGCTAAATTCTTTATTTATATTTCTAAACTCCCCCCACAATAGGGTTTCTCTGGGTAGCCCTGGCTGTCCTCGAACTTGGAGATCCACCTGCCTTTGCCTCCCAAGTGCTGGGATTAAAGGCATGTGTCATTTTCCACCCCTTGTCAGTCTAAACTTTTTTTTTTTAAACAGATGTATTTTTATTTTATGTGTTTTGGTTTTTTGTCGGCATGTATTTTTGCAAACCCTGCGTGTGCCTGGTGTCCTAGGAGACCAAGAAGAGCGTGTTGGATCCCCTGGAGCGATGGTTGCGAGCCTCCAAGTGCGTGCTGAGAACTGAGCCTCGGTGCTATGCAACAGCAAGTACTCTGAGCTGCTGAGCCATCTCCCCAGTGACGGCACGTTAAAACTCTTAGCTATCAGACGCCATTTCCTCTCAGTTGTTTCTAACGGTACAAGGACTCTGGCAAAAATAGGAAGGGACAGTGTAATATACAGCCCACCGTTCTTCTACATGAGTCCTCACTGGACATGCCAGGAACCAAACCTCGCTCAAAGACAGATACTCTTTGGCTCGTAAGACCTACAAAAATAGACACATCTTAAGCAGAAAGAGCACCTCGCATTTCCGATCTGCCCCACGGCGCTTCTCTCCGTGGTGTTTGTTTCCCCGAGTCACTGTGTGGCTGACTAGTTACTGACCTCACTGACACTACCCACCATGGAGAGAGTGTTGTTGTGCATGGCGCTAGCCTGGGTGGAAGGTTAGCCAGTGCTCTTCACCCCGGCCAGCTCGCCAGTCTCCTTGAGCCATGATTTATTGCTGCTATTTCTATGCCTATTTTATTTCCACATGTTTCTGTAACTTCTGAAATCCTAATCTCAGAGTTACATGGCTACTTCATAATTTGCTAGATAAACTATAAAGAATATTGTAAGATACAAACTTTCAATGAGAAAACATTAAACCTTATGGCTTTTTATAGCTTTGACGCTCAAGGCTGCTGCTTTTAGGCTGTGTGTTAAGGTGAACTAAAACACATTACTTAGATGCACTTGCAAAATGATCTATAGTCTTTAGAGGTAAAGAGCATGGTGGAAATCAATAGATTATCTTGATAACAAATTACTTTTCTTTATGCTTTAGGCTATTTTAGCTTTTCCATTGGTCACCATTGGTGATGTGGACACCATACTTTATTCAGCTCAGTTTGATAAGCCCTTATTGATAAGCTATGTAGACCTGGCCTTCTGGCATCAGCCTGCTCCTTCTCTGCGTCTGTAACCCTCCTCGTACTTTTCTTTCTAGATATTGACCATACGGGGCATGCTATAACTTTTGAATTTTCATACTGTTTTCTGGAACGGTCACCTTTAGGGTATCATATAGCTGATTCCTCTTCATTTTTCCATTCTATTAAACATCGTGTTTTTCAGAGATCCCTTTCCAGACCAGCTTGCTGTCTACACAACTCAGCTGTACTCAATGTTTCCTTTCTGTTATCCCTATCTGAAAGCATCATGTCTATTGGTCCGTATGTTTACTGCTGCATATGTGTTCTAGAAACCATAACCTCCCTGTTTGTCTCTGTAGTATCCACCAGCATGGTATATACTGACACAGTGAGTGAATGTGTATTTCTGCCCTAGGAGTAGTACCAAACACGATCCTGAGTTCTTCAAGCTAGACGCTACTGATAGCTGATAACGAATGAGCATGCTCAGTTGCAATTTTAACTTATAGTTCTCCATGCAATATGCAGTGTTAGGATTTTAATTGGCTCTGCTGTGCCAGCTCCTTTTGTAGAGAAGCCAGTTTGTATCCTGTGCCTCTCAGACCTTTAGCTGGCACCAGCTTCTGCCAGAATGAGCTCTCCCATTATGTGTAACTTGTTATCTTGGCCATTTCTTCCAAATCCCAGCATAAAGCACTTTCAATGCTTTGTTGGTGTTTTTCTAGAGTACTTGGTTGGGAATATACCATGTATATTTGGCTAAGGGCTCTCAGGATGCTTCGGCAAAGTTCTCAGGGGTCTTTTCATTCCCATACGTGGCTGGCTTTTGATGGGAATTTCAGGAAACCATCTACTAAATGTTAGCAGATTCTTACAGCCCAGGATTTTTTTTTTTTTTTTTTTTGTCTGTAATTGTACCCTTATTACCAACTTGATACTGAGGGTACCAGCCAGGTGTCAGCTGCAGAAGTTTGAGGACAAACCCTGTGGACATATGGCACAGACAGTTGGACACTACCCCTCTTTTGAGGTGATTCAGCCACATCCCAGCTTCCCACGTGTGTGGGTATCTGCATGTTGCTCTAGCCCACTGGTTCTCACCCTATCGATTGTGACCCCACTGGCAGACCTCTGTCTCCAGATTCATAAGAGTAGCAAAATTATAGTTATAAAGCAGCAATAAAAATAATTTTATGGGTGGGGGTCGGTATAACATGAGGACCTGTGTTAAAGGATTGCAGCATTAGGGAGGTAGAGGATCATTGAGTCTAATCACTGTATTTAGTGTTTCACTTTTCTATCGAGCATAGAAAAAAAATTAACAGAATTTAAGAATATTGCAAAAATCAGCTACATTTCTACCTTATGAAGCATGCATAGCTTTTGCCCAGAAAAGATCCCAATAAGTCTTACTACTTCCTGCTGCTTCCCTTGCTGATTTAATACAATCTTCTGTTCAACACACACTTAAAGAAAAAAACCTGTATGTTATTACATTCAAACAGTTGATTCTGATATGAGAAATTACAATTTATCATTTGACATGAACAGAGAACATGAGAAGTAATTGTGAGACATCGTCAGATTTCTGCACCTGCAGATTCTTTAAATATGGTGAACTAAAAATTACATTTATTTATCTTGTGACCTCCAGGGCATGTATGTGGAAGTCAGCCTGGAGGAGCTGGTTCTCTATTTTCACCTTGAGGGGTCCAGGGGTCAATTTCAGGTTGTCAAGCATAGCATCAGTCTTAGCCACTGAGAGCCTCACAGACCTCTCTACACTGAGCTTTAACGGTGGTGGATTCCTTGACCCCAGTGAGTGGCCCTATCATGGCGAGAAGAGGCACAGGTAGACACTGTGCTGTGTGACACAGAAGACACTATGTTGTGTGACACAGGTAGACACTGGGTTGTGTGACACAGGAAGTCTGAGTGGGCCCTTGATAGAATGTGCAGATGTGATAGGAATCTGAACTATCAAAGCTCCAGATCTAACCAACAGCCCTTTGCTGTTATGACTTTATACTTCCCAGATGACCGAATGACTGTTAAAAGAATTTGCCAACTCACTTGCTTTCACAGCTTCCAGGCTTCTAACTATGTAAAAACACTAGACCAACCTTTAGACATGTATAACTATCTGGAATGTCCTGCAGGCATCAGTTACAAGGCAAAGGTCCTGTAAGCAGAAGACAGAAAACTATGGTCTTGTGGTTTATATACAAAATGTCCCGGCAGGCTGGTGTGTTTGAATACTTGTTTGAGTCCTCTCCCCAGAGGTGGGACACTGAAGCTCCTTCAGGCCCAACCACGACCCTTTTCCTTACCTTGATCTCTATTATCTTCTTGTGTGCGTTCTTTACACCCACAGCCTCAATTCCCAACATGGTGCCTTGATGCTGAGAACGGGTACCCACCTGGGGGCTCTGCTTGCACCTGAACTCCCCCCTCCCCGGGTTTCCCAGGCTGAGCTCTCCACCAGCCTTCAGCTAGTTACACTAGACTGAGTTCTAGCTTCCCCTAGTTTCTGCCTCCTAGGCTTACCCTCTCTCTAATCCATCTGCAAGCTCCTCGATATCTTCACCTTTTACATTACTTTAAAGTCTGTTGCTTCAGTTTATTCTGGTTTCTGTATTCCAACGGCTGCATTCCCTTGTTCAAGCAACCTGCACTTTGGTGCTGAAGGAGTCTACTCGTCCCTATATTCCTACTGCTGCCCCCAACCTCAGCCAGGCTGATATCTTTAAATTGAAAGTTGGATCACACCACAGCTTAGGGCCTTTAATGTTTTCCTACTGCTCAAGAGATAAAGCAAAGGAAATCATAAGCATCCTGATACTTCCCGAAAGTTCCGCTTCTTGCAACCTCCCTCACCTCATCCTGCTCACTCACAGCCTGCCACACCCACCACTTCCTGCTTCACTGGGATTTCTTCAGCCCACACTGGCTTTCCCCAGTTCAGGTTTGAATTGCACCACAGCAGGGGAAGGATCTACGATAAAGGTCACTGCCAGTAGCTTCTGTGTTTCCCTCTTTCACAATACCATGTTTTTTGATGCCTACATATGTGTGTGACATAGTTAGACCAGTGGCACCTCTATCAGGAGTCAGGAGACCATGCAGCTTCCTCTCTTGAGGCATGCAGCGGTCTCCTCTCCTGACATGTGTGGTCCATCTTGTTGAATCTGATTTGGGTTAGGTTTTAGTCAGGTTTAAATATAGGATCCATTTGTACTATTTCCCCAAAATGAGTGTTGAGTAAGAGACCCTTCACCGTTCTGAACTCAAAACTTCAAATGTCACTGAACTCTTAGAACCCAAAGGATTTCCCCAAATACCACCATATAAGGCTGACCATACACTTCTATGTGTGTGTGCAGTGTGTGTAATTGTGTGTGTCTGCGGAGACTAGATGATGTTAGTGGCTCTGCCCTGTCGCTCTCTGCCTTATTCCCTTAAGTCAGGGTCTGCCACTGAACCCCGAGCAGGGCTGGAGGTCAGCGAGGCCCAGCAATCCTCCTGTCTCTCTCCTGGGAGTGCTGGGTGTACAGGCATCCATGGCCTCACCGCATGGCTTTTTGTGTGGGTGCTGGGATCCGAACTCAGGTCTTTGTGCTTGTACAGCAAGTGCTCTTCCTACTGAGCTATTTCTCTCACCCCCTCTTTCCTCCTTTTTATAGCAGACTATAAGGAGAAAGGACAATCACAGCGTAACCATAAAACCAGTGTGCACCAGGGCTCAAGGGGAATGCAGATAGAAGTGAGATCTAGACCCAAGCCAATTTATGTATGCACTCACACACATACTAATTTCCACGCTCACTCATCTACTTTCTCTTTTGCTCACTCACTCACGCACTCACTCACTCATTCCCATACTCACTCATGTACTTTCTCTCTTGCTCACTCACTCATGTAACTCACTCACTCACTTACAAACAGCAGGAGCCAACCTTTGCACCCCTCGCCCACGAACTCATGACTGAGAGGACCTTAGCTGTGTAGACTGCGTCAGCGTGATCACTTTTTCATAGGCTTTCCTTTCTGAGTAATTCAAAATTTCAAAAATGAATGAAATTTTGTTTTAAAACTATCATGAGTGTTTTGTGAAGTGGATCCATATGACAGAGAGATGAAGCAGCAGAGAATCCCACCCAGGGGACAGGGCTATCTCTCTGTCTGAGACAATCTCTAGAGTCTACACTTCCTCCTCCTTATGTATTTGTTTTAGAACCGTGATTCTACAAAGTGAAGCTCTTATTAATAAGCCAGGGAATCACAGATTGGATAACAAAAACCCCAGTGGCTATCAGGCAATACCAGCAATGATGTAGCCAGCAAATAGCCATCTTTCTCACTTTTCTTGAAAGACAAAACTCATATATATATATATATATATATATATATATATATATTTTTTTTTTTTCTTTTTACAACTATAAAACATAGTGGGGAGAAGAAGAAAAAAAGAGAAAAGAAAAAGTAGAAGCAAGACGGAGATTTGACTTTGGTGGCTGGAGAGTAAGACTTGGAGGAGATGTTTATTACTCAACACCACCCATCCTGGGTGCAGTGGCACACGGCTGCAATTGTAGCACTCAGGGATTGACACAGGAGGATCATGAGCTCATGTCAGCCTTGGCTACACAGTATGGTGAGAGGTCAATCTGTTCTATATGAGATCTCTCTCAAAGTGGGGTGGAGGGAGAAGGAAGAAGCAGAAGAAGAGGAAGGGAAAGAGGAAGGGAGGAGGGGAGGAAAGCAGATCTCTAAAGGTGACAAGATTCTATAATTTTCCGAAGTAGAACAGGAGTTAGTTACTCGGTATGCAATTGTGTGAAACCTGTAGCTGTGTGAGAAAGAATTAGCCTTAATATTTTACTCGCTATCTAAAACTCAGGGAGCCAAGCATTCACTACACTCATGAATGGCTTTCATCTGTATAGTCTCCAAGAGCTTTCGACATACACACTTAATGCAAAGTGTTAACATTGAAAACCTTATGCTATGTCGGGGTCCTGGAGAGCTAGTCCCAGATACTTGCATTTGGAATATTCATTGACAATTACTGTGGTAATTTTAAAGGTTTGAAGGGCTTACCAGGGTCAAATTCTTTTATCTTGGGCTCATCAATCTATATGCCCCCTTCTAGTTTTGTAAACACATGTCAAAAATATGGAATTCCCCTTAAAGATATATAAATAGATTCACCGAGTTTAGAATATGAAGCCCAGATGGCCTACCAGTATCAACAAAAGCACTTTCCTTGCCAACATGAATTTTACAAACCAGGAAAACACTGTCAGGCCTGCAGAGCAGACAAAGCAGTTCTGTTAGGTGCTTCATTACACGGTCCATAAAACATTATTTTAAAAACAAACGCTGGATGTCAGAATAAACTCTGCTCTATTACCAACCCGCCAATGGCTTCCAGAATCCTGACCTGCATGCCCTGTGTCCCCTGAGAAAGGGTGGTAGAGGTACACGCCACCAGCGGCTTTTAAGAGCAGCCGCAAACTCCTCAGCACACTCCTGTGCTGGGTCGCTTTCTTTCTGATACCCTAAGTTTCTCGGGCGTCATGTCTGTGTGGCTGCTGACAATCTACTCACCCGCTCTTGTAATAGAATAGCTATGTAAATACTGATGGTGATTGCTGGTGAGGTTTATAGTTTCAGACTCCCCTCTGTGGCCGGGAGAGGTGCACTCTAATCTCTTCACCTCTCTGCCACTAGCACTCTGCAAAATCACTGAAGCGACTCACGCTCAGTGTCTGCCAGTGATCCCACGAGAGGAAGACTCAGGCCCTCTAGCCAGCCCCACTGCTTCCAGAAGGGGTGGTATGGTGAAACAGGTGGAGCCAGGGGCAGGCATCCCACCTCGTGACATCCACGTTAGGGGCTTAAAATTCCCGTTTTTGCAAAAGGCAGACCCCTTAATGAATTCTCCATAATTCTACAGCGTGCATTCACGTGTGGTGTGTAGAGTGGCATGCATGTACACACGTGCGCGGCAAAGGCCAGAAAATAACCCCTCTCTCTGCCTCATTCTCTTCAGGCAAGGTTTCTCACTGACCTCTGAGCTTACTACTTTGGCTGGGCAGGAGGCCAGCGAGCCCCGGTGATCCATCTCCAGCCCACCCTCTGGCACTGCGCTCACGGGTGCACCTGTAGCTACACCAGCCTTTTTGTGTTTCTGGGGATTCCGAACTCAGGTCCTTACCCTTGCACTGCAAACACTCTAGCCATGAAGACACATCCCTGGCCCCTCCACGCAGTTTTGAAGAACCTTTGATGTTTTCTTCACTTCAGAACAGGCAGGTATTTTTCACCCACATCACTAATTAGATATTCTGGCTGCTGGACAAATAGCCTCCCTCACTGCGATGCAGAGGATTTGTGTGCACTTTGTGGATCAATCTGGAACTATGTGGAGCTTAAGTGGTTTGATGAAAATACTTGCACTGGTGGAAGAGATCAATAAGGGTTTATTAAGGGCCCTGGTTTTCAAATGGATTCTTAGCCATTATGAAAGACATTATTGTTTGGGAGATGAAATACTGCATTTCATTGTTTATGGCTCTTCCCCTGTGCTGAATCTTCATGCACTGTGCACCACTGCCACCAAGCTCTAGCAGCCCCTTCAAGTGATAGTTCCTGTTGCTGAGTCGAGCTACAAGCACTCGGAGGCAACCTTCCCTCCACTTATTTCATGCTAGGCGGGGACAGCTGCCTGACACCTACCTTTTGTGAGGAGCGTTTAATGGAGGCTCATTAGATAGTTTTAAGAAGAAAGCAATTAAGAATTTGGATCAAAATCTGGCTTTTCGTACATCTACGGAAAGGTTAACAGTTTCCAGGTATTGAGCAGGCATAATTTGCCAGGTACTTTGGAACTTGGAGCATCATGTAGAAAAATGAAACTCCATTTAACTTGCTCTTCATAGGTCTGTGAGATGGGTGGGCGAGATCAAAGGTAGTCACACGTCTTCCCCTCCCTGTATCTTCACTGCTTGTCAGTGACATTACAGCTCCTTCCAGTGAGAAACGGCTGTTTCTGGGCTGGCTTTCTGATTCACTTCTACCTGTGTAAAGCAGTGGGAGCAACAGTGTATACATTCCGAGCCTTCCACCAAGCTCTGCATGCTTCCGGGATTACTCCTGGATCCCCGTTTTCTCTCTCCAAAGCCCAGACAGAGGGTTCATGGACTTCGGCCTAGTTGCCCTCAGGGGTTCAAAAGTTCAGTAAACCTCTGAACTCAGACAGATGTAGCTGACCGCAGGTTGATGGTGAACTCATAATACGCCCCACTGAGATCAGACGTACCCAGGCAAGCCGGCACAAACCACCAGCTAAGGAAGCGGCTGTCTACAAACTGTTGTGGGGTGGCTGGTTACAGAGCAAAAGCTGACAGTCGCACTGCTGACCTCTCTGTACTAGACACTGCCCCTTGTCCACGCTCCATCAGTTGGTACCTGGTAAAGGCTATCAGGTTGTCATCTCTGATGTAAGGGCGAGGACTCTTAGGTCACGTCACTGTCCTGACCCGGAAGCCTATATGCAGTGCCCCCAGTGTCAGCTTGCACACATTTCCTGCACCCTGGGGAACTTGAAATTTCTACGTCTACTGGAACTGTAGTTTGGTGGTCTTGCTCTTGCTATTCCTAGTACCTGAAATGGATTTTGTACTAAATCTAATGTAACCACTTCTTAGGAATCTCTCATAATATTCGAAGATAGAATGACTTTTTTTTTTTTTTTTTTTTTTTAATGTCCTCTGGGTGATGGTAAAAGGAATTGCTCATTCTTTCCTTTATCTTCACCCTTCACCATGTGGTGGTTCAGTACCTTTTATCAAGAGATGAAATCTGCTTTTCCACTATCTGAACACAGACTGACCAAGAAATGTAGCAAAAGCGGGAATATCTCAGTGCTGGGATGTCTGAGTCATCTTGTACTCTCAAGGGAAACCCGCTGCCCTTTCCAACAAGCCTCCAGGGCCCTGCTGAGAGAACCAGAGAGATGAGCTGTTGTCTGGTGTCACAGCTGGAGCCCAGACAAGGGAGAAGAGCCCAGCCTCAGATGAGCTGAGCCACACTGACCCATGTCCCATGCAGAATTCAGCCAACCGCACCACAGAATAAAGAGTCAGACACACAGTCCACCTAAGCTTACTTTGGGGTGATAGATAACTTCTATTTTCCTCTAGGTATAGGAGATCATTTGTATTTTTGCAGTAAGCTTTATTTTTGTTTGAGTTCTTTTATTAGTAAAATAAATGAATGATGGGATGACAAAATATTCAATAAGATTTGTTTTCTAACAAAACAACTGGGTTTCTTGCTATAGTGAGAGTTCTGGGGGTTCCTCAGCTGGCAAAGCCAAGAACTCTGGCTTTTTATTCATCTTTCCTGGCTGGGGGGGAGATGGATACTAGCATGGACCTCATACTCAGCAAGTGCTGTTTAACTGTCAGCTGCCATTGATTCTCCAAGGGAAGTAAGGTGCCAGGCAGAACTGGGCAAGGCCAGCATCACCCAGGAGCCATGTCTGCAAGGACGTCGCTGTCAGGACAACCTCTCCCTGTGTTTGCTGGGTGGAGAGTCAGGGTAATCCACTAGCTGCCTTTTGTCAATACCGGCAAGGGTCTTCCTCTTTGAAACTACGCTCCTCCCCATGACTCCCCAGCGCTAGCCAGTCAATCACAAGCAGCAGGAGCATCCTGGGATGGAGGACCACCTTGGATGCCTCTGCTTTCCAAGGCAGTAGTCTTCAACCTCAGTTATACATTACAAAAGCCTGCCAGCTTTAAAGAAATGCCTGTCGGGATTGGGTTAATGAGTTTTGGGGTACAACTTGCATGTGAGGACACTAAAAACCTGCGGGTGATCTGACTGAGTAGTCAAAATTGAGAAGTACTGTTCAGCCTTTCACAGATGGCTCGCCTTTCACAATAGTCATTATGGGATTTAACATTCAAAGTAATTATAACAAACCTTTTTAATGTGCCTGTAATCAAAACTCAGTACAGATGCAGTACAGCTAAGAAATAATTTCTTATGATGCTAGACAATGACTGGTTTAGAAGGAACTAAAAAATAATTACTGGATGAGGAATGTCCCTAGGATTAACTCTAAGCAGAATGTGAACACTTGACAGAACCAAAAATGTCCTAAAAGCCTCCAACATAAATGGGCATTCAAGAGTTTATTGACCTAAATTAAATAACACATAACACTTCAGACTGCATTAAATAACACACTAAAGCTAATTATCATTTAAGTGTATAGCCTAAAAAAACACCATTAATCTAAGCTCTTTCCCTGAAATATATATTACTGTGTGAATAAAATAATTTTATAGCAAATTTAGCTATAATGTGGTATTTTAGTGTGATTTTAATTTTAGGCTCAGATTCAATATGGGGCTATAAAAAATGTGGGTTTATCTTCCTGGCATGCAATTGACTCTCAAACGGCACTAGTGTTATTTCCAAAATTATAATTATTTTTGGACAAAAGTTAAAAAGTGTCAAAATTATAAATAATCTTGTTATATAATACATACAAAACACTTTAATCTAACATTTCATCCTTAATAGATTCTGTGACTATATTTTACAAACACATTTCTAAGACAATATTCTAAATCATAAGTTCCCCAAGAAAAGAACCTGGCCAGACCTTGATGGGAAAACAAGATCTGAGCTGCAGGTCATGCCCAGAAGACCTTCCACCCTGAATTCTGGGGTACCTGCTCCTGCATGTCTGAACTACATCCTCTTCCTGCAGCATCTGGAGGGCAGGGGCAAAGTGTATTCTATGACAGAAAGTCAGGCTGCAGGACTGGAGCTGGTCCCCGGCCTTTGCCAAAGCCTGCTTCACCAACCTCTGTGTGGTTATGTTTACTGGAGGATTTTAGCAAGGTGAGAAACAATCACTTTCTATACTAGTTCTTCTTACAAAATGGGCTCAAGTAACTACAGTCATTTAGTATGCCAGTTTAAAGAATATCTGTCCTAGTTTTTCTAGTCTACCATTAGCATCTTATATTAGCATGCTATCATCAATAAACTAATATTAGTGTACTGTTATCATTTAATTACTATTTTCTTAGCCTTTACCTACTTCTTCTGAAGACAAGAGTCTCATTCTGTAGCTCTGGTTGGCCTTCAGCTGGAAGCAATTTTCCTGCTTCTGCCTCTCCAATGCTGACCTTGAGCCACTGCTCAAGGGTTCTGCTGATTGGCTTTCTGTCCCAGGATCCCACCCAGGATGGCTGTTACATTTAGCTGGCTCTTTTTTCTTTCTTTGAGAGACGGGTAGGAGAGAGAGAGGGGCAAGGGAATGTGAGGCACACAAACTCTTAGAAGGAGAGTGACAGGGCGATGGGGAGGGAGGCAACAATGGTTGTGAGTATTTTTCTTCTAGGATTCAGAGCCACAATCCTACTAATTACTGCTCTCCTGCTCTCTAACAGAAGGAAGAGGGCACATGTTAATGAAGTAATCTCAAGTTTTAATTACGAGAAATACACTGTGGGCAGGAGAAAGGTTAAAGTCAAAAGAATGTGGTGTTTGGAAGGGCCTGGCATGTGGTCTCTGACTTTCACCACGGATAACAAAACCTAAAAAGCAAGGGGATAGGACAGAGTGGTGGAAATAACAGACATCGCCCACACAACCATGATAATACTGTATAATTTGCCATCACTGGCTTGGGGAAGTTTATGCTTTTAAAGCCCACAGCGACTCGCTGATCATTTCCCTGCCAATGTTTATGGAAAACATTTCCCAAACAAGACTGATTCATCTTACTCCGAAGTGAATTGTTAGATCACAACAGAGAATGTTAAAGCATTTGTATCCCTTACAGAGATGCCAAGCATCTCACTCCGATTGAAGCTGTGCTATAAATGGGGCGATCTAAAGGCTAAAAATGTCCTCCAGGTTGCCAAGCACAGCACGTTAACATCTTTTTTTCTAGTACAAGTAAATTGTTCTTTCAAAGTTTGAAAATAACAACTAGTTGTGATTCTACAAAATATTGTAGTTTAACACAGTTAATACAATGTAAAAGCTACTTCATCAGGAGATGGAGGGGTCAAGGACACACAAGAAAAGCTACAACTAACCTGGCTCATAGAGACTGAGACACCGACCAGAGAGCATGAACGGGATGGACCTACCCTCCCTACACATACATGTAACAGTTGTACAGCCTGGTCTTCATGTGGGACTCCTAACAACAGGAACAGAGGTTGCCTCTGACGGTGTTGCCTGCCTTTGCATCCTGTTCCCTAACTGGGCTGCCTTGTCTAGCCTCAATAGAAATAGACTGTACCCAGTCTTACTGCAACTTGATGTGCCAAGGCTGGTTGATATCCATGGGAGGAGAAAGGGATGGGGGCCTGGAGGTGAGAGGGAGGGGCTGGGAGGAGTGGAAGGAGGAGAAGCTGTGATTGGCATGTAAAATGAATAAATAACTTAATCAATAAAAATGCCATTTGAAAGAAAACTTGAATTGTGAAACAAACAGAAGAGTAAAAGCACATTTCTTAGTGGACAGGGGAGATTAGAGCTATCTATTCTACAACCTTGAAAAAAAAAAAAGCTACTTCATTGAAAGGGTTCGTCTGTCGCTGTCCTGTCCACTGAACACTTCTTTAGATATGTATAAAAGCTTCGTAAAAGTGCTGTCAGGGCAGGTGGGTTTTTAAATGAACATTGAGAAGAGCCAATCTAAGAAACAAAACCACAACAAAACAAAAACATTGATTAAAGCCAACTAACCTTCTTGGAAAACAATGAGTCCACACGAAGTAATAATTCTGAATGCTGTTAGAGGCATTTGAATGTAACAGTAGGTACAAATTTTATTTACTGTGACAGAAGGAATGAACAGAGACAGAACTTCAAAACTGATAAGCCTGCCAAATAAGAGGTCCCTAACTATGCCCTAATGCCCAAAGGCACAAAGGAAACAAAACAAAAACCTAAGATATTTTTAATAGAAAGTAGAAACTCTTGGGAAATCTTCTTTTACGATCAAAGGAGCAATAAATGAAGAAATGTCACTGGTTTCTGACTGACATTCCATAAACAGTATGGACCTCTCTGTCATGCAGTATGTGAAGAGAACACAAATAGCAATGGGCTTGCAAAGGCACTTAAGGTTGGCATCCATCTGTCCCCCTTGGACAGAAACCCCTGAGACCTGGCTGGGAAGGGGTAGTGGTGTTGCGACCACTGCATTATGACATATTCTTCCTATAAAATGGCTCTCAGTAGGCTCCAGGATTTCCTTTGATCCAGTTACAATGTTTCTGAGGCGACCTGTCTTTAGTCAGTCAGTATGTATATAGTAACAACCATGCCTT
>NW_026587216.1:17620393-17633152 GCF_907164565.1 Psammomys obesus | reverse complement strand
AACCATGCCTTTATCCAGTTACAATGTTTCTGAGGAGACCTGTCTTTGGTCAGTCAATATGTATATTGTAATAAGGTAACTGCACTAAATGGATCATAAGAGTGGCAGGATTTCAGCTGGGGCTACAGCTTAGCGGAATAATACTTGCCTTACCAAGGGTGAGGCCCTGGGTTCAATTCCTGATGTTGTGTACACACATACACCTGTGATGTTGGGGCTGAAGAGATGGCTCAGGGGTTAAGAACACTTGCTGCTCTTTCACGGGACCCAGGTTCAATTCCCAGCACCTAGCTGGGGGATCAGAACCACCCATAACTCCAGTGCAACTGGCACCCTCGTTTGGCTTCCCTGAACACTGGGCACACACGTGGCACAGATATACATGCAGGCAAAACACTCACATACAGAAAACAAAAATAAATACATCTTAACAAAAAGAACGGCAGGATCCCAATGACAACAAATATAAACATTATTCCAACAGCTTTCCTGGGCTTCCGTAAGCCTACTTTGATTTTCAGGGTTAAATTTTTGTAAGTCTTCATGGCAGATATTGAAACACTTTTTAATACATAAGAAATGGCATGCAAAATTTTCTTCATATGTTATTGTTAAGTATATTGTCAAATTTATTTAAAAATAAATTTAGCTGTTACATTTTGAGATTTTTTTTCTACTTAAAAAGTAATGTGCTTTTAATTCACTTTAAATTTATTTTGTAATGAAATGCATGACTTGGCAGCAAACTTAAATTAGCGTTTAAAATAGATTTATTTATGTGGCGACTGCCTTGCCTGTGTGTATGTCTGTGCAGCTCATCATGCTCGCTGCCCTCGGAAGTCAAGAGGAGGGCTTTGGTTCTCCTGTAGTGAGTTATAGATGACTGTGAGCTGCCACGGGGAGCCGGAAACTGTTCCTGGGTCCTCTGTAAGAGCAACAAGTGCTCTTAACTACTGAACCATCTCTCCAGCCCCACCCACCATTTTTGAAATCCAATTATGCTATATAGTCTTGGTTTGGGAAATAAGTACGCAGTTTGAAAGCTATATTTAACATATTACGATACCAAATACATAAAAGTTGTCTGTAATAACTAACATTATGGTATCTTGAATACTAAACTTACATTTTTTAATGGTTAATAATAAAGTAACCTGGCAAAAAGTTTTTGGTACACACACACACACACACACACACACACACACAGCATTAATTTCCTTGTCAACTTCATATATGTATATAACACATTCTGGTTTCTTTCACCTCTCATCCTTTCCTAGCTCTCTCTGCCCATGTCAATCTTCCTTATAAGTCTCTTATTCACACTCACATTTTTTTTGTGTGTGTGTGTGTGTGTGTGGGTATGTGTGAGGTTTTGTGTTTCTATAGAGTGAGTCCTGGCTGTCCTGGACTCACTCTATAGATCAAGCTGGTCTTGAACTCAGAGATACATTTGTCTCCCAAGCCTGAGTGTTGGGATTAAAGGTGTGGGCTGCTACTGCCTGGCTACCGTGTGTGTGTGTGTGTGTGTGTGTGTGTGTGTGTGTTTAATCGGGGCCATCTGTGTGACCACGGGCTTTGAACTATCCAATGGAGGCTGGTGGGCTCACCTGCGGGTACACTGTGGAAGTAGATGGCTGTCTCTCCATGAGAATTCACCAATGAGCAGGGTGGGGTATGGGCTTATGAGTCTCTCCCTGATCTGTCAATGACTGCTGATAGGCTCCTTCTTGAGCAAGGCCTAAGGCAAGCAATTATAAAAGCTGTGATGGCTGATGGTTTAGTTAAGCCTTTACCTGAAATGTGTACATACTGTCTTATTACACACACACACACACACACACACACACACACACACACACTTACTTTTCAACATCATGACAAGTGTGCTCAAATTCTGAGCGCATGACTATAGACAGTAATGTGGTAACAGCAATGTTTCTTAATATTTACTGTCAACAATCTGCTATCCATTATATGTATAAAGAAACCACATTTAACTATTATTGAAAAGTACAGAAAACGGACTGGAATTTTGAGTGTTTACACAAATCCTAAATATTAAGTGTGCCTGCTCAGTTGACTTTCTCTGTTGGTATATTCCAAAACACTTTCTGAAACATTGTTATTTTCTTAAACATTTCTTTTACCAATACTATAAAAACAGAAACTGGGCTTGAACCTTTAGGGCCAAGTATAAAATGTGTAGGAGTCCTGGGACATGGTGAATCCCAGTGATTATTGTGGTGCAGCTGCTAGGAGGCACTCCCTGCTCCGGCCTGGGCACATTCATTATAGGAAGTTCCAGGAGGGCGAAGGGACAGAGATGGGGGTCCTGAAAACAGGGGGCAGGCGGAAGTCAGGCTGGTATGCTTTGCCACTGACAGCACCAGGGACCTGGGGCTTTCTGTCACAGCCTGGCAGGTTCTGGAGAGTCCCTCAGAGCTTGGATGGTCAAGACTCAAGCATCACACACACCAAGCACGGCTGGCCCGGTTCAGGTATGAGACAGTGTGTGCACAGCTTCCTGGGCCCCACGTCTACTGAGGTCCCACATCTTTCTGCAGTGGAGTCCAAACCGCTACCTAAAAGACCATGGAAAATTCTGGCCTCAGAACTGAGAACAGGTGTCTCTCCTTGGGAATGCTCAATTGTTTGGGTTTAGAACGTCATTAACTATCAAGCAATGATCACAGTTCCCCCTTCAAACTGTTCATTAAGAAGCACACAGTAAAATTTGTTTTTTTATGCACCACGAGGGATTTTATAGAAGTTGCCTTTATGCTAACAGCCCTGCTCCCTTTAGTTGCTGTCCCTCATATTTCACTCCCACTATGCTTTCCTTTCCGTGGGCTGTGTATGTGATCCTTGCGGATAGAGCAGGTTACTAATAGCCCTCGGTTTATAAAGATGCAACGGTATTAGAAATAATCCAGTTCTATCTGGTGTATTTCACAGATGAACAACCCCACTCTCAGTGGATACCATTTCAAAGTCTGGCTGCAAGGCAGGGAACCCAAAAGGAGCTTATGATTCTTTCGGTTAGCATATCACAAAATAGAAAAAAAAAAACAAAAAACAACTACTTGAATATATATGATGTAGAAAAAAAGAAATTCAGACATGTCTTTAAAAAGATTATCAACAAATACCAGGAAGTTTCAAAATAACACAACAAATGATTTACATTAATTCTGTAAAAGATGGCTTTTAGCTGTTTAAGATTCATCTTTACGTTGATCTTTAGTTGATCATTTAGTTATTCATCTTTAGTTGATCTCAAAAGCCCTGGAAGGTGCACAGTAACTCAGCAATCGGACACTATCAGAACTGCACATTTAGAAGCCTCATGATTTACAAAACGCAGCAGTTGGGAAATATTCAAGGGGGTTACTGTTCCATTTGTAAGGCCAGGCTGCGAAGTGAGGAATTAGCTAACTGCACACGTAAGGTCGAGCTTTAAGCTTGGGCCTGGGATCGGCTCAAGTTTATATTTCTGCCCTGCAGTCTCTGGTCCAGATTGCAGAGACTCCTTCTGCAGTTGGTGTGTTTTAAGGTACTGAGCACTGTGGTTGGTACCCTCTCTGTGTCCTTTGCCATGTGCCAGTTACTCTCTGCACACCATAAATGTGTTTTTCTCTTATTTAGGTAGCACATAACTGTTTCCATGGGCTCCAAGTTAACGTCACTGGTGATGATAGGAGTGAGAAGCTGCCTGGCATGCTCAGGAAGCCTTTCTGAGTTTCTGGGATTGAAATTCTTGAAGCTGCAGTGCTTAGATGGACGTCCTGCTCTCATAAGGACCTTTTATGTAATGCATGCATAATGCAGGGCTAAGAAAGCAACCAAGGAAAACGTTTTTCCAAATTATAACTTGCATCTTGGTAATGAGAAGCTATTAAAACATAGTTAAAAAAAAAACCCTAAGCTGATATGTTTCTTAGAATTCTGTGGTTTCCCACTGCTCTGCTACTTTCCCATTCTGTATGCACAGCAGAGATTCCTGCCAAGACTATTACAGTGAGCAAACAATGTCCTCTCTGTCAGAGCAGAGAATGAATAGTATCACAAAATTCTCCTCTAATGTACAGCCTACACTACCCACAGGAGAAGAGCCAGGGAGGGTGAGGATAAAACCCAGCTCTCCCTTTGCCAATCTGTTCTGCTTTCCAGAACACCAAGGTAGAATAATGCCAACCATACATTATCTTCTGATCAGAGAAAGTTGACAAGCAGATTTTAAATCTGCTTGTGTATTGTTTCATCCCTGTGGATACGAGTCCACAGATATTTCTGTAAGGAAAAAGGAAGTGCTTCATCAGATCAAATCCCAGGGCTTAGTGAAAATAGCTTTTTGCTACAAACTAAACAGCAAAAGAGGAACTTCATAAAAATGACATAGCAGTTTGTGTTAAGATACTAGGAGCTGAGTCAAGTGTGCCAAAGCTGAGGATGGCTCTATCGCTTCCGTTAAGAAGTCCGTGCCTGCTAAGCTCTTGACTCATAAAGAGAGAGCCTGGAGCTACTGCTCTGGATATGCAAGAAAAGGCTGGCCCATTGGTCTCAAGGTCTGTCTATGTCCTCCCCAACCCCAGCCCCACACCAAGTGCTTAGCTCCTCTTTAGAAGAGGCATTGAGTACATTACCTTCTAAAACAAGATGTTTATGAAGCATTTGAACAAACCAATGAAAGTTTTACTTAGTGTGCATTTTCAGAAAAGAACAGAGATTTCTTTAATTTTTTCTTATTTGTTAAGTCTTAGTTGGTGCAAAGCATAATGGCCCAGGACCCCCTGTGTGACATATATAGATCATATACTTTATTTGACCTTCAATTAGAATCACTCATCTCTGTCATGATAAAGGAATGAATGCTATTTTCAGTCTAAACACAACAGCTCTCTTTCCTCCCTCTTCCCACACACTTGCTGACCAGTCCTATGATCTCCCAGGGTGAGGTGGTATTCTCTTGGTGACACATTTAGTGAGGCTGCAAGAAGACGCCACAGCCCTTCTTTCTTCTCTCTCCCCCCCTTTCACTCACCCAGTCCTAGTCTGCACAAGACTAGACAATCAGACCTCTGTGCTGTCCCCCTGCCATCTGAAAATGCTAACTATGCGCGCTCTTCTTCCTACAACGGTAATATTTACCTTGGAGAAACGGTTGTCCAAAAAAGTATTTCTAAGTTCTGGGATATATTCCGTTCAAGGGCTGCTACGCTGAGATGCTCTCTTCTTTCTTGGCCTGTAACCAGAAAGGAAGAAAGACTGTCAGGGGGGCAGGGAATGCGTGTGAACAGGCTGTGACAGACACTCGCCAGCTTACTGTGAAAATGCTGGCCTGTTTACCAGACACTGAGGTTTGCATGCCTTTCTAAAGAGGACACACTTTTAACTTCTAAACAGGCAGAAGCTCTAACAGCACTGGATACATAACAAATCTTTTTTTTTTCTCTGAAATAACAGCCACGTAAGTACTTGATCAAAAATGGATCAATTTACAAGAAAGACATGTCTAAGTCTTTCTAGTTTGTGGCAGATAAATCTGTATGTTACTGTAGTCCAATTAAAATCAAGTTAACTGTTACCTACATTTGAGATAAGAACTCCTTATTCATATGAAAAGAACATTCATGCTTTTTAGCAAGCTGAGCTGTGACTCAATTCTGACACTTTCTCATGGAAAGGAAGCTGTGGTACTGTGGTATGACCATCAGGATCATTAATGCCATGCCATCACCATGGAAATGAGAAGGACTCTCAGAAATGGAGGCAACCACAGGGAAGACACCATCAACCTTCCCTGGTTCATCAGCTCCCACCCTCTGCCATTGGCCCAGCCCTTCTCCCACCTCGCTTTCCTCTCTGTTCCGTTTCCCATCCTTAAACAAATCTCTTCTGTATCGAGTCTGTGTCACGTGTGTGGGTGCCAGTGGAGGCCGGAGGAAGCATTAGGGCCTCCAGAGCTGGAGTTATTGGATGTTTGAGGCACAAGACTTGGGTCCTCTGGAAAAGCAACAAGGATCTTAACAAAGCACTGCCTCTCTAGCCCCTGGCACACTCACTTTACATAGGACACTGCTGTTGGGGGGTGAGGGGGCATGACAGAGGGAGGAGAGGAATGGAGTGAGCCAGGAAGGACTGAGTTTATTCATATTCTAGTGAATATGATGATGGATTCTAGCTGTTGACTAAGACCAGAGCTTCTCACCTCTTGATTATTTTAGCAGACTGAGGTATAAATTCTTCTTCCTTCTCCTTCTTCTTCTCCTCCTCCTCCTCCTCCTTCTCTTCCTCTTCTTCTTAGCATTCCACGGTGACATGAGCCATCCAGATTTATATTTACTGCTGTTCTTTTGGACATATCATAATTTCTGAGTGCTGCTTTCTTTTGCTGCAGAACCAGCACGTTATTTCTGTTATATTAAGATATGACTATTCTTTCCCTGCCAGTTGTCAAGTGAGGACAGGCCGAGTTTTGTTTGCCAATGCATTCAGCTACATTGTTATTTTCTTATTCCTAAAATAAATCTAAAACTATCAGAGCAAGGCGCACAATCACGGGTTGTCTTCCTCTAACCCAGCTCCGGGTCTTTCTCTGCCAATCACACAGAGCAGGAGGACAAGGCTTCACTGGCTGAAACAGTCCTGGGCTGAGGGAGTTCCAGAGACATTGCTCCACTCTTTCATCAGCTTTCCAGTCAGACTTCTCCCACGCTCCTGCATTCAGATGCATTTAGATGCAAGTTCCAGCGGAAACCTTTTGGCTTTTCTACATCAATGCCCAAGCTCAGGAAACTCTTGAATTAGTCAGAAAGATGAGCAAGATTTAATTATCCAAGACCAGTAGCTTCAGGTCAGGTTTTATTTGTTTATTTTTAAATATGAAATTCTGTCAGTGCACACTGGCAACAGTATTTCAGGGCTGGGGATACAGTCTGTGGTAGACTGTATCCTACAGTCTCTAGGTTTAATCCCTAGTATCACAATACATTCAAATAAAATCAATGTTTATTTTCAATTGCTAGATGTGAATAAAGAGCCTGACTTAGAAACTCAGCAGTTTGAAGTGGTGCATAATTTTTCATTGCCAAAATAGCTAGAGCATGAGTTAAAAATATTCTGGGGAAACAAAGTCATTGAGATAGTGTGGTAGTATCACAAAGGCAGACTGAGATACTGATTAAACGGGGTAAAATTCACCACCCATGCACGCAAACCCATATATTTTATTCCCTCAATTCCACAGTCAGTCCCCCTTTATCAGAAGGGCCAAGACCACAGAGAAAGAATGGTTACTTTAGCAACCACTGCAGGGACAGGTTATAGCCACGTACAAAATAAGAAAGTGAATCCTGAACTCACACCATTTAAAGCTAGCTGAAATGATAAACGGAAATAGCAAAACTATCAAAAAGTACTTAAAAAGAAAGCACAGGTAAATTTCCACAGGATCAGATACGGCCAGTGAAGCTACTGATATGATGCCAAGTATGCAATCAATAAAATATAAAATAAAAAGATGTGTGTTTTAGGAAACGTTGTACATAATAAAAATGACATCCCAAAGAAGAGAAATAGATGCAAAACCACCTGATAAAGGTGTTGTCGCTAGAATATATAAAACCTCTTAGAGCTTAATAAGATATCCAAGTTCCAAATGAGCGAAGTCCTAATAAGCATTTCTACAAAAGAACCTAGAAAAGGGCATCAAGTGCACAGATGGTCAGAATGTAAGCATAAACCACAATGAGATGTTGCGTCATCCCCTCCCACGAAAAGAGTAACATGTGCGAACAGGATGTGAAGAAATCCGAACTTGCAGACCCTCTGCCAGGAGTACAAGACGATTGGCAATCCACTTTCCAAAAGTGTTAAACCATAGAGGTATCACCTCACCTAAGTTATATTCCTAAGTATATAAAAGAGAAGCAAAACCAGAAATAACCCACGTGTCCATCATCTGGTGAACAGAAACGGAAACGGTAAACACGTATATTCCACATATAGAGTGGAATGTCATATTGACATAGGTTTAACGTGGATGTTCTTGGAACGCATGGTAAGGCAAAGAAGCCGGTGACTCTATATATTGACATAGAAATGTCCCAAAGTGGTTAAATAAAGAAAGTTGGATGTATAGAGAAAGAGTGAATGCTTAGAGATGGTGAAGACAGGAGGTAGAGCAGATGGCGAATGGGTGCTGAAAATGTTCCACAAATGATGCTTGTGTTGCTCTATACTAAAGCCCATCGAAAGGGCACATTTAGATGCAATGTTTGGGAGTGTGGTACCTGTGGTATGAGATCTGATTTTGAAAAAGGCTTGGTCCGGCAGAGAGAGTCATCGCAGTGGTCAGGTCACGGCGGTATCTCAGCATGGGTGATTACAATTGTACAAACAAATTCCACCAGTACTGAGAAAGCCTCCGTTGTGAACGAGGAACAGGTGACGTGATTGGTGGCATACTCCACCAGTGGGGCCCATTTAAACAGCCTAAAAACTTGAGGCGTTAGTCACTACCACTTCAGTTTTGGGGAGGGCAAGATGATATGTGTGTGAGGAAAGGGGGAAGATGTGGATGGCCAAGAGTAGCCAGGACTGACTGGTGTTGCCTAGCATACCGCTTTTATACCGAAAGCCAGAGGTCACAGAGCTTTTATCAGCTACACCATCCAGCGAGTACAGCGTCTAGATAAAACAATGTACATTTCCTTCCAGTCTGACATGGCCAAGCCCCACCTCTTTCCTGAGCCTTTTGCAACTGAACATGGGGCAGGCTGCTTAGGTTGTTTCTGTGGTGGTTCTGCTGCTCAGCTTTGGGGTACAGAATTAAAAGTTAGGGTGTTCCTGATTCCTGCACTGTCTGACATTTGTTACATAGCCATCTTTCATGGCTTAAAGCAGCGCTACGGAGTTTCACCCAGATGAGGCCTAATGTTGACTAAGGATTAAGATAAAATCCCAAGAGCCCTTCTCCAGGAAGATAGCAATTTATTAGTCAGGTCCTCTGGGACATGCCTACTAAATCAGCTATTAATCCAGATAATTATACACATCCCCATTTGTCACAATGATAAATGTCAGCAATTTGATAGATTTTTTTGGTAAAAACAAAAAAAACCAAAAAACAAAAAAACCCATAAATGAATGCACACTATTTTCTGCTAGTTCATTGACATTCTGCCATGGGTTTAACAAATTAACAATAAAATAGAGATTCCCAAGAAGAACAGACATTTCTGTCCATTAAGTTTCAATACTCAGTCCTTCTCAGCGACCATGTGACACACAGTCCTAACTGTGTTTGGTGGCTCAGAACACAGTGGCAGCCACAGAGACAAAGTAACAGACTGCCAAGGACTGTGCCATGTGGAGAAACTAACGCCCCACTCCTGTGTTCCAGGATTCTGTTGCAGGCTCTGGCTGGCATTACCCTTGCTAAGCTCTTCCCACTCTGCTCTCATCCCTCACCAGCTCTCCCAGCTGTTTCTCTCTCCCCCTCCCCCAGCCTGCTGGCCACAAGCTCAGCTTCCCTGGCAGTTACTTTCAGGACATCATCCTGCTTCATTTTTCCTGCATTCAAACAGCTGAAATCTCTGGTGTATGCAGAGCGACAGTCCATGAAGAGGAGGGGTATCTCTGTCTTTTATTTCCCTTGTTGCAAACAGAGAAATGGAAGAGGCAAGAAAATAGTTGGGAGAGGCACTGCAGAGGCCACCATGATGGTAAGATGCCTTAGGCATGTCAGTTTTTTTTTTTTTAATCAAAAAGATTATAAAGATGGCACTAGGAAAATAGTCCCCTTTGAAAATCCTCTTAAAGGTTCAGTTAATAAAATTATCTCTGCAAGAATAATATGCCTTCTTGAATTTCAGGGAACTGATGATAAGAACCCTTAAATACATATTCTCATACTATCTACAGTCTTCAGAAACCAGGAAAGTGAGGTAGCCATCTAATACCAATGTTGGGTCATAAACAAGTGGAATTTCATAATCAAGAGCTTTCTGTTTATAAGCCTGTTAGAGAGAGGCTGAAAACGACACAATACGAACCTTATCTGTAAACATGAGTTCTAAGTGTGGCTTGGAGATGAATCCCTGGCGGTCTTAATACTAGAAGAGAAATAATGAAAGTGATAAAGTGCAGAACAGGAAAACCGTCTTCTGACTAGACTACAACATGTAAGTTATTACATATTATATGCAAATGGGAGCAGGTGGGGGAAGTTCTACAGCTTATTTCTTCGCTATCTGAACAGAACGCCTGTGGCACAGACACCAGCAGGAAAGCACGAGTTTCAGAGGCTACACGCTGCTTTAGAGAACAGAAAGTACGTAAAATGATTCTGCTCATACTAGTTTATAAAGTAGAAGTAAAAGAAATATTTAAGAATATTCTCAAGATGAACATGGCGGTACATGCCAGCATACTGGAGGCTGAGGCAAGAGGATGGAGAGTTCAAGGCCAGTATGGACTACATAGTAAGGCCCCCAACACCAACTTAAAAGAATACTCTTTTAGACAGTGCAAATACACATGGCATAGTAACAAAAGCAATGGGAAAGACACTCTTTCATGTATTTACCTGTCAGTTTACCTTTTTTACGAATAGAAAACCCCTGGCTTCCCAGTCCCTCCTACTCCGTATATTACAGAATCACCTTTTTCTACTGAGGATTTTGCTGCCACCTGCACGCTTCTACCTTGGGCTTAACTTTGTCTCACTGGCCATCTTCCATACAGGCCATCGAGAATGCAAACTTGTCTCTCACAGCCCCAGGTCGACCCTAAGATGTGTCCTGATAAGAAATAACTTCTCAGCTGGGTGTGGAGCTGCACACCTTTAATCCTAACACTTGGGAGGCCAAGGCAGGCAGAACTCTGTCAGGTCTTCAGAGATTTCCAGGATAGCCAGAATTATACAGGGAAACCCTGTCTCGAAAAACCAACCCCACCCAACTCAACCCAACCAAGCAACACAACAAAATCTCAAGAAAAAAAAAAAAAAAAAAAAAGAAAAGAAAAGAAAAAACTTCTCCAATTTTTGTTTTCTGTTGTCACACCCAAGGGCTGGTGTGAGTAGAGTGTGTGGGTGGGTATGTGGGAAGGCAAGCAAGAATGATTGTACAAGTGGAAGGTCAGGAGCTAGAAATCAGTACACTCATACCTTTGAGACAGTTAACTTCATGAACACCTACATGCAAAGTTCCAGCCCAAGTCATCCTGGGAGAGCACGGGCCATGCTGCCCATTCTTGTGGAGTCACAGAATTGGTTGTGCCTCATGGTCCTTGGCAGGGCTACCTGGGTGTGGGGTTACAGGAGACGATGTGTGGGTTTTGCCGACATGCTGGTAGAATTGGTCTGTAAAGTGTCTCAGTTCCAGAAGGCTGTGTGCACAGGGGTGGGGCTGACTGACATTTTGTAAATGGGCCACAATGTAACTACATTCTTTACCACCATATATGTACATATGGATGAGGTATCTGTCACCATTTTTATAAATGTGTAACACACACATTTATAACATTTTAAAATTTCCTTAGACCAGTCAGATTGAGTTTTTCAGGCAAAATAAAACAAAAGCCCATTTTCCAGTAAATACAGCTTCCTGAAGTGGAGTAAGTTCTGAGAACCTTGAGCACCAATCTGATTGGACACTGATTATACAGAAGCGAGCACAGGGAAGGCGCTAGCACAGCCAAGATCAATCAAGACAGGATATATTATTTAATCTCTCTGTCTCTGTCTGTCAGACTCTCTCTGTCCCGCTCTCTCTTTCCAAATCTCTGCATGGCATGGTTTCAACCAGCTGTTGAATGAAAACAAAAATATCAGGACATTCAAAACCTGCATTGTTACTGACCAGACCTTGCTATTATCCTCTGAACAATACAGTGTAACCCACAGAGCACTCATGGTCCACAGGTGTTCTATCCAGAGAAGATTTAAAGGGTCCTGGAGGATGTGCAAAGTTTTATTCAAATACCATGCCATTTTGTATAAGGGATAAGAATCTGCAGATTTGGGTACCTGTGGGTGTGTGTGCTCTAAGCGACCCAGTCAGACACAAGGGAGAGCGGACACATGCACACGCGCTTGCAGCCCCTGTAGCAGCATGACTTGCTGATGCCTGGACCTCAGCCCCAGCACTGAGAGGTGACACGGGCTATTGCTGTCCTGCAAGCCACACACTCCATGCCACTTTGTTATGGAAGCCCTGGGAAACCATCAGGAGCAACGCGTGCAGAAAGAGCCACATTTCCTGCCACCTCGTCCTGCATTTGAGGCAGAGAGGGCGAGGCGGGTGATGCCGAGGCCATTACAGATCTCACAACAAGCCTGACACAGCCACCTAGTTACCGCTGTCCCTTAATTACAGAGATTCAAAGGCACCCAGAAGCAGCAGGCAGGTTCTCATCTTCCATTACGCCATTTCAAAGATGGAGCTTGCCCTTTTACAAACCATTTTCGGGAATAGCTTGCAGGACAAATTATGGGAACAACATGCAGCAGAATGAAAGAGAAAATTCCATAATTACAATTGTGAGATGGTTGTAAAAGGACCCCACAAGACTTTTGGCTGGTTGGAATTTGAGAAATGCTTTTACTTTACTAGAACATGCTGCATTAAGACTGTCATGTTAGATCAGTGTTTGTTCATTTTAGTATTGGGGAGTCAACTTAGGCCTTGCACATGGTAGAACTTATCTATCTATCTATCTATCTATCTATCTATCTATCTATCTATCTAT
>NW_026587216.1:17526570-17616570 GCF_907164565.1 Psammomys obesus | reverse complement strand
GTTAAGTGACTGTCCCTTCCGTGTGCACTGGCTTATTTTGTAGTCAACTTGTTCATGCATATCCACTCCCACCGACTATGCTGTATCCTCTCAGAATGGGGAGTTACCCCTTCAAGTCTGACATGCAGAAAGTCCCCAGGGGCTTTTGCTAAGTAGTATACCAGAGGCCTAAACATAGGAAATCTACTAGCCACTTATTGCAGATTTTATTTATGCAGAGGTGGAACAAATGGCTGAGATAAACAACTGGCAGTGGCTGAAAAGTATTTTCCTGCATAGTGAATTTGTGGCTTGTTATCATTTAGTGATACACAATTTTTTAAATCAGCCACATATGGAAATTTTAGTCTTTTTCATTAGATCGAACCTCTCACAGCTCCAGCCATCACAGGTAAGTGTTTAGAAGGGGCTGCTTTGCCTGTTCCATTGAGAAAGAAAGTAATCAAAGGGTGCTCGAGGTAGGCGGGAGGAGGGGATAATCACCTGTGGGTGAGGTGGAACAGCAAAGGCAAAGAGTACTTGTCTGCTCATGAGAAAGTTCTAAATTTGACTGCAGTGGTTGCATGACTCTGGCTACACTGATAGCTTCTGTGATGGACTGAAATGGCTGCAGCATATGCCATGAGAATGCTCTCTCTATAATTTGCTCTTTGAAAAAGAACGGTGTCTCAGAGGAGATGGAGTACACCAGAAGAACATGGCTTCCTGAATCAACTAAGCAAGCCACATCTGAGCTCACAGAGACGGAAACAGCAAGCACAGGGCTTACATGGATCTACACCAGGTCTTCTGCATATATATTATAGCAACTAGCTTGGTTTTTTATGGAGTTCCTAACTATGACTCCCAACTCTTGACAGCTCTTGGGATTTTTCCTGAGTTGCTATGTCCAGCTTAAGTATGAAAGTTTTTGCTTCATCTTATCATTTTGTTTTGCCATATTTGGTTGTTATCTCTTAGAGGCCTGTTCTTTTTAAATTAGACTAAGAAAGGAAGTAGCTATGGAGGAGAGGGGAGTTGGGGAGGAACTGGGAGGAGTAAAAGGAGGGAACTGAAAAAAATCCATTAAAAAAAAAAAAGAATGGTGTCTTAATGTTTCTATTGCTGCGATAAAATACCATGACCAAAAGTCTCCCCTAGCTAGTAGGGGAGAGGAAAGGGTTTATTGGGCTTACATTTCTATATCACTGCTCACCATCAAAAGAAATTAGGACAGGAGCTCAAGCAGGGCAGGAACCTGGAGGCAGGAGCTGATACAGAGGCCATGGAGGAGTGCTGCTTACTGACTTGCTCAGTCTGCCTTTTTTTAGAACCTAGTGCCACAAGCTCAGGGATGGTACTGGGCCCTCCCCATCAATCACTAATCAAGAAAATAAACTACATTTTCTTAATTGAGCTTTGAGCTTCCCTCCCCTCAGATGACTTTAGCTTGCATCAAGCTGATATAAAGCCATCTGGCACAAATGGTTTAATTCATCCCAGTTCACAAAACTGCTGTTAAAACAAGTCAATATTTTCATAAGCATATATGCACATGGACAAATAAAATAGACCTCTCATAGTAAAACAAAACAAAACAAAACAAAACAAAACAAAAAAAGACAAAATTACCACAGCTTGTAATGTTTGTAGCCTCCTAAAGAAAAGCTGACACGTCAGGCCCATCCTCTCTTCTTTCTCCATCATTATGGGGACCGTGGATTCAGCCAGACATAATAAAGCAAAGAATTAAGAAACCCATTTGGGCAGAGAGAGCCAAGAATGGAATCCCCACAACCTAGACAGTGGAGACCTTGTCAGTTCTATACATAACAAGTCTCATGATCTCTGGACTAAGCCAAGACAGTCACATTTGTCAGGGTCCCAAGATACAGATACAGAACTGTGCAAGAAGTCTTCCAAACAAATAAGGCAATGCAGATCTAGAAGAGACAACATGGCCCTTATCCAGTAAGTATCCTGTATTTACCATATACCATGTGACATCTTCCCAGTGAGAGTTTCAGGGAAGGAGCTGGCGGCTTATGTACTTTGCTTACTCTAGACTCCACAACTTTCTTATCAGCCTTGCCTTCGCATTACTAACAGACACAGCAGCCTATACTGAAGCATTCAGCAAAGGATTAACTATGGCTTTGTGCCAGATGGACCTATCTTACAGTCTCACAGTGTTAAAGACTACTTTCATTTTGTTGCTTTTGGTGGTGTCTTTGGGTATGATTCACTGGGAGGATGACAAAATCTATAGGTTATCTCATGAGTGGCCATTATCTCTCTTTGAAGTTCCTTGCCAAAGGACTCAATCTTGAGCAAATGCAATGTGACCCTCACTTAAACAAAAGCAGTACCTTTTAAAAATTTAATTTTTTATTAATTACAATTTATTCATTTTGTATCCCCTCCCTCATCCCCTTCCAATCCTACCCTTCCTCCTTCTTTTCCTCCCATGCCCCTCCCACAGCCCACTGATAAGGGAGGACCTCCTCCCCTTCCATCTGACCCTAGCCTATCAAAAGCAGTACCTTTAACATCAGTAGGTACTTGCCTTGGGAATGTATCTAAACTTTACCTTAAGTCACCCAAACATGCCATTCAGTTTGCCTGGACCAATGTCTACCACAAACTGTAGTTTTGATGACTAGCTCATAGCTAACTCTCTCTTCTAACAGAACCACAAATATTTTTATCAGGGAGAGGGTGTAAATAATCTCTCTGCAACATGTCCTTATAATGATCATACACTCCAAAAATCATGGGCCGTGTGCTATTGAAATCTGATGATTAGTCACCAAATCCAATGGAAATCTTCTGTCTACATGTCACTAGCCAACATAAATTACAGAGGGAAATATGCAAATATACAAAGACCTTCTCAGAGATCAACATGCTAGCATACAATAATGCAACAGCAACAAGACTTTCCCAAAGAGATCCTCACTTGTACTAGAACTGACAGCTCTGGGTGAGGAGGCAGTCCCCAGCTCTCACATCCTCCACCAGTCTCGGCTTCTTCTGACAGTCACTCCTCTGTAAATATCCGTGCCATTACAGCCTGGCCTGGAATGTTTCTCATCAAATGTGTCCCTATCATTCTTGGTAAGGTTCACGCTTTTCCTGTGTTTAAGTTCCATACAGTTTCATGTGACATGAAATGTTAGATTACCTGTTCTGCAAAGGGAGTGAACTATTCTGCTCCCCAATATCTCAAGCACATAAATTTATATCTGCATTAAGTCTATCTATGGGAGGGGAAGTGAATGCTCCAAAGAATTACTTGGAGGGGATGTGCTTCTTTTTTTTTCCAGGCTGGGGCTGCCCTCTGGGAGCAAGCTCTTTTTTTATTCTTTAGGCTGTGATCTGAGTTGCTCTTCTGGGATCAGCAGGAAGACCGTGCAAGCTACTGTGGCTTGTGCTGCAGGCTGGGGTTCCATATTAGAACAAATAAAACTTGGCCTCCATCCTGTTCTGTGCTGGTAATGGGTAATGTTTGACCCTCATCTGCCACTGACTTTATTCCATGTCTTAATGTTTCTCAGACCTGAGGAAAAAGTCCTAGGCTTGTCTTTATCATCGTTTTAATCAAGACTCCATGATTATCCCGCTCTATATGAATGCATACCCTGACTAGACAGCTTGCTTGGATATTGCGTTGGGTTGTAGGTTGGCAGTCTCTGCAGCGCAGCACTTCCTGACAATATGAAAGTAAACTCACAGGTTCAAGCAGTAACATACCAGCCAAAGATATACAAAAGAGACTGAAAATAAAACAAAACAGAACTGAAATACTTGTGGCTTGGGCTAATGGATGTGGATATGACTTTATTTGTACATTTCTGGTGTTACTTTCCAGTCGGTTTGACTAGAAAATTCATATGGGTAGGGGGAGTATAAAATTAATTTATGCCACACTGTCATCCTGTGCAGTAAATGTAATTGCACACTGAGCCAGAGGAGAGAATGAAAGATAAGACACACGCTGACTGATTTTCTTCATCAAAACCTGCAAGGCTTCATTTCAAGAAAACCCCACCTTTAAATAGACAGCATATCTAAGAGTGACTTTTGTGTGACACATGTCCTAAGAGTCTAATATTCTGTGGAGTGATAGCGATCCATTAAATGCCAAGTTTTCATTTATCTACATCTTAGACCTTCATAATAATTTTTATAGTCATTCATGTATACATAAAAGCTTTTAATGTACAGAGAAAAATGATTAAGTCATCTCAGTATATATGATTTTGGACAATTGCCCATGAAAAAAACAAAAGGGAACTATAACTATGTGTAACTGCTGTTCGTAAGTCAAATAAACCAGTTTCCTCAACTTGAGCATCATAACTAGCTCCTAAACTGAACTGTGCATTTGTTGCGCGGCGGCTGGAGTCAGTAACTTGGCACCACCATGCAGTAAACGCCACATGGAAACAGCACTGGGGAGGAGCCCCAGAGTCAGCATCGCCCAGTGCTAAGAGATGGACAAGCATTCCCTTGATTCTTCCAATGCTTTAACATGACAAAACAAACAATGTCATACACTTGTGTCCAAATAGGTAAACTGAGGCTCAGGGGTTCAATAGTGCTCTGACGCCTGGTGGAGAGCCAACTTTCAGCAGCTAATTACTCTCTGGAGATTGGCAGGAGGCTGCTGGGAACTGCTCTGTAACAAACTCCATGTTGGAACTGCTCTCCTCTTTTGATGTCACTGACCCCATTTAGCATAGGACAAACCATCAACATGCACCTGGCAGCCTCTATACACTTCTAATTTCATTCATGTATAAGCAATAGGACCTATAAATACCCCCCCCCAAAAAAAAAAAAAACCCTAAGGAAAGCTGCCTTAAAGTTAACAATGCTCAATCGTTTACTTTAAAACTTAAGCACATGGCTCATTGTCCCTCCTCCACGCTCAAAACAGAATGATGGTGTTTCAGTTAAAATTGCGATTCCAAGTTAAACATCTCCTTTGGCATTCTGCAATATAGCATTTAATCTTCTAGCAAATGGATGAGAATTTAATCACAGAAATTAGTCGACTTCATGTCCCCAAACGTCATAATTTATCTGATGAAACGAACTTAGGTTTAAACATCTGTAGGCAGAGCTATGAAATTGGATGAAAAGATGCTCTTTGAAATTAAGTTGTAAGCTTTAAGGATCTACAGTCACAGGAGTCTAAGGGCCCAGCACAGCTCTGTGGTTCTCAGGCCACAATTTTAATTTGAGGTCACTCTTTCACAAGTGCAGCCATCACTAAATGCCAAACCACAGAGAAAGGATCAATGCTTAGGTCATGAAGCTAAAGGAAAGGAAAAGCACCCACAGTCCAGGCTGGCATAGAACTCCTTCAGCCTCCACTTCTTGACAGTGCGTACCAATTTACCAGTCTTCCAAACTGCCTTTAATCTGCCTTTGTCCATAGGTCATTTACATTACAGTAAATATAGCAAACGAAAGGCAGGCTTCCCCTGCAGGTGGGAACGGAAACAACAGGAAAGGAGGCATCATACTGAGAAACCCATGGACCAAGGGAAAGACAGATGGAGGTGTCTGAGTGAGTCAGCCCGCTGACTCCAGCATCATATCCCTTCCACCCCTCCTGATAGGCTGGGGTGACCTTGTCCTTCATGAGTACTAGAGAAAAGAACATTTACGACCGTGGACTCCCTGTTAGATGCATAAGAGGAGAGAGAAAAGTGAGCCCTCGGAGAGTCTAGTTTACAGAAATCATGGCCTGCTGTCCTCTGCGAAGCAAAGCACTCAGGCTTTGTGAGGACACCAAACCCCACACTGGTACTTAAATTCCTACAGAGGCCGCATCCACTGCACATTTGTGTTGTTGGCTTAATTAGAACTCTAAATCTTCTGCTTGAGACTCCCACAGTCGTTAGCTTATTTACATATATAATATTTTGACAACAAATAGAAAAAAAATAACTAAAACAAAACCGAGAAGCGGGCATTAAAGAGAGCATTTTCCTTCAGAAGTTCTCAAGTCTGCCATTAGGTGCCCCAGGCCCCTTTCTCATTAGACAGATAAGCAAGTGTGGTCTATCTGGAGGTAGGTCCTAGCACTCTGTAGAGTTATAAAGGACTACAGACAACAGAGGAACAGTGGACACAGCTCTTCTGACGTCTAACATTACCTTGGACCTTTTTCCGAAATGTCGGTCAAGTTTCTGCCAGCTAGTCCATATTGTTACAGGATATTTTTCAGTTAGGATGCTGTCCTCATTTGTTTTCTGTTGCTGTGACAAAATATCCTGACAGAAAGCAGCTTGGAGAGGAAAGGGTTCATTTGGCTTATACTTCTTCTGTTACAGCCCATCAGAAAGTCAGGGCAGGAACTCAAGGCAGGAACCTGGAGGCAGGAACTGAAGCAGAGACTATAAAAAGCTGCTGCTTACTTACCTGCTCCCCATGGCTTGCTCACTCTGCTTTCTGATACACAGCAAGTTCCAGGGCATCCAGGACTACATATATAGACCAGGTCTCAAACAAAACACCCCCTCCCCCCCAACTGCCAATGGCTGGGGTGTAGCTCAGTGGTAGAGTACTTGCCTAGTATGTTTGAGGCCTTTAAGCTCAGCTGGCAGTACTGTAAAGAGAAATAAATAAACAAACATTTTCTAGAAGACCACTGGATGGTACTGTGGATGCAAGCTCCTATTTCCTAAAAGACACAAACCTGACTGTGTGATCTGGTAGTAAGTTTCGGTGTGCCACCTGGCAGCTTAGATGGGAGGCCCTCCAGGGTCACCAGCTTAAAAACAGTGACACAGTGACAGACAGCAGCAGCTGCTACCACTACGGGAAGCAGCTGAGAAAAGGGCATTGAATCTATGTGTTATCCACAAACACTTGCTATTTCCTTTAAGCATCTCAGCAGTTCTGAAGCCTGATGGTGGGCGGCATCTTTCCCTGCATTATATATAAAATCATTCTTAATTTGACAGTAATTGAGCTATACTTTTTCTTTACATGTCTGATTAAAATATAGCTAAGAAAGTCTAGAGATGATTAAAACTTCAAGGAATATTTGGGGAAGTTTATAGCTGTATTATATTATCCCTAACCAAAGGAAAATATTAATCTTTAAGATCATTGTTCGGCACGTGAACCTGTTATTCTTGAGATTATTTTGTGTTACACAAAGATTAATGTCTTTGCTGGAAAAATGAGAATTAATTTATAGTCTCAGATCTACATGTGAGTACTGTCAACATCTCTCCTGTTCTCAGGAAACAAAGCCAACTCCTGCCTAAGTTTCAAATAGAGACTGAAATTAAGGCACTATGAAAATATTTGCTGGATAAAACAAACACCAAGATCGAATCTGCTAAGGCACTGAGTGGATATTAATTACCCACTAATCCTTTTGTGTTTCAAGATTACTTGTATGCCATTCCTCTGTGCTCTGTACCAGTTATCAGAGAACAATTTAAATTCATGAAAGAGTAAGCAGAGCTAATAACATCATGAGCTTTACAATAATATTCAAGTAATACTGATGAGGATCAAAATGCATTTATTATCTGACTGTGCCCTTTGGAGGAACGAGACAAATAATAATGTCACATTAAGGGTTTTTTTTTTAAATTATGTTAAGGGTTTTAACTATTTATCTTCAGTCAAGGAGGCCTTGGCTGATTCCATTACAAGGCATTTAATAAATGGTTATAAGGTATAAACTTGATCAACTGGATAGTCATGTTTTCCCAATATGTTCAAGTAAAGAAACTATAGAGTTACAAATAATCTGACCTACTATTTCCAAATTCTTACTTGAGAAACTTACTATAACTCCTCAATGGACTTATCTCTTGCAGCAGAGATGTACCAATAGCTAGTATCTGGTATGCTTTTTGGAGAGTAGTTTCTGGGCTGTGGTCTGAGCACACTGGAACTGAAAGTACCGGCTCAGTAAAAGTCCAGGCAATGTCCTCAAGCAGATTATGCATTTAGGATAACCAACAGACAGGTACTCCTAACAGATTGGTCACAAGTAGTGAAAAGAAAGGTGGCTTGCTGACATACAGTAGTGTCCTTGACAGGGATAGCAAACGCAGGAGGAACTGCTTTCCGGTGGAAAATGAACACAAGTCATTCAGTAGATGTCAACTTTAAGCGGGACACGGGGTACGGAGGTAGAGGAATGTGATGGGTAGCTAAAATTTAAGGACCAGAATCTCAGGGGAGAGATTAAAACATTCAGCGAGACCAGGAAACACATTGATTTTCTGTAAAATGCTATGGCATAAATATTTCAGGCATTAGAGGCCACCCATTCCCTCACAACTCCAACTCGGCCACTGCAGCACAAGGGTCGTCATCAAAACAGCTGACGGAAGAGGACACTGCTGTTCCAATAAGGTTTTATCTACAGATAACAAGTTTAAAATGTATTACTGGCAACCTCGAGTCACATGGCAAATAAAATATCTGGGAATGGATAGGATCACCTACAGAGAACATATGTAAAACAGCTTTGTCTGTGATGGGATCTGAAAATGCAGTTCTGAAATTCTATTCAGTTAATATGGACGTCTCCTGTGTGCACGGTTTATAGCAAGACTCACTGAAAGCCCCAGGCTCTGGGTCATACTGTGTGTGAAATGGGGCAAGCTAATTAACCTCTGAGCTCAATTGCTTTGACTTCAAATAATGATGATTACAGCTAAGAGTGGGCCAAAGAATATATTAACAGCAAGCTTCAGAATTAGGTGCTGCTAGCATCTCTTCCTCTTATGAACTGGGATGCAGAGGCAGACAGGGTGCTAAGAAGCATGGTCAGATGATACAGCTAGTCGGTGGTGGAGAAGCAGCACAGCCTGACCAGTTGGTTCTAAAGCCCCTTGCCAGTGACCACACTCACACCCCAAAGGTCACATGAGTGCTGGGTGAGAGCGAGGAACCTTTCACTGCTGTGGGCAGAAAGGACACTGAGTGCCACTGTCATAGCATCTGGAGAAGAGGACCAAGACAAGGTCAATCTTGTCCAAGACACTCTCCCCACTGGGTTTGTAACAGAGCTTTAAAAGGGTTCAGACCAACTCCACTGATTTCTTCTAGGCTGCTTTTCCCCTCAAGGAGGAAGGACAGAAGGCAGCAGTGGCTCTCTATATGTTTGCTGGCTTCATGCTCGTTTTTACTGTCTGTTCTAGCCAAGCTTGGGCACTGTGCTAAGAAAGTTATGTTTTAACAAGCTTCCAGACATGGTAGAATTAGGAAAATAAAAAGAACAGAAGAGGGGTTCTACAATGATGGTTTCGTTGTTGTTGTTGTTGTTAAGCAACTACTGTTAATCCACTCAGGTCCAGCCTGACCCATTCCTCCTCTGCAGAGCTTTTCAAGTTCTTTCTGGCTCCCCCAGCCTCATTTCTCAAAAATTTCTCTCTCTGTACTTACTACTGGCAATATTCACTTTCACCGCTCCTTCAGTGAGAGAAGGGGTCACTTGATCGGTGGGACTGAAATCATTTTTACTGTTTTGCTTTCCTTGTGGAAGAACAAGGTCTAGTACACAAGAGAACCATTAACTACTAATAAACAAAGAAATAAAGAATTAACATTGTAAGTAAAAGTAAGGATCTCACGGCGATGCCAGTTTCCCAAACATTTTTTTGAAAAGTTTAACAATCACATGAAACATACCTATTATGTTTAAACCCATCAATTACTGCTAAACGGAGTTAAAGCCAGGTTTTAATTTTTCTAAAAGATTCCGAATGCTGGCATGAATTAACTCTGCTCAGAAAATGGATTACGTATTTATATCTCAAGACACCAAGGACATCACAGCTCAAGAAACTACAATGTTTTTTAAGGGGCAAACAGTATGTTTAAAAATCAGCCTATATTCATGAGTATTCTGCAAAATTATATAGCTGTTCACTTTGTAATTGTCAGGATCATGGTAGGAGGGCTTGATAGATGTTTCTGTCTGACTGAAAGCATGGCAGTGTGGTATACAATTAAGGTCTTTATTGAACGCTATATTAACCTCAGAGGTTGCAACATCAAGATTTTTCAGTGTAGAAATTAAGTTTAGCCACTGGCTGGAAGATGTAAGTCAGGGTCCTATATAAATGGGACCTAAATAGAATGGGTCCTATGTAAGTGGCTAGGCCCAGGAAGATCCGAAAAGCACCTGCAATTTTATGTAAAACCTCCTTTGTGCATGTCTTTCTTCAGAAGATAGTCTAAAGCTGTCATCAATTCTAGCCTACTGCCGCCAAAGCAGAGCCAAGCCTGGCAATCAGGACTCCCCCAACACATTTGTGTGGCTTTGAAGGCCAAGGTGGGGGCTGAGAAGGTGGCCCAATCAATAAAATGTATTGGGATGTTGGGTCATCTCTCCTGGAGGTCAGGCTGTGTGGTTTCTTCTACACTAGTAGACTCAGGCCCATAGGAGCCCATTGTCTCCCCTTTTGTACATCAATAAGGGGTTCTGGGACAGCTTTCCTCCCAAAGGGATAGGTAGGCTCATCAAGAAGGTCTGTGCCATGAGAACAGGATCATGGGAATCAGCTTGAGCTGCTGACAGTGGGAGGAGCAGCTGTTACTCCTGCTCACCAGACATTCCTGCTCGCTAAGCTCTCAGTTCACAGAAGAAGCTTCTGAGAGCACCCCTGCTGAACCCCAAGACACTGAAAGCAAATAGGGAACTCTGCTTCACTAGGAGGAGGTAGCTTTACAAAGATGAAGTAGAAACATTAGTTTAAAGGACATCCAGAGAAGGCTGCCTGGTTGCCTGGGAGAGGTGGGACCAGGAAGAGAAAGCAAACACAAAAGGGGAGAGAGATAAAACCTTTATGAAAAATTCCCAGATCTGGACAGGTCTTCCCTTGGGTTGTCCATGGTCTGGCTTGAGCTCCAGTCATTCTCCATCTAAACACTGTGCCACTATCCTGAGATCTAACTCTTAGGGGTGAAAATTTCCTCTAAGTTTAGTCAGATGAAGGCGGAGGAGGCTCAAAGGAGAGAGGGTCTTACAAATACAGACCCATCCTTATGAGGCTTCCATGCTTATGGAATCGGGTAGGTATTGCTCTGTCCACCCCTGCACTGGCTGCAGAGGAACCACTGGGCACAATAGAACATCAGAATAACCTTTTTTTTTTTTTTTTTGGTTGTTTGTGGTGGTGTCTGCAGAGGTCACTGAGGCACACAGAAAAGGAAAGTCTCTTCTACACTTAAGTGATGCATCGAAAGTACCAGAAACTACACTTCATCCCAAAAATACAGAGTTCAACATCATACGAGGTTAGAAATTTGGGTGTGATGGCCATTTTAATGTGACACATGCTACCCTACTGTTTCCTGGGCTGATCTGTGGGGTGAAACAGGCCTGAGGAGTGAAGGAGCCTGCTAACAGAGGCAAGCCTAGGGCTGAGGAGAATAACCTCCTAGTTTACTCCCTAGAGAAGTTTAGAATTAAACTAATTTTAAAAAGAGCAAATGACCAGAATTAAATAATATAATTCTGTTGACGAATATTACACTTAGCTAAAGCTCGGTGCTGTAGGAAACAGCAACCGATCCTCAACACGATGGTGAGACTCCTAACAGCTTTCCTTTCGCCTTTCCACGGGTCACCCCTGGAGTGCCTTCTCACTGTGGCACTCAAATCAGCCAGAGACCTCCGAAATCTGCCGTGAGAATCTTCCCTTGTTCTCCCGGTGACATGTCCGTGCATACACTAGATAGCAGTGCACTTGGAGCTCAAGGCGAGCAACTCTAGAATACTCACAGGCTACTTGTGTCCAAGCTCACTGTCCAAGGCTGAGGCACGAAAAAAGCCAATGTGACAGGTAGAGCACAGCTAGCTACTCACATGAACTGAGATCCAAAGGGACAGTAACTCAGGCTTCATCTAACCCTCAGGCAAAGGGCTGGGGCTCTAGGCCCAGCAGGACACCTGGTTGCTCTCAGGGTGTGAGGTTCCTGGCATCCAAACCTCCGGTGTATCTTCCTGGTGCTGTTTCTAAGGTTGCTGGGGCTGCTGGCAGCTGAGTTTCCACCTGAAAATTCTTTCTTTTAATAGAATGTCAACGATTGTTAAAACTGGAATAAGCCTTCATGAGAGAAGAATTCTCATCCATCTATCTACCCTTTTATCTCAATAATTACCTCTTAAAAAAATTGGCATGTTACTTTGAAGAGGAAAGAAGAGATAGATACAGGGAAGCCTATGGAAATCAGCTGTGTGTTTGCCAGTTTCACACTGACACTTACTGTTCTTAATCCAGCATACCAAACTATAGAATGAACATGAGCCTTAGTCCCAGAAAATCCAGGAACTTGCTGCCTTGGGTCACACAGGGCCAGCAGCAGATCAGGCCAGTGTTTACATCATCTGACTGCCTACCAATCTCTACTCTGTGAAGATAAAAGAGCTCATGGAAAACTACTGTCCGGAATGCTATGTCATGACATTCTAGCCACTGAACACATTTTTCAGCCAATAGAAAAACAACCAGTTCAGGACACAGTGAAAATTTGACATGTAGTTCTTAAAAATAAATTTAAGAGCCAAATAGCAAATTTTTATTTGATAAATACATTTATCAACAAAAGGTAAAAAACTTTTAGCATTATTGCCTTAGTTACATTTCTATTGCTATGACAAAACTCCATAACCAAGGCAACCTACAGAAGAAGGGTTTATTCTGAGCTTAGAGAAGGGAAGGTTCAGAGGGCTAGGAGTCAGTCACCATCCATGAAGGGAGCACGGGATTAAGTGGTAGGCTTGCTGGCTGCAGCAGGAGCTGAGGACTCACATCTCAAACCACGGACGGAATGCAGAGAGAGCAAGCTCAAAACGGTGCAAGGCCACCCCTGCTAACCACCCCAAACAGTGCCATCACCTGGAGACCACACATTCAAGTGCCTGAGAATATGAGGGGCATCTCATTCAGACAACCACATGAGTTACATGGTTTAGACACATGGAGAACCATTTAGATTTTAACAAGCCGACCAATACCTGAGAGTATATCAAAACAAACACATTCGTGCTGACTACCCTCGAGCACAGCAAAGCCCCTGAAGCCCCTGCACTATGAGACAGACTTACATGAAACAGGTAACAGGGCCATTGCACGTGAGCTGACAGACTTGGTGTCAACGAAGCAGCACGGCTGGCGTTGCTTCTGCCGGCTCTTGGGAACAGAGGAATGAAGTCAACCCTGTGCAGTTCTTTTCCTCTCACACACGGAAGAGCAGTGGCATGCCACTCTGGAGCTGGGTGGTTCCCTCTGCATTAGCATATTGAGTCTTGAATCTCCTAAAAGCTCTTCCTATTGAGGCTGTACTTCGGATCTACACTCCTGTAACTCCTGTCTGACATCATCTCAGCTTTATGAATAAGTAAATCTCGGCTCTAGGGAAGCACTGGACTAAGAGGAAGAATCAATAGCCACCCAGACCTGAGCGCTATGTGTGTCTGCAAGAACAATGCACCCTGTGGAGGAAGGCCAGACTTCTCCCTGCCAGCAGCCAGAGCACACGTACCTGCTGCAAGCAGTAGCTTTCCCTGCCCTCAAGCAGCGAATCTCTTCTTTTCTCTTTAAAAGTAGCTGAAGTCTCAAAAACGGAAGAAGATGGGAAAGAGAAAAAAGGATGGATGAGGACAGGGTGACATAACCTTGATTACTATGATCTGCCTTATGAGTATCTGAGGACTCACTATATGATTGTCCTGTGTGTGTGTTTCCTTCACCACAGGAGTGTTTAAAATATGTGCTTGCTTAGGAGAAACTGCAAGGAGACTATTAACCAGCTTGGCAATGTCTGAACCAAGAAACATTAAAAAAAAAAAAAATTTTCTCCTCAACCATCTGCAGCAAAAGGCATATTTTCTTATGATTTAGAACGTAATAAATATGGGGGAAGAGGGGCAAAAAAAAAGATTAATGAGACTGACTGCAAAGTACTCTGTCGACTGCTAGGCCGCTGATAGCTAATTTACTGATTTAGATTCCTGGCCAACCCTTTCTTGCTGCTTCTGGATGCTTTTCAAGATACAGGCAGGTTGCTATTAAAATGAACTGCTCTCAGAAGGAAAGCTAACAGTGTAGCTGAAATTAACCTCATGCTTCGGAGCCAAAGGCCAAACTTCAGAGAAAAGCTGGCAAGAGCCATCATTCCCTCGGCGCTGCCATGTCCTCACAAGCAAAGCAGTGGGAGCAGTTGTTGGAAGTTCTGTGGTGCCCTGCAGTAACCCTTGACTACAAAGCCACTTTAGAAGGTCTAGGCTCTTGCCTACAATTAGTATGAATTAAAAATGAATCCCATTATTTCTCCCTAGCTCCTCAAATATGAGGCTTATCACTGTGTTAACTGTGGCTTCTCATGAAATGACATCAGTCTTGCTTTGGATTGAGGGTCCAAACCTCCCTGGGAAGTACTGACTCTGTCTTCTCGGAGCTGGGGAACAGGAAACACACCTGAATAGGTGAAGCACACTTCCAAAGCATGGGCAGATTGAAACCTAAAAATGGGTTGGGGCAGTTTAAATGTTTACTCCCAAATTAAATGTCATGGAAGAGGCCACCATCATCAAAAGAGGTGCTAAAGATGCAGGGGGAACCTACTTCCCGGGTGGAAATGGTACCCGATTTCAAGTTCAGAAAGGATTCAGCCAATACATTAGCATTGTCATCAGCAAAAGAGCCAAAGAGATTTTGGATAGGTTTTGGTGGTACTTCCTTAAAACACAAAAAGCAAAAGGGGAAAACAAAGCTATGTTGTTGGGAAAAAAAGATGCTTATGTGAGGTCAGAAAAAAAGAACAGCTTGAGGTCAATATCTTTTTTACGAATGTTTTTTCTTTGTTAGTGTTGGAAATGCTTTCATCCAAAGAAGCTTGAATGTTCCTGACAGTTATTAGGTGTTGTAGGTACAAAGATAGGATCAGAACTGGGCCTTCACGCTCAGCATCTACAGGAAGGTCAGATACAGGTGAATAACCACAACAGATACAGCTAAGGAAGTGTATAGATCCTGTGGTACCTAGAGGATCAGGGAGAGCTTCTCAGAGGAGATGGAAATTGACGTGAGTCTTGACAGCTGCTCTAGAATTAGGAGAAATGAGAGGCCACAGCATCCTCAGAAGTGAGACAGTGTGCACAGAGAACAACACGCTTGTGTAAAGAGGCATGGTATCCTAGAATATCCCCAGATCCAGCCGTGGAGCTGTGCATGGTGGCGCACGTCTTTAATCCCTGCACTCGAGGCAGAGGCAGTTGGATCTCTTAGTTCGAGGCCAGCCTGGTCAACAAAGTGAGTTTCAGGACAGCCAGGGCTATAGAGAAACCCTGTCTTGAAAAGCCAAAAAGAAAGAAATCCAGCCCCATGGAGCAGGGAGCATGCTAGCAGGGTGCCCAGGACTAGGCCACAGGGCTCTAGAGCCAGCTGTCTAGCTCAGTTTTTCAGGTTACAAAGGCACAGAGGTCACCGTGTGGGCGTCATGAGCAGAGTCCTCGGTGGAAAGGAGCTACAGAGGTTGATTGCAGGTCCTAGCTACACATAAGTGCATAAGTGCATATGTGAAGGCCAGGAGCAAAGCAGCGACTGGAGCCAGCAGAGGAGACAGAAAGACACAGAGAATATTAACGACAGCAAATATGTGACCCACTAAGCATCGGTTCCTGAAACTTCTTCATTATTATCTTAAATCCAGAATCTGGTGTGGACTGAATACGGAGGAGGCCATGCCAGGGCAGAGATTCCTGCCTTGAGTAGTTGGGTCAACAGGGACGCCATTAATTGTAGTATTGATTCCAGGAGAAGCAATCAGCTGCAAGCAGAAGAGGGTGCCAAGTGGGGGAGGCCATTTTCACTGTGTACCTGGTCATTCGGGGGAGCTGCTTAGAATACACATGGATAGAGATTATCAGAGGACCGGGGACAGAGATTTGATACAACAGAGAGCAAACCGAAAATTCACATTAATTTAGAAGGAATATCAGATGACAAACAGAAAAGGATCTTCAACGTAGAGCTTAAGAGTCGGGCCATGGACACAAAGGGAGCGGGCAGTGCTCTGCAGACACTAGGGGCCTGTGAGTGCACTACAGACGCAGCTGATGCCTATTGCAAAGGGCACGCTTTCCCCATTAAATCCTAACGGTCCCCTGACTGGAGAATGTTCTGCACTTCAGGTCACCACTAAGTGCGTAAGGCAAGTTGCCCGAGCGGAAACAGAGTGCCTTAGAGAAGTATTTAATCCCGGAATCAGGATTCTTGTCAAATGTTGGAAGATCAGAGGGAGGCATTTGTGGAGCGCAGAAAATCAAAGCTCTCACGGCAGATTCTTTAGCCTCAGTCAGCTGAAAGGAAGCAACTGCTTCTACGATCTGTCGATCTGTCGTTACCCTGGGAATGACCCAGCTTCTCCTAACAGCAAAGGCTTAACTCAGAATTTCTCAACAAGCATCAAAAAAGATTTAATTGAGAGACAGTGGGTTGTTTTTACCAAGTTCATTCTGGGAGAGATTGGGAAAATCCAGACCAGATGGATCCTGGCCTGTGGAGCACAGAGGAAATGGATAATGGTGTGTAATGGGATCAGGTCAGGGAGGCCAGGACACTTGAGATTTTCGCATCTTTTAAATGGGGTGGAAATGACACTTCAATGTCCAGGACTCATTTTAAAAAGTGATAATCTTGTAGTAATCTAATTGCTAAAATCAGAGGAGGACTTTGTGCTGATGTGTCATTTGCTCACGGAGTCGACTCTGGATTTGCTTCTGTTCACAGGCTGGCCCAAGCGCAGCTCACTCAGGGATTTCGGATGGAGTGGCTTTCAGTCCTGACCACGGTCACAGTTCTGGTGATGGCAGTGAGGGGAGAGCTGCACCTTCAGGTCATCCTTCCACCAAGCTCAAGAGTCTGTCCAGCTAGTATTCCACCGAGGTCTCCAAAAGCAGAGTCAGGACTGAGCCTAGCACTGATGGATCATCATGGTGTAGGAACAGTCTTGGTCTTGGTTTCTCATCTTTGGATAGGAAGTGTTCCACGTGTTGGCAGCCTGGTGGGCAGCTGGTGGAGCTTTTGAGAGGCGATTGAATTATTGGTGCTGTATTCCATCAATGGATTAAGCAGTGACAGATTCACTGCAGAATGGGCCCTGTAGAAGGTGGGGCGCGGAGTACATGGACCACTAGGGATGGCCCTGGAGCGTGTATCTTGTCCTTACACACTTCCTCTCTGGCTCTCTGCTTCCTGACAGCTAGGAGGGAGCAGCCTGGCTCACCATGCCCTTCAGTTAGCCTCACTGTGGGCCTAAAAGTAATGAAGCTCCTGACTCAAGTGTGACCCAAAACAGACCTTTCTTCTGTTTCTCCTGGGATGTGTTAGAGCACACAGAATGGACTGGCAGTGGCAGTCTCTGTGGCGAAGCATTCGTGCTGTGATGCCGAAGGTGGGACTGGCTCACAGGTGGCTGAGCTGTGTATCTGCACATGCACAACGCAGGGTCTGCAAAGGCAGCACTGCCGGCGTAGTTATGCGAGGAGCAAGCCTGAGTGATCAGTGTTAGAGACAATTACGTAGATGAATATATACCCCAAACTCACCTCTTCCCAGCTCTGACGTTGTGTTCCACTATTGAAATCCGAGAAGGCTCAGTTTGTTCTAGAAAGAAATAAGAGGAAAATTTTTCAAAATTCTCTTATTGGACCAAAACTATAAAAACTAAAAATTAAAAAATTATCACCTTCTCTTTACTTATTAAGTATTATGCAGTAAAGAAAGAACTGATCAATAAACTTCTAACTATAGCATTTTAATACTACATAGAGAGGAGTCCTAAAAGGCAAAAGTTAAAATGTGCTCTGAAAATATCCACAGCCTGGGGCTAGAGATATGGATATGAGGTTACGAGTACTTGCTGCTCTTGCAGGAGACCTGAGTTCCGTTCTGAGCACTGACACTGTGTACCCCAACTCATAACTGTCTGCAGCTCCAGTTCCAGGTGATGAATAGAGGCCCTCTTATGACCTCCACGGGCAGCAGGCCTGCGTGTGGTACGTGTACATACATGCAGGCAAAACACCCATACACATAAAATGAAACAAACCAATCTAAATGTATGTAGTATGTAGTATTCTCTATATAAGATACTTGTACATATGTACTTATAACTATATATGTAAGCAAGTAGAAACGATGCCTCAAACACATGGTGTTTAATTATGTCTATGCCTTTTGATTCATTGCCTTGTTCCTCTGCTTCCTCACAGATTCCTATGGTACGCATGAGTTATCATTGTCATCACCATAGACCTGTGATGGGCAAAGTACCATAAATTCAAACAAAAACATCTATGTGCTGAGAGAGACACACACACAGAGGGACTCACACACAGAAAGAGATAGACAGAGAAAGAGAAAGAGAAGGAGGACTAGAAGATGGAGAGAGAGAGAAAGGATATGAAATGAAAGGGTAGACAACCATGTGCTAATTGCTAGCATGGATCTAGCTATGTTATTTTATTCCTTCAAATTGAAATATACCATATTTTAACACAGTGCCTTGTGCTTAAAAGGAAGATTTTATCACTTATGAAATTTCCTTCCTGCAAAGGGGACGTGTGATTAAAATTTGAGAAATTTATTCTCAGATCCAAAAATTCTGCTTTTGTAGGATGGTTCTTAAGTAGACTCCTTAAGTTCGTGGCATGGAGGTGAAATGCTTGGAGAGTGAGGAGAGACATAAGAGCTGGTGGAAATTGCTTAGAAGATGAACACTAAGGTAAAACAGTGCCTCTTATATGATTTTAACTTGTTTCTGCTTTGGTAAAGCTTAATAAGGAAAAGAAGGGATTATTCCTTAGAAAGAAATGATAAGGGAACCAGTGTTAGAGAGGGCCAAGAGAAAGAGTGGTGCTCACACGAGGGAGGAGATGGTCCTGCTGTGAGCTGCCCGAGTGAGACTCTGGAGATCAGAAAGGTCAGAGCTTGCCACTGTATCTTACTTCAAAGATCCCTAGCCATGTGCTCTAAAGAGCCCTCGGGATGCATGCGCTAAGAGAAAAGGGCAGTAGAAGGTGCATGGAAGCTGCCCAGCAGGAGAGGAGAGAAGGAAGCACTCACACCTGCTGCCTGTGCTTTCAGCAAGGCCCTGGGAACTCCTCTCAGCCGTCTGCCGGGGGAAACTCCCAACCCAGAACTACTCAGGGTCACAACTCAGTGATACTGTGGTTTCTGGAAGGTTTCCACACCAACCAGAAAAACCATCATCTTAAAAGGAGAGGGAATCTCCAGCACTGAAGATGGCGCCAGAAACAAGACCTTGGGAAAGCTGCCTGTGCAAAGTGGAGACAGCCCAGAGAGGCTGCCAGCTGACTGTGAGCAGACCCTCCCACCCAGCCTGCCTCTTCCCCACCCATCTCCCTCACTTACTCTGCCCAGTCCATTGCCTCCTCACAGGTCCTGTCACAGGGGGCTGAAAACACATCCCAGAAGATACACAACAACTTAATTCTGTATGTCCAGGTCTCATTCAAGAAAAGCACTGAACAGGTACACGCAATTTCATAAAACAAACATGACTATGTGTAAAGTCACAGATTAACCCAATATAGGAATTGTGAGAGAATTCAATACCCTACTGCCACTGATTAAAAAAAGAAAGAAACATTGGAGTTAAAGAAAGACATAGGTCAAATGGTCCTAACAAGATACACTTACAAGACATTCCACGCAAATGCTAAAGGATTCAGTTTTCTCAGCACATGCAACTTTCTTCAAAACAAGCCACATTTTAGGACACAAAGCAATCCTTAACAATTATAGGAAAATTGAAATAGCATTCTGTATTCCATCTTACCACAACAGAATGGAACAAGATATCAGCAGTAAGAAAAACTACAGAAAACACACAAACTGACGAGGACCAGACAATACACTATTGAATAAAGAATGAGTCACTGAAGAAATAAAGAAGGAAATAAAAAATTCTCTAGAATTTGAGTGAATACCGTATCTGTGGGACACAATGGAGGCAGTTCTAAGTACTGCACTACGTGCCTACCTCAAAAATTTTGAGAGGTCTAAATGAACAAGACTGAGGCACCTTCAGGCCTTGAAAAACCAAGAATCACCCAAGCCCAAAGCAGTAGATGGGAAGAAGTAATTAAGATCAGGATAGAAATTATTGAAATAGAGACAGATAGAAAGCAATACCAAGAATCAATGGAATGAAGAGTTGGTTCTTTAAGTAGATAAACAAGATTGACAGCCAAATTAACTAAAAGAGGCTATCCAAAAGCAATAAAATTAGAAATGAAAAGGGAGACACTACTAGAGATATCAATGAAATTCAGAAACCGTAGGCTTTTTATAAAAACCTGTATTACACTACATTGGAAATTTTAGAAAAAATTGAATTTTTAGATACATATGGTTTACCAAAATTAAACCAAGGTGAACTAATTTAAATAGTTCTATAGCCAACAATAAGACTGAAGCCGTGATAGGAAGATTCCTAACTAAAAAAAATAGCCCAGGAATATATGGAGACACAGTAGAATTCTACCAGAACTTCATGACTATTCAAATCATTCCCTGTGGAGGAATATCTCAGAATATGGCTACTCTGGCAAGAGATCACATCCAAAGACCTTCTAGGTCTGTGTGATCTGGCTGGAATACAGACACATCCTTGGTAGGCACTTTAATTCCAAACAATAAAAGATATAGTTGGAATACAAATATGCCCTTAGCACACACCTTTTCCCCCCTAAGATTTATTATTACTGTTGTTTACAATTTATTCATTTTGTATGTCAGTTGTAGCCCTCTCCCTCATCTCCTCCCGGTCCCACCCCCTTCCCTCTTCCTCCCCTATCACTCTTCCTTAGTCCACTACTAAGGGAAGTCCTCCTCCCCTACTGTCTGACCCTAGCATATCAGGTTCCATCAGGACTGTCTGCATCCTCTTCCTTTGTGGGCTGGCTAGGTTACCCCACCAGGGAGAACCTGATCAAGGAGCAGGCAACTGAGTTCATGTCAGAGACTGTATCTTCTCCGCTTACTAGGTAACCCACATGGAGACTGAGCAACCTATGGGCTACATCTGAGCAGGGGATCTAGGTCCTCTTTATGCATGGTTTTTGGTTGACGCATCAGTCTCTGCAGTGCCCCCTGAGCCCTGCTTTTTTTTTTTTTTTTGGCTTTGTTGGTCTCCTTGTGTGGCTCCTATCCCCTCTAGGTCCTTTTATATCCCCCTTTTTCCACAAGACTCCCTGCTCTGTCCAAAGTTTGGCTCTGAGTTTCTGCATCTTTTTTGATCCCCTGCTGAGTGGAGTCTTTTAGAGGACATCTGTGGTAGGCTCTCTTTAGTCTCAAACAATGAAAGTAAGGTTACTCTGTAGAAGGAAGCAGCCATGTTTGAAAGTGACCTCTAATTAAGGGACAGACAAAGTGATGAGTCAGAGAAAGATTTGACAAAATGAGTCAGAAATAGAGATGCCCAATTCTCAGGAGAACAGCACAGGAAACAGAGGTTACTTAAGAACAGTGCAGGGAGAAGGGGAAGTAGGAGAAGAGGAATAGTGTGTCTGTGCCATTTTTTACCAGGACAGTTTTACAGACACAAGTTGCAGGGAGAACAAGCCAAAGAATGAGAAGGTGCCTGAAGATTAGAATATATTGCCAGAGTTAGTTTGAGGCCAAGCAGGACAATTTAGTCAGAAGCAAAGAGAGAAGCCAGATTGAATCAGTCAGCTTGAAGAGGAGTTTAGGCAAGAACAGCCGAGTTGAACCAGCTATCAAGAGTTTAGAAAGAGCTAGAAAGGGCGAGTTTATTCAACAAGGAAGTCTTAGAGTCTGAAACATTCTAGACCTAGCACACAGACTAGGCTGTAAGCTGAATCCTTCAAGGTTCAGGTTTGCAAAAGATTAGACTGCATGGAGGGTAGAAGCTTCCAGGCCTAAGCAAACGGATATTTAGAACAGACAAAGAAATGCTCTGGGCTTCGCCCAAGCTCTGTATTTGCACAGTTTGGGGATGGCTCTCATCTCATACCCCTTTCTTAGGAAATAAAAATGACATTTACAATTCCCCAGAACATGAAAGTAAAGAATGCTTTCAAACTCTTTTTAGAAAGATACTAAACATCAGACAAAGACAACAAAAAAGAAAATTCCAGACAGATCTCCCTGGTGGACATAGATGTAAAAATTTCCAATAAAACACTGGCAAACACCAAAAAGATCATTCATCATGATCAAACAGGCTTTATTACAGGAATGCAGTGAGGGTTTAACAAACATATACCAGTAAGTGTAAACCATTACTTACGCGGACTCAGAAATAGAAATCACACAATCATTTCATTAGCTGCAGAAGAAGCTTCAACAAAATCTGACATCCCTTCATGATAAAAGTCACAGTGAAACTAGGAATGGAGAAAGCCTGCTGCAACATAAAAAGGCTATCTGTCAAAAATCTATATCCAATATCATGCTAACTGGAGAAAACCCTAAGACTAGTAACAAGTCAGCACTGTCTACTTGTTTCACTTCTATTCAATAGACTTTTTGAAGTTTTACCTACAGCAATAAGACAAGAGAAGGAAATAATGGCAAGTAAACAGGAAGAGAAGTCAATGTATTCTTGTTTGTAGATGATATGATCCTACACACAGGAGACTTTAAAGACTCCACCAAAACAAAGCAACACTAAAAACACTTTCAGCAAATGGCAGTATAAAAATCAGGGTACAACAACCAGTAGCCTTTTCATGTACCAATGGCAAAAATACTGAAAAAGAACTTTAGAAAACAACCCTACTCACAATAGCTATCAAGAAAAAAGGCTTTGAAATCGATATAACAAAGACTTCTATGATGAAAATGTTGACACTGAAGAAACTGAGGAAGATTCTAGAAAATGGAAAGACTTTATATACTCATGGATTAGATGAAAAATTATTATAAAAAATATCCTCCCTACCAATAGCAACCTACTCATTTCAATGAAACCTCATTCAAAATTTCAGGAACATTCTTCACAGATATATAAACAATTAAATTTATATGGAAGCACAAAAGCCCAATATAGCTAGAGCAATTCTGAACAAAAAGAATATGGCTGGAGAGCACACCCAATTTCAGGTAATGCTGCAGAGCCGCAGTAATAAAAGGAGGATGGTACTGGCACAAAAGCAGAGACATAGATCACGGAAAAGAATAGAGGACTGGCATGTAAGCCCAATTAAAGTCAACTAATTTTAGAGAATGATGCAAAAAATATGCACTTGGGAAAAGTTAGTATATTCGAGCAGTAGTGTTAGGAAACCCAGACATCAACATGCTGTAAAAGGAACGACAGCAGGTCCCTATGGTTCATCTTACACAAAGCTCAATTCCGAACAGATCAAAGACTTCACTGTAAAACACGATTGCAGAACTGCTGGAGGAAGATGGAGGGAATATGCTTCAACACTGAGGTATAGGTTAGGATTTTCTCAACAAGACTCAAGTAGCGTGGGAAATCAAAATCAACTCTTTTACAAATGGGACCTACTGATACTGAAAAGCTTCTGTAGAGCAAAGGAAATAGAGAACTGAATAAAGCAGTAACCCACAGAATGGAAGAAATATTTTTCCCAGCTAAATATCTGACCCAAATTTAAAAACAAGCTATGGAGCTAAATAGAGAGTTCCCCAAAGAAGAAATACAGATGACTGGGAAACACTTAGGGAAAGTTCCGCATTCACAGCCCTCAGGGGAACATACATTAAAACTAGTTCAAGATTCCCTCTAATCATAAAGGATGCTAGCATGGATGGGAGGAAAGCGGACCCTTCACATACTGCTGATGGGAGTGTAAGCTAGTAGAGTCATGTTGGAAATCAGGGTGGAGGTTCCTCAAAAACTGCGAACTACCACGCGACCCACCCACACCACTCCTGGGCATGATGTTGCTCTATTCACAATAGCTAGAAAATGGAATCAGGCTACATCTGCATCAACTTACACATAGGCTATGAAAATGTGGTCCGTCTCCAGGACAGAATTTAATTCAGCTATAAAAAAAAATAAGATTGTGAAGATTTCAGGTGAACAGACGAAACTGAATTACACTAAGTGAGATAACTGAGGCCCAGAAGGACAAACATCACGTTCTCTCTTGTACGTGGAGCCTGCCTTTTAGTTTGCTGTGTCGAGTTGCCTGTACCTCCAGGAACCAGGAAACCAGAAAGGAGGCTGTGGGAAAAGTGGTACTTTAAGGGGAGCGGGGGGGTGGTGGTGGTGGTGGTGGTGGTTAGCGTATAGGTAATTGGATCCAGAAAGGGAGGCTACTGGGGGTGGGAAGGGTGGAGGATGGCGACACAGGACATGAAGGGGAAGGACTAACCCACTGACTTGGGTATGAGAAAGCTACTTGGAAACCTGTTATCATGTAACTCAATGAAAAGACCCAAGAGTTTGGATTTACCCTGCTAACGCGGCTGGCGGGTGATTTCCTGGGATCTACGTGTCCTTGACTCTCATGCCTGCATGGCAGGCCCTTTGCCCATGGAGTCATCTCCCTAGCCCCCAAACTGTTCCTCAGAGAAGCTAAACAACTAATGTAGAAACGCGGAGCTTTTAAAACACTCACATTAAGTTGGAAACTAAACATATTTATAAAGACTGACAGTTCTGGGTAGCTAACGGGCCTTTCAGCACACTGTAATCTCACCTCATTTCCTTCCACATTATTCTCAATACTCTCCTCCTCCAGTTAGAGCCCAGTGAAGGACTCATCTATACACGCTGGTGCAAAATTTATGCTCAGACAGGACTTTTCATCTTATGTCCTGCTGGCCTCAAGGCTGGATAGTGTTTTCTTTTGATGGGGCTAGGGACTAGTAACGTTTACCCCAATAGGTGAAAAGCAAAAACGTTTCATGTCTTTGACAAGTGTCCCGAGTGAGACAAAGTCAGCCCAAGTTGAGAACTGTTAGTTTCAAAGGAGGACTTCCACACTGCTTTTGCCCTGATGTCTGTGGGTGGGACCCTGAGAGAGGGCTCAGATAGAGAGGAGAGAGAGGTCAGCTGTGTGCTCTGAGCCCGACACTACTGCTCAGCTTTGAGGCCAGCGGTCTGTCTCAGGATCTGTACTTCCGGCTGAAGTAAAGCATGCTTAGCACTTTGGGGGGGGGGGGGCAATGACTTCGGACATGGTGAGGATGTACTGAAATGCAAAACTCTCTGCAGTGCACTAACAGTAAACGTGGCTACCGCTCCTGTAAACAGCAGCACCCTCTCCTTCGCCTTTAGTGGACTAAATGCCTAACTTCCTGTCCTTAAGAGCAGCTGGCAGAATGGATTCTTAAATGCAAGGTCTTGAATTTTGTGACTTAGGGCATTGCCATCTTAAAGCCTGACAGCTGTTCTCCTGACAAGAGGACCACAGGAGTCCGAGGCCAGGCCAGAATCACTAAATGCTAACCGGTTACATCTCTGTGTTGTGTCTCAAGAGAGAAGAGTCTAATGAGGTTGATTAAATCCTGACTTCAACTAGCTACCTTCCTGAGGTCATTTACTGAGGCAAGGGACAGAAAGTTTTGAATGGGGTTTAACATTGGTTATTTTTTTACTCCTAATCTTCAAAGGGCCTGGTAGGCTCAACAGTTTTTACTAAATGCAGCATTTTCATATTTGAACAAGTCCCAAAGCAGGGGTGTTCCTTAGCCCTCTCTATTTACAAAGGACAAGAGGGGCTTAAAATATACATGTTGACACATGTGTTTTCCTTATTGGTTTGTCCTGATTCTATTCTAATCTAATTCCATCTCAATAACTATTCAAATATTTTAAGTATCTCCATATGCTTGTCACTGTGGTATATGGAATTTTGATATTGATCAAAACAGACTAATTTTCCTGTCCTTATGGTGCTTGGTGGTAGAGAAGTAAGGTTATCCACCTGGCAGAGTAGCTGTGATGCTCACAGGAAAAAAAAAATCAAAGGGTTGGGGAAATCCGGGGTGAATACTACAGTGTGTGTGGGAGTTGGAGAAACTTCACTGACAGAATCCTGGCCAAGAGGCCATGACACATGCTGAGTCAGCAGAAGTCAGCTGATATGAGGAGGGGTAAGGAAGGATTTGAGGCTTGGAGACTGTACGGGTTAACTAGCAGACACAACTCACTCCGGGGAGGACATGTTCATTTGGCCCATGGTTTCCGAGGGATTTCAGCTCATCGTGGAGGGAAGGCAGGGTAGGTGTTCCTTCTTAGGAGACTGTGAGGTAAAGAGCTGTTCTCACCAGGGGATCAGGAGAAAGTAAAGAACTAAACTATGGCTAAAACCTCAAAGGCCTGTCCCCAGTGCCATTTCTACCAGCCAGGCTCCTTCCCTTAAAACTCTCCACCGCCTCGCAAAACAGTACCTGAGCTGGTAAACAAGCTCTCCACACAGGAGTCTATGGGGGACACTTAAGATTCAAGCTGTGACCAAGGGACTAGGTGGCAGTAACACGGGAGGGGGGAGGAGTGGGCTGGCAGCACACTGGCTACAGCAACAAACATGAGACCCGCCAGCTCTCTCTGGCCTAGCATTAGCTGAAGTGAGCAATGGCATCGAAAGAGGGTGAGTTTTGAAGGACTGAAGCTTTACCAGGTGAGTTTAAAGAAGAGGATGAGAAAGTTTAAACAAAGACTTGAGTCTGGACACAAGTGATTGTAACGAGACGCCATGGAACAAGCTGGAGGAGCGACAGAGAGCGAAGGGTCCCCAGGCGGTGAGCAGGGCAGGGTAAGTAAAGGTAAATAAGATGGGGGAATAACAGAGAAAGGGACTCAGGGACAAGATGGTTTAGATGCTTCCTATTCAAAATACAGTCTCTGAACCAGCGGTCTCGGCATTACTTAGGGGACGTTTAGAAATGCAGGGCTTAGATCCATAGGCTACGCATTATAATACTGGTCCAGGTGATTCAAGTGTACAGCACACTGGGAAATAACTGTCTTAATCACTGTGACATCCAAGCCAAGGTGGACGAACCTCTGTTTGCATCACCCTGTCAGATGGTGAGTGCGCAGTTTTCTAAGGTGATGCCCTTCCGGAGGCCTCCTTCTCAGAGTTGCCTCTGATGGTTGGTAGGCCTCAGCCTCGTCTTTCCCCCTTGCCTCTCCTCCCTGGCTGCAGGTGAGAGCACCCTTTGCTTCCCGAGACCACAGTCTGGGTACACGCCTCGTTCTCCTTTATCTGTCTGTAAGGGGCGGCTGGACGTGCAGTGTTCTCAAGCCTGCCTGCACGACTCTGCATGCGAGGATCTAGTAAGAGGCATTAGCGCCAAGCATGCACAACTGCCATTTACGGCTTTTCAAAAGTTTAGCTGCTTTCCAATTCAATAATCATTTATGGTTTCGTTTCTTCCATAATATCAGTAGGCTATCTTCACACACTATCGTTGAGTTTATGTGTATCAAAAAGGAAAACAACAGCTGCCTGTGGCATTACAGAATGAAAGATGAGGCTGAGCCTAATTAATGGAGGCTTTGTCTTCAGAGCAGCTTTATTCCTAATAAGCGCTGTGACATTTTATTAACCCAGACACAACCTCCTGCACAAAGACTTGCATACAAAGCAACAGAAAAACACACACGTGGAGCCTCTCATTCTTCTTTTTTTTTTTTTCTTTCTTTTTTCCCTGGGGCATGCTTTCAGGAGCTTTCACGTAGTAATCAGGTTTCTTATGGTTGCCGATTATGATCCGTTCTGAGGCTTTGAGACTTCAGACACCATGCTACATAATTCCACACGTCTGCACCTCAGACAGTGCACACAAGTACTGCACACGAGCCATGCCACATTACCCTGCAGGGAGGAGAAGTGCAGCCTTAAAGGTGAGCCGATGCAGGGTCATCAGTGGCACCTGTCAGTGGTAGGACCACGTTTCCAAACAGCGCATCCGATTTCACAGTTGCTCCCCCCACAGATGCACATCTGTACTCTGAGGGCATGTATTCCTATGTACATGTGAGCGCTACTAAATCTCACATGTGCCCACATGAATCAGGGAGGTTTAAATGGAGGATCTCTAATTTCACTATTAGTCAACATTTGGTTGGGAAACCCTCAAGTACATAGGAGCATTTTTTCGACCTATGATAATTCAGGAGTTGCTGAGTTAGGCAAAATCAATCAACGGAGACATCCTAGCGTCACTCTGCTAACCAGTGATAATACAGCTATAGCAAACTGGCTTATCACCATGGGTACCAGAATGGTGTCTCCAGCTGGTTGACTGCCTGGCCCTCAGAAGTAGATCCAGCTAGGCTGTCAGGAGACAATGCTGGCAACTGCTCCTTCTTTGATCCCTTCCTCCACCAAGGTGGCTGAGTCCTCAGGCTAGGACAGCAGATATGTAAGTGCAGAAGAAAGAGAATCAAGCCGAGCCTTCTCTGTGACTTAATGACCAAGAAGCTTTGGACTCGCTGCTTTCCTCATCTGCATGGTCCACTACCCTCTGATTCAGAAATGGCAGTGTCCATTGCTCCCCAGACTGCTTCCCAAGCGTGTGTGAGGGCGGCTGACAGTCAGAGCCCTGGGCAGGAAGCACTGAGAGTATCAGAACGAACCTGAGAGGACACACTCAGGGTTGTGACTCCAAGTCAAGCCGAGGTACCTGCACCGTCACAGGGTTAGGATTTGGGCCTGATGAAATATTTCTTTTGAAGTCAGCGAGGCCAGAATCAATCAGTCAACAACAAAAGCAGTTCAGAAACTGACCTTTCCACTCCCAGCTCTCTCTGGGAAGAGAGAACCAGAAATCTTGTTTTTATGTCAAAAATGTAGGGTAACCTTTTCAGTTTCCCTGAGATTAAAAGGGGGGGAAAGATGTATGAATACAAATATTCTCAGGCCCATCTAAATACATGCCTGTTTTATTCCAATGTACCCCATGTCTGAATGGGCATATATCACAACCTAGTATTTATTGCCGTCTCTATACATATTTCTCTGTCTTTGGCTGTCAAGTCTGGTAAGCTGGGACCAAATCTATGCAGTGCTTTCTGGCATGCATGTGGAACTGTTATGCATAATTAGACATTAAAGAGTATCTGATAGAGATAATTATGAAGAATGAGGACTGTTGATTCCACGGGAGGTACATTTGGTGAAAGCGCCCCATCTTCCCTGAAATGTGCACAGGGAACAGCAGAACTGAGTGCTGGGTCTGTGGACCAGCAGTATCAACATTGCTCAGACTCCTTGACAGGATCACAACCCTCAGGCCACAGCCTACACCTAATGAGTCAAGATCTACAACTTTACAAGAAACCCAAGTTACTTCTATGCACAGTAATGTCTAGGAAGCAGAGATCCAAGGCCCATCCAGTTCAACTGATTCATTTTTACACGCGACGTGGTTTCAGGCCCAGACAGGCTGAGGGATTAGTAGCGGGCAAACCTGTCCTTCTTGGGACTCCACCCTCCAGAGCCCAGCGTTGCACAGCCTCTGGCTCACTCCCCAGTGCTCTTCCTCACATGACTGACCCTACTATGGAATTTAAATTGCAAATAAGCAACACTCTGTGCCACACAGGGAACCGTGCCAGACTGCTCGTGTGTGCTTATCATGGGTTCTGTATGCTTTCTCTAAAGAGTCAATTTTGCATATTGTGTCTGCATGTGGGTTTGTGTACATGTGAGTGCAGGTGTCTATGGGAGTTCAGACGAGGGCATTGCATTTCCAGGAGCATGAGTTACGGCAGGTGTAAACTGTCTGACATGGATGCTGGGAACTGAACTCAGATCCTTGGCAAGAAGAGTACATGCTCTGAATAACTGAGCCATCTCTTTCCCTGCCACCTGTATTCTTCCAGTGCCCTAAACACATTTACAAGATGGCGGGGATGGAAACCAAGAAGAGCATTTCTCAGGAGGAGGAGGAGTGACTGAGCACACTGATGACATGAGGAACCGGATACCCTCTTTTGGGGGTGAGCTGAGAATTCCCGTATTACCACAGATTTCTGGTCCGGTGATGTGGCCCTGGGCACCCCTCCTTTCATCCCGCTCTTTATTACACGCTTATGAGTCACAGCTTCCACATGGCTCTGCCTTGGCATTCTAGAGCCCAACCAACCATTCAAATCCTCAAAGATGTGCGTGGCGAACAAGGTTAGACGCACTTACAATCCCAGAAACCTATCTGATTTGCTCCTGATACCTCAGTTTTCTAAGGCATCTTCTAAGGCAGCTCCCCCTATAGCCCACCAGTCGCTTATTACATACTTCCTAAAGCCAACTTGGAAGCATTACTTTCTAAGTAGAAAATATGATTATGGTTATTTCTCCTGAGATTTTACAGTAGCCAGAGTGAAAAGGATACTCAATAATATTTGGATCACATCAGTGTTGTGCCACTACTATTTCAAGAGGCTGAAAGGGATAGGTAGGCTCTTTAATCAGTCTGCTTGGCAGGCATCTGTCTTTCCTCACATTTGAGTAGCAACTAGTCCCCTCCCAACATATGATAACTTTTCTGGAAAAAACACATTAATTTCTCCAGCTGTGAAGAGATTATGTTTTTGTCCATAACTAACATTTGTCTCTCAATTTAGAGATCACAAAAGGATGTGTTGGATATTACAGGGTTGTGCTAAAGAAGGCATGGCTTAAAAAACACAAGACAGTAGCTAAGTTAATAACTCAAGATGAGGGAGGAACATTAAGAGGTTGCTGAAAGCAGAACACTAAGAATTGCTGGAGAGGAGGATGAGCTGATCCCTGCTCTCCAGCGTCCTAAACAAATCACAAGAGATCAGACCGTTGCAGGGGTGCCCATGGCTCCCTGGACTCTCCTGTGAGTTGGAGCTCTTGCCGCCTGGACTTGAGTGCCACTGTTTCCCACCTACCCAGTTCAAACCAGTCTTTCTGCTCTCTTCAGTCAGAATCAGAGGCCTAATTTTTGTATGCACAAAAAATAAACACTAGGTCTCTGGACTACAGAGCCGTTTAGACTAATGGTAGGATCTTTTGATCTTCCTCTTCATCACTGTATACCTTCTGGTGTTTACAACATCCTTTGTTACCTTCTTAACCTCTTTACAGGAGCCCAAATTACCACTGCTTACAAGAGCACCCATGTCCACACATATGCAATATATACCCCCAATACACATACATGTACATATATATACAAACATACATACATAAACACATATACACAAACCCCCCAAATGCTCACACATGCACAGATTCACAAGCACGACTCCCCCTCCCCACACCTTCAACCTGAGAGGGAACCTTCAACCTTCCTTTCAAGCAGGGAAGGTAAAGAGGATAGAAGAAACAGGCCTATGCCTTCTTTGCATGGATTTTCCACCCTCACAGACCTATGAAGAAATAGAGGAAGTAGAAAAGGAGACCAGAAAGGTGAAGGAAATGTCACATTCTTGCAGTACTTCTAAAATGTTCTTCCCCAGCTTTCACTCTGCAACCCTTAGTAGACTCTGAAACTCTCCCACGGCCCCCAATTGTTTTGGACACTGGGTCCACAGATGGTACTGTTTTCAGAGGCAAGGGGCCTTTTGGAGATGGGGCCTAGGCAGGCCATTAGGGCAAGCCTTGCTGGTTGTATGTTCCTGTGTTTCCTCCTTGCTCTCTGCTTCTTGGTGTGCTGTGCTGTGAACAGCCTCTGCTCTTTGCTACTGCAGCCATGACCTAAGCTGTTCTGTCAAGATGGTATGAAATGAGCTGAACTGTGAACTTGAACACATCCTTCCTTCCTTAAGCTGTGTCTAGCAGGCATTGTCCAACCTGGTACAGCGACCCACCCTGGAAGCCCAGTGTGTGTGATAAGGTGGGATCAGGAGTGAGGAGGAGGAATTAGGAGGCTGGAGAAAAAATATGTCTACTCTGCTGCTCAGGACTTCAGATCCCCTCTCCGTCTTTCTCGAGGTCAGCAGCTGCTACAAGAAGGGAAAAGAGAGAAACCCCCATGCCTCCCCCAAGCCCTGAGCTTCCTCACCCCCATCTTGGGTCCTCTGCTCACTTCCACATTTCCCTCCACTACATGAACCCTTCCCACAGTGTATGCTGGTCCTTCCCACACCCTGAAACCCACCCAGCAAAGCTCTGCAAGAGGAAGAGCAGCTCCCTGAGGTAGGACCCCAGCCTTTATACTTGGAAATCGCTGCCCTGCCACAACCTGTCCACGGCAATCAAGCTCGTGTAAAAGGAAGTACATCAATGAAGACCCCAGTACTCTTAGGTCTACCTGCAAAAATGGATTAACTAGCTCTCAACACTCAAAATTAAGAATATGAAATGTTTCTGCTGGTTTATGTCTCTCAAGTTTTATTTTTTATATGCATCATTTAGTTGTATATTTTTGGGGTATATATTATTTAGTTGTACTTTTTTTGGAATACAGTATTTAGTTGTACAATATTTAGTTATTGTATACAATATTTAGTTTGGGGTATATATTAATTAGCTGTATATTTTTTGCTATACATCATTTAGTTGTATATTTTTGGGGGTATTCATTATTTAGTTGTATTTTTTTTATATACATCATTTATCTTTTTCCTGTGTACCTGTTGATTCAGGCAAGGTGGCTTAAACATTTAGCCTGTTTAAAATCAACAGCTTAAAATCAAACTTTAAAATCTATGAATAATGGTACTTTAAGAACAAATATTTAAAAATAATTGATACCAAGCCAGGGATGGTGTGGAAGCACTGATGGAGGTGACTGCTGAGAGAACAGCTTTGCCTGGGCTGCAGTGTGAGTTTAAAGCCAGCCTAAGCGAGGGTGTCTCAGACAACAAAAGAAAACACCCCCCACAACAACAACAAAATCCCAAACTAAACATACTCCCCAAACAGGACAAAACACATAACGTGAGGCCAGGCAATTAATTCCCATGTATGTGGAGGGAGGGGGTTAAAAACCTTAGGTCTCTCCACAAGGAGAGCAACAGAACCAGAAAATTTGAACACAGGTGTCTTCCCAGAGACTCATACTCCAACCAATGACTATTCATGGAGATAACCTAGAACCCCTGCACAGATGTAGCCCAAGGCAGTTCAGTGTCCAACTGGGTTTCATAGTAATGGGAAGAGGGACTGCCTCAACACAATCTGATAGGCCTGCTCTTTGATCACCTCCCCCTGAGTGTGGAGCAGCCTTACCAGGCCACAGAAGATGGCAATGTAACCTGATGTGATCTGATAGACTAAGCTCAGGAGGAAGGAGAGGACCTCCCCTATCAGTGAACTTAGGAAGGGGCATGCATGAAGAAGGGAGAGGGAGGGGAGGAGGGAGGGGCTTATGGGGGACACAAAGTGAATAAAGTGTAATAAATAAAATAAGATAAAATAAAATAAAATAAAATAAAATAAAATAAAATAAAATAAAATAAAATAAAATAACCTTAGATCTCTTTTATGGCCAAGGCCTTTCCAAAGTATTGCACGCCACAAATAGCTGTATCTTGAAAATGGAGGGTCACCTGTTTATTACACAGGCTGAGTCAGAACAAACGTCTAAGGATAGAAATGGATCTTCTAATGAAACATTACGGAAAACTCACACATAACTCTGCCTGTCCATCGTCATACTTCAGAGGAAGCTCCTTGCGTTCTTGTGCCATGCGCCTCCCTTCTACAGCAGCAAGCACTATGGGCTGACCATGCACCAGGCACTGTCCCATGTATCAGACACAACCCTGCGCTTACGGATACCATATGTTTCCCATGCAGAGAGTACAAAATTGAAGCATCGAGAGGTCAATTGTTCACTCATAGTCAGAGCTAGGAGGAGCAACAGTGAGAGACAGAAAACAATACCAATACTTCAGTTCTAGATTTCACACTCGGATCCTCACCCTTTGCTCTAGTTTACAACCTTCCAACCACTCCTTTCTTCCTTTTCTCGCAGATGCTGGGGTCCTGCCTTCAGCAGCATTAAGGCTAAGATGTCACTGGGGCCTCCCTTCTGGGAGCAATCACACAAACTAGCAGCCAGATGGCCCAGCTTTGATCTCAAGTAGCTCTTCCATTCCTCTGTTTCTTCCTTTGTTTTTGTACTTTTCCTTACGTAAATTCTTTTTCTTTGGTAAATTTTATCTCTTTGTTTTCTTAATAATAGGGGAGAGTACAAATGCAGCCCCCACTGCCATAAATTATGCAGTGGACTTTCCCATATTTGGGGAGATTGCAGGGCAGCAGATCCAGAGCACTAAGATTAGTCTCACCTAGGAAAACCACCTTTATGACATGCTATCTCTCTCCCTCTGTCCTTTCTCCTTCCTTCCCACCCGCTTCCTTTCCTTGCATCTATGTGTTTCAGGTGTCTGGAGAGTCTAAAGAGAGGGCTGGGTCTCCTGGTGCTGTGTGGGTGTTGGGAACTTAACGCCAGCTCTTTGGAAGACCAGCGAGCTCTCTTAACCTGGAGCCATCTCTCTAGCTGCCACCTCGTCTCCTTTTGTGATGGTGCTAGGAATGGAACCCAAGATCTTACCCTTGTGAGACCAGTGTTCTACCACTGCACTATATCCATAGCTTTCCTTCCTTGATCCGTGCAAATATTAATATAAAAGCCAAATAGAATAGGAAAACCTCTTCCCAGACTATCACAGTCTTGGAGTCTTCAGCCATCCTCAATCCTGCACTACTTGTCCAGTTTCCTAACGGCCTCCTGATGTATATACTCTTTGATCAGACAAACAGCCCTTCTATCGGCACTATAGTTTGCAATACCACTGTGCTTAGACAATACTGGATTACTTAGGAGTTCAATATCAAACATAATGGCATTTCTTCTGGACGTCTACTTTGCAACAAAAGTGTGCTAAATGCTGCCAAGTCGGTCAATAGATATCGCTTACTAATCCTGCCATCATGGCAAATTCCTTCAGCAAAGTTTTCAACTTCCATTTCCTTTGGTGGTCACACCTTTAGACTGAGTTCATGAAACTCAGGAAGGTCTTTCAAATTTGGGTTTCCTCAGAAGAGAGGCCAGTAAGAGTGGGGGAGGGGGAGGCTTTGAGCTATAAAACTGAAAATGGGTCATTAGGAAACCAGACACTGAGGAAACATTTCCTCTTACACAAACCAGATCATGTAAGACACAAACCAAAACCAACCCATAAGCCTTATGTCGAAACCTAGAAAAACAAAAAACAAAAAACAAAACAAAAAAAAAAAAACCACTAGGAAATCTTTAGCAAGAAATGTTACAGTAATTGTAACAATGAAGAAGACAGTCTCCCAAATGAAGAAGGAGAAACTTTAGTTGCCATGTCCTATTTCCTTTTAGTGAGTCGCTTCAACAGACAGACTAGTGATTTTAGCCTTTCTGAGGTTATGGGGTCCTAGGCTCAATAACTATCAGTTTGCTAATCATAACTGGCCAAACAAATCTTCAAGTAGTCTAGGACCAGAAAGAGCATAACCATATGAATTGTGAGGATAAAATGATAGGGAGGATTTAAAAGCCATGAGAAAGAAACATGAATCATGGGCTAAAACAAAAAGGGAAGCAATGGAGCTTTTATTAAAGAGATCAGAGAGGTCTGAAAACCTAGACGAAGGAATCCTATTTCAGCAGGTGGCCAGGGAGACAGAAGGAGTGACAACTCTTACAACCATGAAAGGCAAGAGATGCTGCTGTGGACAACACCGTGGAGTGAAGTGACCCAGGGCGGTCTTTACAGGAGGAGTTGGAGGTGCTGAGAGTAAGAGCGCACTCCCTGCTTTAAGAAAAGATGTCTCATATTACAGGACAGCGGATGGGGACAAAACCGGCAGCACCGCAGAGAGCAGTGATGAGAGCAACCCTTAGACATTTGTGATTGGAGGAAGCATTTTGGGAGTGTGAGTTCCCTAATTCTTCCTAAGAAAAGTTAGGTATCTGGAGTTTCTATTATATTTTACAATGTTTAAATGTGTATACTTTACTGACATTAAATGGGTCAACAAAACATGCTTGAAGACCTGAATACCCTTTTAAATACAAAGCCTATTTCTTCAGTCCATTTTCTTCTCTCTCCCCTGACCTTTTTTTTTTTGGTATGGTACAAGGAATAGGACCTGGAGCACTAAGCATGCAAGGCAAATGCTGAGTTACTCCTTCAGGGCTCAAACATTGAGCCCATGATCTAACAGTCATTTTGTTATTATTGTACTGAGTTTCCCCAGCCCTTTGTTTTGCAAACAGGGTTTACAATTATTCTCTGCCACTCTGTAACTTGTCTTTTCAAACTTCCAACAAGGTCATCTGCGAACAGGTTTTTACTAACATTGTACTTATCGGTATTTCCTCTTAGACGTTCTTTCACCCAAATGCTTTTGTTTCTGTCTACGCCTCAGGTAAGTGAGGACCTCGATGGGAATCAGCTCTTCATTTTCAATCCCATCCCACTGATGTTTATCCTTCTTTCAATGGCACTTGTTCTGCTATTTCAAAATTGTTGAAGCTATTCTAGTCCTTGTCTTTCTATATAAATTTTAGAATAATTTTGCCTAGGTCTACAAAAAAATCTTGCTGAGATCTTGAGAGAGACTGTGTTAAGCCAGCACACCAACTTTGGGAGAATCAGCATCTTCCCTGTGTAGAGTCTTCTCGCCCGTGAAGGCACCCTGCTTCATCAGCATCTGTGTTTCCAACACACAAGCTCTTCTTAGATTACCAATTTTTTTTTCATTTCCCCCTTATGAACTAACTTTTAAGCACAGTTGTAGGATTGTAGCAAATTCAACAGAACATAAGAAATTCTATATATTCACGGCTTCCTCCCAATATATATTCTCCACTTATAAAACTTCTACATCAAAGAAATTCATTAGCACAATTAATAAATGCACACTGACATGTAATTATTGTCCCAAATCATAGCTTACGTTAGGGTTCACTTTTGGAATATGTTAATTTTGCATTTATTTATTTACTTTGTTGTTGTTGTTACAGTGTTTTCAAGACAAGGTTTCTCTGTGTAGCTCCAGCTGGCACTGGTACTTGTTCTGTAGACCAGGCTGGCCTTGCACTCAGAGATCTGCTGCCTCTAACTCCTGCGTGCTGGGGTGAAAGGTGTGTGTCATCACTGCCTGGCTCTGTGTAGTCACTTCTCATACACAAAGAGCACTCCTGATTTCTGTGTATTTATCTTGGGTCCTCTGAGCCTCCTGGACACACTCACTAGTTGTAGGAGTTGGTTTGTAGATTCACTGTGACTTTTCTGCTGAGGTCATCATCTGTAAAGGCAAATGGTTTTAACCTTGTCTTTCTGTATGCTATTTCTTTCTCTTGCCTTATTGCACTGGATGAGACTTCTAGTATCACACTGGGTAGAAGTGATAAGCTGTACACCCTTGCCTTCTTTCCCATCTTAGGAGGAAAACATTCAGCCTTTTACTATACAGTGTCTGTACACTTTCTTTTTTCTTTTTGAAGATACTCTTTCAAGTTTTATTTTCTATTGGTTCTGTTTTCTTAAACCCTCTGTTATGAGTAACTTAAATATTGCTTAGAATTCCATTTTGATTTATCTGCAGTGATTTTAAGGATCTGTCCTGTATAGCTGAGTGGGTGCTGTGTGCATGCCATCCTATGAACAGTATGCATTGTAGTCTACTGCTTTCATCACTGTCCTGTTCCCTGTTTTCTTCCTCTTCTAATAAGACAAGGCATTTTCTTATCTCAAAAATCCTCAGTCATCCTGCAATGTCCTTTTATCATTCACAACAATGTATTCATACTTTGAGGATCATGGGATGGGCATCTTTTGCTGGGAGGACTATTCAGGCAATTACACTGCACTTATATCTATAGATTTATACACACACACACACACACACACACACATACACACACACACACTGGTCAGTTCAGTAAGTTTCAATACTTACTCAGATATGTTTCAGGCCCCTGCCTTTCACCAAAGATACAATGTTAGATTTTTTTAGCACACTTCTAAAGTTCCTGGGGTTATGTTAATTTTTCTCTAGTCTACTTTTTCTCCATTGTTCAGACTGGATAATTTCTGTGGTTCTAACTTCCACTTCATTGATTCTTTGCCATGTCGTCTCCACTGGGCTGTGCAGCTTACCCCTTGAGATTTTCATTCTCGTTACTATGTGTTTTCACTGCAGGATGGCGCTAGGTTCTTTCCTGTGTTTCCTACTCATTTGCTAGAGTTGCAGTGCTTGCGTTTGTAGCTACGGGTTCACCATTGTTCCCTGAAGCCCTTCAATGAGGGCTACTCTAGAGTCTTTAGCTGGTAGCACTAATGTGAAATCTAGTGCTGGCTTCTTCTGACTGGTTGCCTTTCTCCCCTGGCAGAGGTTGAGAGTTGCCTTGCTCCTGGTGTAAAAAGGCTTGACTTTGTTGTTTTTTCGTTGAAATGCGGACATTTGGTAAATGGATTAGAAATCACTGGATCACTATTTGAACTTGCCTTCTTTTGATACCAACTCCAGCAAGAAAGCTAGGTTGGGGAGGGAGAGGGAAGGAGTCCCCAGGACTAAGGAGAGCATCAGATTCCTAAGTACAATTCCACTGGTGCTGCGGGGGGGTACTTCCTCTGGAGGCCTGTGGGAGTGGGACTGGGTTCTCTATTAGGCCTCCACTGCTACTTCCTTGGCTGGAAGGAGTCACCCGTTGCTTCTCATGTGATAGCTTCTGACACCAGTCCAGTGGGAGAAGAGAAAGGTCTGCTCTGTTAGCAGTGGGCAACCCAGGCCTCTCTATGCTCTTCACTTGCCTGGAGCTGGGAATGTAGGTTTTTATTAGCACTCATGGGAGAGAGGTGCTTTTTTCTGTGACACCATCTAGTGAGGAAGGCTGGAGAACTGCAGGCTGGCAGATGTAGCCTACCACTTCCCATCATTCACTGCTGTCAGAATGGAGCCAGGCGTTCCTCTCCAACAGTTTGTTAGAGCACAGAATTACTGATTAAAAGTTTTCTTTCTATGCCATCTCATTCTGAGCACTTTGACTAGAGAAAACAGATTTTATTTACTTATTTATTTTTACTGGTGTTATTGTGTGCTTGTTCGCTAATTAGTCTTTTTTTTTTTCCAATAATGTTTTCTACTCCAAATCTGGGGTATGTGAGGCAGAAGGAAAACCCTGGTAACATATCATTGGATTATTCCTGCTGCTCGTAGGAGGCTTGTCTTTTTTTCCCTATCATCTTTAGAGTCTTTTTGTGTTTGATTCGTATACAATACATTGAGTTTTATTTGTACTTGGAGGAATAGAGGAAAGTATGTCTATGTCATCTTTCTGGAGGCACAGCAAGTGCTTTCCTTCATACTGAAGCTAAAATTAGAATTTTCATTAAGTAAGGAAATTGCATTTGCTATACTGAAGAAGTTCTATCAAGTAGTACCAGAAGGTTACATAAAATCAATTTGGAATGGTTATCAAAACACCTAAAGGGCTTTTAAGTAATATGCTTTAAATATTTCCCCAAAGAAAATACTTGGTGATGTTCACTTTTTGTTTAGAAAGAAGAAGAATGGACCTTTTCTGTGTGGGTGATATTTTGCGATTGTTATCAAGAAATTAGATGTTTTATTCTTTTCTTATTTGGTAATTATTTGAGGAAATCTTTCTTTTCTGTTTGATAAAAAGCAGCCACCTAGGACTGACATCACATTACCCGAAGGCTCTCTGCAGTAACCTGCCTATAGCATGCACATTTAAAGCGTCATTACTGAAGTGCGGCTAAGATCTTACTGTACACTTACTCTACACTAGTCACCTCGTCCAGTAAAATGTGCAGCGTGGCAAAAGCATAAGACAATAATGACTGGGAAGTCTCTCTACATACATTGATATGAGTTCTGTTTCTTGCCAATTAACACAAACGGGTTACTCTGAAGAAATCTGGTTAAAAGTACCAGAGTCAAATAAGATATGCAAATGGCAAGAAAGAGAATAACTTCCATTGAGAAAGCCACCATAGGAGACAATATAAGCTCTCTGAGGTAGTCGCATGGCTAAGGGGCCTTCACTGGAGGAGTTCTGAGGAAATCAGGGCTCCGATTACATGCTCCACATGGCAATTAGGAACAAATGGCAGTTCCTCAGGCTAGACACTAAATTCATTACATTATTGCTTCATGCAGCTATTTTCTCTTTGTTGGGCAAACAGACGGAAACTGCATGGTACAGTACTCATTGAGATATAAAGTAGGTATTAACAAGCCATTCTGAAGATTTAGCAGAATTAAGCTTCATCAACCAGCCTGACTCACAGCCAATCCCAAAGTATCTGAGAATGAGTGCTTAGCAGTGAAGTGATGAGTAGTCCAGAAAATTGAGCAACTCACAGTTGCATCACAGTGCTGCAAAGTTGCGCTGTGTTCTGTGAGCGAGAGCCCATTGCTGGAGGACACTGTGCAATCATCAGGAGACTTCAAAACACCACACCTGCCCCAGGAAACCACGTAGGGGAGCAGGAGCCCATTCCTGTCCTGTGGCCACTGAGGCAGCTGTCTGCCTTAGTCGACAGAGCTGAGGTCTGCCCACGGCTCCTCTATCCACTGCCTTAGAACTGAGGGAATACTGCAAAGTAAACTTAAGGTTTGTTTGGGCACAGTGAGTCTTCTACATACAAAACTGAATTGCTAATACAGTCAAGTAAAGTTTACTCCACAGTCAATATTTGAAGTTGTTGAATGCTCCAGGTTACATTATAGCATGCAGGTTTTTGTTTTTGGAGGGCAGAAGGGGCCTGTGATCTTTTGCATACACAATGCTAATTGCTTTAGCAAGTGTATCATGCTTTTAAAATGGCTAGCACATCGTGGCTATTTAACAACAGAATTTTGCCGTAACTAATAATGAAAGCATACTTTAAATCAAAATGTAGAGATGGGAGTAATGTAAAGGAGAAGTCACTTGGTTTGATTTCTTGAGGTGCAAGTGTGATAAAGGAGTTCAGGGCCAGAGTTAGTAGTTCTTGCTTTCACTGTAGAAAAAGGAAAAATGTGCACTTGTGTTTAAATGTTCATTCCATCCACATGTTCATTTATTTATTTAATTTCAGCTTAATCTATAATCCATATGCACTTCTGTAAGCCTATTTTCAAGTGCTCAAATTTCCAAGTTTGAGAACAAATCATCAATATCCCTTATACAGCTTGAGTATTATTAATACTCAGGCAACTGGTTAATGAAATGTGATTAGTCAATCATACTTCATGTCATATACAAACATCAATTTAAGATAAACTATAAACAGTTAAACATGAAAGAAAAACCCACAAAATCTTGAATGAAAGAGGCGAAAAGTTTCCTAAAAGCTCAAGGTCAAGTTTACAAGCCTCAGTCCTGAGAGAGAAGGACAGTCACACACTCTGGTTATGGTCAATTCAACTAAAGCTAAGATGCTTTGTGTGGTAACTTTAGAAAGCACTGGACTATACTTTTTAAAAAATTTTCTTTATTATTATTATTTATTACAATTTTTTCACTTTGTATCCCAACTATAGCCCCCTCCTCATTTCCTTCTGGTCCCACCCTTTCTCCCTCTCCCCCCTCCCTCATGTTCCTCCCCTAGTCCACTGATAAGGGAGGTCCTCCTCCCCTACTATCTGACCCTAGCCTATCAGGTTGTCAGGACTGTCTGCATTGTCTTCCTCTGTGGTCTAGTTAGGCCACATCACCAGAGGGAGGTGATCAAAGAGCCGGCCACTGAGTCCATGTCAGAGACAGGCCATGTTCCCCTTACTAAGGTACCCACATGGGGACTGAGCTGCCATGGGCTACATCTGAGCAGGGAGTTGAGGTCCTTTCCATGCATGGTCCTTGGTTGGAGGATTGGTCTCTGCAGGACCCCTCCGGGCCCAGAATTTTTTTTTTTTTTTTGGCTCTATTGGTCTCCTTGTGGAGCTCCTATCCCCTCCAGGTCTTTCTATTTCCCCCTTCTTCCATAAGATTACTTGCACTCTGCCCAAAGTTTGGCTATGAGTCTTAGCATCTGCTTTGATACCCTGATGAGTACAGTTTTTCAGAGGTCCCCTGTGGAAGGCTTCTGTCCTGTTCCCTGTCTTCCTCTACTTCCAATGTCTATTCTGTTTGCCCTTCTGAATAAGGATTAAAGCCTCTTCCCTAGGGTCCTCCTCGTTGTTTAGCTTCTTTAGGACTATAGATTTTAGTGTGTTTATCTTATATTATATGGCTAATACCCACTTATAAGTGAGTATATGCCATGTGTGTCGTTCTGCTTCTGGGGTACCTCACTCAAAGGACACTGTCAGCAGAGCAAAACGATGGCCTACAGACTAGGAAAAGATCTTTAGCAACCTACATCTGATAGAGGGCTAATATCCAGAATATATAAAGAACAAAAGAAATTAGACACTAACAAACCAAATAATCCAATTTAAAAATGGGGTGTAGAGCTAAGCAGAGAACTCTCAACAGAGGAATAACAAATGGCAGAGAAACATTTAAAGAAATGCTCAACATCCTTAGTCATCAGGGAAACACAAATCAAAATGACTCTGGGATTCTACCTCACACCCATCAGAATGGCTAAGATCAAAACCTCAAGTGACAACACATGCTGGAGAGGACATGGAGAAGGAGGAACACTCCTCCATTGCTGGTGGGAGTGCAAACTTGTACAATCACTTTGGAAATCAATCTGGTGCTTTCTCAGAAATTTGGGAATAGTGTGCTACCTCAAGACCCAGCTATACCACTCTGAGGCATATACTCAAAAGATGCCCCACCACTGAACAAGGAAATTGCTCAACTATGTTCATAGCAGCTTTATTTATAATAGCCCGAACCTGGACTGTCCCTCAGTGGAGGAATGGATATAGAAATTATGGCACATTTACACAATGGAGTACTACTCAGCAATTAAAAACAAGGAAATAAGAAATTTGCAGGCAAACGGTGGGAACTGGACTATACTCTTAAAAGGCAAAGCTTCAGAATAGATGCTTTGTACCCCTCAAAGTTACTATCAGCTGAGCAACCCCAAGAAAATAATTTTTGAGACCCACGATAGCAGTGCAAGAGTTTCTTTTACACATGCACACACTCATAGACACACAAACAAAAATGAGACAATTTTTGCTTAATTTAAGTGAAACAAATAAGCTCATGAGTATAGGAAGGGATGCTCGACTTGTAACTGGGGAAATGCAGACTTTGGTGCATAAGATGCACCTTCTACACCAGCAAATGAAAACCATGGTAATATCCAGGCGTGGTATGGATGATGTGGTATGGCTGACGCACGATGGGATCTCTCTCACTCTGTTTGTGGGAGGGAGGATAAGTAGGTGTAATCTCACTGAAACCAACTGCCATTTCCTGTCAGAAAGGCTGTGTCTATAACGAATGATAAACATTTTCCTCTTGGGTGTATCTGAGAACAATTCCAAGGAAGTACGGCCTACAAGCTAAGAATGCATTTATTTACATTTTCTTTTTAAAGAACAGGTAACAAAAACCAATGTACTCTGAAAAGCCTACATTCTGTACTAAATGTTCATCTGTAGAAAAAGTTTGCTGGTCTCCATTTTAAAGAGGGTGTGAGTGAGTGAGTGCATGTGTGCCTGTGTGTGTGTGTGTGTGTGTGTATGTGTGTGTGTATTCTTAGTCCTGTATTCATAAGCAAAGAGAACAATAAAACCTAACCAAATATCAACAGTGACTGGATATATCATCTGTGGAATAGTCATATAACACTAGTTTACTCAGCCACAAAAATAAACTATAGCTAGATGCAAAATGACTGAGTAAAAGAAGAAGATACACAGAGCATGAAGTACCAGAACCAGCCCAGAGAGTACTGGAGCTCCATGCATGGGCAATGAAGCCAGTTAGGACCCCTGGGGCCAGGCACTGGGAGGCAGATAAGCCCTCAGCCAGAGCGTTCACTGCAGTCATTCATGTACTAGATATTTAGTTGTGGTTTTAAAGGCCCAGGGGTTGGAAAGATCCATACAGCAATTCTATCTGCTGTTCACCATGATTTTAAGGGGTTCACAATTATAAAAAAAAGGGAAAACACTGTAGTTATCACTAGTATCCTCTCAATTATGTGTATTTAAAATTAGTGGGGAAAAACACCAATTTAAAACTCAGGATGCCTACAAATGCCTACTCTTATTTTAAAAGACCATTGCATTGTTCGGCCATATCACATTTTATGAAAAAAACCACTCAGTATCTCTTATCCCAAGAGTGTTGGTTTTGAGTATGCTTCTTTAACTGTGTGTTATTTATATAGCAATCTCCTCCCAGAAGGATCTGAAGCAGTCTGAGTGCCTTAAAAGTTTGTGAAAAATGGAACACTGTGCTGTGATAGCACTTTGTTAAAATTCCAACTGGACATTAATACTATTTTTATGATATTTAATTTCCCCAACATCCATTACCTCCCAAACAGTAGCTCCTGGCACTAAAACAGCATTCTATAATCATTATTAATGGTCCTCTATCTTTTCTTCTAATGCATTTAGCCCTGCAATTTGGTTATCCTTGCAGTGAGTAAACAGCAAAATGACTATGACACATTTAGGTGTAATAAGAGGGAGCAGGATATGGTGACATGAAAAAAGAGTTGGAAAGAGCTTTCTCACAAGAAATGAATGAATGAAACCGTCTTGCTTATTTAATGCAAATATTTAATCAACCACACTCTACACATAAACACTGAGGAAAATAACGCAGCTTAACATGTCAATAGTAAAATCGAGAAATGTTGAATTCTAACAAAGTTGCGGAAAAATGTCAGGATGAAAGGCATTAGACAGTTAGGAGGTATATTTGTCATCTTAAAGGTGGAAGAAAAGTAGAATCAGAAAAAAAAATGTTGTCTTTCTTGGTAGTAATAGCTGCCCTATTTGTTTTTCTTTTCTTTTCTTTTCTTTTTTTTTTTTTTAGCTTTTTTTGGGTAAGCCTTATACTAAGTTCTTAATGCTCACCCTTAAAATTCAGTATGTTAAATAACTTTTACAAGAAGGGGTTTCTTGAATTCTGTGAAGAACTGAAACAGAGCTCACCAAACTTACAAGCTAACACACATTTAATTTAAACTTTTTTTTTTTTTTTTTTTTTAATGCTATGTGTGGGTGTTTTGCCTGCAGTATGTCTGTCAGTCCTATGCCTGCCTGGTGCTCCCAGAGGCCAGAAGAGGGTATCAGATTCCCTGGAAGTAGAGTTAGATAGTTCATGAGGGCTCTGGGAATCAAAGCAGGTCCTCTGGAAGAGCAGCCAGTCCTAACCACGGGGCCATCGCTCCAGCCTCACAAGCTAACATATTAACCTACACATCTGTATGTGAGCTAGAGGACAGCGCTGTGGGACAACAGCATGGGTTTCATGCTCAGTCTCTTCTGCCGGATGCTGGAGAAGAGCCTGGTGGACACTGTGGCTGCTCTAAGTTTGTACCTCACCAACACAGTACAGGGATCTTGTATTGTCCCTAACAGAGCCCTCCTCTGCAAGGAGACAATATCCTCATCCTTATCTCGCTGTACGACAAACAAGCCTACTCTTTGTCTGGAGGGAAACACTATCTCTTTCCTTCATAGATGTTCACATCACAGATGTTCTTGAAAAGATAGGACAGCACAAAAAGATCATGAGTGCCTCTGCCCACAGGACATGTTGAAATATGAAGAAAACACAGAAAATACTCTCAACATTTTCAGGTTTGCAGTAAAACAAACCTTTGAAGACTGATATAAAGTGTGTTGTGTAGTTATTGCCTAATTTGGGGAGGGACTGTATCTCTCAATCCATGAGAGATACAGCCTATATTTTAATAATCCTAAAATTTTCTTCACATCTAATTTTTGCAGCTTCTCTTGTTAATATAAATGTTATTTTCCATATTTAAAATGTTTACAGGATCATCTAATTCTCCTGGGGTATGGAATACAATGACTACAATGATCACATACCTTAAACTCTTTCTGAACCTTCTTTTTAGATCAACAGCACTCCATACACACTCAGTGAGTGCCCTGCACACATTCTTTGGATGGACTATAAAACGAGAAGACAGTTACGGAGTTCTACTTGTGTGCTGAACATTAGGTTGGTGCTTTGTATGTAGTAGTTCTTTTATCTTCCAAAACTCTAGAAGAAAAGGTTCGCTATCGGGATGAAGACAATTAAACAGACAGTATGTTGAATTTGCTCAAGGTCACAAATGTTTGGCTATTACAGAGTAGATTTAATGCTGGACACTGGGAAGTAGATGTCAAGACAATGTCATCAAGAATTTATAGACCAGTAGAAATAAGGCAAGTAGACAGTATGAAAAGCTCTTGAAATTGATAACATTATGAATGTGGAAGTGAAGGGCCTTTAGAACAGACTGTGGCAGGGATGGGACAGCTAGGATCGGTTCTCGGAGAGAGGGGTCCCTGAAGAGTAAAGCAGAAATTAGCAGAGGGACTCGGGGGTATCTTATGCAAAGCCTCAGGCCACATCTGAACACTCTGGTTGCTCAGCTAGAACACAAAGAATAGGAAGCTAGGCCAATAGATCACCAGGAGCCTCATCTCCAAAGACATGCATGCCATGCTAAAGAGGCAGAATTGTCCAGAGACCATGTTCAGAAGAAACAATATAATATTTTAAGGAATGACATGAACAAATCAATATACTAGAAAATTCTTCCAGCATCAAGAAAGAAGAGAGTCTGGCCAGATCTGGCAGAATGTTGATTATCTTGGAGACTTCAAAAAATAATATGGGACCAATACTTAACAGACACAGTGCACAGACCTTAAGGTATGAAGATACATCCAACTCATCTGCCTTATCTGCACAGCTAGTGATGGGTGGCAGTAAGCCAATGACCACAGGGAGAAGATGTGACAGGACACACATGGACTAGAATGGGAAAGCTGGATATCTGTGCATTTTAGGTTAGAAGATCATAATGCAAAGACCCACTTTGTGTCAGGCAGCAAAGGAGAACACACAAAGAGGCACTAAAAACAGTTCACATCCTCTATATCTACTTGAGAATTCAAATACATGAGTGGATAACTCATGGCATGCCTCAGTGTATGCCAAAGTCCATGAAACTTGTCCATCAATCAATGGTATACTTTACAATCATATTTCAACAGGTTACATAATAATATGTCATACTAAGAGTTTAGACACCTGCCTGAATTTAAAAAATAAATTTAGGTATATTAAAGTGACAATATCACTTTTCATAATGGGATTTAAAAGAAAGATATTCATTCTAAATATGACTTCATCTTATGTATATTGAGTATGACAGATTTATATAATCTTTGGATCTCAGAGAGAAGGTGTTTACAAATACCCATCAACTAGCCATCAAATGCTGATGTCTTCCTGCATACCTCCTGCACTTTGAATTATCTATCTATCTATCTATCTATCTATCTATCTATCTATCTATCTGCCATACAGCCTGATCCCAGCCGCCTCCTCCCTCTCCTCCCAGTCCCAGTCCCTCATGCTCCCTCCCTCTCCCCCGCTTCTTCTTAGAGAAGGGGAGGGCCCCAGGGGGTATCAACCCGCCATGACATCTCAAGTGGCAGCAGGACTAAATGTATCTTCTCCCACTGAGGCCTGACAAGGCAGCCCAGGTTGGGGAAATGGATCCAGTGGCAGGCAACAGAGTCAGAGACAATCCTCACTCCCATTGTTAGGGGACCCATGTTGAGCAGGCTGAACATATGCTACATATCTGACGGGGCCTAGGTCCAGCCCATGCATGCACTGCTATATTTTCCTTATCCAAAATTTAACTCCTCCTCACAGAGATGATGTGACAAATTAAACAATATTATAACTCTGCAAATTAAGGTTTTTCCTACTGTATACAGAGAAAAAAACCCACTAAATATTATTTCTCAAGTAAAGTCATTGGGATATCCCACTTTTCTGGTGAGATAGCATAGGGTCTCATTTAATAATTCATTCTTTCTTCTCTTTATTTGATATAAAATATTGCATTTATTTCTTGTAATGATAAACTTCAAGAGAAAAAAAAAATCACAGCAAGACACAGGGAGTGTGGACCAGACTATGACTTCTACCACCTCTCTGAGGCTCAGCCCCAACACTGCCAGTATGCATGAGTTAAACAGACCGCACCAGCTATGCAGGCACTAGACAGGCACACCGGGTATGCATGCCTAAGACAGGCCACATCACCACTTTTGCTCACTTCATCCTCTGACAAGGTGGCAACGGTGAGGCCTTAACAATGCACTTGAGCATGCTGTAAGAGCACTTGTCTTGGATCAGGAGAAATGGTTCAGTGATTAAGAGCACTTGCTGCTCTGTTCTCAGTACCTACATGTGGCTCAAATCATCTGTAACTCCAGTTCTGGGGGGTCTGACCCTTTGTTTTGGACCTCTTGGGATGGCTTGCACAAGGCACACAGATATACATGCAGGCAAAGCACCCATACGCTTAAAATTTAAAAAAAAATTTTTAAAGGACACTTGACTTTTATCAAATACGGCTTAACAATATATAACAATACCGCCTCTGCCCCAGTCCCTGTGGGTCTCCATCCTTAGACAGAACCAGCCTCATGTCAAATATATCAGTGTCTGCTGTGAGTATACACCAACCTCTTTCTCTTCAATATCCTTCACACAGTTACAATGTGCCAACTGTTTACATGCTGTCTTATGGAAGAAAGAGTACATTTGGGGCTTTTAGTTTCAGACCTTCAGAGGCTATGACTATCATGGCAGGCCGCATGTTCTACTGTTCTTCATCAGACAGGCATAGCACTGGAGCAGTAAATAAGAGCTCACGCCATAGCCCACAACCATGAGGCAGAAAAAGAAAGCAAATAAGGGATATCCTAGGCTTTTGAAACCTCAAAAGGTCTGCCCCTAGTGACATGTTTTCGCCTACAAGTCCACATTTCCTAATCCTTCCCAAACAGTTCCACCATCTGGGGCCCAAGTATTCAAATATATGAGCCTACAGGAGGGGGGAGGGCATTTCATTCAAACTACTACACATGGCATTTTCATTATATTTTATATCATGTAATTTAGAGATGATTTAAAATAAATAGGAATACATGTAAAGGTAATATGCAAACACTATGTCATTTTATCCACAGGCCTGAATACCCTCAGAGTTTGACATCTGCAGAGCATCCTGAAAAACATCTCCCATGAATATCTAGGGATGCCTGTTCTGAAAATAGCAGGCTGACTACATACAGCCTTCCAGGACCATCAAAGTGGATGAATAAAACCAGAACTGACTGCATCCCTGGCCCAAATCTGCCCCAGATAAGACATCTTGCCTTTGGAGAGTAAGCCAGCTATCATAGATGCTGAGACCCATTGAGAACACCATCTAACAGAATTACATTTTTAAAAAAGTAAAAGATTTCTTGGTGGTAATAAAGCATAGAAACAGGTGAATACCCATGATAAGTGCTATGACTTTATAATATACATATAGATCTAGAGAATGTCTCCAGACTTTATGGACAGTGCACATAATCAACTCAGAGGATGCTTTCACTCTAATCCCAAAGCTAGTTTCCCCCGGTACAACTCGATTGTTCTAACTGCAATTAACTGCTCAGAGTTTTCCCCTTTCAAGGATGTCACTGAATTTCCCTTGCTTACAAGTGTGGGCACAGATGGGGGACCATGTTGCATTCATGTCTGATTTGCCTTGTTTTTATGCATGTCTCCCAGACATGGCCCTGAGCCACCATGAGCGGCGAGAGTGGGGCTGATCACACATATCCCGAGCAGCCCATGCCCCTTTGGGAAAACCTGAACACAAGACATCAGCCTCTCTGGACAATGAGCCTCACAGTAGCAAATGGATTCATTGTTGTTGATGACAATAACCCCAGGAATAATGCTCGCCTTGAGCTTTGAAGTGAGCCCTGTAGAGATCTCCAGCATGACAAAGCTGCAGTGCATTATGAATAAAATGGCCAGTATCTCTACTCCACCACTTCTGTGCCTCAAAGAAGCTGGTTTGAAGCCAGACACAGGCAGCTCCCTGCCCAGGGTCCAGGGTGAGCCATGGGCACTGTGTCCCTGTCAGCTGTAAATGGCCTGGCAAAAGACACATGGCCAGAGAAAGACTGGCTTGGAAGACCCTCCTCTTGCCCTTTCATGTTCTTCTGCCCACGCATTTCCCAGGAGGCTAAAGCCCACATCATGATGAAATGAAATCTTCCGGACAAACCTGTTCAATATCCTATCTACAGAAGAAAGTGAAGACAGAGCCAACCTCACACATTCAGGTGGATGCAGACAGGTAATTTACAGAAGCAAGTGTGTTTGCAGAGAGCTTTTAAACATGATTTGTGATTATCAGTGTGCTTTCCGGTCAGAGACCCGCTTCCCACCTCTCGCCACCATCTCCACAGCTCTCAGTTCGAGAGCCACTTAAGAAATAAATGATTCATGGCAGCTGGAAGCAGGATATTTCTCTGCAATGCATAATGATTGGTTTTGTAGTCCATGAGTGATTAAAAAAAAATTGCTACCCTTTAGTCCTTTTCAGTCCTTTTAGTGGGAAAAGGGCATACAGAAAGGCCATACAGATCAAATACCTTCTTTGTAACATAGACATTTTCCGCTTGGATCTACACGTCTAGCTTTGAAGAATAAAACTAAATTCTTAAAAGAAAAAGCTTGCAAAACTGTACACTTCCAGTTGTCCCCCAAGATGGGTTCCAGAGAGCCATGTTTGAGAGAGAGACTAGTGTCGTCTGTGAGACATGCTCGCCTGTGGAGGTTTTCTGAGTTGTGTGGATATGCTTTTCTGTTTACACACACACGAGGGTCTATTTATGAAATGGGGCAAACTGTTTTACCAGATTTACCATGCACCTTGGGCTAGATGTTTAACTGTACTAAGCCTGCTTCCTAATTTGTAACCTCAGAACAATAAGCTTCTCTCACAGCTTCTTCTTGTGAGAATTAAGTGGGATATTAAAGAAAGAATACAGGGCTCAGATACAATTCTTCTTGAAGACTGGCTCGTGTGTCCCTGTAGAGATGTGCTACCTGGAGGCTTCACGAAGCCTGGGTCCTGCTCTGTTATTAGATAAACACAGACCAGGAAGTTGTTTTCTACCTCTCTCCTCCTTCCCTTTCCTTTTGGAGCTAGGAGCTCATATATCACAGGCTAGCCTCAACTCCTCATGTGGCAGACCTTGAACTCTTCTCCTCCTTCCTCTATCTCGGGAGTGCTGTGGTCATAGCCCTGTGCCACCATACCCAGTTTATGTGGTGCTGGTAATTAGACTCAGGTACACACAATTGGATGACAAGCACTCTTCCAACTAGGCCACAGCCCTGGTTGGGAAATCATCATTTCTAACAAGCATTTTAGTCAGTGCTGCTTTCTCACCGGGTTGAGCACAGAAGGGGTATCCAACAGCAGCATTTCAACACTGGTTTGGCATACTATGCTCTCTATTCGACTCTGACTCTTGAGTTCCTATTTCTCGGTCTAATTCACCCGGTATGAATTAGATGCTACCCAAAACACAAAGCTGGCCAGAACACAGGTCTCACCCAGAATGCTTTCTTGTTTGCTGAGGTCACGTGGCTGCCCAGGACCTAGCCAAGAGAATCCAAGGACTGGCAGTGGGAGAAATCAAACCAGCCAGGTGGCCACGGCTGTCACTTACTATATCCATAATCCCAAGATGAAACTGAAAGCAAGCAGAAAAATGGGAGGATGCGGAGCTTTTCCTTCTAATTACCTTCCATCATTTTCCAAAAGTCCCACTCCTTCCACAATGATGACTCTTCCTCTTCCTCCTCCTCTTCTAGATTTATTTTATTTTTTAAAGATTTATTTCTGTATTATTTATACAGTGTTCTGCCTGCATGTACACTTACAGGTCAGAAGAGGGGACCATATCTCATTATAGATGATTGTAAGCCACCATGGGGTTCCTGGGGGTTGAACTCAGGACCTTTGGAAGAACAGCCAGTGTTCTTAACCTCCGAGCCATCTCTCTAGCCCCAATTTATTTTATTTTTAAATTATGAGTCTGTGTGGGTATGTGAACATGAGTACAGGTGTTCATGGAAGCCAGAAGAGGGAATTAAATCTCTTGGAGCTAGAGATGCCTCTGTTGTGAGCTGCCAGACTTGTGTTCTGGACACTAAACGCAGGACCTCTGGAAGAGCAGCAAGCACTCTTAACTATAGAGCCATCTCTCCAACTCTAGCAATGGATCTTAACTGGACAGTACTTAGGTATTTTGAGTACTGCTAATTATTAACATCAGCTGTATCCTACACTTTTCAAATCCCATTAAAATTAAAGGGTCTCACAGCAGGCCCTTTAATCAGAATGACTGGGCGGGAACTAGTCAGCAAATTGTAGGCCTCTCCATAGATGCTAAAGTGTAGCTAGTCTGGAACACTCACAAAAAAAAGAGCATGTCTAACACAGACAGGGGTCAGGGAGAGTGTGTTTAAATGAGGAGTGAATGTGTAACAGAGACAAGGTGGAGGTTCTGTGGGCTGTCAGCTTTTTAATAATGGAAAATGTTTACCTTACACCCAACAGAATAGCTAAGATCAAGAACTCAAGTGAGAATGCATGCTGGAGAGGATGTGGAGAAAGGGGAACCCACCTCCATTGCTAGTGCGAATGTAAACTTGTACAACCACTTTGGAAATCAATCTGGTGCTTTCTCAGACAATTAGGAATAGTGCTACCTCAAGATCCAACTATACCACTCCTTGGCATATATCCAAAAGATGCTCAAGTATACAACAAGGACAATTGCTCAACCATGTTCTTAGCATCTTTATTTGTAATAGCCAGAATCTGGAAACAGCCCAGATGTCCCTCAGTTGAGGAATGGATACAGAAATTGTGGTACATTTACACAATGGAATACTACTCAGCAATTAAAAACAAGGAAATCATGAAATTTGCAGGCAAATGCTGGGAACTAGAAAAGGTCATCCTGAGTGAGGTATCCCAGAAGCAGAAAGACATACTATGTAGTATATACTATGTAGTATATACTCACTTATAAGTGGATATTAGATATATACTATAGGATAATTATACTAAAATCTACACATCTAAAGAAGCTAATCAAGAAGGAGGACCCTGGGTAAGATGCTCAATCCTCATTTAGAAAGGCAAACGGGATGGACATCGGTAGAGGGAGAAAACAGGAAACAGGACAGGAGCCTACCACAGAGGGTTTCTGAAAGACTCTACCCTACAGGGTATCAAAGCAGATGATGAGACTCATAGCCAAACTTTGGGCAGAATGCAGGGAATCTTATGAAAGAAGGGGAAGAAAGACCTGGAGGGGACAGGAGCTCCACAAGGAGAGCAACAGTACCAAAAAATCTGGGCCCAGGGGTCTTTTCTGAGATTGATACTCTTACCAAGGACCATGCATGGAGATAACCTAGAACTCCTGCACAAATGTAGCCCATGGCACCTTGGTGTCCAAGTGGGTTCCCTAATAAGGTAAACAGGGACTGTCTCTGACATGAACTCAGTGTCTGGCTCTTTGATCACCTTCCCCTGAGGGGGGAGCATCCTTATCAGACCACAGAGGAAGACTATGCAGCCAATCCTGATGAGACCTGATAAGGCAGGGTCAGATGGAAAGGAAGGAGGACCTCCCTTATCAGTGGACTGGAGGAGGGGAATGGGAGGAGAAGAGGGAGGAAGGATGGGACTGAGAGGGGATGAGGAAGGGGCTACAGCTGGGATACAAAGTGAATAAACTGTAATTAATAAAAAATTTAAAAAAATAATGGGAAATGTGGTAAAACAAAGAGATGGCTGCAAATTCAGGAGTACACATAGCAAGAGAAAACAAACATAATACCAGGGTAGGATGAGAGCATCTCCTTCTAGAGCTAAAAGGAAGAGGGCAGTTGTACTTACGAAGACGTTATCAGACTGACAACTACCGGCTAATGCTAGAGCAGCAGCTGGCTCTGGGCTGAGCTACCCAAGGGCAAGCCTGCCAATAGGAAAAGTGGGGCTCATGCTTCCATAACCAAATATTGATATTCAATACTCACGGCTCATCTCCACTATGCTGGTGAAACAACTAAGAGCATGACAAGCAGAAGCAATTAGAGAATAAAAACAATAGAAACAATTAAGTTATTGCAATCCAGTCCCCAGCACAAATACCTGAGGGCTACAGAAACACCCACAATACCACCTCACCTTACTCCCTCTGGTGACCTTTAGCGTTGCATTGCCATTTTTAATTAAAAGTTGTAATTAATTCTTGGAATGTTTCACATAATGTATTTTGTGATTCTATTCATTCCATTACCCCCAACTCCTCTCAGGTCCATCCTCACCCTACACACCCAACTTCATGTCTTTTTCAAAGAGTTCAGTTTATACTGTTTGCATATTCTTTGGCCATCCACTGAATTGTGCTTGACCTAGCAGGGGCACACCCTTAAAGAGAACTGACTTTCCCTCCCCTGGAAGCTCTCAGGTGTCAATAGCTCCTCAATCAGTGATGGGGTCCTGTAAGCCCCTTCCCTCTCCTTGCTGGAATGTTGACTCGCTTGACCTTGGACAGGCAACCGGAAGCTCTTATCAGTGCTTGCGTGATGGTTCTATATAGCAGAAGGCAGCCATCTTGGATGGTCCTGTAAATGCACATATTTTTTCCCCCTCTATCATTGATGTGATAGTATACTTGGCTCTCTCATAAATGGGACCCACAATATATAGTATGTTTTTAATCATGGATTTCTACATGAGAGAATGCACATTTACTCGTAAAAAGGTAAACTTTACTTCCAGGTCAAAATTTGCATTCACATTCATAATGGGTTTTCGGCAGGGTAGGGTGCCAGAAACAAAATAAAACAAAACAAAACATTTCCTATCCACCTGAGCAAAACCACTAGAATATGGAAATTAACACAGATGGAAAACGATGAGAAAATGACTAATGAGGCTTATTTGGTATCATTAGGCACATTGTCTTACAAGACAGTGATAAACTTAAGAATTCAGGACATGCCTTGGTGTCCTCAGGCAGTGCCCTCCTGAGCTGTGAGTCCAGAGAGACCCACCCTTCCCATCATGCCCCTGACATTCTTGAGCTCTAAGTGCTTTTATTTACCTCAAGAAAATTTTTCCGAGTAGAGTCTCTTCCCCAGTTTCCACGTCTTTCTATACTAAATATTTTGTGGTAGGTGTGAAGGTTGTCAAGCTACCTGAAATGACAGCGGGGATTGTGGCCTATGGATTTCTCTTCATGAATTATTAAGTATTCATGTAGTTACTTTGTGAATGTGTGTGTGTGCATGTGCACGCACACATATGTACACATGATCATTTTCATACATGTGTACATGCGTGGCCTGCAGTCTGCATAAGGTATCTGCCCCTATTGCTCCCTCCTTTGTTTTTAAGAAGAGTCTCTCTCTCTCTGGCCATGGAGCTCAATGATTCGGCTATGTTGGCTGGCAGGTGAGCCCCTAATGTGGCTTTTCACAGGAATATTTGACCTTGGAACCCAGGTCAGACAAGCGCCAGGTCTGGCAAGCACAACTGAGCCTTTTCCCACAAACAACAGTAAATCTCAGCCTTCCCAGGCTCCAGTGCTAAAGTAGGTGAGCGTGGCTACAATCCAGGCTTATCACAAAGAGGTGAAACCGCAAACCACAGCCTGGCTGACCATAGCCTTCATTCAGTAAAGCACACAGCTGCCTTGGCGCTGTATCAAGGCTGACAGGAAGCTAACATTACGGCTTGGTCATATAAATTGCACATGGGATGAGGGGGCAAAATCCTACGGCACCCTTGGGTGTTCTCAAAAAATCCTATAAGGCTGAAATGCAAGAGAAGGCCTAAAAGCCAACATTTTGGAAAACTGAATGAGTTTCCACAACATGAATTTGATGTTCAAATGAAGCTCCAAAACTTCATTTGAACTTGTTTGGGGTTTTCTTCTGTGCAGCTAAATGTAAACATTCATTTACTTTGATATAGAAAAGACTGTGTTTTCCAGATATTAACAGTATGTGAAATGCATTGTCTTTCTTTCTTTCCTTCCCTTCCTTCCTTCCTTTTTTCTTTTCCGCGTTTGTATTGCCTTTCTAAAAGCTGGTTTCTGTTTGTTTCATTATGTTTTTCTCACTATGTATCCTTGGCTGGCCTGAAATTTGCTATGTAGATCAGGCTGGCCTCGAACTCACATAGATCCACCTGCCTCTGCCTCTACCTCTTGAGTTCTGGGATTAAAGCATGTGCTACCAAGCCCAACCTTCATTTGTTTGTTTGTTTAAGACTGGGTCATGCTATGGGGCCCAGACTTGTGTCAAACTCACAATCTTTTCCTCAGCCTCCACCTCTTGGGTGCTAAGATCGCAGACACGTGCTGTCTTGCCCACAGCTGAATCTTAAAGCTGAATCTTAAAGACGTTTGGCACAGGATAGGTGGCTTTTGCACAACTTCCAGACAAGCAAGTTGTCCAGAGTTGGTTCTTTTGTTTTACCCTCAAATCATGCAGGCATTCATCTGACCTCATTTAGTGATTTCTGGTGGATTTAATTAGATAGACTCATAGGGTAAGCAGTGTAGGAGAGGGGGTCATAACCAGGGAGCAAGAGAGAGAGACAAGCTGAAAGGCATGCATGTGATCCACTCTCAACTGCACTTAACACAGCTGTATCTTCTCGGCTGTATGTCTTCACTTTAGTGAGCATTTCCAAATCTGCTCATAGTGTGCAAATGGCACGGGAAACATGACCAATGAAAAAGGGATACTAACTTTGAAAAAGAGATGACAAATTATATTTTTACTGGTAAAACTTAAAATTCCAAATGAAATGTTCAGAGTGTGTTTTTTTGTGTGTGTTTTGTTGTTGTTGATGTTTTGATTTTTTTTTTTTTTTCTTTTTGGTTTTACAAGACTGGGCTGTCCTGGACTCACTTTGTGGACCAGGCTGGCCACAAACTCACAAAGATCCATCTGTCTCTGCCTCTCTGAGTGCTGGGATCAGAGGTGTGTGTCACCACACTCAGTTGTTTTTGTTGTTGTTGTTTTAGGGTGAAGCAGAGAGAAAGACACCTGAGATACAGAACTGACATTCATGGCTGCCAGACCCAGCAGAAGGCATGGAGATGCACTGTGACAGGCCCAGGAGCTCCTGCTGGACCTGAGCAGCTGAACTACGGCAATAGCTCCTCAGCTCTGTTCCATCAGGACAGACTCTCATGGCTTATAGATCACACCTCCAGCAAGAGGCGAAACACAAAAGCCTTCAATTCAGAAAGCAACACTCTGTTATGTCAACACCCCCTTCTGCCTTAATATTTCAGACTAATAGCCCTGAATGGGAAGAGAAGACAGTGATTGCTACGTATTCCCAAACACCTAGAGAAAATGAAGACTGCTCCCTGTACATGACTGTACAGTGTATACAGAGAACACAGCAACTTCCACATGATTACGCTACGATAAGTCATGAATGAAATAATCCTAGATTGCATTTATTGCCTCAAATTACAGCATGCACCACAGAGAATTTAAAGTTTATTTATTTAAATTTCAAATTTCTTTAAGGGTCATTTTTTGCAAGGAGAGTCCAAACATGAGGGTAAGGGCTGTGCATCGCTGAGAACCCAACAGGTGTGCATTATGTAATTACGCTGAATGAAACAGTCTCTTTATCAGCACCGTCTAGCACATTTCCATCTGTGTGAAAAACGTAAAGCAAATTAAACAGGCATTTTCCATCTTTCAGACGGCGGTCCACTGTCAGCACTACAGACATTTTGGGCCATAACTTTCTTCACCATGGAGTAAGTGAGATGGCTCCGGGGATAAAAAAATATCTCTTGTACAAGCCTAATGACCTGAGTTCTATCCCAAGATTCACAGTGGAAGGAACCAATCCCCCCCAAATTTCCTGTAATCTCCTCAAGCATGTTGTGGACATTAAACACACACACACACACACACACACACACACACACACCCCACTTAATAATCAGAAGAAAAAGACTTTAAAAAGTCACTAAAAAGTTCTTCACCACAGTGGGCTGTAGACTGTGAAAAGCACACAACTAGTGCATGATGATTCTCAGAGCAGAGGAGAAAAGGTGCAAAATTCTCTTTATTCTGTTTGTAAGTGTGGAGGTGTAAGAGGATTATTCCAATCCAAGGCTGCCAGTTTTCAGGATATGCGGAGCTGTGAAAATACATACAAAATGGTCTAAATGCCAAATGCCCTATGGCTATGAACAGTCTGAAAGAGGCATGCTCACAGCCAGCACTGGGCTGTTCATTATGAATTGTGTCTAAGAGAACAACTTTGAAAATGCTGTTGAATATTTATTAAAAGGAAAGATCTATAATAATTCAGGTTTTGACATGCTACTATTAACATCTGGTTGGAAAGGTTATGAACTGTGGAGGAAGAAACCATTAAGTTTATGAGTAGGGTTAATACATTGTGTGTCACTGTTTTTTACTGACTGCCCTGCTATTACCTCAGAACACAGCCTGAGATGCCGTTATTCATGCAGAATTTTTTTTTTTTAAAGACTCTATAAGCATTTTAGTCCCGTTTCTACTTTAGAGATTCTAGGAGTATTGCTTTGTGTATGTGTTGTTTTATGTTTACTTGTTTGTTTCTAAGACAAGGTCTCCAGGCTATCCTGGAACTATGGAGACCAGGCTATCCTTGAATATGCATTGATTGTCTAGCCTCTGCCTCCAGAGCACTGGGATTAAAAGTGTGTGCCAACATAACCAGCTGACATTGAACATTATACAAAGATAATGCTTAAGCTCAAGATGTGCATTTTGGCCAACAAGACCAATATAGTAAAGTCAAAGAAAAATATGAACACTATAAAAATATGTACAGTTACTTATGATAATTCATCATAATACTTAAATACACCTTTATTCATCATTTAGCAAAACAAAGATGAGGGGAAAGAGATCTAAAGGCAGGCAAGAGACTCAGAGACAGCCCCTACTCCAATTGCTAGGGAACCCACATGATGACCAAGCTGCACATCTGCCTCATGTGTGTAGGGGATCCAGGTCCAGCCCATTCATGGTCTCTGGTTGGTGGTTCAGTCTCTGTGAGTCCCCATGGGCCCAGTTGAGTTAACTCTGTAGATCCTCTTATGGTGTCCTTAACTCCTCCAGCTCCCCCACTATTTCCCCCTTAACCCCCACTTTTCCACAAGATTCCCCGAGCTCCGCCTATTGCTTGGCTGTAGGTCTCTGTATCTGTTTCCATCAGCTGCTGGATGAAGCCTCTCAGGAGACAGTTATGCTAGGCTCCTGTCTATAATCAAGGCAGAGTAGCATTAATAGTGACAGGGGTTGGCCCTCTCCCATGGGGTGGGTCTCAAGTTGGGCCAGTCATTGATTTGCTATTCCCTCAGTCTCTGCTCTATCTTTATCCTTACACTTCTTGTAGGCAGGACAAATTTTGTGTTCGAAGGTGGCTTGGCGTCCCCCTCCCTCCACTGGAAGTCCCACCTGCCTACTGGAGGTGGCGACTTCAGGCTCCAGATTCCCCAGCTGCTTGGAGTCTCAGCTAGGGTCACTCCCCTAGACTCCCAGGAGCCTCCCTAGTCTACAGATGTTCCCCACTGATTTCCATTCTCTCTCCAAGTTGCCCCATTCTCTGCTCTCCCCATAAGTGATCCCCATCCCTATTCCACTTTTTTATACATTAAAAATAAATAGTGTATTATGTTAATTCCTAACACTCAAAGAGGCTTAAGACATTTGCATTCCCTCCTGTCAGTCCCTTCATAAGCGTATCTAGATTTAGGACTCTGAAATTGGAAGCATGGAATTCCTAAATCCACTAAGCGACAGACCATTCACACTATGCAAAAACGCTGTACTCAAACTCAACTGTGCACATAATTATAGTATTCAAATGAGATCACTAATTTAGACATGTTCTATCATGTCAAGTATAAAGAACATAAAAATGTATGAGTGAAATCTAACAAGAATAAGAAAAAAAAGAAAAAAATGGAGCTACTCTTTTTTTTTAGGAAATGAAAACTCATAGTGCATGGTACAATACATTCATGGAAATATTAGCAGGAAATCCAGCTTAACTGTTCATGTCAGTGAGTGAGTTAAAAATACAGTGGTGTCAAGTACTTAGACAGAAATCGAACTCTGTGCTTTGGATTACAATATTTGCATTTGGATGAAATTGGAACACATGAGGCATGAAATGGACAAATTAATCTTCATTCGAATTACCTAACATATTATTATAAAACTCAATAAAATCATATGTAAAATAGCATAATACTTCACATTGTTATTTAAATTTTCATGTGGCAGTATTGTAATTTCTCACCGCAATGGATTGAGCCTAGCATGCTGCTGTGTGGAACAGTCATTACAAGAACTAAGATGGGTCCTTAACATTTTTATCATCACTTTAGGATTTATGAATGTCTCATTATTAAAAAAAACGGCATCTCCAATAAAGATGGATCCAATGGATGTCACAGAAATATCAGCCCTTTAGATTCAACTTTTCCTGCTGAAGCTAAAATGTAAAGTTGGCACCATCAAGCTTGACATTGACATTTAGGGATGGCATTGACAACGGCCTTTGCTACTTGCTAGAAACTGCTTTCAACTGCACACCGCCAGCTAGCAGACTCCTAGGGCACACTGTATGTGTAAAATTAAAAAAATGCAACACCCTAAACTTTTTCAATGGTTATGAGAGTCCATGTCATGACTCATTATACACATGTGCATATGTAAAATTAAGGAAATTAAAATTTTAGACTATTCAGAGCCAAAACAAAAGTTGTGAAACAGACATCATTAGAACTGTACAACATCATCTTTGTAGCACTTGGGTAAAAGATGATGCCAGTGTAAGACTTCAGCCTTAACATAACAGCTTTATCAGGAAGCCAAAACAAGTTACATTGGTTTACATGACCAGAGCTCTCAAGAACATTAAAGGAAACCAACAGTTTAGACCTAATTTGCCTGGGTTTTGTCTGGTATGCTTGAACCCACAGAATGCACGTAACAGAACGTTTCTCACCCACAGCAGACACTACAATTATTAAGAAATAAATTTCCACTGTAGCACAAAGAGCAAATTTAACTATAATAATTTCAGTTTAAAATACTAGGTCTCTGTGCTTTATAGGTAGATGCCTTTTAAAAATCAGCACCAATACTAAAAAAAAATTTTTTAAATGTTTGTTTTATAGAAGTAAACCTTATTTCCCCCAGCTTAATTAGACATATTTGTATAGAAAACCGTTGGTCCATCAAATAGAGGAATTTTAGCCAACACCAGTCCCTATTGTTGACACTTTAAGCAGATTAACTTGAAAATAAATCTTAAGGATTCCCCATCCCTCCCCCAAGTTTTCCTTTGGTAGCAAATGACAAAGAAATACCATAGAATTGCCTGAACTCAGAATTTGAAGCCAGAACCCCTCGTTTTGGGTCTGACAAGCTTTATCATTTGGCATCTGGGTCTTACCCTCAGTCTTCTGGACTCTATTTCAGGGTTACTGGTTTCTATAATGCCGTGTAGCGGTGTGAATGTGAAACGCTCTTCCTATAGGACCAGTTCTCAACCTGTGGGTCACAACACCTTCAGGGGATCACACAACCCTTCCATGGGGGGCACCTAAGATCACAGGAAAACACAGGAACGCACGTTACCATTCACGACAGCAACAAATACACAGTTATAAATTAGCAACAACATAATTTTATGGTTGGGGGTCACCATAGCATGAGGAACTGTCTTAGTGAGCCTCGGCCTTAGGAAGGTTGAGAAGCACTGTTCTGTAAGCTCACACATTTGAGTACTCGATCCTGGCTGGGGGCGCTGTTTAGCGGGTGGTGGAATCTTGCTGGAGGAAGTGTGCCACAGGGAGTGGGCCCTGAGGTTTTAGAGATCAGTTCTGTGACCTGTCCTCTTTTGGCTTCCTGACTGTAGGTGCAATGTGACGAGCCACCTACTGCCACCGTGGCACCTCTACCAAGATGGACTGCATCGTTTCTGCCAGGTATTTTGGCCCAGCATTAAGAAAGGTAACTGTGATAGGGAGGTTTTTTACGCTTAGTTAAAAATTAAAGGACAAAGCATTTGAGGACTGATACATACAACAGGAATGAAAATACAACAACCGTGGTTGATAAATACTCCATAATATCTGTAACATAATGAGGTCTATTTTCATAAAATGAGTGAAAATCAAGCAATATCATAGATAGAATACTTCAGATAATCTAATGGGCCAGACATATTACTGAACTATGAAAGTACTGGTACAAACTTGTCAACTTTCTAATGACACCATCCATGATAAAAGCTTAGCTTTTTGTGAACTGTCACTTGTGTCCTTTATCACTTCCCCTTTCAATGGGCTCCTTCAAGGAAGCAAAGGAGGTGTGCTCCTTCAGAACCACTTTGATGTAGTAAGAAAGCTCCTCTCCCATTCTTCCCCCTCTCCCAAGTGTCTGTGTTCCTCTGTCCACATCAGGGTAAATTAATGGAAAGGGAAAGAAAACATGACAATTGGACTTCAGAAGTAGACTGAGATCCAGGATCAAGCTTTTTTTGGTGATCTTATTGCAGTCCTGAGTGCCATCCCCATCCACCATCCAGAGTCTTAATACTGATGGAGAGGAACTGAAAGCCCCCATGCCCAGTGCAGACACTGTAAAGGAAAGACATGCTGCCCTCGGTGGCGTCTTCCTGTTTCACTTCTCTGTCGTGTCCCTGTCTCCTCCACTCCCCTCACCCCCAGACCCCACCCCCCCCCGGCTACCACTTAAGCAAGCACCTCCCCCCGTTCCGCCCCCTGCCTTTTGTCCCTTTTTTTTTTTTTTTTTTTGTCAGAAATTTCTCTCACTTAAACTTTCCATCCCATCTTCTTTTCATCTACATGCCACCTTGGCCTCGTCTTTACGTTTTTATTCCACATATTCTCTCAGGCAGACAGCAACTTCAACAGCCATTTCAAATACTCAGCTATCTAGAACACAGTGAGGCCTATTCTTGTAAAAATAAGTGAGTCCTATTATATACCGAATATATCAGATAAGGCAATGGACTAGATACACTGATAAACTACAAACGATGAACCTCCATTTGCAACTTGGGGGTTGCCCCGAATTTTAAGCCACAGTCTGCACAGCATCTCTAGGCTCTGGTGCATGCTGCTGCATAAATCCACACCTTCTTGTCACCTTCTCCTGTGGGATGTTCCATCCTCTGAGCTCACTGGCATTGCCAGTGGAACCTCGATATCTTCAGTTATCTGAACTAAGCCATCTGGGGGTGCTCATGAAAGTCTCTGCCCCCTCCTAGCCTCTCTGTCTCCCCAGAGCATCTAAACCCTTACCAGTCTGAATTCAAAAAAGAGAAGCTGACATGCTCAGTTTCACCTGCAGTCCCAAGCATGGCCTCCAAGTCACTTCACAGAGTGGCCCCAGCCTCTACTCTCCAATTCTATAACCACCTCTGCCATATCAATTGTTCCCAAACACGCTGACTGAGCTGCTGTTTTACAATCCACTACCCAGCTCAGCGACATCATCAGACTCACTCTATGCCCCGAACCACATGGTACTCTGCTACTCCTATAGATTCAGACTAAGCACTATTTCCTGAAGGAAAACCACACGCTGGTTTTTTAAAACTCCTGTATTTTTATTAAGTCTTTCCTTTGACAATTTTAAGGAGTGAGATTTCCCTGATATCTCATCTCCTAAAATATATATCTGATAAATGTCCAAATGAGTATGTGTCCCTCTCACAAAACTTGATGCAAACACAGCCAAGCCACTGGTGACTGGTTAAGTACGGATTAGTGGCTCACAGCTCTTTTCAGGTGTCACACATAAAATCATAAGGCCACTTGGTACAGTTTCCTAGTGCTGAGTGCAGAGGGCGTGGGGAACTGTGAATTGCTGTGTTAGCAACTGGCCTTTTACTAAAGAGTCGCCTTGTTGTGCGGCTTTATCGCCTTGGGCTTACAGCATGTGTTGCTTCAGGTTCACTTTCCCATGGTCAACACAACTGGGGGGATGAAGCAAGGGCACATGCTAGAGGGCTGGAGTGGGCGAAGCAGCCCACAGTGGTGGATGGAGTCATAAACACTCAAAACCAGATGCACGAGGAGTCCTCCGAACACTCTTCATCCCTCAGATAACAAACTCAGAGAAGCTTGATACACGCAGCCCCACAGCTGGCTAGGCAAGAGGACGGATGACACAGTGCTGACGCAGTCACACCTTTTCGTCCTTTGAGGAAGTCAGTTGATGCTCATTACTTGCAGATAAAGGGCCGATACGATGTGTTGGGCTGGACCTAGGGAACTGGAGAGGGTGGACTAAAGCTGCCAGCACTTTAAAGTCCACTCCGTAAGGCTCACAGGGGTTTTAATGCTCTGTATTTTAATAAAGGCCACGGTCAGGTCAGAGTGCCTGTTCCTTGGCAGTCTACATTTAGAGAAGAGAAAACAGTTTTAAAACAAGTTTTTAATCACTTACTGGTTTGAAACTCATCCAGTCTTATGGTCTCGCATAAGAACAGAAGAGCCATCAATATACTATGCCTGAATGCTATGAAGATGTGACTAACTTTTAAATGAAAAAATTGAAATGATGTTGGTTCCAATGCGAAATCAAGAGGGGGTGGGGAATGGGGCAGAATGCTTGAGTAGCATGTGCTGGGTTTGACTTTCCGTTAGTCAGTCTGTCCCTGCAGAGGCAATATCTCAGCATGGCTTCAGGGGCTCTGCTTTCTATCTAGACTGGAGTGAGGATAGTGACACCACAGACATGGGAGCTGGATGCTCTTCCTCCGAGAGGACACACTTTAATCCCTACTTGTTAGATGTGTGATTGCCTCTCCTGTAAAAGCCATAGTCGTGCCACAAATGACAGATGACACTGCTCTAACTCAGACCTCTTAAGATTTAAATAAACTTTAAAAAAATCACTTGAGAAAAATCTTAGGCCTTTCCACTTCTCCTTTCTTCAAGGACAATGATGAAAGCATCTGACCCCAAACACAGATGAAGTAAGTATGCCTTGCCACCGGAAGCATTCATGCTTCTTACTTACAAAGTAATGCATGGCTTTTGCTCTTTCTTTTTCATGAAGTGAAATGTGGTTTCTGAGTTCTAGCATAAATTAAGCTTAAGCTCTACCTCGACAAAGCAACAGAGATGGTACCTCTTGTTTAGCCAATCCCAGCTCTGGTCGGGAAGGTTTGTAACAAGTAAGATTGTACATCTCTACTACCTAACACATTACCATAGCTCAAAACCCAGAAGCAGCAGGATATTCTGTAAGGAATACCAAAAAGTTCTGAGCTCTCCTTTTTCTCACAAAACTTACTAATGTAATCTTGGACCCATGACCTTTCTAGACTCGTTTCTGCTTCTGAGAAAACACTACAATACCAGAACTACCCAGAAGGCTGGCGGGAGGGTCGAAGGAAATACTGTAGGTATTGCTGCCAAGGCAGCCACCACACAATAAGTGCTCCAACTCTTATCAGAAAGGATGACCAGCAGAGACTAAAAAGCGGTCAAATAAATCATGCTCAAGGCTGTCTTCTCTCAAACCCACCCATGACCTCGAACTCTGAAAGGACCTGATCTTGAGGTGCAAATGCCACATTGCATATGAACTTCTTGCCTGTATAACCATGAATGCGTGTAACTCCTGGTCAATCCATACATTGCATGAGGTAAGATCAGAATCAACTCCCAGATCCACAAATACAAGTGAAAACTCAAAGGAGTCCCCAGATTAGAGAAGGGTAAATGGCCTTCACTTATTAAAACTGTCTTGCATATTTTGTACCTAGGCCTTCTCCCATCCAAGTGCTAACCAGGCCCAAGCCTGTTTAGCTTTAGAAATCATATATGATCATGTACGAGGGGTGGTATGTCTGCATGCTGTACATGGGTCCTTCTGACAGCAAAAGAAAACTGATATCGGGAGGATTCCTCGAAAATTTGTAAGTGGCAACAGAAAATCCACTAAAACAATCACAAACAGAAAATAACCGTGTGCAAATTAATTTCGCAGACCTAGCTCAAGTTATAGACGTGTTCCAGGGAGACATTTGACCAGAAATCCTAGAACAGGGAACAGTTGAACTACATCTATGGACTGAGGCAAAGGGTGTATGTTTTCTTTGAAAGGAAGGGGCAGAAACACCAGCAGAAGGTGCCAGAGAGACTCAGTTGGTGGCAGGGGTTCTTTTTGGCACACTGCAGCTGTGCAATTGTGTCTACAGGCACACAGAAGCTACCTACTGGAAACTCACTCTTGAGAAGCTTTAAGGAGGGGGAGTGAGGGAGGGAAGAAAAGAGGGAGGAGGAGGGGAGGAAGGGAAAGGGAGACATATTGAGAACACCAGCCAGCACTGAGCATCTAGCTTGGAGTACCTTTTAATGGTAGATACATTAGCTAGCAGGTTCCATTAAACACTGAATCACCTGCGGTACTCAGCTGCCTAGGTGCTTTCTATAGTAATTAGACTTTAGTATCTAGAAGGTAAAAATCAAAGGGCAGAATATGATGGCATGTAGGTGAACCTAAGAAAGCCATAAAAGTATCATGGCCACTCAATTACTCCAGAACTCAGAGGAGAAGCTCAACAGTCCATAGAGATTTCAAACCAAGATGGCTCATACGGAATCCCTACCACAGCTCCCCATGGCTTTGAACCTAAGACTGAAGGAAGCGTGCCTATAGCTGTGATGGGTAAGCGATTTCCATTTTAGAACACTGAATCCAAGCTAAGCCTAGGGCCCCACTCTGGGCCTGAGTGGAGTTGTCCCACAGACGCTGGCCTATGCTCAGCGACAATGTGGACTGCCCCCTGCTTCCAGTAGCTTGTCCCATGTGGACCACCGGGGCAACTACACAGGCAGGCAGGAGGCAAAGCAGAGAGCATCAACTCCAACGTAAAGCAGCAAGTTACACCAAGTTTTTCCTTTGGGTCTATGAATACATAGATAAGAAAGAAGGAAAGAACAGAATCCAGTTTCAACCGAAGGCAAAAACACCATTATCGTTCTCACAGTAGCATGAAAGGGGGCTTGCACTCAGGGCCGGGTATTTAACAGTGAGGACAATAATAATAGCTTCCACTACAAGTACTGTTTAGCAGTTTGCATACTTTAAACTTTAAACATAAACTCCCCATGGAGAGAGAGGATAACGGCCCACCCACTTTGCTTGCAAGTTGAGGCAGCAGGGTCAAAGAACACAGTTTCCAACAGGCATGTTTAAAATGCTACCTCTAATTTCTGTTATTTGATCTCACTCAGCCTCAGTTTCCTCCTCTCCAACACCGAGACAGAGCCACCCTTGAAGGCCCTCGGGGAGGTGCCGCTGGAGACAGTAAGTCCAGTATTAACATGTGGCCAGCATGTTTATATCCTCTCTCCTATTACACATGTGAACTGCTTCTACTGACCTCCAGCAACAGCTGTTTCGTGTCTACGGCTTATCCCAAGACAAATTTCCTTTAGCAGCAATGAAATTTTTTCCCAAAGTCAGCCTAACATACTTGACACCAGCTCAATACCTTCTCACGCTGGATTCCACTTAAGCCCCACACAACCCAACAAGGGAGGCACTGCTATTACAAACACCCATTTTACAGATGGAGACACCAGGGCACAGAACTGTGCTACCTCACCCAGATGCAAAACCAGCAATAGAGTCAGCAGCCTGGCTTATATTTAAATCAGGTGCCTGTAAACTAGTTAGTTCATCTTGTTTTAGTCACTGAAACACACACACACACACACACACACACACACACCTTTTTCTAAAGGTCACCTAGATAAATCTTACATCGACTTACATTCCTGAGTTTTTCTTTCAAATCCAAATTCATAGATGTATTTTCCTCTCTGGGTATTTCTTTCTATCTATGGATACATACCTATCACAGGGCAGTTGCAATGTGAGCTACTTGGCAAATGCAAAGCCTCCTATGGCAGGTACTCTAAATACTATCTTCCCTTCTGATATTCACTGCCTATCAGCCAGACAGCAGAGCTGTATGGTATTTCAAAGAATTCCTTTTATAAATTTAATCAACTCAAGTATTAAACATCAATGGCATTAATCCATTGCTCTGCTTAAAAGGAATCTCTAGGGGGCAGCCGAGAAAGAAAGGTTAAAGATTTCTACCCTTCAAAGTAGGCCACTGCAGCTACCTATAAATCATGCTCTTTGTTTGTTAAGATAATTAAGGCCATCAGCGCACTTAACTTTCAGACTCAACAATTGTCTGGTCTGAACAATCTCCACTTTTCCTAAAACAAAAGGGGATGTGTTCTAACGGGGGTTCTGTGCATGCTCTCTGTACAATGTATGGTATTTCAAAGCATGATTTATGTATCTAATTCCTTGAATTGCCTTGAAAAAAAAAAAATACACCGAATCCTTCCTCCCATGCTCCCTATTGGGAGAAGACACTCCAATTTAAAGAGTGCCCGGTTTCTGACTACAAACCGCTATATCATGTCAACATTTTCATTAAATACGGTTCAAGCCGGACTTGAAACAAACGGAGTGAAGGCACAGCTGCAGCCCCTGCAGATGCGAAGTTATCCAGCCAGCAGGCTTACATAAGAGATGCAGGACAACCCGCCATCGTCTGAATCCTGTTTGAGACTTGCCCACATTCTTAAAGCATATGAATTAAAACGCACAGAGAGCTTCTCTCATTTTCTCTGCCTTGGAGGACAAAACACTCTGTTGACGTCTAAGTTGTTTTCTCACAAGGACTAGGCTCCAATTATGGGAGGTTGGCAACTTCTGCCCTGGGTTAGTGTGAAAAGCTTGCAGGCCTGAGCAGCAAGGTCTCGGCTTCTCATCTCTATGCCCGTCCTCCCAGGGGGTGTCAGCAGAGCCTCCCAGGATGGAGGTGGCCGATGTCCCTGATCCCACGCCGCGCAGAATCAAGGAACTCGGAATGTGCAATTACCGGCGGGTCAAATGCCCTCGGAGCACCTGTCTCTCCTAGCACATTTCCAACTGGCGCATTCGGCAGAGGCAGGAGCCAGCCCTGGACTCCAGCCTTGAGTCCTCGAGTGCCATGCCCCCTCCTCTGCAGCCAAGTACTCCCTCCTCCAGCCGCAGCCCGGCTAACAGGAGGTGCCACCTCGGCCTGGCACGACAGGAATAAAACCAACCTGTCCTTCCCACGGTGCCTGCAACTTCAGAAACTACAGTCAACTTACCGGCTCGCAGGAGGCAGGGGTCTTCTGGGGCTTCAGCGAGCTAAGAAGCGCTGCAACTCCGCCGCACGCAGCCCGGCTGGCCCGCGGTGGCCGGTGGCAGCGGGCTCAGGACCCGCCAATTCCCTGTCGCCTCCGCTCTGCGACGGTGCACTCTCCCCGGCGCACCCGGCGGCCGCGGCGACCCGGACTGCGCCGGGGACCCGAGCAAACGCCGTGGCGGCCGCCAGCCCTGGAGAGCGGTGCTCCGAGATCCGGGTGCGTGTCTCCCGCTCCGAGGGAATGCGACGCTACGGAGTCCCCGCACGGGAGGCTCCGACACGCTACAGAGCCGCCGCTCCTCCCGGGAGGAGCAGTCACAGCCCCCGCGCGCCGGGCGGGAACCGCAGTCCGCGCTGGACGCCGCGCCGCGGAGAATGACAGCGCCGAGGCGGAGCGGCGCGCGGGGCCCAGTGCGCAGGCTCGCGGCTGCTGCGGCACGTCACAGGGGGCGGGGCTAACGGGCGGGGTTGGGCGGAGCGAGCGCGGTGGGGCGGGGTCCGGGGGGAGAGGTTAACCTGGCTACCAGCCGCCGGGTCAGGAGCTGGCGATAGCTCAGCTCAGGGTTGGAAACCTGGATAAAGCTCTGAGTTTGTCTCCTGAGCCCATTGTTCCTTAACGAGCGCAGGGTATCGGAACCGCCTTAGGGTCCCGGGACCGTCCACAAAGGTCAAAATTAACTCAGTTGATTGCTTAACCCCACCAAGGGCTGCAATTTGTGGGCCGCCTTCTTTCACTTTGATCGCGTGTGTACGGTGAACTTGAGCTTGTCAGAGCCCTTTGCCCTGGGTGCACTCCTGAATAAGCACGAGAGAGGTGGGGCCCAGGTATGCAGGTTGTAGATAACCTTGCCTAAAGCTTCGCAAGCGAATCTACTGGTTGTTCGGTAATACGGCGCTGCCGGTGCAGCTGCCCATGGAGTCGGGAGAATGGAAGATTCCCCATTCCAATAGGGTCTAAGATAGGCCGGTGCTGCAAGCCTCGCCCCCGCATCCTGGCCGGCTTAGAGGGCGGAGAACCCTGAGCAGCTCCTGACAGTGTTGGTCCGCCTGAGAATCAGCCGGAAGAGCTTTTAACTGGGGGAGGCGGGGGGGAATACATTCCCAAGGTGTCTCCACAGCCGTTCTGGTTCAGCCCTGGAGATAGGGGTGGGAGGAGTGGGGGGTTGGGTGGTGGACTCTTGCCTGTAACAAGCTGTAGATAACTGTGACAGGGGTTTCGCTGGCCTCCAGCAACCTGGAGTTGAGGCTTGTCTGGTAACAAATAACTAGACCAGATGTGGAGCTCAGGTCTTCGGAATCCAAGTCCATGGTATTCTAAACCAATCAGTTCTTTGTCTGAGTAGTCCACTTTTTCTGCACGTATTAAGAGGTTTTGTTGTTTTGTTTTTTTTTTTTTAAACAACAACAAAAAGCCTGTACAAGTGATGTTAAACACACAGTCATTCACTTTATTGAACACACATGTTTCACTTGTAAAGGTAGCGTGAAGTTGGCTGGCTAAACAGGCTCATTATGAGCGGAAGGGTGGGAGTAGGAAGCGGAGTGGCTGAGCAAGGAATGTTAATATGTTGCAGAGAGTGTGTAGATGTCAGACTAAACCTTCAGCTTGGAAAGGTACTTTGGCGATAAGAATGCAGGATCCAGCGTGGTGTCCTTTTTCAGAGGCGAGGAGCTCCGTGGTTCAAGAGCTTGTAAAGGCGTGGATTTCACTACCAGGCTGTCTTGGTTGCTTTTCTCACTGCTGCGACAAAATGTTTGGCAACCGCAACTCAAGGAAGGAAGCTTTAATACGGAGTCAAGGGCTGAGGGTACAGTCTACCGTGGTGCCGGAGGCGGCCCGGCACATTGCATCTGTTATGGTCCCAATATCCCAGTCCATGACACTGCCCATGTTCAGTGTGGCTCTTGGCTCCTCCGTTAAACCCCTCTGGAAACACCTTTACAGACACACCTAGAGATTTTTTTCCTAAGAGAATCTAATTCCTGTAAAGCTAACAAGAGGAACCATCACAATTACCTCACTGAATCCCACAATAATCTTCTAAGTTACGTATGAAAAGTTGGTATCTATTTTACACTCTTAAAAATGCATTCTGGAGGGCTTCATTTCTGAAGTGCTTGCTGCAAAGGCAAGAGGATCTGAGTTTGGATCCCTAGAACTCTCTTAAAAAGCCAGATGTAAAAAAAAAAAAAAAGCCAGATGTAGCCGGAGAGGTGCTGGCATTAATCCCAGCACCTGGGCGGCAGAGGCAGGCAGATCTCTGAGTCTGAGTCTGAGGCCACCCTGGTCCTCAGAGTGAGTTCCCGGATGGCCAGGGTTACACAGGGAAACCCTGTCTCAAAGATAGATAGATAGATAGATAGATAGATAGATAGATAGATAGATAGATAGATAGATAGATTAAAGTAAATAAAGCCAGAGGTAGAAGCACACATCTGCACCCTTGGACCTGGGATGTGGAGATGCAGTGATCCCTGGGGCTTGGTGACCAGGCAGTCTTACTCACATCAGTGACCTCCAGGCTCAGTAAAAGCCCCTGACTCAGAAATGAGGTGGAGAGCAATTGAGGAAGACACCCAGCATCAACCTCTGATGCCCACCTGTGAACATGTATGCACATAGGTGACACGCATAACTAATGAAATAAAGCCAAAGAATAAGCAACAAGAAAAAGCCCACCCCAGGCATCATTTGACTGTTCTGGCGGAAGCATGGTTCAGATGTCAGATGTCTAAGGAAGTGATGGAATCTTGTAAAGAAAATGCTTCCTTACAAAGAAAATGCTCTCCACATATTTTTAAAGACTTTGCCAAAATTTTGAGTTAGAAAGGCTTTCATTTTCTAAGGAGGAAGTGTGCCTGTGTCTCCATCCAGTTTGGCAGCTTCATGTAGTGGGGTTGCAGAATGGTTTCCAGAGCATTATAGTACTGCTGTTACAAAGCACAAGTCTTGCCAGGGATTTAGAAGGGCACCACTCAAACTTTCCCGGGACAAGTGTGATCACCATCCTCATTTTACCTGGGAGGAGCGACTGAGAAGAAGGCACTCATCCCAGCAGAGGTCTCCAGCCTCTGTCTCTCTCCCCTGCCCTTTTCACCAAACGACACACTGCAGATTAGTTTCCAAATTGTTCATATCAGGATCTACAGTCATCCAATGAGAACTCGAAGACAAGTCTTGTAGCGAATGCATAAACTGCACTCCCAGCCTGGGAAGTTTTAGAAGCAACTGTATGATATTGATATATCCTTCTACAGAGGCTAGCCTATCCCAACTGTATCCATACTCCCTTGCGATTATAAAAGAAGTAGATGAGTTCATAGAAAGAGAATTCCTTTAAAATGAGGTACCTGCTACATCATAGATAGTAAATTTTTTAATGACTTATTTATTTTTATTCATTTGTATGTGAATGTGCTTTGTGGGTTTATGTGCATCGTGTGTGTAGATGCCTAAGAAGGCCAGAAGAGGAAAGTAGATCCTTTGTAACTGGCATCACAAGCAGTTTAATGCTGTTGGATGTGGGTGCTGGGAATTGAACCTGGGTCCTCTGTGAAAGCACCATATATTCTAAATCACAGAGCCATCTCTCCACTCCCTGGTCCAGTTTTTCAGTAAGAGTAATTTAACAAAAAAAGAAGTTAATAGAATGAATCATGTTGGAACTTTTAAGTAAAGAACTCCGTGTTTGTTACTTTTCCTATTGTTGTGATAAAATAACAGACAACAGCAACTTAAGGAAGGGAGATTTATTTGAGATCACTGAAAGGTACAGCCCCTCATGGTGAGGAAGGTGTGAAACAGCTGATCATGTTGTATTCACGGACAGAAAACAGGAGAGATGCGTGCTGGTACTCAGCTTCCTTTCTCTCTCTCTCTCTCTCTCTCCTTTGTCCATTTTATTTACTCTGGGACTCTAGCCTATAGCAAGCATGGTGCCACTTGAACCCACGGCAGTTCTTCCTTCCTTGGTTGAAGCTCTGTAGACACCTGTCATACACTTACATGGAGATGTTTCTCTTAAATGATTCTAAATCCTGTAAGTTTAGAAAGACCTTAACCATCACAAAACCACAGTTATGCTAGCTTTCCAAGGCACCAGCAACTCCATCTAAAATATTTATCTGTGTAGCATTTATTGACTTCAAGCGATCCATGGCTCAATTCTATAAAAAATTAATTAGTATGTCCCACTGCCATTGTGTTTTGAGCCACTATTATTGACATTTAAGACATGAAACATATAATATTGTCTTAGTATTGATTGAATCCTAGTATTGACCATGTTTGCATTTTGAATTTATTTCTTGTTAGTTGCCATTGTGTGTTAAGAATAGCAGATACATTCTCTCTCTCCGAGATTTGTATTTCTTTTGGGCTAACAGAGCCTGCTCTTTCAGAATTTCTTCTTCCAATAACCCTAAAAGTGTCACTCCTGGGGTTTTCAATTATACACACTAGCAATAGTACCGAATCTATTCTTTCCCCTTCAAGAAGCTATGCCTAAGACAGATTTCCTTTCTTTTAAATTAAACTATTTCTGCTAAGAATCACAGGATTATCACTGAGCTAAGGCGTCTTGGCTGGAAAAGTCTTCACCTTTATTAATTATATTTCTTGATTTTTTTTTTTCATTTTGAAGGGATTCTTGGACATGAAAATCTCCAGTTCTGCCTGCTACACAGAGATGATCCAGATGAGAAAACTGGGGAAATTCAGGGTGGCTGACAAAGCTGGCAGAGTCGGAAGCAGAGAAAATAGATGCTGCCCGGTGAAAAGCTTAATAGAAAACTCTATACATAGTGTGCCTGACTTTTGAATACAGGTGATCTCATTCACTCTCTCATGCCTTGAACACTTGCAGTGGCAAACAGTGTCACTGGAATCCATAGCTGAATCTCTGGTTGGGTTCAAGTCTATCTTGTTTCCTGAGAAACCAGTGTCTTGCCCTGCTGTAAGAAACCTATGGAATTCCAGTATGGCAAGTGCGCAGATCTAAAGCAGTTTATCTTGAATGTAGGCACATGAGAACAGATGAATATAGTGAAAAGATGATCAGGACAGATGAGGAAAAGCCTGCTAAAGGAACTTAATCGCCTCGTGCTGTACTGCAGAGTAAAAGAAAGAGCTTACAGATTTGCTACTTTCTATTAGAGGGGAGAACACTTATGACAGCAAGAGACAGTTTTTACAGAGGTAAAAGCAGAGACTGTTTTCAGAATTGTCTTTAGGAGTATTCTTATTGTCGTGAGTTATCCTACCTCACACATTCCTTACGTTTTTCTCTCCTGGGGTCGAGCATTCAAGATCTGTGGCTGCAAAGCTAATGCTCAGACTAGGCCTAAATTCATACTCTCTTCTGCACCTATCACTTCAGTATAGCATACTAAACCAAGGATGAGAAGGTAGGTGTTCAGGCTGGCCTTAAACTCTCCATGTAGTCGAGGGTGATCTTGAACTTCAGGTCAGGCCATCCCCGTTTCCCAAGTGCTGAGACTACAGGCATGTTCGTCATGCCTGGATTGTGCAGCAAACGAGAACTTCAGTTCCAAGGGAAGCGTTCATGCAGTCTCGAGCCCCGAAAACCATAACTAGTACTTAATGCGTGATTCGTTTCTGTCCTTCCCTACCCCGCTAGGCCTCTTCCTCAAGCACCTTTTGACCTTTTCCAGTGAATACTTTCTTCTACCCTGAGTCCTGCTCCATCTCTGTAGTTTGAGCCAGCTCCTGTCACATAGGACAAAAGATCAGGGGAAAAAGTAGCATGCAGTTGGGATCAGGCTTTGGAAGAAGGCTAGGCACTGTTTGTACGGCTCTCTTCTGCTTGCTGAGGCTCCTGAGTCCCACACACCTGGCAGCGGTCAATCTTCCAGTTCTGGGTGGAGGGATATAGCTCACTAGTGCTGGTTTAACGTGTACATGGTCCTTGAGTTTGAGCCTCCTGACACTGAACAAAGAAAACAGAACAATGACAAAAACTACCCTGCTGTTCTGAATAGGTAACGGTTCCGAATCGGTAACAAAACTGGCATTTGCAGTGTTACCTTGTTGGTGGTGGTCAGACCTTCGGTGGAGACTCACCCATGTCCCTCTAGGGGAAAATAAGAGTACAAGACCAGCCCTATAGAAGAACAAGGAGCCTTGAAGATTTCACAGCAATTTCACACAGAATTCCCACGGGCAAAACTCTGTAAAATAAACTATCACTCCAAGATGTCTTGTAAAAACAGCAGTTGCCTTTAGAAATATTTAATTCCGAATTCCACTGAAAAGCACATGGTATTTCCTGTTTCTGGAAACAGGGAGAAATGAAGCTCTGTTTGAAGCAAGCAAGCAGAGCCAGATGTTGGTGTTGGTAACAGTCTGCAGAGCCCAGCACGCATGTGGCGTAGGCAGAAAGATGCTGGCCAGCTGTCTGCAGCCCTAGGAGCCTAACTTCTCTTGGAGAGAAAAGAAACAGAGCAGAGGAGCTGTGTTGTTTGTATGTACAAGGAGACAGCTGAGTCTAATAGACATATTTTAGTTTGTAGAGCCAGCACAACAGCAATTTAAAAATTTTTTTTTCTCTTCTTTGGACACTTTTCCAGTCACTTATTCAAGAAATCTTCAGTATTCAACAAAATTCAGTAACATAAGAAAAAAAAAAAGGCCTGTATCATTCCATTTTGAAGTCAATTTTAAACAATAGTTTGCTTTGTCCATATTAACAATTAGCTTCTTTCCCCTGAAAATATACAATTCACCTTCTCAATTAAAATAACTGTTGGGCACATAGAGGCAACAGTTTGAATATGAGATGCCCCCACAGCCTCCTGTGTCAAATACTTGGTCCCCAGCTGTGATGCTGTTTTGGGAAATGATAGAACGTTCAGGAGCTGGACTTAGCTGAGAGAAGATGGGCATTAAAGCGTGGATATGGAATAGCTTTGAAGGTTGTACCTGGTCTCTTATTCCTTCTCTCTCCTCTTTCTGTCCTCCAAATGTGAGTGACCTCAGCCACAGGCTCCTTCCACCACGGTGTTCTGTTTCATCTTGTGGACCAGAATCAAGGAAGCCAAGGATCATGGACCCAAACTTCTGAAACTATGAAATAAATAAGTTTCTCTTCCTTTTAAGTTGTTCTGCCAGGTATCTTAACACAGTGGTAAAGGAGATGCTGAGAGCTGGAGTACTATATCCTATTCCCAAATCTTCTTTGGTTAAACTGGTTTCCTCATCCTTGCTTCCATATCCATTGTCCCATCTTTTGCTCTGAGGTTTTGCTGGCATTTTTATCCAAGCCCTCCTCTCTAATTTATGTTCAAAGCTAACTATATCCTAATGCCTAATTCATACTTCCTTGTGCACACGGAGTGACCTTGATCACCCTAGCTAGCAGAGTCTCTTTTTTACGTAAATGCCATCTGCTGTCTCTCTCATCACACAGTACTTCTCTACACTGCTCTGTATTAGAGATTGTGTGTGTGTGTGTGTGTGTGTGTGTGTGTGTCTTAGCAGCTCAATAAACATAGTGTGTCTGAAGGCATGTGTTCTAGCTCACACTTCCTTGTATCTCTACTATCTGGTCACTTCATCTGTTACAATTTTTATGATGGTGTTGATTGTGATCATGCTTGGTGTAAATCAGAATATAGGATTGTAGGAAAGGAAAGAGTAGGAATGTCAAAGCCAATTTATCACCAGATCCTATTTGGTGTGCAGAATTGGGCAGGTCATCAAGTGCTTACTGCATTTGAGTTATAGGGCCTGAGCTTCCAGAGAAAAACTTGAAATCTAATTACTAGAAGTGGGTTAGTAGGTATAGGCGAGATTGACATTAAGATTTATTTCTATTGAACTGAAGCAAAGGATAATCAGTATTTACCACTGAGTGACAATGACAAGATTGAAACCGCGGCTTGGGGAAGGGTTAGGTCTCTGATTGAGGAAAGATGATCAATGGGGACGGAAAAGGTAGCATAGCAGGAAATCAAGCAGTCTTCATTCTTCGTGCTACCATGCCTTTCTTAGCAAGCTACCTGAGATGAGCAACGGAGAGCCCTGTCTTTCCCCATGCTACTGTCTCTCCATCCTGCTTGTAGTCAATTCCCCACTCAGGTAAGTGACCCTCAGCTATATTATGACAGGATGTGAACACTGACTGGGCCAACTCTGTGACCTGATTGATGCCATAGCTTGACACAACGGGCTTATGCGGCCAGGGTAATTGGTTGGGCTAATGAGACTAACTTTCCCCAATGAACAGACTGGAGAATAAGAACTGCCTGGACAATGGATGGACAGAAATGGAACAGATGGTCAATGCCAAAGCAGAAGACAGACAAGTATCACACCCAATGCATCTTGGACCCTCTGCATCTTGAAATAAAATTCTCTTTCTGTTACCCAGTCCTTGCAAGAAAAAAAAAAAAAAACAACCTAATATACTGCACAATGTTTATAAAATGAATGACTGGAAAGGAATTGTGAAAATTATCAAGCATTCAGAAAACAGGATTTCTGTATATATGATGTGATAAAGCAAATTTCTAGACTCTGTCTCTGGTTTCAGGCTCTAGCTCAAAACTGTTAAGATTTCCTGAGGGATAGGAATAGCTTGTGTGATTCACAGTTAATCCTTTGGGGGTACTAATGAGATGTGAAGTATGATTAGGAGGCTGAAAGTCTCAGCCTCGTTTTTAACCTCTGGGGAGGAGGGCTGGCTCTGGAGATGGAGTTCAAGTCACATTTACAATACAGGTCAAATTACAATACAGTTCAAGACACTGACTTACAATGCAGGCACATAGTGACAGTACAGGGGAAAAAATCTCAGGACAACTATGTCTTGGAAGAGCTTCTTGGTTGGAGAACAAATGGATGTGCTCAGGAGTGATGTGGTGGACTCCATGGAATGGGGGTAACTTAGGGACCCCGCTTGTGGCAGCTGTCTGATGTGGAAGTTATCTAGCTTGAGAGATCTGATGCTCCCTCCAAATAACTCCTGCATGCACTGACAATGTGCAACACCCAGTGTGGAGAGTTGATAGCAGAACCCAGTACTGCATTCTTCAAGTACGGAAGGACAGACCTGTGAGATCTGTTTACAGTTTGGGTGAACAGAGCAGTGAAAACACTGCCGGAGATGAAGAGGAAAGCAGATACACCAGTGGTTAGTGTCTCTAACAACCTGTCTGCGTGCTGACTGATGCTCAAGGGAGTGAGCAAAAGATTCTGCTATACGCATCCCATTTCTTGGGCTGGATTCTTAGATTCTGGGAAACAACCTTACTCATTCCATACCTGTGTGTTTCAAACTATGTCTAGTGAATTGTCTTTTAAAATTCTAAGTAAAGTCTGGAGATGACTCAGTGGTTAAGAGTGCTTCCTGCTCTTGCAGAGGACTTGGATTGGGTTCCCAGAACCAACATAGTACCTTGCAAACTGCCTGTAACTCCAGTTCTAGAGGATGGAGCACCCCTCTTCTGACCTTCACAGGCTCTTGCATGCATATGGTATATGAGCTCACCGAGGCATATAAATAAGAGAGAGAGAGAGAGAGAGAGAGAGAGAGAGAGAGAGAGGAAGTACTGAAGCACTCTACAGTTGACATGGTGATGTACACATAAATGATTTTTGATTAGATGGCTTGCATTTCATGCTTACTAAACAGTCTTGTTGCTTTAGTGTGATTTCCTTCCCATATTTCACAAATAGGAAAATCTAAGCCATATGGAAGGACCTTATCTGTGATCTAGGAGCAAGTCATGCCTAGATCAGCAATGGAAAGCCAATTCCTTCTGTCTTTCCAAGCCTTTTATTTAACTTACCAAACCAGCCTCAAGTATTAAGAGTTCCTGATTGGCCATTTAGTTCAGTCCATACCGGGAAATGATCGCAGTGCAATAGCCAAGAGGTTCAGAATCATAACACATAACAAGGCACTTTGGCATTCAGATCAGAGCTGGCCATTTTGCTTTCTGTTTATTCTCTTAGCTAACCCAGTGTCTTTTTGTCAAATTATGTACCTTATTTATACAGGTAGGAAAGTTTAGAGATGTCAATGTAGGTTATGCCAAGGAAAAGAAAAAAGAGTTCTAGCATTGGCAGAAACAGGAATTATTAAAGCAATAAAACTCTCCAGGAAATGAAAATGACTGTCTTGTTTGTCTCCCAGGTTAAAGTGTAATTAGCCTTATAAAGTTGCCTCAGGCCTCACCCTTTGAGTTTTTGTTTTAAAAACAGAAGAGAAACCGTAGTTTTGAAACTTGAAGAAGTTTTAGTCATTATGGGAGATACGGGCCAGCAATTGATCTCAGATGAGAAAGCGTTGTGAAATCTCATTTTTCTCTTCTCTGATTTATCTTACTCTTCAGAAGTAAGATAAATCACACACACACACACACACACACACACACACACACACACACTCAAAAATCTTAATTTTGTGACTAACAAAATCTGTCAAAGCATGGTGACTAGGGTTAGGTAACAGGCATCACAGCAGTGTTCTGCTTGACAGCATCTAGCCATGCCTGCACATTTAGAGCTTTAAATCCCCATCACACATGTGGTGTGTTTGTTAAACACACTATGGGGATATAATGATCTCAATTAGAAGTATGTGTTGACAGACTAGCTCTCACCATATTTCCCCAGGAGCTTTATCCAAAAGCCAAACACAGACAGGACTCATCGTTTTCTGGAGTCCTGGGCTTAGACGTTCTCATGACATGGACTCTGAGACAAAGCAGGTGATGTTAGGGGTCTCTCTTCTATCAGGGGAAAGCTTCAGGACCTTCTTGGGCTACCTGGGGTGGGGCCTCTGATGGAATTCAGACCAGCGCAGGGCACAGATGCCGATGAATGTGTCGCAAACAGCTCTTCTACTTGTGCGCTCATGATTTAGAGGCAGCGATGTGAAATGTTCTTCCGCATGGGTTTGACTACTTGGTTCCCAGCTGTTGATGCGGTTTGGGGACATTGTTGAATCCATGAGAAGTAGGGTCTAGCTGGAGAAAAGGAGTCGAGTGGAGGTGGGGCCTTAGGGCTATGTATAGCCCGGCCCACTTCTAATCACGGTCTCCTTCTCATTCTGCTTCTCTATCTGCCCAAATGTGAGCAAGTAGCCTGACTTTTTCTGTGGCTACAGCCACAGCTGTTTCTGCCGCCATTCCTCCCCACCCCCACAATGGACTGTGCCCTCAAACTGTGAGATAAAATAAATCCTTCCTCACGTGTGTTTCCTGTTGAATCTTTGTTAGCAGAGAAGAGAAGGGTAGCAAATACGCTGGCTTGATTTTAGGAGCAGTAGGTTTCAGGAGAGTCATATAAATTCTCTTTTGTGTGAGGAGTGTGATTACACTCAACATCCAATTCCAGAGCAGTTAGCTAGCTAGAGTACATGGACAATTCTGGATCCTGGGTGATATGGCTACTGAGGCCACAGTAGAACTGAAAGGAGTTGGTCAGAGACAAAACCAAAAACAAAGAAACAAAAAACAAAGAAACAAAAAACCAACCAACCAAACAAACAAAAAAAAACATGGGCCCTAGTTACAGAGTTCTGAACTTGTCTGATTCTAAAGCAGTGTTTCTGGTTTTTAAAGAACCAGCCAGTGATAGGGCCTAGCCCTGCACAGTGGTTAGCAGTGTAGGATCTGGGAAAGGTTACTGAGGTTTATATGCCTCTTCTGGTAGGTATTAGAATCCTTGCTAGGTCTCAAGATTTCTCTGTGAAGTGAGACAATGGCGTATCTTGTTTAATATTTGATAGTATGCCAACGAAGTGTGCTAATATTAAACCAGCTCATTCTCTGGTGCCTGGAAAGGATGCAAGTCACTGCCTCTTCATAGCACTTACATATGTGGGCAGCTGTGTCTGTAACTCACTTAACTTTCATGAAGACAGTGAAATGACATTCCTGTTTTACAGGGAAACATACGGAGACATGCACATGGGTTAAACAGCCTGTCTGAGCCTACATTGCTAGTGTGCAGCTGACTGTCTTCTGTGCACTTAAACTCAGGCCACATGGAAAGTCCATGCATGGAGCCATCGCCCTCCGACGCGTGTCTAATAAATCAATGTGGTATTTTATTTATTGCTCTTTCCCTTCCTGTAAATTGTTCCAGCTCTGTGACCCAGCCATGATCCCTGCTCCTTCAGGTCTCAGGTCCCAGGAGAAGCAGCAGCTGACTCCTCCCATAGTCTCACCGACGTGATTCACAGAAAAGTCGCTATTTGCAGGCTCCCTGGTGAAGAGGACAGGGGAGCAGGAGGAGCTGAAAGTATGCTTGAGGTGTTATATTCTTGTTTAGTTTCAGAAACTCAGGTATTATGTCTATTTATTTAATAGTTACAGAATACTCTCTTGGCACAACATGGTGTGTGTTCTTTGCTAAATACAGAAAAAATCGGAATAGATAGAAACCATGGTGTCACCTACAAGGCATTCTCATCATGAATAATAGACAGCTGTTGAAGTCTTCACAATATGTATGGATTGGGGTGACTGGGTTCAAACACCGTTTTCCGTTTCCTACCTGCGTATTGCCTTTCAAATTATCTATCTGAACTTTAACTTCCTCTTTTGTAAAATGGACTTTGATAACGTTTTCCTCATTGGGATGGGATAGCTGCTGGCACTCCTACGTGTTATTTAAAGGGCTCAGCAAACGCTTTGAACAGATGTATTATTTACAAGAACAAGTAGAGGGATCTCAATAGGAAGATTTATACTGTGGGCGCTTCAGAGTCCACGTGGCTGCTTTAGTTTTCTGGAGGTACTTTCAACAGAACCCAAGTGAGAGGTGGTTTTCTGAGCATACTGTAAGTGCTCTGATTTCAATAAAGTCTGGGCCCCCTCAGCAATGGTTCAGTGAGAAGCCTGTGTATCTTCCACCTCTAGAGATGCCTTGGCAAGTGCTTTGGTGGAGATGGGATGTGATCGTGAGGTCTGTGTGCTGTTTCTCGTGGTCGTAGCCAGGGCTGCACAGGCCTCCTCTGTCTCAAATTCCTATTTCCTATAAAAAGCAACACTATGGATACAAGTAAGAGAAAGGGATAAAATGTTTTTTCCCCAGGGAGCAGAGAGGGGAGCCTCTCTTCCCCACCCAGTACTACTGTTTTCTTCCATGTAAAGGAGTCTCATTTACACAAAAACGCCCTGTTTCCTCCCCCCCCACACACACACTTGGTGTTAGTGGCCAGGAAGCCAAGACTTACTTGATTGAGGATGAAAGAAGAGCACAGGCAGCTTTGCTCTTTCTTTTATGTCAGTTAGAGAGGTGAGTCTGCTTCTGGAGAGGGAGGTGTGTGCTGGCCCAGTGGGCCTGCAGCAGAGATGGAGGCAGACTCACTCTGTGCCTTTGGAGTATCTGGGGTGTGCTATCACGTCCTCCTGTAACAGCTTTGTTGGTTAAAAATGTTTTATTGTCACGCCCGCCCACTTGCCTAACTCTTTTTCTCTTGTGACTGAAGTTACTTGGAACTAAAGGACAGAAGGTATTAATTACTAATCACCCACGATCTCCTGATCCCAGAAGCCTTTGGCTCTAGCCCAGATGGCCTTTGTTTTCCCTGCTCATCTGTACGGTGTTCTCTTCGGTCTCTCTGATGGTGCTGTATGTTGGGGCAGGGCAGGGGTGTGACTGTGGTGACTGTGGACTAATAGAAAGAGGGACTTTCCACATAGCTTCTAAGATAGTTAAACTGAGTCAATATATGGGAAAAATTTAATTTGGCCTTCTGCATTGGAAATATGCTATAGAAAGATAAGAATGAACAACTTTCCCAGAATTAAAACATGGTATTTCAATATATTATTTTAATGCTGAAAGAACTTGTACTATTATCTAATACCTAATAAAAACCAGAGAAACATATTAAGATTGTACATATCCGTGCAACATGAGAAACAGTCCAAGAATAAACTGAACCTTTATTTAAACATATGCACTATGATTTCTATAACTATATTTCTTTTTTGTGTTCACATTCTTGTGGAGGTCAGAGGTCAGCTTTACATGTCATTCCTCAGGTATCATCCACATTGTTTTTTGTTTGTTTGCTTGCTTGTTTTTTCTTTACAGGGTGTCTACTTGGCATGGAAGGCTAGCCTGGCTGTTCAGTGAGCCTCAGGAATTCTCCTGCCTTTGTTTTTCCAGTGCTGAGATAAAAGCATATGTTACTAGGCTAGGATTTGTTTGTTTGTTTGTTTGTTTAATACATACATGGATTCTGGGGATTGGACATGAAACCTCATGTTTTTATACCAAGTACTTATTGAGTTATCTTCCTAGTCCTGGCTATGCTTCTTTTTTAATATTTAAGTTTGTAAAATTTCTTAATTGAAATAAAGGCAGAACACCACTCTCCCTCTATTTCCTCCCTCCACTTCCTCCCAGGCACCCTTCCTTGAGCCCTTTCCATGCCGCCTCAAGCTGTTGCCTCTTTTTAAATTATTATTATTATTGCTACATAAATACATATGTAAATATATGCACAAATGTATAATAAATACATCCTTTAGAGTCCACTTTTGTTGTTGATGTGTATATGGTTTCAGGGCTGACCATGCTGCTTTGGACAACCAATAAGGGGGCTCATGCTTGCAAAAGGCTAATTCTCCTTTCCCCAGAAGTTGCCTATAGTTCTTCGTCTAAGTATGGAACCACGCAAATATTCTCCCCACCTTCACATGCCTCCTGATGTTACCTTTATTCTGGCATTGTTCATACAGCCATTCCTAAGAGAGACTTTCACCGCAGACTTCTTGTCCTGGCTCTTGACTCCTTCTGTGCCGTCTTCCCTGAGCCAAAGATGCAGGAGCTGTCTGACGTATATGTCTCTGGTGGGTCTGTTGATCTCTGCACTGCGTCCGGTCCCGTTGGTGTCAGGGCCTGTGTCCTGTCTTGGTAGCTGGCTCATGGCCTACCTGGTGTCAGGGCCTGAGTCCTGTCATCTTTGTCATCATCGGCTGTAAGGCAAAGCTTCATTGATGAACGGTGGAAGGTACATGTATCAAGGAAAAGTGACCTTCACAAAGAGACAGTTCAGCCTCGGCAAGCAGACTGAGCAGCGTGCAAGTGAACCTATTTTGAACCACCGCCACCACCACCACCACCACCACCTCCCAACCCCTACTACTCCATGCTCTTATGCTTTTTATAATAAAAGTATATATAAGGAGGAAACTTACACTGATTTTTCATCAATAGGAGATGTTCTCATAAATATGTCAAATGGAAAAAACAGAATGCATCTAAACCAAAAAAGTAAACAGGAAAAATGAAGAGGATGAGAAAGTGAAGGTGTTAAAATACTTGCCTTCTTGGTGGTATAATGAACTTTATGAGTAATTTTTTCTTTCCTTTGGAACATTTTTATATATTTTTTTGCATAACTATACATTAATGTAACAGGAAAAAATAAAGCTACAAAGAAGATGTGTGTACCATTTGGTTTATTTGATTTATTAATTCCACTCCAATATTTCTTTTTAAAAATAGACCTTATAGAAGAATGAGGACAAGTTCTTTTTCTAAAATAAGGCTAAAGTACTTATTGTCCCAGAAATCATTGTTCAACCATTTTTGAATCTTCTTTTGAACTTTCTAGGGCACTTACTAACATCAGTGGAATATTTCCCTCTTTCTCATTCAGCAGAAACCTGTCTTTGGCTGCAGAGCCAGGGCTCCACCTGTTCTGGGTTAGGCCTTGCCTTTGAGTAATCTGCAATTTCATTGTACCTTTCGGAATATATTTTCATTCTGGTCATTGCTGAAAGTCATAGACATCGAAGTTGGGTAGGAATTGATTGCTCTCTCCCTCACCCACACCCCTGGCAGCTTGCTTAACACCTTCTGCTTCTGTGGGAGCCAGAGTTCAGGAAAGAGGCTTACAGGTTGGCTCCTCCCAGTTCTGTGTCTAAACTGTGCATAGGTACAAATTTCTCTGATGATTTATATCACAGCTCTCTTAGATAACTTTCTAGGGGAGTTGTTGGGTCAAATCTATACCCGTTTAACCTTTCAATCATCATTGTGAATGTGTCCACTGGACTATAACCAGCTGTGGTATATTTTGTTCACCTGTTTGAGAGTTCCGAGGAAAGGGAGACTCCAACTCTTCCTGCAAGCAAAGGAAACATTCTCAAAGGAAGGCCCAACATGGACCGAGGTGATGTCTTCAGGGAGTCTCAGGTGGAAGGGAGTTTTTGAAAGGTAGCACATTGGGTTCTTTCCCTGGGACTTTGTCAACCTAGCTGGTAAACACCAGGCTAGTGCTGAGTAGAGAAGATGAGGAGGGGACAGTCAGGACTGGTTAAGCAAGGCTTCTGACATTCTTTTTGGTGAGTAGGATTGAGATGCTTCTGTGTTGCTTGTTGAACAGCCCTTTTGGTTGGTCAGTTGGTGCAACTTGAGGGACAAGATATAGGTCTGGAAAGACTTATGACATCAGTCTCTTACAGTTGGAAATACTTTCTATTCCACATGACAGGAAGTGATTAACAGTGGATTCTTGAAATTTGAGGGTTATTTTTTCACCAAGTAGAAAGTCTACCTCAAGCAGGGTACGAACTTGCTCATGGCCTGCCCGGTGTCAGGGCCTGTGTCCTGTTCTGGTAGCTGGCTTATGGCCTACCTGGTGTCAGGGCCTGAGCCCTGTCATTTTTGTGGTTCTCTTGACCCTGCTCATGGTGAGAACATAGTCACCCTAAGTTTCTGGTCTCACACCTGTGGTCAAGCCAAGAAAAATGAGGAAGAGTAATCCACATCAAGAAAGCCTTCACCTTCCCAGAAGCCCTCACACAGACTTCTGCAGCAGCTTTACTGGCTCCCTCCCTGAGAGAAGCTAAAGGTACAAAGAATGGAATGTCTCAGTGGCTTAGTTCAGTGTGACCACTGTTGGTCAATGTGTGCTCAAATTCTCAAACAAAACCAAGGTTCCCGGAAGAGGAGAGACATCAATGTTAGCAGATAAACAAAGCCGTCTTCTCATGGCTTGGGTTTTGAAGGGCCGCATCCACTATCCACCAAGGGAAGTGCATTTCACTTTGGAAGGCCAAAAGAAATCCTTCTACTTCCCAGATATTTATAAATTTTGTGAGAAATGGCTGTCGTCCTCTGCCCTCTTCCCAATAACTCCAAGATTCTGGACTTAGGGGAAAATTATTTCAGAGTGACAGCTACTGATCAAATGAACAGCTCTCCTACTTACTGCACAGTATGAACAGACAAGACAGTGCTGTCTCCATCTGCAGAGCTTTCCTCGACTTCAAAAGGCCTATTGTAAACAACAGCATTTTACAGGGTGTGGAGAGAAAAACAAGTGATGGCACCAGCTTACATGCTGCAATGTGAGAGGACTCTCAAGAGATGAGCAAATAAGCCATGATTAGTTTTAATAAACAGCCCCACATCTACAAAAACAAATATCATTGCTGTCACATTATTATGGATTTCAAAGCATCTTCAGTTTGGTGATCAAAGAGTCAGTTACTATTTTTATGGTCACAAGCAGTTTTTCTTAAACATAAAAAAGTTTCTCATTAACTAGATTCAAGACTAGTACTAAATACATTTAATTTATCTATAAAATCGTATTTTATTGACATGATGATGATACATTTGCGCTTAATAGAATAAATGGGAACAGAGTATCAGAATAGGACTTTTGCTATTAATTATATTTAAGTTAGTAATAAGCTGGGTGTGGTTATGCAGGCCTTTAATTCCAGCACTCAGGGAGGCAGAGGCAGGGAGATCGCTGTGAGTTTGAGGCCAGCCGGGCCTACAAAGGGAGGCCAGGACAGCCAAGGCTATACAGAGAAATTCTGTCTCAAAAAATAAAATAATAAAATTTAAAACCTTAGGCTATTTGGAATCATGAACTAGCCTATGTATCATATTTACTCTATCCTTGTTAAACATTAAAGTTTTTGAGTTAAGAAAAGAGCATTTTAAAAAAATAAAGTAAGTGTTGCTTTGAACAAAAAACAACCACTATCATGAAACTGTGATTTCTTTTTTTTTTTTTTTGAAACTTGATTTCTTACGTGGAAATATTAGAAGAAAGATAAAAAGTCTTAACACTTTCTATAAATGCTCCAGGGATTACAAACCTCATAGATTATGAATATATCAATTAAAAATTTTATAACACTTTTTATCCTGTTGTTATTTTTATCAAGGGAGGGGAACAAGTTTTTCAACCTTCCAGTACAGACATTTGCCTAACATAAGTTGTTATTGATGCAAACACTCCTAGTGAGGTCATAAGTGGAGGAAATGAAGCAAAGACTCATTGCGGCAAAAATACTAGCATTTATTCATAACCCCTCCCAAGCACACGTGAGCATGTGCTGCCGGTGATTTCAAGGTAATAAGCATGACTCCACATAGGAATGTTAGAGGCAATCAAAGAAATCGAAGAAAACATTTTTTTTATTTTTTTATTTTTTTATTTTTTAAGAAGAAACCATTTCCACCATTCTCTCTGCTTCTCCTTTCCCTTTCCCTCTCCTTCTGCCTTATTGACATGGAGCTGTCTGGTTTTCAGCCTGTTAACTCCGGATGTAACCCCAAGAGTGGTGAAGGTTACGCAAGCTCTGGGCTTCCCGCCTCTCTTTCTCCAGGTCCTGTGGGAAATCCGGGGAGAGGGGCATCTGCGAGCTGTGTATAGAGACTACATGGCAAAAAGGGAGAGAGAGCAGGGGAGCCTTGCAGACCTGCGGTGTGGGGGTGGCGTGGGGGTGTCACGTGAGTCTCCTGTGGCAACAGCGCTTGGGGGAGTCTGAGCAAGCACACGGGAAGTCCCTCAGACACTGGAACTTCAGTGGAGAAGTGTCCTGTTGGGTGGGAGAGGATTTGGGGTGGACTGTTGTGACCCAAAGCACTGAGCGCTGCACTGTCAACCGGCTTTTGACTCTAAGACCCCCTGAGCAGGGCACTCCTGTGGTCAGGCCTTACCTGCCTCACTCCCATTCTCGATAAGGGCCGAGTCATTCCCTTATCTGTAACCTCCGGGAAGCTCCAGCACACCCTGGAGGTTTCTGTAACACGGAGTCAGGATTCAGCCGCATCAGCTACTTTTAGCATTTCCCTCTCTGATCACGCTCTTTAGCCAAGAACAACTTTGCACTCAGCCCAGGAGTTCCAAGGCCGCCTCCGAGCAAACACTCATGTACTGGTGAGCATTTGATGTGTGTTTACTGAAAAGAGAATAGCTCAAGGCTATTTGTTTGTGAGGAGAGGGTGGAAGAGGAAAGATGTGATTGTCATCTCCTGGTTCCCAAAGACGCGTCTAAATAAGGAGTCAAAAGAATTTGTTGCTTTTCAAGAAAACACTACCGATCGCTTCCCTGCACCGTCAAACACACAGGCATAAGATTTGGAGGAAAGGGACCAGGAGAGCAGATAGGCCTTTTTTCTTCTTCTCCTTTCCATTCATCCCTCAGCTCAGCTGTAAAGGGGAGAAGCACTTCCGGGTTTGGATGCCCGGATCTTCCCTTCCTTTCTCCTCTGCGTCCTGATGGCGCTAGTCTCCCACCTAGTTCTCACATGAAGGCATGTAGGCTCAACTATGATGTTTCTCATACCCGCCCGTGTAATCCTTGGATCTCCATCCGCCAGGGGAGGGTTGGGCAGGGAGTGGGTGCAGAGCAGCAATCCTGGGTGCTATGCTATGCAGAGAGGGAGGAAGTGGGCATTCTTGCCAAAGCAGACATTTGACTACCAGAGTGATTGCCAAGAAATTACAGGGTGGTTAGGGTGCTGAAAAACGCAGTAGGCGGTAAAGGGCGGGCAGCAGGGTGCAGAAGTGAAACACAGAGGGAGACGCTTTGCACTGCAGCGGATTGGATTGGACTGGATAACTTTCAGCTCCGAAACGGAAGTAGAAATGGTAATTGGTGAGTTCCATCGCGTGCTCGTTTTTACACAGGTCACACTTTTAAGTGTGTCACTGGTTTGTGCTTGTCACCAATTCTAGTCCAGCTGAAAAGGCATGAATAGCCAGCATACGTGCTGTAGCTTAATTATGACATGATAGATAATGAAATCAAGCTTCTCCCTTCTTCTACATTTAATTCACCCATGAGTCATAGTAGATTAACGCGCAAACTACATCCCGAACCTGTCTCCTTCTCTTTCCCTCTGCCACAGCCTTACTGAGGATCTCGCTTGTATTCTTTGGAGACCACTCTGCTTCCTTTGTTCTGGTTTTGTGTCTCCGTGGTCCATTCTCCGCACTGTGGCTAAGCCACGCAAAGTTTAAAAAAAAACAAACAAACAAAAAAAAAAAAAAAAACAAACAAACAAAAAAACTATTAATCTCTTTCGTTGCTGCATTTGGGTTAGTGTACTTTCAAGGGAGTACGGTACCAAGTCAGTCCTAACGGCTGCTTGGCCCGCAAGGGTCGCAGCACAGGGTAGCTCCTCTCTCTAGACTCCAGAAGAAAAGACATTGCAGCTCCCCATGGTTGTAGAGCGCACACAGGAAAAGGGAAGATTCTGGGTGCTCTGCCCGTCACCTGCCTCTGGGCGCCGCTCTGCCTTGCTGCTTCTTGCTGGCAGTTCTGTAGAGTCGTGAGCTTTTTCGCGCTGCTGGACACTGCCATGCCCGGCCTCCCTGGGAGCGAACAGCGGCTGTGCTCCTTTCTTACTTCCCCATCTTTGCCATTTTCTTTTCTTTTCTTTTCTTTTCTTTTCTTTTCTTTTCTTTTCTT
>NW_026587216.1:17456380-17526560 GCF_907164565.1 Psammomys obesus | reverse complement strand
TTTTCTTTTCTTTTCTTTTCTTTTCTTTTCTTTTCTTTTCTTTTCTTTTTTTAATGCGTTGTCTTTTGTTACCGATTAACATGTTAATTGCACATGTTAAAGGCTCCAGGGTCATATTTCTGTTACGCACGTAGTGTTCATGAATCAAATCCATTTAGCTGTTCCTTCATCCACCCCTCCTCTCCCCCTTCCTCCGTGCTAGTAAATCACTGTTCTACATTTAGACAGTTTAAAAAAAAAAAACAAAAAACTTTCACATATGAGAGACAGAACACATGGTGCCTAAACTTTCTGCATCTGTCTGTTTTCACATGAGGTCCACCAATGCTGTCCACTTCACTGCGAAGGGCTTATCTTTTTCCTTAGTGGGTGAATCCCACTGGATTCCACTGTCTACGTATACCACGTTCTTCATCCACCTGCTAAAGCACCTAGGGCGGCCTCTTATCTGAGCTATTGTGAAAGGATTTGCAATAAAACCAAGCATGAAGAGATCTCTTCTGCATGTGATGCTGTTTTCTTTGGATCCACGCCCAGAAGTGGGATAACTCCAGCATACAGAACCATGCTTTCCGTTTTCTGAGGAACCATCATAATGTTCTCCATAAGGAGAATGGGAATGTGTGTGAATTGCCTTTTCCCCATACCCTTGCTGCCTGTTTGTAGTTCCGACTCCCTCCGTGAGGCCCCCTTTATACTCTGAGCTATTACTACTCATTTTACTGCTCAGGACACACACTCCTCCATGCCACCCTGTTATAGATCGGCATGGCGCTCAGCAGCATCAGTGTTCTCCACCTCCACCCCGCCCCCCTGCCTCAACCCACCTACAACACAGGTCTCAAGTCTTCTTCACAGCCCTATTCACATTGTCTAGGACAATATCTTATATACCGTTGATTCGATTCAGGAATTATTAAACAAATAGGTTAAAACTTCTATTAGATACAAGAAGAGACGCTGAAATTCGGAGTATTTGTGGAAAGTTCTTGAAGAAAGGAATGTAGCTTTAGCTACAAACAATGATGAGGGCTAAAATCTTAGAAGGAACAGTATACACACATTCACATTTGTTTAGAATGGGATGCTGGCCTGTCTGGGGGAGGAGATTCACAGAAATAAAGGTGAGTGTCAGGGCAGGCCATGGGGTGTCTACAGGGTCAGAGGGCAAAAGAAGGTCATTACGTTATCAAGTGGTGTATAGGTATGTTAACTACGTATACACATATTAAATTACATATGCGTATGTACATGTGATATATATATATATATATAGCCTATATTGCCTCAGGGAATAAAGCATTGAAATTCTATGTGGTACTGGAGAGAGCCAGGATAGCTATTTATCATCTTATTTCCAACCTTGACAAAACAGAACAAATTATAACCCATGAGTCATGAACATAATGAAAAAAAGTCAGTCAGCCCCGTATATTTTGTTTTCGTGCCAGTTTTGATGATTTTACTTCATTTATTCATTTTTTTTGCCTTCTTTTTCATGAATTAGTTTGCTGTTTTGATAGAGCAATTCCCTGAGTTATTCAATCCAGGAATAGTTTTCATTTTTTTGACATTTTATTTTCTCTCAGGAATGGCCCTTAAAGAATATGTATTTCCTTTCCTTCAATCAGGTGATATATTTGAAAGTGGTTTGCGAAATACTGGCTGCTACCTCAAAGGGAGGTAGAGCGAATGCCTTTAAAGGACAAAAAAGGGCATAAACTATGAACAGCATTGTCTTAGTGGCCCAGTCGTCAGAGGAGAAGCTGTTTCCTTATTCCTGTGGACAGTCCCTACTGCAGTCAAGAGGTAAATATGTGTGTGTGTTCACCTCCATTACTAAAGCCTTAGAAAATTAAAAAAGAAACATTTTGATATAAATCTTGGTAGAATATTCCATCCCAGAGTGTAGTATATTGCCAGGAGAACAGACGATTTGAATTCTGCTCATTTGAAAGTGCGCATATTTCTCATCCCCCCCACCGTGTCCTTCACTGACTGGTACGGATTATCCTCAGGCAGAATCAAGGAGTGTGGCAATTTCTGTGAGTACACAGAAGCAAAGGGCAAGGGTCTTAGTTAGATTCTCCAAGTCACAGCAAAACTGCCTCAGTAGTGAACTAGAATCTTCTGTCTGTTGTCCACACATAGCTGAGGGAGTCCTGGTACGAGACCTAGCATTTCTGTGGTCACGCTGGTGTCTTCCACATAATTTTAAGGTGATTTTTTTTTTCTATTTTATAAATGCCATGAAAGAAATGAGTTACTCCAAGAGATGTTGGGGTGTCTGGGGCCCCCAGGAATAAGCAAAACTGGGAATTTGGTGAGGAGGTGAAGGACAGGTAAGGGTAATAGCAGGTGGAATAGCTTTGTGTTCTGGCCTGCGTCGAATTTCAGGGAGACCAGCTACAGCGGGGAGCCTTCGCCGAGTGAACACTCGAGTGGAGACCCAGGAAGATTTTCCAGGGAAGGGACAAATCAGAGGATGAGTAGAGCTTTGCTGCCTGGAGTAGATGCAATGCAAGTGCAAATTAAACTTCTAAGGGCACGATGGAGACAGGGACCTTGCTGATCTAGAGACCTACCTGATAAGTTCACACAAACCAAGACTCTGAATGCAATAGATAACAACATGTTCATTCCATTTTATGGCTGAAGAGACAAAGATGTACAAAATCTAAGATGCCAAGTGGTGGTTCCAGGAACAAAAGTATGTCTATCAAATTCCCAGATCTATGAATATATACATATACATACACATGTATATGTGTATATATACATATACACATACATACATGTATAGATATACATATATTATACATATATATCCCAAAGATATAATATTGTTTTGGATAATTTAAAATTATGGTCTAATAATGTTTATTATTAGCGCTGGGATTTTTATCTAACCTGATGTTATAATAAAAAAAGACACAGATACCCGACAGAATTTAGACTAGCCTTATTTCACCTGAGGCAGAGGAGAGACTAACCCTCTAAACTTAATTTCTGTCTGGACTGCTTCTCATCCATAATTCCACAGATATTTGCTTATTCTCTCATCTGGGGCTGCTTCCTCCATGTATGCCGATCTGGCCCTGTGCTCCTCTCCACCCTAACCCATGGCAGCTTTCTGGTACTTGTCTGCTTCCCATGATCCTTCTGTTCTCTAAGCTCATGAACCTTGGCCATGCCTCCCAAACTTCTGCCCTGCCCAGGTATGTGAACATCTTTTATTAGCCAATCAACTTGAGGTGGATCAAGGTTTATACAACAAGGACAGGTGTACGTGAGGATGTGCTCGTGTGAGACAGCAAGCACGAGCAAATTAACTAATAATCAAATACAAGCACCAGACTGTTACACAATATGGTTTACATGCTTAGATACTTGATTTGAAAATTTTTAAACACACGTATGCAGAAGCTAAAATTAAGCTAATTTTACCTTGTAAAAATAACATAATGTAATGTTTCAGAGAATTTCAACTTCTAAAGGAACTGCTATTATCACCTGACATGCGTGTGTTTCTTATTTAGTGAATATGTTCCTTTTCATGTATATAATCATATAAACACATTTTTCTGAGAAAAACAATACTGCAAAATTTCATGTAATATGCGTAATATATGCAAATATAAATACATGCATATACACAAATAAAACTTCATATTGCCAGCAGGAGGTTATGTCAATTCATGATTTTTCCGGTGTATAACACCAAGGTTCTGCTTTTGTTTGTTTTTGTTTTTGTTTTAGTTCCTTCTTTTTGTTAACTCATATACTACTTGTCTTTACTAGTTTGTTGAAGCAGTAGGTCAGGCAACACTTGCCAGAGTCATGTCTGTCAAAGTGGCTAGCCGTGAAAACTCCAGCACCACACTCATCGGAAAGACACTCTCGACAAAGCTGACTGATTTTGTCATTTTCCTTCACCGTATAGTATTTCAGCACAGACAACTTAACCTTCTTGCTCTTATGCTTATTCTTCTTGGGAGTGGTGTAAGACATCTTCCTCCTTTTCTTAGCACCACCATGAAGTCCCAACACAAGATGAAGGGTGGACTCCTTTTGAAGGCTGTAGTCAGACAAAGCACAGCCATCTTCCAGCTGCCTACCAGCAAAGTTCAGCCTCTTTCCTTCCTTATCCTGGATTTACATTTTCTATAGTGTCGACCATTCAACCTTGAGCGTGATGGTCTTCCCATAAGGGTATTCACAAAACTCTGCGTTTTGGCAGCTGCTCCACCACAAATGGAAGATCAGAAAGCTAGTTATAAAGTTTAAAAATCAGTGTGATTCTGAAATGGTAGCTCACCTGTTTAACACATTTCGAGTTATTATTAAAGATGAACTTTTTCACATACTTACTGACATTAATTCAAATGCATTTCTTAAATATATTTATTTTCTTAACTTCTACGCTGTTTTTGATGTGTTATCTGTAGTTTTCCATGTGTATATGATAAGCAGTATGGGGAGGAAGGATGGAGAGTGTCAGGAAAGAGGATACAGAGTGAAGGGTTGGACAGAGTGAATTTGTGAAGTGGAGATAATTTTTTTTTCTGTTTTTATAAAATGACACATTGAGTATTAAGAAAAGTTGAAAACATCATTAGTATGTAATTACTTCTACTTTTCCATTCTATCATTTCTGACATCCTTCCAGCCTGATATAACCCATTTCACCTCTGCCCACACAGTTTATAGTTTTATAAAAACACTTCCTTTTAAGAATATTGAAACTTAGAAAGAATGATGGAGATGGCTCAGTTGGTAAATTTCGGGTGGCAGGAGGATGAGAAACCAAGCATTGTGTGCAGAACCTTTGTAACGAGGCTGGGCGTGGTGCTGTGGGCCTGTGATCTCAGTTCTGGGGAGGCAGAAACAGGCAGTCCCTTAGGGTTCAAACCTGATCGGAACGCCCTAAGCCAGTGAAAGACCCTATCTCAGAGAAACAACAGGCCCCCCTCCCCGAGGAACAGCACCTCTGGCCTCCATAACATTTTGCACCCCTGAGCACACACAGAACAGGTCAAAAAGCACATCTTCTTTGTTTCTTTCAGAAAACTCAGAATAAAATAGTTTTATAAGGAAACTCAATGCCTTGGAATTTTGCTGTCTTTTGATTCAGAAAAATCTAAATGTGTTTTCCCTCGGGACATGGCAGAAAGCTCCAGTGTAAAATCAGAATTTTTTGATATAAGTGGATGTGGACTCTCTTGAAAATTTTACCATTTGAATTCTGATGGGCTGCTATGCGTATGCCTGGAGGGTCCTTCAAAGAGTGGGTATTATAAATCAAAATAAAAAAATCCACTTCTCTGTATTGGAATTATTATCCTTTATCCATTAGGCATAATCCTCCAAATCCTCATATATTAATCAGATGCAGTTTTATTAAGCACTGTTCATTTTTTAATAACCAGATCTCTGTTCATTGTAATTCAAGGTTGCATGGAGGCTGCCATTCATAAATCACTTGTTATGTATTCCTGCTTTCTCATACCAGCCTAACCTGTTGCTGTATCTCACTGTCAAAACATTCCAGTCTGGGTTTAATGCAATTTTATTCTACATGTGTGCACCCTCTGAGCCTACAGAATAGCAGAAATAACTGACTGCATTGGAGTGGCTTTCCCTTCAAACACCTGTACTCATTAAACCCTCCAATAAATCAAGAATCCTTGACAATTGGGTCCATCATGAGGACCTTTTTCCCAAAGGCACAACAAACAAGATACAGACTGTGTATGACGTCTTCTCAAAAATCTGCGGATAATGGAAGTTTTTTGTTTTTTTTTTTTTTTTAAATTTGCCAGCCATTCCCAAAGATTCCGTTTTGAGCCAGCTCAGACATAACGTGTTGAATCCATTGACAGGCCTCATGAAGAGGAAGCCCTTTCTTTTATTGCCTGAAACAAAAGCGATCCCGTACCACTTCCCATATACATGACATACTTACGTTGATCTTCTTTTGTTTTAGCAAGAGATAAATCTTTTCCAGGTGACAGATCACACCTACCAAGTCAGTCCTCAACCAAGGGTCCCCAGCACCCCACACCAAAGGTGTTGGAGATGTAGAAATTCATATTTTCATACAATAGAGATCTAATGAGTGACATCAGATGTCTCTGTTATCCAACACTTAAAGCACAAGTGGTACATTTTGGTGGGCAATTGTTTTCTTCTTCCTTTCTAGTTTGAGATACAGAAAACCAGAGATGGAAGACAATGATGGCCAGGTTAAGCCATTCAAAAGGCAAGATTAAACATTAACTTTGCAGCAAGGACCCATTTCATCTACAAAAAGTACATCTCAATACAAATGATATGTGGAAAGAAATCTTGGGCTGGGGAGGTGATTCAGTGGTTAGCATTTGCCAAGAAATTTTGAGGACCAGAGTTCAAGCCCTGGACTCCACATAGAAGCCAGGTGGGCATGGTGGCTGCCTGTCTGTCGTCCTGGGGTAGGGTAAATTGAGACATAGGATGCCAGGGAGAAAGTTGGCTAATGATGAATGATGCTGCCTCAGTGTGTAAGGTGGAGAGAGAGACCTGCCGTCAACCACGAGTCTCCACACACAGGAGTGCCCCCCAGCACATCACACAAACATACATAGGCAAAAATAAATACATTCATAAAGAAACATCTCACATATCTTGTAAAACACGTAATACAATCATCTTTCCCCTTTTCCATTCTCTGGCAATAGTCATGATAGTCTTTAATAGAGAAATACCCTTGCTTGTTCCAAGGGCGTGTGAGACAGTTTCTGAAAGGAAATGGAAACCTTAGCACTAATGAAGTATTTACTCTCCTGAAACACTTCCCCACCATTCATGTTTTCTGAGAAAAACTTAATTTCCCTTTTAATATCTTCAAAATGGGTGTAGTATCAGATGTCTCCATTTTCTTTATCTGCAATTTCCCTATGAAGCAGAGATGCAACTTAGTAACCAATCCTTTTAAAACAAAAACAGGCTGATAGCTTTTCATTGTTTATAATGCTGCAATATATTAGAGGCTGTGAGGGGGAAAAAGTGCTTGCTTTTACCCATCTAGGAAAGAGATGTGACATCATTGAGAAGAAAAACCACAGTGAACCACAAGTTTCAGCAGAAAAATTGGATGTGGTCTCAGTGTGTGGATGGGTGGCAAGAGCCCAGATTAGCTTTGCAAATTGCTCAATATTTTCTCTGTGGTTTTATCTGCTGCTGGGGTGCAGATCAGTGTACAGTGTGCATTCATGGACCTACTTTATTTGTATAAACACAGAATAAGGCTCAGGAGAAAGTTCCAAGTGCTGTGGACTGAGCAAAGAGAGCAGCCAGGCTCAGAGAATAACATAACAAGTTAGAAATACATGGCATCATGGAGGTTCCTTCTGTCTACGGGTGCCCGGAGACACCAAATACAGCCCCGATCTTCCATTTCGAAGATCACAGAACTGGAACTTCCTCCTGAACTTTTACACACAAGCCCCTGAAAAAAATAAAAGTATAGACATTCCTTAAGTTGTTTTAATTGATTTAATTACATCAATGTATCCTCTTACCTGTCGGGATAAAGCTTGACATGACTGCAACAGCCATGTTAGTCTTAACTCCAGTCCTATGGGGAAAACAAAGTCATTAAATAGTTGCCTGAGCATCTCATGCGGAACACTGATGCCTGGGAACGTTCCTTAACTGATGTTTGACATGTCAATGCTGGTGTTTCAGAAAGCCAAGCATCTTCTAACAGGTGACAAGTTATCTATGTCTAGGTAGGATTCTCCTGTCACCCAATACACATTTTTGTCTAAGTCCCCTCATTAGTTACTTTTCTTGTTGTTATGTCAAGACAAGAGGCAGTTTAAAGGCAGACAAGTTTACTTGGACTTACAGGTTCAGAAAGGACGCGGTGTGAGGTAGCTAGTGTTAGTGCATCCACAGTCAGGGAGCAGATAGGGGCATGGACTAGAGCTGCTCTATGTGACTTTTAAGGTCGTTGATGTTTTGTTTATTTATGTTTTAATTTTTTACAGTTTATCTGCTTTATATCCCAATTGCAGCCGCCTCCCTCATCTCCTCTTGGTCCCACCCTTTCTCTCTCTCCCTCCTATCCCCTTCTCCTAGTCCACAGAATGGGAGCCCTCCTCCCCTACCATCTGACCCTAGCCTGTCAGCTCTCATCAGCACTGCCTGGATCCGTTTCCTCTGTGGCCTGGTAAGGACGCTCCACCAGGGAGAAGTGATCAGAGAGTCCATGTCAGAGGCATCAGAGTCCATGTCAGAGGCAGCCCCTGCTCCCCTTACTAGGGAACACACATGAAGGCTGAGCTGCTACATCTGAGCAGGGGTCTAGGTCCTCTCCATGCACGGTCCTTGGTTGGTGCATCAGTCACTGCAGGACCCCCCTGGGTCCAGATTTGTTGGTTTTGTTGGTCTCCTTGTGGAGCTCCTGTCCCCTCCCAGCCCTTCAATCCCTCCACCCACTATTTCCATAAGACTCCCTACACTCTGCCCAAAGTTTGGCTGTGAGTTTCAGCATTTGCTTCGATCCCTAGCTGAGTGGAGTCTTTCAGAGGACATGTATGGTAGGCACATGCTGGTGAGAATATGGAGAAAGGGAAACACTCCTCCTTTCCTGGTGGGAGTGTAAACTTGTACAACCACTTTGTATATCAATCTGGTGCTTTCTCAGAAAATTGGGAATAGTGCTACCTCAAGACCCAGCTCTTTCACTCCTGGCACATATCCAAAAGTTGCTCCACCATACAACAAGGACATTTGCTCAACTGTGTTCATAGCAGCTTTATTTGTAAAAGCCAGAATCTGGAAACAACCTAGATATCCCTCAATGGAAGAATAGATAAAGAAATTGTGGTACATTTACACAATGGAATTCTACTCAACTCTTAAAAACAAGGAAATCATGAAATTTGCAGGCAAATGGTGGAACTAGAAAGGATCATCCTGAGTAAGGTAATCTAGAACCAGAAAGACACGAATGGTATGTACTCATTTATAAGCAAATATTAGCCATATAATACAGGATAACCATCTACAATCCACTAACCTAAAGAAACTAAGTAACAAGGAGGAATCTAGGGAGTATGCTTAATTCTCATTCAGAAGGGCAAGTAGAATAGACACCGGAAGTGGTTGAAGAGGGAGAACAGGATGGCAGCCTACCACAGACATCCTCTGAAAGGTCCAGGTGACTTTAAGGCCCATCTGTGGTAACTCAGTTTTTCTGTAAAGGCTCCACCTCCCAAAAGCTCCACAGTCTTCCACAAACATCAACAACAGGCAGGACAAAGTGTTCACACACATGAACTCACAACAGTATCTAACAGATTATACTCCTGTAGTCATAGCTCTGTCTCCTCTTCTCTTAGACTCTTGGCACCTTGTGTTTTTGGCAGTGATCTCTCTTACACTGGTTTTTCTGAATCATTGGATACCAGGTACAAAGAATGGTCCATGTGACACCCCGAGAAACTTAGGGCTCACAGTCAAGGAAATCAGTTTGAAGAGTGTCATGTGACTATAAAACCATGTTAAAGTGTTGAAAGTGGGATAAAGAAACATAACTAAAATGCAATGGAAACAATAGCAATTTAATCATTCTCTTTTAGACAACCTCGATTCCCTTTTTCTGTTTTATTTCTTAGACCATGTATCACCATTTGACATTGTATATATTTACTCATTAATGAGCAAATTCTTAAATACTGTCAACTTCTCTTTCCCAAAATACAAGGAGTGTTTACAACAGGGTCTCTTGTCTCTGTTCACAGCAGAAATCTGAGTGCCCAGGGCAGTGGGTGGCATGAGGAAGTTGATAAAACAGTGTTTGTGGAATGAATGAAAGGAATGCCACCTGTGTGCCAGATTCTATGTTAGAAGTTAGAAAAGTGATGAGAAGAACCTCGACAGGTGCGGCCTATGTTCTAGAGGAATGTGGTCATTCTACAATCTGTACACTGATATAATAGCCGCTCACACTGATGAGAGTGGGGGACACAGCCACGGCGGATATGTCATAGAGAGTGAAAGCAGATGCTGCTCAAGAAGGTTGGCCAGGCCCGGGCTTCTCAGCGATGGCATTTGAAATACAATCTGGACCATGAGAAGGAGGAAGTCATGTGACAGGAGAGGATGTACAACTAAGTCAGAAGCCATGACTGCAATGTGCCCCTCCCCCCCAGACTGAGATAGTGAAACCTAATGGTAAATGCGATTGGGGGCTTTAAAGGGTGATGATGCCTCCTTGTAAATAGGATTGACACCTTTTGAGAAGAGGCTTTCCTCTCCTTCCAACTTTGCAAATGATGACAACACACTCTTCCCTTCTAGAAGATAAAGCAAAAGGCACCGTCTTGGGTCTTAGAGACAGAACAACCTTCACTAGACAATCAAATCAGGAGCCACCTTGATCTTGGGCTTCCCAGAACTGTGTGGAGTCAATCTCTAGTCTGATCAATCTCACAGTCTCAGTGAACTATAGCTCAGGAGGAGGGCGATACTTCTGGGATCAGAGAGTCCTGTATGCCTAGAATAGGTTTATAGAGTGAGATGCGACAGACTCAGGGGTGTCCTACAATAGGGTGTGGCAGGTGGAGGCAGGGGGTTAGCTTCTGTGGTTCCAACAGGAAACCACTTTCCAAGCCCAGGAGTGTCAAGATGTGATCCCTGCTTGAGACAGCACATGTGCTCGGTACTGTCTGCAGTTACCTTCTGAAAGGGTGCCTGCAGACTGAGATCAGCAATGTCCTCCTTGAGGAGTCTCTGACAGAGGTGTGAGATGAACCAGGCCAAGGCTTGTTATAATACCAGACTTCTGTCGAGCACTGGGAATCCAGATGCTTGAAGATAGACTTTGAAAGGAGACCGAAGTGAGTCAGGGGGTCAGTGACAGAAGGATAGAATCCAGACACTGTAGGTGAGGAGGAGTGGGGGATGGGTTCCCTGGAAGCTCACTCAGGCTCTGCTGTGCTCTGGGCATTATGCTAAGCCGTAAGCACATGAGCGGGACTGACTTGAAGGTTGCACGCTTCCGGGGAAGTTGAATCTCACTGGAGCAGAGAGCAGAATTGAAAAGGCTAAAGGTGATGGTAACCTGTGGTGGAGGGTGATAAGAGAGCCTGGGAAAGGGCAGAGTTTGAGATATGAGGGAGATAGGTAGCAAGCACACTGACTGTGCCAAAGCAGCAACTCTGCCCCCTTCTGTTAGAGAGGAAAGGCCTGCAGACGCAGGGGGCACAGCTGCTCTTCCGGATTTTAAGCTGCCTGTTTCATGCTTACATGTGATGTTCTGTCCCCAGGATTAGGAGTACTGCATGAAGCAGAGGGAAAAATTAAGAATCTAAATTTGATTGAAAATCTGATTCAAATGAGTGAGAACACAACCACAATTTTGACCACCAGTATCTGGGGGAGAAATAGTTATTTGAAGCAGGGCAAGAAAGTCCCCCTTTTAAGATAGCTGGCCAAAAGTGTTTAGGCTTCGGCTTAGAAAATGTTTGCGTTGTTTGCATTTGGATCCCAGAAGGTGTGGTCTTCATGAAGTTCGTTTAAAGTATAATGAATCAGCAAAGCTCAGACTAGACGCAGGTCCTGGAAAGCTGCAGCATTCATCAGAGTCAAATCTGTGCTGGGAACAGGTTACCCTCAGGATGGGTCTTCCGAAGGATGGCCCTTTAGAAAGTGTCCCAGGAAGGTTATAGGTAGAATAGAATGAGAAGTAAGCACATATTGAGATATCAATAAAGCTATAACTAAGCTCGTTCACTTACTGGTTTGACACTTTTGAGTTGCAGTCAAGTATCCCATAGGTCTTCAATCCTTCTGGAGGTCAGGGACCGTAGCTTATAATCGAGTGAGGTAGACATAGGACCACTAAGTAGGTAATGGAATTGAAAAGAAACACAAGAGAGCCGGCTTTCACTCAGGGTGCATCTTGAAGAAATGACTGTTGATGAAAGTCATCAAAGAGAACCTTCCTATGGACTGCCATTGAATCTGGATGAGAGTCAGGTGGCTCTGAGCAGAGCATCTGGAAGGAGGTCATAAAAGGCTGATGTCTCAGCCAGGCACGAAAAGTTGTGAGACAGGAAATTCAACACTCTTTGGGGAACTGAAAGAAGGATTTGTAGCTCAATTTTGAGGCTTGGCTTTGAATAAAAACGAGACTCCCAAGCTGAAAGTGCTTGTACACTAGTCCCAGCACCAAGGAGTTCAAGTCAGGGTGATCATGGGTTCAAGGCCTGTCTGAGCTACATTCTGAGACCCTCTCTCAAAAATAAACAAAAAAATAAAAAAATATAAAGAGAGCATGGGACATCTGAATTATCTCCTGGAATAAGGGGGTAATTAACAACTTCAAAACAGTGATCAGTCACTGGGGACATTGTGGGCTTTGTGGAGAGATGAGGAAGTCATGAACAACGCAACCAACAACTGAGCTGTTGGCCATGATAGGCACAATGATAAGTACATCACAGTGATTGTGATGACGTCAATGAGAAAATCAGAGAAGGCTTTCGAGAAGGAGCCATCCAGCACAAGGAGCAGCTGCTTTTCGTGCAAAGGCCCTGAAAGTGGCTTTTTCTCTGCAGCCTTTCCCGGGTGTGAGAAGGCGCAGGCTAGTCTCATGGTCCCTTTATCCCGAATCCCATGAGCACAGCACGCTCTACCAAGTACCACCCCACTCAAGGAAGCCAATGGCATTTTCCGTTTACATTTCACCTCCTCCCTCTCCCTCTTCTCTTTCCGCCTTTCTTTTTGTCTCCCTAAACAAGTTAACTTTTCAGTTCAGCCATGCTAACAGTAGCATTTCCTCCTCCACCTCCCCAGGTGTGCACTGTAAAGAGCTGTTTCGAGGGAGGAAACTCAACGGGCCCAGAGCAGGAAACCTGTGTGAACAAGGAGGTCAGATCAGGAAATGGGTGTAGCACAGTTCACTGCCGAACGAAAGCTACGGTTCAACAACCCGCTGCCAGTTTCCGGCTGTGGGGCTTGGTGGCCTCTGGGCCAGGTGCTCCCATCGTCCTCAGCGTGGGTACTCTGGCTGAAAATGGGAGCTCTAAATTTGCAATCAAATGCACCACACGCATGTGAAAGGTCATCATTAAATGGAGAACTCGTTTCTCAAATCCCATCACGCTATTATTAAAAGATGCTCTGAGTGCTATCAAATTGTTATTTAACGTAGAATCAGTGAAAGGTGTGTTTTCATGACAGAAGGTAGTTGTCCATAACCAAAGGCCACAAAAAAATGAACCAAGTACCAGTGACGTACCAAAAACAGATGAATCATGATGGTGAAACTTCTTGAGGTAAGTCTTTTCAGAGATGAGGGGACAAGTTCATATACTGGCCATGCACTAGCAAGACCGAATGAGGGTGTTAGAGCAGACCTCTGAACACATACCTCGAGGTCATCTCTTGAGGTCCCACCTCCCGGCCCAGCATATTACAGCAGGCCAGAGGGGGGAGCAGCCTGGTGGGCAAGCAGGGCTGTGGTGGTTTGCCTTCTGGGGAGACATGAAAGAATATCAACATTTCACTATGTCAGACCTGTGAGTTTGGATAGGCAATTTCCCCATCTTAAGGCTGTGTCTCTTGATCTCTAAAATGTGTCCGTGCTGCTGTTCTGAATCTGAATTGAACCAAGACTGAAAATATTTTAAAACTGTATCTCTGTTACATAGGTGCAGATTGTTGCTCCTGTAACTCCTTGAAGAATACAGCGTAATGGTATTTATACAACTGTTCCATTGTATGAAGTCTGTTGAAGTGGCTGCGGAGATGGCTCAGGCAGAGAAGTGTTTGCCACATAAGCTCAGTTCCCTAACACCAAGTAAAAAGCTGGGAGCAGTAGTGTGCACCCGTAATCCCAGGGCTGGGAGGGGAGATGGAAGGACTCCTTGGCTTAATGGCCAGCCAGAGACACACAGTGTCCCTATCTCAAAAAATAAGATGGAGAAGGACTGAGGAAGAGTGCTGGTATTGACTTCTGGACATGTACACATATATGAATACACACATGCATCATAAAAACACAAAAATAAATTCTATACAGAGGTTCTTTAGAGGTGATTCAAGTATGTTATGTGTTATGCATTACACACAAATGCATCATCATTTCATATAAAGGGTATGAGCACACGTGTGTTGGCACGCTTTTCAAAAACTCTTTTATTTACATTTCTTAGATCTCTTTCTCCCTATTCCACCCCAATCCCTTCCAACACCCAAAAACCAGGTAGGAAAAATAAATGGTTAGTGAGAGAGAGGGCACAGTTCTCTTAGCTGTTTCTTGCTGGTAAGGGTTGCTGGGTTCCTTGGAGCCAGTCCAGTCCTCATTTCAGGAGCTCTCCAACTTCTTGTTTCACAACAGCAACCGGGAACTGCTGGGAGAAGCAGCAGCAGCCTTGTTCTCTCTCAGAGCTTTCCACGGTCTCCCGGCTCTGGCATTTGTTCTCTCTCCAGAGTCCTCAGATTTAAACTATCTGCAGCTGGCAAAGAGCTCCTCTCAGGGCCCGCACAAGACAAATAGCTTGCTGCTGTGGACCATCTGAATCAATCCCACATTGCACACCTAGGATTCAAATAAAAACATGTTTATATCCACAACCTAGGAAGATTGTGTCATCCAGACAAAACTGCTAGTGGGTACCAAGAGATGAGAGAGTGACTTAAGGATTAATGATTTATGACCTTCTTATATTAAGTATCAAACATTACACCTGGCATCTTGGGCTTCTCAATAAGTGGGCATTTCCTGTCACCTCAGAGGAGAACAGAGCCTTCTGTCCCTCTCTTCAGACACATGCAAACACACGATGCCTCTTCACAGATTGGAGGAGTGAGATGCAAGTGAAGCTAGCTGTCTGGGGATCATGTCTCCCCATGACAGGTGCTCCTGGCTCTCAAGGCCTCCCCAGGATCATTAGTGCCCGACCCACCTCAAAAGCCTATTTGTCTCGATTGGATTTACAATCCGATCAACGAGAAGGAACACCATGCCTGGTACTGGAAACCTAGTTAACTACTCGGTGGTAGTGAAGTCATGGTTATCAGAAGTGGAAGAACAACCACTAATTGACTAAACCAGCATAAACCCTAACAACAGTCTATAAACATTTACCCTTATACCAACAGATAAGAAATTTCCCTCACCAAGGAAATGCCTCTTAACAACAGGAGACTAATGCAGACAACCAGAACCAATCAAAATACAAAGCTGTGGAACCCAGTTCCAATGGATATGTCTACAAAACACTCTGGCATCCATGGCTCAGGGAACATTGCAGAAGAGGAGGCAGAAAGATGGTAAGAGCTTGAGGATTAGGGAGTTTGCTTCGAGATAGTGTCTCTAAGTAATATCAGAAGTTACACTCATAAACTCTCACCAACATGAGCTGGACAAGGACAACACCAAAGTGGACAGGGAAAAGCTCACTAGGCCTCAATCCTACACAAAGAAACAGGAAAATGAAGTAAGCTGGGGCCAGGAGGGGTGTTCTGCACCAGGGAAGAGCCCACCATTTGGTCATTCAGTGCCAAATGGTCAGCCCTGACAACGTACATAAAAGTAACATTATAAAGACTAAGTAGGTTATATTTAGGAATATGTGTATATTCATATACATTTATGCATTCAGAAACAATGAATAAAGAGGCAGGGATTTGAAGGAGAGTGAGGAAGGGTATATGGGAGAGTTTAGAGGGAGGGAAAGAAAAGAAAGGGAGATCTGTTGCAAATCTACTCTCAAAAATTAAAGAAAATATAAACATAAAACCCCCAATATTTCTCATTCCTCAGTCTCATGGATGGCAACAGGGCAGGCAATCACAGAGATGTGAGAGGCAGCCAGTTGGACTATGCCTAGAAACATAGCCAAACCTTCCATCTCCTGTCAGATGACATTGAGGTTTCCAATACCTAAAGAGTATGGCTAGGGTGCTGCCATGTTTCCTTAATCACTATCCCCAGGATCTTCTAGATGCCTGAGTAGGCAGATCTCTAGAAATACCCTACAGGCCATGTCAGAACCCTTAAATGGGACTGTTAAATTAGGTTCCTATAAGAAAGAAAATTTATTTCTAACTCATTTTTTTTTTACTTGCTTAGCCCATCAATCACTTTTCCTAATAAAAATTACATATATATATATTTTTTTAACTAAGTGAATAGCTGGACTTTTGGAGTGGGGAAATAAATCAGAAAAGAATAAAAGGGGAGGTAAATTGTTTTAAGTAGGTCAGCAGGGCCTTGTGCATCCAGAAACTTGTTTTCTCTAAGTCAGCATACAGTGCTCCAGATAGAGCTGTTGAAGACAAAGCTAGGGAGACAGCAGCAGTGGACTGCTGTGATATCACGCTCATGCTCCTGTCCCCCCCCCCCCCGTCAGACTGGTTGTTGTGTTGTTCTTTAGGCTTCAGGACCAGCAATAACACATGCACTCTTGCCTCTGACGTGTCGGTTTTCTGTCAAAAACTCCCGACAGAATTAGCAGCAATGGATCATGTTAGTAAGAGCATGTTAACAGCCTGTCTCATAGCTCTGTTTGTGACCGAGGCATACCGTCATGCCTTGCTTGGATTCAGAGCTTTGACAAAGACCGTCTCTCCTCCCTGTTCTTCTACACAGCAACAATTTAGGGATAGAAATAGACCAATCAATTATGCTTCTTTCTCAATAATGACTACAGATGATGTTCCTTTTCTATATGATTAGAAGGACCAACTTTACTGCCATCAGAGAAGGGAAGGAGAGGAGAGCACTGCAGAGTCCTTCATGGTGGCAAAGTATAACTCAAGAACATACAGTCTATCATCTTACTTCTTGTTTTAATATAATTTTTTATTTATTACAGTTTATTCACTTTGTATCCCAGCTGTAGTCCTACCCACGTACCCTCCCAATCCTTCCCTCCCTCATCTCCTCCCATGCCCCTTCCCCAGTCCACTGCTACTGGAGGACCTCCTCCCCTTCCATCTGACCCTAGCCTCATCTGACCCAGGTCTCATCAGGACTGTCTTTCATAGTCTTCCTCTGTGGCCTGGTCAGGCTGCTCTCTCCTCAGGGGAGTTGATCAAAGAGCCAGCCACTGAGTTCATGTCAGACACAGCTCCTCTTCCCCTTATTAGGGAGCCCATTTAGAGACTGAGCTGCCACAGGCTACCTCTGTGCAGGGGTTCTAGGTTATCACCATGCATTGTCCTTGGATGGAGTATCACTCTCAGAAAAGACCCCTGGGCCCAGATTTTGGTTCTGTTGTTCTTCTTGTGGAGCTCCAGCCCCTTCCAAGTCTTTCTATCTCCCCTCTTTCAAAAGATTCCCTGCACTCTGCCCAAAGTTTGGCTATGAGTCTCAGCCTCTGCTTTAATACCCTACTGAGTAAAGTCTTTCAGAGGCCCTCTGTGGTAGGTTCCTGTCTTGTTCCTTATTTTCACCTTCTTCCAATGTCTATCCCATTCGTCTTTCTAAATGAAGATAGAGCATCTTACCCAGGGTCCTTCTTCTTGTTTAGTTTCTTTAGGTGAACAGATTTTAGTATGATTATTCTATATTATATGTCTAATATCCACTTATAAGTGAGTATATACAATGTGTGTCTTTCTGCTTCTGGGATACCTCACTCAGGATGATCTTTTCTAGTTCCCACCATTTGCCTACAAATTTCATGATTTCCTTGTTTTTAATTGCTGAGTAGTATTCCATTGTGTAAATGTACCACAATTTTTGTATCCGTTCCTCAATTGAGGGACATCTGGGTTGTTTCCAGATTCTGGCTATTACAAATAAAGTTGCTATGAACATGGTTGAGGAAATGTCCTTGTTATATACTTGAATATCTTTTGGATATATGCCTAAGAATGGTATAGTTGGATCTTGAGGTAGCACTATTCCTAATTGTCTGAGAAAGTGCCAAATTGATTTCCCAAGTGGTTGTACAAGTTTACATTCCCACCAGCAATGGAGGAGGATTCCCCTTTCTCCACATCCTCTCCAGCATGTATTGTCACTTAAGTTCTTGATCTTAGCCATTTTGATGTGTGTAAGGTGAAATCTCAGGGTCATTTTGATTTGCATTTCCCAAATGACTAAGGACCTGTGCATTTCTTTAAGTTTCTCTGCCACTTGATATTCCTCTATTGAGAATTATCTGCTTAGCTCTGTATCCCATTTTTTAATTGGATTACTTGATTTGTTGGTGTTTAACTTCTTGAGTTCTTTAAATGTTCTGGATATTAGCCCTCTAAGAAACCCAGAATCACTCTGGGAGGGTCATGGGAGATGATGAAGGAGGGAGAGTGTGATTGGGAGAGTACTAGGGAGGGACTACAGCTCAGATACAAAGTGAATAACCTGTAATAAATAAAACAATAAATAATTTTTTTTAAAAAAAAGAAACCCAGAATCGCTAGAACAATCCTCTACAATAAAAGATCTTCTGGAGGGATCTCCATCCATGATCTCAAGCTGTACAACAGAGCAACAGTAATAAAAACTGCATGGCACTGGCATAGAAACAGGCTTGTGGATCAATGAAACTGAATAGAAGACCCAGAAATAAACCCACACACATATGGACACCTGATCTTTGACAAAGATGCCAAAACCATACAATGGAAAAAAGACAGCATCTTCAACAAATGGTGCTAGTCTAACTGGATGTCTGCATCTAGAAAAATGCAAATAGATCCATACTTATCACCTTGCACAAAACTAAAGTCCAAGGGGATCAAAGGCCTCAACATAAAATTGGACACACTAAACCTGTTAGAAGAAAAAGTGGGGAAGAGCTCATTGGCATAAGAGACAACTTCCTGAACAGAACACCAATAGCACAGGCTCTAAGAGCAACAATCAATAAATGGGACCTCATGAAACTGAAAAGCTTCTGTAAAGCAAAGGACACTGTTGTCAGAACAAAACAACATCCTACGGATTGGGAAAGGATCGTCATCTTACCGCGTCTTACGTTTATGATGAGGAAGTGGGTTTTGGTAATAAAGAGCTTGTGATACAGGTCAGATCATCCAGAGAAGTTTCAGCTCATTCAGGTTGACAGTGTAAATAGGGAAGTGTTTGGGGAGATGAAAACAAAACATTAACTGAGTACAGCAATGAACGCTTGAGGCCACAGCACTTCACTGACCCCATCATCGCCTTTTCTGTGTTTTCACTTCCACATGGGAATGAAGAGGGAAAAGAATTAGACAGTCTTGGGCTACCCATGAAGAGGCCAAGAATGCCCATCTCTAACCTTTGTTGCCACTGTTTACTCAAGTGCTGTAACCACACGCTTCCAAGGTTACCATGTCTGACTCTGAGCCCCAATCTGGATTTTGTCTTTTATCTTCGAGAACATTGACTTAAACCCTAGAAAGCTTTTGAGGAGAAAATGCTATCACTGATCATTCTGGGATCTAACCTTAACCTTTGGCCTCTGTTCCACAAGGGATTTTTGTGGTTACTGTTGCTGTGGTGCTGAGAATAAAAGGACCTTGCCCATGCTAGGGAGGCCCTCTACACCCCTGTCCCGGGGAGCAGGTCTTCTGAACTTGGGCGGGCCACTTCTGGTCATGTCAGACCATGGGTGGTGCTTTAAGAAGAGCCAGCTGCTTCTCAAAGGGGCAGTAAGTTGGGGCATGAGGAAGGTGAGGAACATACAAAATTTAAAAAGGGCGAAGACTTTCCTGTTGGCTTGTTTTTAAAACCAGCGCAAGTGTTAGCAGTGAGGGAGGGACTGCTTGAAAGCTTCGGAACAAGTTGGTGCAATAAGTTATGAAACTGGATGCAGCCAAAGGCCATGAAACACAGTGTCCACCCTCAGAGAGATGGCTTCCCTTTGCCCTAGGAGGTTGCTTGTGATGGAGAAGTTGAGTGAGAAAGACTTCTGCTTTACAGTAACCCATCACAGGTGTACAGACACCTCACCACCATCACAAGGACCAAACCCCATCCTTCCTGAGCTGATCCACAGCGTTTGTGGCAGTGACAGACGCACACCATTAAATACACACTCAAATCTTTACACTTGTCTAAAAATTTCACCTTTTTAAAGATAGGAGAAGATTAATTTTCAATATTGTTATATTAGGATAAAACCCAAGAATAGGGACGGACATGGGAATATTTGAAAAATGTATTTGATTCCTCCCTTTACCAGAGTAGCATCTAACCCATGTTATTCAGCTATTTTAAATATTAATTTAAAAGAATTATAATTCATAAAAGAGTAAGACATTTAAAATAATTAATTAAATGGTCCTCTAACATAAACAACTAAATTTAATAAGAAATATGGTAAAAAATATTATCAACACTCCTCCAACTGTTGGTTTTATACAGAAAGAAATGAGAAAAGTGACTCAGAGGGTACATAGTATGTGTCTGATTCTAAGACTCATTTTAATTGAAACTGCACTATATATATTTTCACAGCAGGAATTCAAATATATATTTCTGGAACACTTAACCATCTAGTTAAGTCAGACTTAACTGGAGGTTCTCTTTCTAATTTTGTAGACTCATTAAGATAATTCCTTTCAGTACCACCAATCTAGCTCTTTTCAAGGAGCTGGAAAGTGTGTGTGTGTGCGCACGCGCGTGCGTATATGTGTGTGTATGTGTGTGTTTAGATTTAGAAATTTTAGAAATGTAACTTTCCATATTACCCTTTTATAATAATATACATTATTTGTCAGTCAATATTTGAAATAACAGCTCTCTAGTCTTCCTTAATAACAATTAAAAAAATATTTTGTTTGCTATTAATGCAAGCATAACATGTGTTTATGTGTTTGGATCAAATTTGCCCTCAATTCCTTCTGCTCCAATTCTTCTACTACCCCCAGTCTACCACTTAACTTCATGTGCTCCTTCTTTTTTTTTTTTTTCTTAAATATATATTCACTGCATCCATTTAGTACTTTGTGTATGTGTGTAGGTGTCGTTCCTCTACTGGTGCTGGGGTGGCTGCCTGGGATTTGCATCCCTGAAGAAAATAAATTCTCCTTCTTCCAACACCATCAATTGACAATTGGGGAGCCCCAGACAGCACTGCATGAGTCCCTTCCTTCAACATGCTGGGATTTTGGCCTGGCTTGTGCAGATGTGCAGGTAACCATTGCTGCTGTAAGTTCCTCAGAAGACAGCGTTCTTCAGTACTCCTGCCCATTCTCCAGTTCTTAAATTTTTCGAAGCCCATTCTTTAAAAAAAATTTTCTTCTTCAAAGGCTGCTGTCTTGAGAAAAGAATAGATACACTTTTAGATGTTTCATAAAATTAAAGAACTTTAATTCCTTTTACATGGTCTCAAAATACAATTGACTTCCATCAGGTTATGAGTTTGCTTATTTGTTGGTTTGTGTTGAGGAAAAGTGTCCCACTATTGCCTACAGTCTTGGCTGTTTTGAACATATGATTCTACTGCTTCCATCTCGCCAGTAGTTACAATACAGATACGTACTGTTAGGACCAAATAAAATTATGATGTGCACAGCAGATTTTATATGAAAGAGGTTTATTGGATGGAGATGAAGAGAGAGAGAGAAGGATAGAGCGAGACATGATGGGGGAAGAAAGGGGGCTCCCCAACAGAGAAAAGGGAGAAGGCAAGAGGGTAAGAGGGCAAAAGAAGGGAGGATAAGAGAGACAAAGTGGTGGGTTGAACCTTTTAAGCAGCAACCAGAACCATGCCTGTGAGGTATGGCTACCTGGTGGGTGACACATGATGACATCATAGGTTGCTAGGCAACCCAGAAGCAGGCTGCCTCAATATTAACATGTGCCACCGTGCCCAGCCTTTCCCATAAGTTAGGAAAATGTAATAAGCATGTCACAATCAATCTATGCTTTACCATCTTAACAAATAGATTCTGAAAATATGCCATAATAAAATCATTTCATTTTAAGATGGGATGAGAAGCCCTGGCTCTAGCATATTTTTGGTGTTACCTTTGATTAACTAACAACAGCATGTGTTCTGAAGCCGTCGCTCCATTGTTTGTGTTGTTTTTCCTTCATCACGCCCCTGGATTTTATGATTCCTTAAGAGGCTTCTAAATGCCCATGGGGCCACTGTCAGTCACACTTGGGAAATTCTCCTGCTTTGAATGCGTAATAATGCACTTTGCAGCAACTTGACTCAGTAGACACATTTTTTTTTTTTCAAAGAAGACCTGGTAAAATTCGGTTCAAATGAAGTTTAATAGATCAATCAAAGTTCTTGACCAGCGTTTTGTAACAAAAGTATTTTACGAAACATGTGGCATGTTATTCTGCACATTTAAATTCATAGAGCTGAGTCTTAACAGAACACTGGTAATGTGTTCTTGGTAGTATCTGTTTCCGTTCTTACCAGTTTTTCTGTGCTCGAGAGGACCTCATCCATGCTTGCATGGGTGAGGACTTGCTAAGTTAGGAAAGAAAGACAAGAAGCAGGGAGAAGGAGGGTTGGTGAGGTATGAGGGAGCTGGAGTTGGAGAGGAAAAATGGGGAGTAGATATGGTCATATTTCAATGTAGACCGGTATGAAAGTCTCAGGGATAAAGAAAAAGGAAGAACGGAGCTGGAGAGATAGCTCCGCTGCTAAGACATGTCTCAGGAACCGAGTTTGAGCCCACGGACTAGCATGGTTGGGAGAGAGAAACAAATGAATTCCAAAAGCTGTACTCGGCCATCTACATTCATGGACACCCCCTACCACACACACAAAGGAAGTAAAATACTTCTTAAAGAATGACAGGTTGTAAGCAGAGTTCGTCATTGACAATTTGATTTACACTGGCAGTAATAACCTCGGTTGATGACTCTTGGATCTTTTTGGCTTTGGTGCTAGTGACGGGATCCAGAGCCTTGCCTCGGCCATACTGTGCAAACACTACACCATTAAGCAATAAACCCAGACTTCTGGGGCCTTTTTCTTTTCTAAAATTTGTTTGAGCATTTACCTATGTTGCCTAAAACTTTTATTTTAGCTTTACCAATTGCTTTTAAATTATTAAGTCTGGAAAAACATTAAATGGGCTAAGAAATAAGATTACTTATCAAGTCAGTAAACTTAAAATAAGAAAGCCTAGCATTTCATGCTTCAAATCTGGTTCAGCAACAACAAAACACACCTTCAAGCTCCTTGCCAGGCTCAGCATAACCTCAAGGAGGTAGAGAATGCAGGCACTCCTAACCACCTGTGGTGAGACTCAGTGAAGAAGTTGCTTTGCTTTGCTTTTTCTTCTTCTGTTGTTTCCATGGTGAATTCCTGTAGCACAGGTAGACAAATCCCATCTTCCTTTGGATCAAACAGTTCAGGAAGTGATGAGCCACAGTGGCTTTCATCAGCCTGGGGAGATGAAAACGACTGAGTTTCAAAAGTCTACCCTCAGAAAACAAATAAGCTTGCAGTAATTAAAAAGAAAATTCTGTTTAAAAGACTTAATGAGTTTCTCTCCTTGCAATTAGTCACATGTTTTAGTAAAAGAAAGGGGAGAGGCTCCTGTGAGCCTTCCGAGGCGCGATAAGTCTGATTTCCACAGTGTTGCCACAGTTTACAAAGCTTTCTCACAGACAATTTAATTTTAATTTCTACGGTGCCTGCTTACTTTTCTGTCCAATTTGAGAACTCTGTTCAGATCCATCATCAGCTGAAGCTTGAAGGTGGCAGATGCAGGACTCATTCGACAGCAGCTGAGTTTATCTTGGATGAAATGCACCAGAGCCCAATAATGGTCCAGGAGGTGTGTCCTCACCTGTGGAGACAGCCTGGGATCAGGACTTCAGGGACAGTATTTGTGGAGGAGGCTCTGACCTTAATTTTTTTTTTTTAATTCAAAACTACATCCTGGGAGACCATATCATTTGAGTTCTGCTTTTAAAATCATTTCAGTTTTGCCACTATTGCCTTTAAGCTTTTTCATAAGGAATTTTCATAGGAAAACAAGAACAACAAAACAAAACAAAAAACCTCTTGTAGTCAATAGCCACAAAGTTGACCTCCATAGACTTCCTTTTCCAATCCTGCAAATGAAAGGGAAGTCACAAGCCTCTGTGGTGGCATAAGTGTCTCCTGAAGATTCAGTTTTCATTCATCTCCAAACTGTCACCCAGACTGCTCAGGCTGTTTGTGACAGCCTTAAGCTCATTTTGAAGATTCCTCCTTTGTCACTGGGGTCCTTCTCTTTTAACCCTTTGGAATGACCTGCTTCAAACAAGTATATCTGAACTTTGTTTGAACGAGACTATACAAATGGGGAGTTCATGAGGCAGTCATGCTAGTGATTCATACAGAAAGCAAGACAAACAAAAATCAGGGCACTTTGCCTGCTCGATCAGGAAGTTCTTGTCAAACGTCTTTTTCAGTGATCTTGGAGATTGTCTAACCTTTTTCTTTTGGGTACAGAGCTAACCCATGTCACATGGCTTTCTCGCCGCCTCATTTCCTGCCTCCTTTACTGTATCTATTCTAGGAAGACTAAGATGTGCTAAGAAGTTTCACTTGGTTTGACACACAGCATTTAACACATCTCTGTGAATACCTCCATCCATCTATTAAGTTAACTCATCTTCAGGCCTGATCAGTCCTCCACCTGAACCAATGGATATTCACTCACTCACCCACTCACTCACTCACTCACTCACTCACTCACTCACTCACTCACTCAACAATCCACTCGGTTATTATTGATTTAGTGCTTGCTTTATGCTGTGTCCTGGGGATCTAAAGACTCAATGCCTTGAAGAATACAAAGACACACTAGAAGATAGTTCTATGTGATGTGATATAATACATCTGAAGGATGATTCTGCTGTAGGCAAAGGCAGACAGCATCGAAAAGGTTCAGAGAAACTTGCAGAGGCAGAAACAACAAAAGACTTTTTTTTTTTCACAGAATTATTCTTTCCTGATTATCTTTTTTGATGTTTCCCCTCAAATCTTTATGCATGACCGTGCTGTTTTGAGGTCTCTTAGGTCTTCGGGCTCTGGAGTTCCAGGGTAGACATTTTCAGCAGACCAGGCTTTGGCAAAGATTCATCATGTTTCTCTGCCAAGGGTTCTTGCTGGCAGATGGCAACAGCTGCTTCAATTGAGCCTAAGAAAGTACAGGAGGAGCTCTACAGAATGTCCTTTTTATTACACTAATGGCTTCTTTCCTGAGAGCGGCTTTTCATTGTATCAGTGCATAATTGTTTCTGCTAATGCACTTGCTCTGATCATACAAAAATCTAATTACTCAATGTAATGAATCATTAACAATTTCCTTAAATTCATTTCAGTGTTTGCATGTTGGTGTTCAGTTTATGCTAATAAGCCTAAAATATTCATGCTTTAAAGTCTGAGACTGCAGATGTTAAAAATTTGTTTTAGTAAATGTACATTGCAGATCTGCATTTTGTAAAACGCGGAAATGTAAGGTCCTGAAGATTGTTTAGAATATAGCACTCTGCTTTCCTATTCATTTTTAAAGCAGAGGTCCTTCATCCCCTTCGCACACCACATTCAATCAACTAAACCAGAGTGACACGTGGTCATATTTAACTTGGGAGCATTAACTGGTGTTTAGTAATGAAGAAAGATCAAAATGAGTGATCTTTTGATCTTCTCCTCTTTGGTTTACTGAAATTCATCCTCCATCCAGTTGGTGGAGTAGATATTAGAAATTAATATTGTTGTTAGTCTAAGAAGGGAAAATGACGCTTTAAATTCTCCCCATGAACATACTTCACACAGCTTTTCCTAGTGTTGCGCTCTTACGAAACTGAATGCTGCGATGCCCATCTCCCCTGCTGAATACCCATACATTAATCACCTCCCAAAGCTTATGAGGTCAGTCTATTATTATCCTCACTTCACAGATTAGAAATAGAATTGGAGAAGTAAAGCAACTTGGCCCAGCGTTACAGTATTTCATGGTGGTTCTCAGCTGGTGTTAGTTTCTGTCTGGTTGGGGACATTTGGCAATGTCTGAGGCCATTTTTCACTGTCACAACCAAGCAGGGGAGGGCTGACACAATGAGGAAGAGCCAAGAAAGCCGCTTGAGGGAGGAACAGAACAACCCCCACAGGAGAAGGTGATCCAGTGTGACCGCAGGGTTGGGCTGAGAAGTGCCGAGATGCAGCTGTGCATCGTGCCCCTGTCACAGCCCTGTGGGCTGCTGCTCTCCAACAGCTGTGCCGGACAGCTGTGGGGGAGAAGGCTGAGGGACTACACCTCGCTTCCTGCGCCCCGTGGGAGGGCGACTTTGCTTTCCTGTTTGGGGGCTTTGGAACACCGTGAGGGAACTAAGGAAGCCTTGACCGAGTGTGTATTGTTTGACATGGGTACAACCATGTCAAAGACCTGCTGCCTCAGCGCCATGGGAAGGGCAAAGCCTTCCCTATACTGATCAGGTCCATAATTGGCAAGGCCTTCCTCTGGTTTATGTGCAAATGTTGACAGTGTGGGCAAGTGTGAGCACTCAGGGACAACTGACCAGTGTGTGCAAAACTTTGCCTTTTTCTCTTCCTAGATGTTTCTGTCCTTAGACTGCTCGTCTGCATGCACTAGCTGACTTCTCCCCACGTGCTGTACATTGTAGGTTCACTCCATCAGGGCTGGCACAGTCTACCTGATCCAGGCTTTTCTGTACACGCGTGGCTGCTCTTTCTTCCTTCCCTTGGGGCCACAGCGCACCTGTGGAGCTGCAGCCTGGGACAGGGCACAGTACTGAAGTGACTCCTCGCTGGTGGTCAGACTCTGTTCTACAGCCAGTTTTGAGGGAATTCTAGAGACACCCCCCACCCCTACCTGAGTCTCTGAAGGAGCTGCTGCTCCTTCTGTTTGGGGTTTGCCAAAGGGCTGTCCATACCTCTGCAGTTCCAGGCCAAATGCGCTGCTCTCTGGGGCTGCGGTAGGTAAGGACTCTCGATATTTACGACTTCTATGTTCTACTCCCCCATCTCACTCCTCTTCCTTTAAAGTGACCTCCTCAATACAATTTCCAAACTAAGATATAGACAGTGAACTGTTGGTATAATGACCTTGTGGAATGTATACGATTTTCCCTTGTTCATTCAAATACTGATCTCTCCACCCCACGATCTGGTTTCAATCCAGACATTGCATTGTGGTGTTTATTCTAAGCATCACCTGTCTCAAGGTTGTATAAACAGGCCACCACTTGTTCTCTGTAATTGTCAAATAAACAACCAGCCAATGCTGAGCCATGGAGACAATAGAGTGGGACATCCTGGTCCAGAGGGGAGGAGAAGGAAACAAATGGGGAGGTGGGAGAGCACAGATTGGCAGGACAGGCCTTGGAACCATGAGGAGGGATGAACTGGACCTGAGATATGACTAAAAGCAAGTATAATGGTGAAATCTGAATGGTAGGAAACTGTGCAGGCTTGGAGGTTTAGGATGGAGTAACTATTGTCCTCCATTGTGCTCTAGGTTAATTAAATAAATCTGAGGCTCTGTGTGGTGATTTGGTTATTCAGCTGGTTTAGGAATAACCGCTGCTTTACTAAAAGATAACTCAATAATAAATATTTATAACCCACACAAATGGAGCCCAACTAATCTAAGTATTCACACCCTTTAAATCATACTTTTACATAATTTAATGGGGGGGGGGGATAAGCTCCCAGTGATACAACCCAAACTTAAAACCTAAAAACTTCCAGGTCAATTACTGCCTCTTTAAGAGAGTCCCTTAAACAGGCCCAGGAGCAAAAGACAACCTACTGTGGACAGGCCTGAGACTTAACATAACAAAACTGGCTGCAGTCTAACTGGAAGGGCACACAAGCATGGCTTCCTTATGCTGTGGCTGGGTCAGCTCTGCAGCCATCACTAAAAAGAAAAGAACTGGAGGCAAACTCTAGACAGAGTTTGCCCTAAAACTTCATCTAAAATTAAAAATGCCATGGCAGAGGGTGTTTTAATCCCTTTTGGCTTTGTTTTGGTTGTCATAGTCATGGACCTGGTTGCAATATGTCTAATGGTGATGGCTCTTCTCCATGCCTTCTCCAAGAAAGTTCAGGGAGAAAATGGGGAAAAAACAAAGGAATGGAATACTAAGTTACAGACAATAAAGAGGGCACTCTTCCTAATAAAAATTAGATTAATAGCAGCTAAAATTCAAAGCTCTCTGGCTGCAAGATGCTTGTCAGCTCTTTCTGCTAAGGGTCCGCCAATTTACTGTGACAACAATTAAATTCCAAAAAGTAACCAACTGGGCTTTGCTTGTTACATCCTAAATTGGTACAACTTCCCCAAAACTTAAAATTTTCTTGTCTCTTTGCTTGATTTTCATTTAAAGGCTTTGAGTTACAAGGATATGGATTTGAGGAAAAATATTTGAACAAGTTGGTGAAGGCACATGCCTTTAATCCCAACACAAAGTAAAAAGAAACATGCAGATCTCTGAGTTCCAGATCAGCCTAATTTCCAGAATAAAAGCCAGGATGGCAATTCCTGCTGTTTAGCCATTTGCAGAGATAGTCTAACATTCAGAGTGACAAAAATTTCCTTATGGTTACTATGTAAGTTCTTTTTTCTTAATAGACATTATGTCCTTACATAACGATCTAAAGGTTGGATTCACATCAATTTTAGATTTATGTAAGGAGAGATGATGTCATACTGCTTTAAAAAGGCCAGCCACTCTCAAAAACTGGTACTTCCAAAGAACTGGTACAAAAGGGCATTTTGGTTTAAGAAATATGTTCTGTTGGTCAATGTAAGGACTCAAAATTAGGCTGGGAGACAAACATGCAAACTGCATGCCTCCCACATCAAAAAACTTTTAAATTCTGACTAAATAAATGTGTCATACTGCTTTGGAAGCCAGCTTATTCTTTCAAATGTGAGACATTTTCACATGGGGGAGGGAGAGGGCAAATGTCAGTCATGCCTGATGTAAAAAAGACATGGGGCTTACAGGTGGCAAAGTACATGCCAGCCTATTAAAGTCCTAGAAACTCAAATATTACAGTTCATATATTTAAAAGGCTGAACCATCCATCCCATATCAAAAAAGGGGCAAGCCAAAGAATAGTCACAACCAATGTAAAAATCCAGGTCCAAGACACCTAGGGTATGCTTAAACTCTAAATTAAAAAGGGAGTTTATATAAAATTTACTTAAAACATGCCTTTTCTATTGCTCAAGGCAACCAGCTTGTCTCTCTAATGGGAGGCCTTCTCTTGGGAAATAGGTAACAGCTTGGCCTAATACAACAGGCACCTAAGAGCCCCCCAAAGATATTTTGATCTACCCAACCTTGTTTTTATTTCAACATGATAATAATTGTATGTTCATTAACAATGGTAACTTATATTGTTGATCCCTTTACATGGGAACAACTCTGAAACTGACTGAGACATAAAAAATGTCTCTAGCCAGAACTCAAATTTAATATATGGCCAATAAATTCTTGGCTACAATATCCTCAAAATTTATTATGCCACTCTTAATTTGCATAGATGAAATTGGTTTACAGTTTAGTTTCATCCTGAACATCTCATACATTTATAATTTTAGAACTGTTATAATGTTTTGCAGAACAAAAGGACTGGACACCAGAGACGCTGGATCAAACCTGACAAAATTCATCCATCCAGCATGCTGAGACGTTGACACATCTGTTCCAGCATTTTGCATGTTCCAGCGTTCTGCTTGTTCCTTCCTCAACTGCTTCAATTGTTGTTTCTCATCAAAGTCTGCTCCCAAGAGAGCTTTGAAGAAAGCTACTAATCTCAACTGTTGCATCATTTTAGATTGTTACAAACAGGACTTTTATTAAGCCAGAAATTTCTTAACAATCGAAGACTGGACCACAAATGTTAATGCTTGCTTAATTAACGATTTTTCCAAATTTCCTTTGGGCCACTTAACAGGATTTCTGCATGTCCAAAATGTCAGCTAGAAGAAATTCATGAGAAGGACATCCAATTTCTTTTAAGGGGGGTTGGGTGGGTCTTTGGTTGTTTTCTATGGCTATGAATGTTATTGTCATTGGGAGATAGTTATAAATCATTAATGTTCTTATTCAGAGAAAAAAAACAAGGCTAGACTCAGGGATTTCTCTTTTTTTCTTTTCTCTATCTTTCTCTCTTAGATAAGGAGAAAAAGGGTTGAAAAGAAAGAAAGAAAGGATACTACAGGGATATCTTATAGGAATAATAAGACAAAAGGTAGATTACTAAATCTACTCAAGGCTTTGTCATTCTCAAATGACATAGGATTTTTGTATATTGATGCAAAAATAAGTCTATTTTTAATACATTGGTAAATTTTAGTATACTGATACAAATTTAAGGTTACTTCCAATACTTTTAAACTGCTATTGCCAGTTGTTTAGGGTATTACGTAATGCAAGTTAATTTTTAGTTAATCAGCTCATAGTCGTGTCAGACATTAGTCTAATTTATCACAGGAGTATACATCCTAGGTTTAACAGATAGATATGATTTTGTACATGTTATTTCCAGTTCGTGAGACCCTCCCCAAAGACCACCAGGAATCGATTCTGCTGTAAATACATGGGGATCTCTTATTACAAGCTTGAGCCCAGGTCGCAGCATTCTCCCTAGTCGAAGAGGAGAAGTGCAGTCCTGTGGTCTAAGGAAACAAGGTTTTTAAAGAGAAAAAACGCAAGCAGGGAGTTACATGCCTTGGCGTTACCTGATTAGGTACGGGAAATTGACTTAGGAATGATTGGTTTACTTTAGGCACCAAGACCATAAACAGTTCTGGCTTGACCATCTAGGCCAGTTTCCTAGCATCTGTATCTCTAGTGGGCAGGGAAAGAATGCAGTAAGGCTGGTTCTTCCCCCGCAGATGACTGGACATGTCTCCACCTGGCTGGCCTTCGTTCAGGCTTGTGTTTTAAACTGTAAACCAATACCCAAAATTCTTTGGTCTCTCAGTAGACAGATTGATTACATAAAGATAGGCAAGTCTTCAAAAACTTCAGAGACCTACAAAATATGGCATTTAAAAATGTCTTTATTATTTTAAAGAAACTTTGACAATGAGACAGGTCATCTGGCAGCACCTCGCCAACCTCAAAGAAGATAATGAGCATTGAAGAACCTCCATGTGGAGATGGCTTCAAATGTGGCAAACGTGCCAACTGGGCAAAAAAGAAAATGCCCTCATTTCACAACAGACAGAATTCTGCCAAAAACAGGCAAGCTTAAATGCAGGACAAGTCAACTGCCGAACTCTGCCAAGACAGGGTAAGCAAGTCCTAAATAGTTCCTGCTTTACATGTGTCTGTCAAATATTCTGAGCCAGAAGGCTGACAGTGATGCTCCAGGGTTACAGAGAGTTATGGGTGACTGTTCAGGCAGCAAACTGTCTCTGTCAATTTTTTTATTTTTTGTAAGCTGCTAATATGCACTTCTTATTTACTCCAGTAACTAATTTTATCCCTTCTCAAGTCTCTGGTAGGATTGAAGACCAAATAGTTATAGTTCCACAATTAAGCTTAAGTTGTTTAGAATTTTTTTTTAAAAAAGCTTTTATATAGGTAATACCAATAAGGATAAAAGTAAATTTAGGCATAGAACTCTAAACTTGTCAAGATAGGATAATCAGATACTTTCTCCAAAGTTGCCAAATGCAAGTGAACTAGACATTGCACATATAAATCTTACCTAATAGTTTTTATAACTTTTATATTTATTATTGTATTGAAAAAAAAGGAGCCTTTTATTGGACTTAAAGCGGGAAATGTTGGTATAATGTTCTTTTGGGATGTGTACAATTTACCCTTGTTCATTCAAATGCTGATTTCTCTATCCCACTATCTGGTTTCAGTCCAGACATTGCATTGTGATATTTATCCTAAGCATCACCTGTCTCAAGTTTGTGTAAACAGGCCACCACTTGTTCTCTGTAATTGTCAATTAAACAACCAGCCAGTGCTGAGAATGGAGAGAACAGAGTGGGACATCCCGGTCTGAAGGGGAGGAGAAGGAAGCAAACAGGGAGGTGGGAGAGCAGAGAGCAGCAGGACAGGCTTTGGAACCATGAGGAGGGATGAACTGGACCTGAGATATGACTAAAAGCAAGTATAATGGGTGAAATCTGAATGGCAGGAAACTGCAGGCTTGGAGGTTTAGGATGAGGTAACTATTGTCCTCCATTGTGCTCTAGGTTAAGTAAATAAATCCTAGTCTCTGTGGTGATTTGGTTATTTAGCTGGTTTAGGAATAACCGCTGCTTTACTAAAAGATAACTCAATAATAAATATTTATAACCCACAACAGTGAATCTACCATATAACTCTGTAAATACAATCATATATTCAACATGAGTACAGGGCTATCAATAGCCTGAGGCTATGCATGGTTTTCCTCAAATGGCCAAGCACTGAGTGTGACCTCACTCTCTCAGTTCTCTCACTGCTGTATCTTTCTCCAGCTTATGTAATGTGAGTTCAATGGTCATCTCATTCTTTTTGTGTGTGTATGAAGGATATGTGTGTTCATGAATATGTGTATGTTCATGTGTGTGTATCAAAGGCCTTTTATCCCCTCCCCTCCCCACTACATCTTTTCTTCCCAAGTTCCTCTTAAGTTCTCTGTCTTTCCATGCATCAGTGTGTGTGTGTGTGTGTGTGTGTGTGTGTGTGTGTGCATGTATTCCACTGCTTTTAATTTGAGTTGCCTGCCTGAGCATGGCTGTGGAATTATTACTTGAAAAAGGACATTGTACCAGTGGCTACAACACTGAGGACTATGACTCCCCAATCCCAAATAATGTTTACCTGTCTTTGGCTCATCTGGGAGAACTGGGGCATTATAAGTCCTCCCTCAATCCATCACTGAATATTAACAGGCCTCATCTTGTGAAAAGTAGCTACTGCTGCTATAATTTCATGAGAGTAGTGACCATGGACTGTGGAGACCACAGTCTTCTACAGCCTTTTTTCCCCCAATCATCCATTTCTTACAATTTTTCTACATTTCTGTTCTCCTCTATGCAGCCTTAGTATGAGGTGATTCATCTGTTTTGATTCTCTCCTCACGTGCTGGGCACACTTCTGTACTCTAGATGGATGCCATCTAGCTCTGTTTCCAGCTCTGGTATCCCATCCATGCCCTTGGTGTTTTCTCTCTTTTTATATGGAAACAGGATTTATTAGAGTGGCTTGTAGCTTATGGTCCAACTATTCCAGCAATGGCTGTCTCCAAATGGGAAGTTCAAGAATCCAGGAGTTGTTCACAATACACTGAAATCCCAAAGAAGTAGGCTCTAATGCCAGTGAAGGAATGGAGTTGCCAGTGACAGTGAGGGTAACTGTGTCTTCAAAAGGCCATTCCATCTTTTGTCAGGCAAGCTGCTTCAGGATGGTAGGGAACATGGTAAGACCAGTGGATTCCATGATTGTGGGCCGACTGTTGCACTTCTCTGGCTGTGAAGTGGGTACCTTGGTCAGCTCCACATCCTTTGCTCATTTGAAGAGATGGATCCACATACTTCTTCTCCAGATGTCTCTCTCACCGATTTCCAGTCATGCTCTTTCCAAGTCCTCGACCATCCAATCAAACCATTGGCTACAGCCCCTGAGTCAGTGAACAATCATAGATTTGGACATTTCATCTTAAAAACAAACAAACAAACAAACAAAAAACAAAACAAAACAAAAAAACCCTCTGTGATACCATATATACTGCCTGAAATTCTGCTCATTGTGGAGATGTCCCCTCACCAGCATCTTTCAGGGTTGTTCCAGAAAGGGGCTGTAATGCTGCAGCTGTCCACTTCTGTGTGGCACCTGCCTAACTTGCAGAACCATCAGGAAACCAGGCCCTTGTCTTCTCTTCCTCAGTCAACAGGTCATAGGGCACACTCCACGAGGCTATAGGTGCATACTTGGCAGTAGACAGCATTGTAATGGGGTAGAAACCATAGGCATTTGGGCAACTTCTTCACTTGCTTGTGCCTTCAGAACCTGCTCGGGCCTGGTCACATATAATAGATTGCTGCTGTGTATGTCCTACTTTATGACTTAGATCCAATAACACTCATCTCATGATGGGCAGTTCAGGTCACATGGTAACTAGGTGGCCCATTGTCAAACGTTCATTTTCTACTAAGGCCTAACAGTAGGCCAATAGCTGTCATTCAAAGGGAGATGATGGTAGAGCCTTGCTCCAAAATCCCAAAGGTCTCTTCTGGCATCTCACAGTGGCAAGCCTCAGCTGCTCTCTATGACTGCGTCATGCCTTCAAAACCAGTACCACCTGGGTGACTCTGACACATTACCAAATCCAGCTGCCAGCTCAAGGTACAACCTTGGCCACCTCTGGAACACAGCTTTTCTGTGCTCTCAGAAAACACTTTTCAGAAGAGTTTACCTCAGTGAGGCCGGTCTCTTCTTAATCACCACTAATTTCTTAGCTCCAGCTAACCAGCATCAATTGTCCCAGTAATGTAAATGTTTCACTTCAGTAGTTCTGGTATCTTGCTAATCACAGCTGATTATTCAGCCCCAGCTAACCAAGACCACAAAATATTAAATCAAAAAAGCAAATGGCCTTGCTAGAGTCTTTAAACTTCCCTCTGAAATTTAAAAATTCAGGCCTGCATCTTCTGTATTGCTCACAAGATTCTTATCTTCCAAACTCCTACAGAACATACCACTGAGCTATGAACACTCAATAGCTTTTCTAGCACAGAGTTCCAAAGTCCTTCTGTAATCCTTCTGAAAACATGGTCAAGTCTGTCACAGTAATACCCCACTCCTAGTACCAATTTGTCTTAGGGTTTTATTGCTGTTGAGGAGACACCACTTTCAAGACAACTCTTATAAGGGCAAACATTGAATTGGGGCTGGCTTACAGTTTCAGAGGTGTAGTCCATTATGATCATGGCGGGAACCATGGCAGCATGTAGGCAGAGGAGGAGCTGAGAGTTCTATATCTTGATCTTCTGGCAGCAAGGGGGAGTCGGGATGTGTTTCGCACTGGATGTAGCTTGAGAATTTAAGACCTCAAAGCCCTGCCTCCACAGTGACACAAGGTCACACTTCCTCCAATTAGGCCATAGCTCCTAAAAGTGCCACTTCCTATAGTCAAGCATTTAAGCACATGAATGAATGGGGGCCATACCTAATCCAACCACCAAACCCACCATCTTCAGTTAATTCAGGGTGCTGTCAAGTTGATAGCCATGAATAACATCACAACCACACACATCCATGAGGACTGAGAGTGACTTGCTCTGTTAACACTCACAAAACAAATTCTTCCAGAGTCCCAGTAGAGTTGTTTTAACATTGCTTAAACTAAACAACTATCACTGAGAGATTTAAGGCTTTTTAAAAAGAACTTTGACATAAATTGCCTTTAAAAATATATTTTTTCGTTCAGTGTATTTTGATCAGGATCTTTTCTCCCTTGTCTCTTTTGAAATTCTGTTTTCCCACCCACCCAACTCCACACCTTCATTCTCTCTTTACTTAGAAAACAAATAAATAGGCCAATTAAAAAAAAAAAAAACCACAATCCGGAATAAACCAAAGCAAACAGACAGAAGAAAGAAACAGGAAAACAAAAACAAAAACAAAAACAAAAAAAACAAAGAAAAGGTTTAAGAAACACATACAAAGACCCATACATACATGCAACACAAAATCCATAAAACCACAAAATTCAAAACTGTAATAGGTAATTAAAAGGCAGATAAAGTAAAACAAAACAAAACAAAAACATGTTGGCTGTCTACTGCCAGGCATGGGGCCTGACCTTAAATGTGGATTGTAAACCCAGTTGGACGCCACTGGAGAAAATTAATTTTTTTTTTTCTTTTTGAGTGCTTGTCACAGTTACCGATAGCGTCTGGTCGAGGGAAAAGCTCTTGTCCACTTCCGTGGTCAGTGATCTCACCTGGCCTGGATCTCTGCAGGCCCTGTCTGTGCTGCCTATTTTTAAGACTCTGGGCTGCTTTTTATGTATCAGCCCAGCTGACAGTCTTTCTTCTTGATAACCCCTCAGCTCAGAGACATGTCCCCTATGCAAATCCAGCATGCACTTTTAGTCTGTAGTCAAATACCAGTTCCTCCACCAACTTCTCACTGGCAGCCTTTGGGGCACCAGTGACTGAACTCAGGTCCTTGTGTGGGCTAAGTGAGCACTACTCTGATACTGAGCTTTCCCTAGACTCTTGTTTGCATTTTGATACAGTGTCTCACTAAGTTGCCTAGCTGTCCTTAAATTTGAATGTGCAATTCAAAAAAGCAATGAATCTATAATGAGGAAAAACCAGCAGCCCCTCTTGCACCTGAAAGCCTGAAAGTAGGAAGTCAAATGTAGTGATTTCTAACTTCTAAGTCAAATTGTTATATTATAGATAGCAAATTTTTATGGGCAGCATCAGTTTGATTTTGGAGAACTGCATTTGTATCCTAATGGAGCTATTCCCACTAATGTAAAAATTGAAAATGTGAAAAGTATCTAGATGGGCATGCAGTTTTATTTTGGCTACACACCACTGAGAAAGTCAGCTAAATAACTGTGGTAACAGAGTTTAGGAACCCACTTTGCAGTCAGTGAATTCTATTAGACATTTGCATTAAAGTTATTCATATGATACACATTAGCATGTTGACGTGTTGGCAGTATTCCATACACTAAATTTAATGTCTGTGTGTTTATTAAGTCATTGATTTATTTAACACATGGCATGATCACATACAAGACTCCACTTTGGATCAGGAAATCTCAATGTAGGGATGCTATTCTGGGGGTGGTGGGGTAAAAATAGTGGCCACTGAAAGAAAAGAAAAGTTGGATATTGAAATGGTTGGTCTCCAAACGTAACGTGGACACACTGCACGTGGTGTTACAACTTTATGGAAGCGACTAGGGAAGCAGTGTGGAAGATTTTTCCGGGAACAATGAAGGGGATGCAGCAGTGGAGATCGTAGCTCTCACGGAGTAGTTGTTGCCGTGACAGAGTGTGCCCCCAAAAAGAACAGGAAAATTTGTCATGTCATACCTTATAGATATGATTGCTTTATGGGATGTAATTTTTAGCCTCATGAAGCTGTCTCAATTAATGAACAATTTTAAGCTGAGGAGGACTTTTAAAGCTCAGCTGTGGCCAGGAGGAAAGGTAAACAAGACAAGATCTAGGAATTGGTATGTGGGAGGCCAGGGCATTGGCACTAGCTGGGGTCACTGTGGACATCTGAATGCAGACCTTCATGAAGAAAGGGTGAATAGGGAGGGGGATTCCGGTTATGGGACAGAGTGTTCAGAGGCCCTGAGGACAGAATAGGGACAGTAAGCTATTGTGACTGGAAAGGCTGGTGAAAGATGTTAAAGACCATTTCAAAGTCACAGGGTCTTAGGCATATGGACTGTTTAAGGTTGTTGTTTTAATTATTAGAAGAAATGAGATTATTAGGATTCTAGAGGAGAAAATCATATCGTGTAGTTTACGTGTTTGGCAGCATCTTTCTTACCACTGTGCTGAGAATGGACAGAACAAGGCAGAGGGGACTATAGTAAGATGACTCTTACTTCTCTCACTGGGACTGCCATTACAAATACCACAGGTCCAGTGGCTTGAACAATAGGTTTTTATTCTTCAGTGTAGGAGGCTGGAAAGTACAGACTCAAGGTCCCAACTAGGTGAGTTTCATGTTGAGTTCCCTTCTTTAGCTTGTAGGTAACCACTATGTCCTGTGCCCATGTGGCTTTCCTATGGGGGTAATACACAACGGGAAAAGAGAGAATGGGAGAAGAAGAACACTCATGCCAAAGCACTAGGTCCCCACTCTTTTAACCCCTCCTAATTACAATCACCTCCCTAGTGGTGATTGAATAAGAATTCCCCCCCAACCTCCATAAGCTAATATATTTGACTCTATATTCTGCAGCTGGTGGAACTGTTTGGGATGGATAGGAGATGTAGCTTTGTTGGAGGAGGTTTGTCACTGGGTGTGGGCTTTGAGGTTTCAAAAGCCATGCTGTTCCCAGTTAGCTTTCTGTGCACCATGCTTGTGGCTCAGGATGTAAGCTCTCCGCTTCTACCCCAGCGTCATGGTAACCTGCCTGCTGCCGTGCTTTGTGCCACGTGATGATCGTGAACTCAACCTCTACAATAAACTGTTTCTTCTATAATTTGCCTTTGTCATGGTTTCTCTTCACAGCAATAGAAGAGTAACTAAGACATCCCCAGACTTCAAATGCCATCTATGCTGATTCAGTCTATGAATTTGGGGGAGACACAAATTTTCAGTTCACAACAGGAGGTCACCACAATAATTCGAGTGAGAGATGTCAGAGAACATGGTATGGTAGAGGAGACAAGCTGTATGGCTGTGAAAGTGTTTTTAAAGTAGAGTAGATTAGCTCTGTTGGGTAACCTAATATGGCGAATAGGAGAAAAAAATGAATCAGAGACAGGAAAGAACATTGGTTAGGCATGTTATTATTATTGTTTACTGTGGTTTTCTTTTTTAAATAAATTATTTATGTGCATAGACATGAGGGTATCAGATCCCCTGGAACTGGAGTTAGCTTCATGTGGGTGCTGGGAATTGAACCTGGGTCTTCTAGAAGAGCAGCCAGCACTCTTAACCACTTAGTCATCTGTCCAGCCCTACTGTGGGTTTTAATATTGATAAGTTGTACAGAGCACAAGAGAGCAGCTAAGCAACTCTGAGACAGTGGGATCCAAAAGTTGAAACTGAATGAGTTTCAACTTGTGAATAAATGTGAGGAGGGTGTTTCACAGCACATTTGTTTCTGTTTGACACTGTGGCTGGGGACATCTGGCCTTCAAAAGACCAGGACTAGGGAACATCAGTGGTGTTTCAACATAGGGCTGTCCGGAGATCCTAAAGCACCACACTCTGCCACAGTTCCAGTGCCATTCCTCTGGGAAGTATCAAGGGCACTGTATTTATGTATTTCCTCTTCTTACATCTGCCAACGCACTGTGAGGCCACAGAATGTGGCTGTTTATTGTTGGATGTTTCAGGCACAACCTCCACCAGCTAAGTTCTAAAGGTGTTTTTGGGCAAAAGCCATTTCAGAAATTTCCTTTGTGTTGCCCTCTGGAAAGTGGCAGAGAATGCCTGCACTTTGAAAGCTCTTGCTTCCTTCATGCACAGCCATGAAATCTGATTGTATCTGCTCCCAACTACAGTGGTAGCGGAGAATTCTTGGTTTACATGCACCTAATTTGGTAAAATTATCTTTTTTTGAAAAGATATTTATGATATTTATGAAGCTATTTATGATATTTATGAAGATATTTATGAAGCTGACACTAATCATAGACAGGGCCTGTTTTTGCCTTAAAGACTCAGCAGACAGGAGAGAATAACATTTTCTTAATTAATAAAAATAGTAGAATGTTATAGAATTCTTTTTAAAAGTTAATTTTGTGTGTTTTATATGTGTTGTCTATATCTTCATGTAAGTATGTTCATGTGTGCATGTGAGTGGGAATATTGTGTGTGTGTGTGTGTGTGTGTGTGTGTGTGTGTAGGCCAGAGGTTGGTGATGAGTGTCCTCCTTAGTTGCTCTCTACCTTATTTCCTGAGACAGAGCCTCAGACTGAACCAGCAGCTCACTTATTTGGCCAGGTCAGCTGTTCTGAAGGCCAGCAACCTGCCGGTCATTGACTCTCCAGCACTGAGATCATGCTTGTGCACTCCGTCATTGGTTGTGTGTGGGTGGGTGAGTGCTACGAGCTGAACTCGGTTCTTTACACTTTCCTGGCCCTGTCATCTCCCCAGCCACTGAGTGATAGCATTCTAGAGGGAAGCAAATACTAGTCATAGTTTAGGAGGAGGCTTTGAGTTACCGATAGCTTGTCCATTCTCTTAAACACGTCTTGATAATGGAATTTAATTATCTTTGTTAAACAAATGAAAACTTTACCTTCTCAATCCTATCAAAATCTAAAACAATGTTTGTTTCTTCCTATTCTTTTATGACCATTGCGCACATGGAGTTTTCCAACCTTAAAGACTTTCTATTATAGAAGAGAGTAGAGTGGTGGCTACTAGAGACTGGGAGGAGGGGAAAGCAGAGAAGAAGTTAGAGGAAAGTTAGAGCACAGCTAAGAGGAGGATCCAGTCACTGCACAGCATAACGGAGATCTACTGTTCATAAAATACTGTTGGTCTTGAATCAAAAAGGGGGTGATAACATAACTCCTAATGATACTTTGTTATGTAATTATCAGAGATATATTTGCTATAGCCATTATCAGAGAAGCTTCCTCCTGCAGCAGATGGGATCAAATACAGAGACCCACAGTCAGATACTATGGAAACAAAGAGACCTTAAAACACTTAGCCGTAAGTGGGACGTCTCCATCAAACCCTCCTCTCAGAGCTTAGGGAACCTCATAAAAGAGAAAACAGAAAGAGTGTAAGAGCCAGAAGGGATGGGGGAATAGGGGACACCAGGAGACAAAGGCCGTCTAAATCATCTGAGCAAAGCTCAGAAGAACTCACAGAGACTGAAGCATCAAGCACAGGCCTTGCGCGGGTCTGCGCCAGGGTCTCTGTGTATATATTTTGCCTGTCAGATTAGTATTTTCATTGAACTCTGGAGTGTATGAATGAGTGGGATCTGATTTTTGTTCCTTCTCTTGGGGCTCTTTTCCTGCTCTTGGTTTGCCTTCTCCAACTTCAATGTGATCTTTAAAATTTATTTTATATTTTATTTTGTAATGTTTTGTAGCTATCTCTTAGCTTATTCTTTGCTAAAGAGAGACAGAGAGAGTGGACTCAGATGGGAGAGGAGGTGGGGAGGAACTGGGAGAAACTGAGGAAGGGGAAACTATAATCAGGGTATATTGTATGAGAAAAGAATCTATTTTCAATAAAAGGGAAAAAACAAAAACCTATGACATCAGAGTTCTTATTTAGCTGTTGCACATATCACATCTACCCATAGCTTATTCCTTTTTGCTACCAAAAAGTTTCCTAGTGATTGTAAGTTATACATAAAATTTCTATCTAATCTTTTAGCCGTTGGTTTTTCCATTCATTTTGTCAAATTATTGTCTTTTTGTTTGTTTGTTTCTTGCTATTGTGATGTATGCAAGCTAGCATCGTGAATCCCCCTATCTGTCTTAGCTTGATCCATGATAATTTCTTAGTCCTAGTTTTTTGTTTGCAACACTCAGAGCCTGGTTCTAGTAGCTAGTATTTCTGATTGTATGTTACTGGTGAAATGCTTATTATAGCATTTCCTTCTTATAGCACAAGAAGGTCTCAATTATATGTTTCATTGCGGAAAAGAAGACATATGTCAGCATAATTTTAAAAGTTTGCAGATATCCACCCAAGATGACTTTGATTGCTTGATAATAAAAAGCCCCACTGAATATTGTTTTTAATATTGAAGAAAGCAAAGAAGTCTAAATTAAGGAGATAGTAATTTTTTAAAGAATATAACCTTTATTGTAAATTATATTGCAAAGTACTTTTTTAACTTTTATTAATTACACTTTATTCACTTTGTATCCCCCATAAACCTCTCCCTCATCCTCTCCTCATCCTACCTTCCCTCCCCCTTCTTCATGCATGCCCTTCCCCAAGTCCACTGATAGGGAGGTTCCCCTCTCCTTCCTTCTCATCTTAGTCTATCAGATCTCATCAGAAGTGGCTGCATTGTCATCTTCTGTGGCCTGGTAAGGCTGCTCCCCCCTCAGGGAGAGGTGATCAAAGAGCAGGCCAATCAGTTTATGTCAGAGGCCGTTCCTCTTCCCATTACTATGGAACCCACTTGGACACTGAACTGCCATGGGCTACATCTGTGCAGGGGTTCTAGGTTATCTCCATATTTTTTTTAAAGGTGTGATCTAAATTCAGTATCATTTATCAACTGCAAAAGACTGCTGCAGCTTTTGACCTCAAAAAACACTTGTATTTATCAAAGCTTAAATTCTACATCAACCTAGATCAGATTCAATGATAAAGACTTAAAAAGCAGCCAAAATAAGAGAACTGAGTAATCTTGTGGGTAAGAGCCTAAGAAGCCAACTTGACAGCAAGAAAAACAAATGCCTTGTCATAAGCAGGTAAAGAAAATGGATAAGAAATATATAAAGCATTTTTTAAGTGCTTTTGAGAAATGCAAAAGATAATTATATCAGCTTCAATATGAGAAAATTACATTACTAAAATGTGACTTAACAATGTTTTATTGTTGAACTCATACAAGCCAGTGTTAAAGCCCAAATGGAAAAAGTGAAAGAACATGAATAGTCGAGAAAAATTGTAAGGCTCATAGGAGTACCAGCTTTTCTATTTCAACTTACTTGACATTCTCAGTACTATAAACAATGTAGGAATGCTTTCTATAGAGAGATGGGTCCATGGAATTAGACAGAAAATCCAGAAATAGATGTACCGTCAAGGAGGTGACATGTGAGAACACGGTTAGTTGAAGTGGTGTTCACACTCCACAGTGTTGGGCCGACGGGACCTGTACGCTGGGTGACACGGCAGTGTCTCAGAACTGACCCCTCTACTACCTCACACTTTCTCCTTTCCTCCTTCTTCTTCACTCTCCAGTCACAATTTACAACCAAGCGCTTGAAGAAAACCATTTATTCAGGTGTTACAAACTGAACATTTGAGGACTAAATGGGAAGACATAGGTTAAGAGGGTCTAATGTTAAGTCTGGCATTTTCCAAACGTCTTTGGGATCGTTGTATTTATACCTACAGCAGTTTACTTTCTGCTACTTTTTGAAGTATTTGTGGTCAAACCCATACCCAGGCACGTTCTGTATGTATAATATTTTGTGTCTGATGCCTCAGGGCAACAATGTTGAAAACAACAAGTTAACATCAGCTCTGCTATGCAGCTTCCTGGGTTAGAAATTAGGAGCGTGTAGTTGTGTGGTGCTGGTTTAAGGCATCCCATGATACTGCAGTCTAGACTGCCGCTGAATCTGCAGGTGTCTGAAAGATGTTCAGGTCTAAAGGGTTGGCTTCCACTGGGGCTGGCTCACATCACTAGAAACGTGGTACTGGGTGTTGGTGGAAATCCATAGTTTTGTTTTTTTTTTCCTCCAGGTTCCTTCATCTGCTATTAGGTGTCCAAGTAGCACAGCAGGGGACCAACAACAAAGCAAGCAAGCTGAGAGAAAACAGTAGAACACCACACCTTCTATGATCTCACTTCCGAAGTCCATGTTGGCAGCGTCTGACTGGCTGGACACATCAGTTCTATTTAACACAGAAGGGGGGGGGCGGGGCACAGAGTATGAAATCCAGGAGAGAAGGATCAGTGTGCAGTGTCTTGGTGGCTGGCTACCTCGGCACAGCTCTGTTACGAGAGAGGCACTTGGGACTACCCAGGCTTTCCTACAAAACTTTGCGAAATCAAGCTAATGAAAGTTTCATGAAACAATGAGGATAAGACATCATTCGTACCGAATCCTCCTCTTCTTTCTGCTCCATTAGGTTTCACTGTCAATGCATGCTCTGGAACTTGGTCGGCAGTATTACGGACTAATTGGCCACATCTACAGGGTCAATAATGATCTGCCAGGGCTGCCCTTCCCAACGCAACACTTGCAGTAACGCAGATGGGCTGGCGGCGTGCTCTGCCATGTTTGATGAGAGTTCCCCCTTCTAACAGTGTGCTCACCAGCTGCTGCAAGGCCGCTGTGATTAAAGTACATTTTACTGCAACTTACACTTGCCCTTCGTTCATTTTAAAAGCCCTTCCTGTACAATAAACAGACAACATCTCCATCAATGAATTACAAAGCCAATATTTAGTGAAAAAATAGGCGGCATTTTTAGAATAGGTCATGGGTTCAGTTTTTTCTCACGTAGAAAAATCTGAGAAGGGCCATTTGAAGGATCATTTGGAAACATAATACAGTAGACGCTTCCTAAAATATATACATATATGAAAATAATGTAAAATTGTCAAATAATGGCAGAGGTGGAGCCCCAACTGGACATCTCTCATCACCTAATCCCAGTACTGAGAAAGGGTTACATCTGCTTGAGCTGTTGTTGGTGAAAGGGAACCCCTAAACCACCCAGGCCATAGCCAAGGATATTGGTTATTTTCCAAAAACTGATTCTAAGGCTCTATTGAGGAAGACAACACCTATACAATCGAAGATGGAGAAATCAAGCTCGTGTCTACCTAGAGCCATCACGCCTACTGACTAGTGTTCAGAGTACTGGAAGATCCTCTGCCTGCTACCACAGAGCAAAGGTAAACACCAATCCAGATACAAATCCTGAGATCCACATTGGTGACCAGCTTGCTAGTACAAAAATGGCACAAAGCTTATGAGAATAACCAACCAATACCTGCTTGGAACCCATTCTGAGCATTGCTTGGGTGACCAAGAATGTGAGACTAGCTAGGCCAAGGACATAGGGGAAACCCTAATCTTCTCTTCTGTTAATGGAACATAGCGATAAAATAAGTCCTAGCAAATTCTGCTATTCTCATAGATCAGTGTCTTGCTCAGCCATCATTAGATGGTTTCCTCTTGTGGAAGATGGGAATAAAAAGAGACCCACAGCAGTTAAGACAAAGAGCGAGAGACCTTGGAAGAACCTTAAATAGGATGTTTCCATCATTTTCTTCCTTCAGGGCTCAGGGAACCCTGCAGGAGAGGAGGCAGAAAGATTGTTGTAAGAGCTAGAGGTAATGGAGAGTACCAAGAAAGCAAGGTCTTCTAAGCACAGCAGGGCTGGTGCACAGATGAACTCACAGAAAAGGTGGCACCACGCACAGCTCTGGTTCTGATGAGACCCAGTTCTGAGAGGGAAAGTCGGCACGAACCACCACCCCAAACCCAAAGCGCAAGTATGTGTGTCTCATCATCTTTTTCTTTGGCTCTTTTTCTATTTGTTTCTATTTGTCTTGTTTTTATTTTATCTAATTTTATTAGCATTATTGATTCAGATGACTCCTTGCATCCTAATGAGAGTGAGAGAATGGAGGATTTGGGTGACTGGGGAGGATCTGGAAGGAATTAGGGGAGGGAAAACAATAGTCAAGGTATATTGTACTAAATATATATTTTTAATAAAAAAAACCAAAATATTCTTTTCGGTACCAACTCATAGAAAAAAATTCTAAGCCCAAGGACGGAAGTTTGAATCCCTAGCACTCATACAAGTGCATTGTGGGTGTCATAATCTCAACACTGAAGAGGTAGAGATGAGATCCTCAGAGCAAGATTCCTAGCTAGACTCACTGAATTGATGAGCTCTGTGTTCAAGTGAAAGTTTCCGCCTCAATACATAAAATGGAGAGTGATGGAGGATGGCTTCCCATGCTAAACCCCGGTTTCCACATGCATGACACAGACACACACGCACACACATGCCCACATATATGTTATACACATATGCAAGTGCCCCATGTACATACACAAAATAGAGATTAAAAATACAAATAAAAATAATCCATACACCTGTGTGTTGGTGTCCTAGGATTGCTGTGACAAAGACCTCTCAGGCTGTGTTCTTTAAACAATAAAAATGAATGTTTTCTCAGTTCTGGAGTCTACAGGTCTGAAATCACTATGTTGGCAGTTTTGTCCTGAGAGGAGTTCTGTTGTAGCTTCTTGCCTCTGAACTGGCCATCTTTCTGGGCATCTGTACATTGATGCTTTTCTGTTTTGGCTGCATCCTAAATATGGCCATGTTCCTATACTTCACTATTTCTCTTAGATATCTGTTAGAACCAGATGTGATGTAGATACAATAAAGTTCCCAGAGGGGCTGTTTTGCTTTATTTTGTGGGCCACAAGAAAACACTTGGGTAAATCAAGTCAGCTTTCAAACACTTGAAATTGGAAATAAGGGTCAAGAAAAGGTCAAATGATGGATGAAGCTAAATCATGTAATTTAGATAGGATTTTTTTTTTTTTTTATCAGAGTGGAATTGTGACAATTTAGTCAATTATAGATTTAACAGGAGGGCAAAGTCTGAGTTCCATAGCCGTGTGTGTTTCATGTAATAAACGAAAATGGAATTGAATGGTAGTGATTTATGGGATTCCCTTTGATCCTGACATTTCATTATTATTATTATTTTTACCCAGAATGGCGTTTCTGGCATGAGCTTTTGACACTGTGTTTCCTCATGTTACTTTGAAGTAGTATCTCCACCACAATCAGCCTTTTACTTAATCCTCTTCTGATTTCCATTGGGAAGGCAGTGTCACCATAAAAGAGGGTGTAGACATGCCACGAGAGAGTAAAGGATCAGGGGAAAGTGACTGGGTCCTGGGAATGCTGATATCTGTCGCAGTCTGTGTGAGTGTGGTGTTGACATCAGCTTCCTCTGTGACATGAGTTAATTTTTCCTTGGTTACTTGGGTTTGCTGGGGAGGATTTGTGACCACTGAGCTCCTTTAATAGGACCTGTAACCAGACAGAGAGAGAGAGACAGAGAGAAAAAGAGAGAGAGGCTGTGCTGCCCCTCGGAGCCTTCAGTCTAATGTCCCAAGTGTCACAGTTTGGGTGGCATTTTATAACTCCACCTCAAAAAACAAAAAAACAAAAAACAAAAACAAAAACAAAAAACAAACAAACAAAAAAACAAACTCAAAGGAAACCAACCATCTCCCTTTATACTCTAGACTAGACTAGACAGGAGACCACATAATTCTTATCTGTTTGGTCCTTCATTACTGCGAACCATGATTTCTAGGTGCCATTCACTGAGTGCTCATCTTTCCTGGGTGGGCTGCCAGCAGGAGTAGGCTGGCTACAATGAACAACTGAACAGCTCTGCTTGGAGCTGAAGATTTGCCTATGTTACCTATTCTGGGGCAAACAGGTATTAAAGGTTTCCTGGTCCACCTTCTGTTACTGTAGCAAGATACCCATGACTGGGTCCGTAATAAGAGAAAGAAGCTTATTTTGGTTTACATTCTGGAAGCAAGGGGCCAGCAGAGGTCTCTTGCTGTGCCATGCCATGATGGAAAGTAGAAGGGCAACTGAGTGCATTTGAGGGGACAAAACACAGGTGAAAACTCAGTTTGTAACAACCAGCTCTTCTACTAATTCAGCCTACAATGGGGTCTAACTCACCCTGTGCAAACGACATCAGCTCCTCTGCGAACGCTGCCGCTACACATTCTTATCTCAACTTTTCATTTTTTTTTTTTTTTTTTTATCATATCTCAATACTGTTGGCTTGGGGACCACACTTCACTGTGAATTTTGGAGGACACAAATTATGGCCAAGACAGATGTATGCTTGGTTGTTTTCCATGGCTATGACTGAAGCGCAAGAAGGTGGCCCAGCAAGGATATCTCAAGCTCTGTCTAATGCTGTCTCTGTGGGTAGGCCATTGATTAAAGCAAGTAGGTCCAAAGGGACCTACAGCTCTACTGCTGAGGTAGGGAGGTGACTGCATTTTTTTAATAACAGTTTAACCCATTACAGCAAACCAGATGCGGTTGAGCTGCATTCTTAAAGAACGCAACTGCGCTGCACTGCCGTGCACGGGCTCTGACAGAATGAAAGAAGGGCTGGTCCTGATGATAGTGTGTTCTGCAGATGTGTAGCGCAGACACCTAACTTCCGCATGCTCCTCTCGGCTGCCTCTCTGGCGTGAGAAACTGAGGAAAGCCGGCTTTTGTTTGTTTGTGTTTGTTGGTTTGTTTTCAGTTTCGTCTCAGCCGTTTGCTAAATGTAAATAACATTTTCAGGTGACCCACTCTCCAGCCTTGCAGGAAACAAGGCAACAACTTGAATGGCTGGGAAGCCCTCAGCAGGAGGCAGAGGACTCTTCATTATATAACTGTTCGGACTCGATGGCTTCTGTGCAATTATTTTGCTTCTGTTACAACATTTGCAGAACGGAGGAAAAATGTCAAATAAGCATTTGATATTTTCCTCATCTCTCCCTCCAAGGGATATTGCTTTGTAATTTGTTTAGCATTTTAGTAAATCCATTAACCTTTCACCTTGGACATGGAAAGTGGGTCCGATGGTTTAATTCTGTTCCCCGAGGAGTCTATAACCACATGGTAAGGAGCAGCATGTTGGACATTAATTGAAATGTATTTTCAGTCACATCCAGATTCAGGATAATGGAAGTATAGAAAATATGTACCAGGGAAAGCCAAAGATAGTATCTTATGTGCGAGTCTGCTGGTTTTGAAATTGTCACATGGATTTCTGTTGATAGGAATGGTATGTGCTAGCATTGGGGAGCCAACAGTAAGCTACATTCAATTTTACGGTTAAGACCTACGCTATACGAATATACGTATGTTGCCACTGACTTCCTGCACGTATTTTCTGAAACGCCTTTTGAGTACTCTCGGCTTCAGGTGTGTGATGGTTAGCGCTCGGAGTTTATGGGACTATTTCAGAAGTCAGGGACTACTGTTCTGAAAAGAAGGGCTTGTGCAGAAATCCAGGTTTTGCTTTCCTGTTGCCCCTCGCACCTCCGGAATCAAGTCTGAAAAGCAGGAAGGACCTTAGTTATCTCAGCAAGTTACGTGAGCGAGCTGGAGCTTAGCCTAGGTGAGCAGTGACTGCGCCCAGCTGCTCTCGGCCTTCTGGCCATCCGGGCTTGAGCTCCACTACGCAAGCCGCTCCTGTCACCGTGGAGGTGACGCTGGGTGTGCCCTTTAGCTGAGTTTTACACTAATCTTATAATCACTCCAGTTTCCTTTATCTTTCTTGTGTTCGATCAAAGATTTGCCTTCAGGCCAATCTCTAGTGTTACAGTGATGCCTGGGGACTTCCTCTGAGTCTGGATGAGCAGGAATCCTGAGCGATCCCTGAGTCCTTATTTTATGGAAGCTCACTATTTTGTTAGAAGGAATATGTCTCTGATTAAGTTGAGTTTTATTCTTCTGTGAAACGCAATGGTGAGTGGGAAAATACTGGGCTAGGTAGGCGTGGTAGTTTGAATAAGAAAGGCCTCCAGCCGCTCGCATATTTGAATGGATAGTCACAGGGAGGGGTAAGACTTGTTGGGGTGGGCACGGCCTCGCTGGGGTAGGTGTGGCCTTGCTGGGGTAGGCGTGGCTTTGTTGGAGGAAGAAGGTCACTGGGTGTGGGCTTCAAGGTTGCAGTAGCACAAGCCAGGTGTACTACACGGGTGTAGAATTCTCAGCTGCTTCTCCAGTACCGTGTCTCCCTGTGTGCCGCCATGATCCCCGCCCGTGACGATAATACACCAAACTTGTGAAACTGTAAGCAAACCCCAATTAAATGCTTTCCTTTGGGAGAGTTGACACGGTCATGGTGTGTCTTCACAGCAATGCAGCCCTGACTGAGGCAGGAGGTCTCAAATGTTGCTTCTGTACTTTTTGAAAACTGAATGACAGAACCTCTGTGATACTCTTGGGGGTACACATTTAAAGAAAACTCCTTCGGTAGCTAGCACAATTTCCCCTCCCTCTCGGACTACGTGGTGGGTAGTGCAAGTGGGAAGGAGGGAGGAGAAACATGGGAAGGAAATGGAAGTGTTGAATATGGATGCCCTTTAAGAAAGGACAAAATAATTATATACAGTGGGAAGCAGAACTCTGCTGTGTCAAGGAGAGACATGTAAATGCTTGCTTGAAACTGTGACACCACCCAGTAGTTAAAATTAGTAGAATATTCTTCAAGAAAAAAAAAATCCACTTTCAAAATTGTTTTCAAATGTGTTATTCATGCTAACCAGGAAAACAGAAATCTGGCCTTGGAAAGTACTTTTTTTAAGTCATTTAATATATAAGCCTCTTAGTTTAAAGATTTGGAAACTGAAGCACAGACAAGTGACTTAAGTTCCATCATTTACAGAGCTGGTATGTGAATAAATAGCTTCTAATTTCGTGCTTCAGGCTGAAAATGGTCATCAAAGCTATCTACATACAATCTCAGGATCTCTGTATACATAACATACATACATATATATATATATATATATATATACACACATACATATATATATGTATATATATATATGTATGTATTTACTTAAAAAGGTAAAGGGACTTTGAAATTGTGATGAAGTTACAATTAGTTCTGGTCTACCTAGTTGCTGTGGGCCCCTGCTGGTACCCAGTTAGCACTCTGACCTCCATGCCACTTTGCTCTGAATGGTCAGGAAAATGAGCTCTCCCTGCTTAATATTCAGGGTACCCAGGGAACTTCTCTCAGGAATAACAACCCAGCCTTGGATTTCCTATTTTCAAATTCAACTGTGAATTAATAATTTCTAAGGCCTCCTCCAGGTCTGAAATTACTTTCCTTTAAAAAGTATTGTGGTTATAAGAGGTTTTGGAATACTTATGTATGTACCATTTTGGTTCCCAATTGATAATAGACAGTTTCTCAGCTTACACAACCAACTGGCCTTCCATCAGATGACATTTTTTGTTAGGACCAAACTGTGTGGACCAATTGCACTCTCTAGCCATTTTTCTCATTAAAAAAAAAAAAAAAATCGATGTATGTATGTATGTATCTATCTATCTATCTATCTATTTATCTATCTATCTATCATGACTTTGTTCAACTGCTTCAGAAATAACCCTCTGTGGACAGGTCACCACAGCAGAGAATGTGACTTTTGCACAATGAACCAGGAGGCATCTGTGGTGCACTCACTGCAGTTGCCCAACATGGCTGCTCCCTTGCAACCTTTGTGTAGTCAGATGGTAAGAACATGCTCTATGCCTCAGAATTCATGGTTCGACGAGAGGAAGGCATTAAGTGTAGAATATTCAGAACATAAGCCAAGAGGTTTGAGGCAAAACTCCTTAGGTCTCTGTGCAAGTGCTATTCCTCAGAACTGTGTCTTTCCTGGTCCAGGTTTGCCAACAATCTGCACTGGTATCTTGTTCTGGGGGAAATGTAAAGAATTCTCTCATATGAGAAAACTGTTTCTATTAGCTCATCAAAAGATGACTTCATAGTTAAAATGTTCTCACTAACTTTCCCTGGGAAATTTAATTCCATAGAGAAATAAGCAAAAAGTTCTTTCTTTATAAAATCCTGAAGACCATCACAGAAACTATGTAGTTAAATTAATTCTGACTTGTACTTTCAACCAGGTTCCAAGTTCCCTGGGTTGTTTCTGCTGTGTTTACGATCACAAGTTTTGCAGAAGCCTTCGGAATGGGCAGAATGTCAATGCTGGCGTGCTGGGGTTAATTACTCACTCTGAAAGGAGGATGCCAGCCATTGACTCACCAGCATACCTCTTGCTATACCTGGGGTTTTCTCTGTAGGACTTCTATCCAAGTGCTGACAAAACTCCACTTTGGACAGACTCTAAGAATTGCTGGGACTATGGCCAAAGGTACCCTCCTGCCAGTGGGACAGCCTCCATGCCCATTAACTAGGCTGTTCTGTTTCCCAGATGGCAAGAAGAAAAAAAAAGACTTTATGAGTTTCCCACATCAATGCTGATTGTGGGAAATCAGCTGATTGAAGGCTCCTAGACAAAAAGCCTCTAATTATGGCCATCCCTTGTAGTACACTGGACTCTTTCCTGAAAGAAATCTTGGTTTGAAAGTAAGTTGAAAGCTACAGCAATGGGTCACATTGGAGTGCTAAAGTCAAGGTTTAGGTTGCATTCACCCTATCAGGTTTTACCTTCTGAGCAGTACCGGAAGCAACTGGAGCTAACACAGTGTCCCACTCTCCAGATAAGGGACCAGGCAGCCCCGACTGCAGGAGTCCTGAATCCAGCTGGGTAACTGATTTGTCTTAGGACTGATACTTAGCAAGAATCTCCCATTTCCCTTTTGGGATATTAACTCATTGTGGAGCTGACCTGTAAGTTTGTGTAAGGACTGATGACATTTTTAAGAAGGCCCATTTTTAGGAAGGTGTATTCGGCATGGTGGTCTCAGGTACCTCAGTGCTTGACAGTGGGCGTAAATACTATAAGGAGAGTGAAATGGTACTTATAAGAAGGACATTATGGGAAAAGAATGACTCTCACTGTGCAGCCTCTTAAACCTTCTCTTGCTGCTATCATATTTAATTCCCCTGGTCAATTATTTTAATGTCAGCATGGTTCTTAACTGAGTTAAGGATAGAACACAGGGAGATTTACACTGACATGATGTCAGAAGAAGAGTGGTGGGGACCTGGCGCATCATGGCTCTGTCCCATAAAATAACCTGACCTGGTGCAACCTTCTAATGGAGTGTGTTGGGTCCTCATAGACCTGTAGAGCAAATCCAGCAATTTTCAGGCTGCACATTTGTCTTAGTTAGGGTTTTATTGCTGTGAAGAGACACCATGACCAAGGTAATTCTTAGAAAGAAAAACATTTACCTGGGGCTGGCTTGCAGTTTAAGATGCTCAGTCTATTATCATCATGGCGGGAAGCATGGCAGAATGCAGGCAGACATGGTGCTGGGGAGGGAGCTGAACAGTTCTACATCTTGGTCCACAGGGAGCAGAAGAGAACTGGCTTGAGCTTCTGAGGCCTAGTCACAAACCTCCTCCAACAAGGCCACACCTACTCCATAGCGCCACTCCCTGTGACACTATTATCAAACCAGTCATTAAATCCCTGGGGTGGGTGCTTCCTGTTTGCTGAGTCTGAGCTGGGCTCTTTAGACATCATCACCTGTAGGTTTAATATGGTGAACAGAAAGTGTTTTTAGAAAACCAAGCCGGATGTGGTAGCACACCTTGAAGGAGGCAGAGGCAGCTGCATCTCTATGGGTTTGAGGTCTGGTTTACAAAGCAAGTCCAGCCCAGCTAGGGATGCACAGAGAAACCCTGTCTCAAAAAATCAACCAAACAAACAAAAAACAAAAACAACCCTTTTCTTCAAACCCCCTCCCCCAAAACAAAACCAACTCAACCAACCAAACCAACAAACCTAAGGGGTTGGGGTGTCTCTCAGTGGAATAATGTAGTCTCAGCATACACAAGACTCCAGTTCAATCTCCAGCATCAGAAGTGATATATTAATTTAGGATATTGGTAGGAAATAAATGATCTAGTTCCATGTATTTTCCTAAGTATGTTGTCTGGAAAAAGAAAAAAAAAACATGTTACTTCCAAAGCCAGGGGGAAGTAGGTCTCTGTTCAGAGACACACTCCCAGCACAGAAAATCTCAGAAACTCCCTGGATATAGCAAGGGCCTTTGCCCTAAGAGAAGTAAGTGTAGGTTGGAAGAGGGGTATCAAGCACTTCCTTTAGGAAGGGTCTGGGGCTGATGGACCCTTAAGAGTCCACAGAAGTTGCTTCTGAACCTTGTGCGAGCTGAAGCGGAGAAAGTGGACGGCTTTCCTGGTTGACTGGGCTGTACGCCACTTCTGAACCATAGGAAGCCTCACAGACGCTGGCCCTAGCGGTGCTGTTATGTGCACTCAGAGTCTTGATGTCCTTAGCATGAATAGCCGCTGTTGAGGCTTTAGTGGGGACAAATGGGAAGGCCGTTCATTGCTCACACTTCCTCACTCAGGGATAAGAGCAAATGACAGCTCTGTGTTAATCCTTGTACCTCCTTGAGCATAGCACTAGCATGCCAGACTCTTCCCTTTCCTTATTGTCTTAAGTCTGCATAACTGGGGATGTCTTTCAGTCAAACCCACACAGTCTTTGATCCCTAAACCCTTACAGGCATACACTAGCTTCTTTATTACTGATGGTCCATTTTCTTGGGAGCAATTTATTATGAAATGCCTATATTTTACCCAAGCAAGGAAAAAAAAAAGAGCCTAAGTATGAAACAACTGCTGTGAAAGTAGATAACGAATAATAGAAGATATCCATAAGAAAAAAATAACTGGCTTAGAATCACATGTAGCTTCAAATAAGGGAACGGAGGACCGGAGCGCCAGGGTTGGGAAGTAATGTGTACCTATCAACAAAACAAGTTTATCTTAGGACTAATAACATGTGGCGAATGCATGCTTTTCTCCCCTCCTCTGGTTACCCAGAATGCATCTAGAGCCTCATACATGCTGATCAAACGTTCTGTCACTGACCTACATTCCCCAGCAAGGTTAATATGCTCTTAAAAGATTTAAAGGGATTGATGGCACAACATGCAATCAGATTTAAAAAAAAATAACATGAAACCTATCGATTATGATAATGGATTAAAGATTAAATGGTGCAATTGAAAGGGGTTTTCACATAGAGTCTGTACTTACAGGTGAAGCTGGTGAGTGGCTAGGGAGAAAGCCAAGCTACGCGAAGAGTAAAGCATGAGCTGCGAAAGAAGGTGACGTTATTCATGAGCTCAGAGTCGTCAGCTTTAAAATAGACCGTGTGCTTCTTTATTTATACACAACACGATGGATTTATTAATTCCAGCGTATAGAGTGCATACAGTGAATCAGCTACTCGGAAATGTGGAGGACACAGCAATAGACCAAACAGAAGGCACTGCTTAACAATTATTGGTGCTTTGAGAATTTCCTACAATGTTATTTTGATTATATAGATCTCTATTTCTTTTACCTATCAAATTCCATCTTTTTACAAGCCCCGCCTCCCAAACTTCCTCAGAGGAGCCTATGAAAGACAAAACCAGACAAGGAGAGAAGGAGGGTCGGCTGAGTGCAATAGAGATGCAATGTTCATAAATTACTTTCCCTAAAATATATGCTATTGAAATCTCCCAACAGAAACACGGGAGGAGCCAGGCAGGTGCAGTGGCCCACACCTTTGATCCCAGCACTTAGGAGGCAGAGACAGTAGGATCTCTGTTGAGTTCGAGGCCAGCCTGCTTTACAGAGTGAGTTCCAGGATAGCCAAGGCTACACAGAGAAACCCTGTTTCAAAAACCAAACCAAACCAAAAAAAAAAAAAAAAAAAAAAAAAGAAAAAAGAAAAGAAGGAAGGAAGCAAAGAAAAACAAACAAACAAACAAAAAAAAAAAACAAAGAAAGAGGAAATATAAAGGCTTTTTTGCTTTTTCTCCTAAATGCATTATATTTGTTACTGGGAAATAAGAAAGAAAGAAAGAAAGAAAGAAAGAAAGAAAGAAAGAAAGAAAGAAAGAAAGAAAGAAAGAAAGAACTATAGAGAATCTTTATCATGTGTAACTAATTGATTTTTATGCTCATGGTATACACAGCAGTATCTGTACTTTACAGAGAGAAGGGTGTTTTGCAGGGGTTTGAGAGTAGCCCTTAAAATTTCTCTCCTCTTAAGAACCACACACAAAAATCTCACAAGTTTCTATGCTGGTTGGACTTCCTCAGAGCATGGGCTATCTCAGTGGACAGGACGGCGACAGAAGGCAGGAAAAGGCCTCATGGAAACAATGTGTTAACTGCTATTCATACTAGCGTGGCTTTGGTCTTTGGAGAGCACCCTCCCTTCTAGGGTTGTCTATGCTTAGACCTCTGAATTCTTTTATATTTTAGGAGCTACAGTGGTTTGGATATGAGTTAAATGTGCCCCTGGCAGCTAGGTAGTTCTCAGGTGCTGCAAGCCTGTCTCCCAACGTGGGGATGTTGAGGTGGTAGAGCCTTCAGAGGTGAAGCCGTCAAGGCATGATGGTTCATACCTGTAATCCCAGCATTCCAAAGGCTAATTTAGGAAGGTTATGAACTGGAGGTTAGCCTAGGCTACACATGGAGATCCTGACTCAAAAGCCCACGAAACAAACAAACGACGCAAAACCCAGTAGACGGCGGGTAGGTCATTGGTGGTTGCCAACTTCGGAAAGGATTAATGTAGTTTTTGTGGTATTCCACTTATTTTCTTCAAGGACAAATTGTTATAAAAAGAACCAGCTGAATCCTGCTTTGGAGTCACTCACTTCTAGCTTTCTGTGTGACCTCTCACATGCTAAGATACCTAGATACCATGACGTGATGGAGCCAGACGCCAGCACCATGCTCTTGACGCTTAAACAAATGTGCCCTTTTGCCTTTGATCACTTTCCAGCCTCGAGTACTTGCTATAAAAGAGAATTAACTGCCCCTGGGGTCTCATTGCAGTGGCAATGGTGTCATGGCATGGCATGTGTGGGTGTGAGCCAGGGGAAGAACAACATTCTCCATGGAGACAGAGGTAGAATGTATGTCCTTTTGAGCAGTCCAGATGAGCTGCTGTGATTCCCCCCTGGGCAAGTATCTCTTTCCTAATTTTCGTTATATATGAGGGCATAGAAGTTCTTGGGTTTAGAAGTTCACCGAGACTGCTTCTCTTGGAAGAATCCAGTGTCCCTACATAACTGCATAAAAAGCTGCCTGTGCCTTACCATTGACTGTGTGGTCTAATCCTTCAGGCTTTGAGCTTATTGTGCATTTTTGTTTGTAGCTCCTGTGATTGAATCCTGCCATGGAGACAGATACATGTTCCTAAGCAAGCTAGGGGTTGGGTCTCACAGGATGTCTGCAAACACACACTGGTCACTGGTCAACCATAGCCGCAGGGTTCTGGTGTCACATGCCCAGGGTTGGAGAGAAAGCATAGGCCGATGGGTGCCTTTCTTCAGTCTGAACTTTAACCTCACGAAAACAAGCATATGGCTTGACAGATTGCTGGGGACTGTGTCTTCGTAATTATGGTGGCTCCTCTAGATTATTGGCGTTAAAAGCTTCTTACAAGTAAAGTCATGGCTCCCAAGTTTATCTTCTCTCCGGAATTTACCAAATGCTCTTACATATTTTATGCCTGGTGATATGTAGTCATGTCTTAGAGTCAAACGTTATGTATCCTAAGCTTTATATTCTTCATAAATATTTTAATTCAAATGAAGTAAATTTCAACCATTACATTTTCCTCCCAACACTGAAAATATAGCCACTGTAAATCATTTCGGATTTTATTAGCATACTCCAAATATCATAAACAAAATTAAGACTATAAATCTTGGTTTAGGTTATTTTCTAAAATAACCTTAGCTTTTGAGCACCTTTCAAATTTTTTCAGAAGATATTTGGGGAAATTGTTCATTTTATCTGAAAATTCATCTTTGGTTGTAATTACTTTTATTTATTTATTTATTTTTTGTTGTTGTTTTTTAACCTGGTATTGTTTTCATATTGTTGCTGTCTAATTTATCACGTGCTTGTCGCAACTGATGTCAGCTGGGCATTGTTATGCATGGGTTTTCTCCCACAGATTCAGCCACCATAGATCAGGAGTATCATTAGACCTGCAGTAGTGTCTGAATTGAACATGTATAGTCTTTAGTTTTTGTTATTATTTCTCAAACAGCAAAGCATAGTGATGACTTACATAGCATTTGCACTATATTTAAAATAATCTTAAAAAATGGTTGAAAGCATACAAGAGGGCCGGTGAGGTATGTCAGCAGTTAAAAGTGCTTGCTGCCAGGCCTACCTGATTTTGATCTCCTAGGAGCCACATGGGGGAAGGAGAGAACTAAGTCTTGCAAGTTACCTCTGACTTCCATGTATGCATTATCGGGCACACACACACACACACACACACACACACACACACACACACACACACACACTACAAAACTTAAAAAGGAAGCATATAGGAGAATATGGTCAGTCATATGCAAACACCACACTGCCCTATAGAAGACATGAGTGTCCCCAGATTTGGGTATCCGTGGGAGGGGGGGGGTTCTGGCTAATGGCTGATAGCAAGCAGTGGCTGTATTCCATGTCCCGGTTTTGCTTTTACCAACTCGAAATGCTTGCTTGAAGTCTGAAGCTAACTACTCCTTTAGGGAAGAAGACAATCAGGAGAATTGCACTGAGAGGAACATATACTTAATTGGGTTCCTAAGTTTTGGGGTCTCTCAGAAGACTTGAGTCTTGGTGGGGAACTTACCTACTAATAGCATAACTCAGTAAACTCAGCATGAAGTACTCCAAAATTTGCAAGATCATCTTAAATTTATTCTCATTAGCAGAAAGATGAATAAGAAAACTGAGTTTTAGAAATTTTTAATTTCCCCAAGGGTTGTGTTAGTTGTTTTTGTTTTATTTTTAATTCAACCACTGAAACACACTTCAAACAACGGGTTGTGATTGTCCAACCACCATTTTACACTTGCAGATTCTCAAAACTTTTGTGTTTTCTTTCTCTCTCTCTCTGGCTTTTCTTTCTCTGTTTCTCACCTGTTATTTTCTTTTCAAAGACCTTTTTTAGAACTGATAGTTAAAATTACAAAGGCTGAAGCTACAATTCTTTTCTGAGTTTTATTTCACACATTTTAGCCAAAACTGTGCTAGAATGTTGGAATGGTTTAGGACAACTACAATAAATGAGCCAAATCCATTGGATTCTTGGATGCTGGCTCATCAGGAGCTAAATTACTAATCCTAAAGACAGTCTCAGCACTTGATCTCTATTAATCAGTGAGCTATGAAAAGCCCACTGTATATGAACCATATGGACGGAAGTGTATTGGTCATTTATTTCCTTAACTTTGTAACACTTATTAAAGGATAGTTTATTTTACAAGCTTTCTTCTCCGGCCTGCTACCTGAGGATCACTGGCTTTTAAGTTTATTTTGTTTGCAGATGACAATTCCTCTTTCTGTTTCTCCAACTTTTCCCCAAAATAAGGTCTTAACAAGAGGCGGCACCTTGGCTTCTCAACACACCTGTGTTCTTCTCGTAAATCTCTTGCCATCTTTTGTTACTATTATCAGCGGGGTACCTACCCTGAGGACATTACTGTGCAGAGAATTGAAAGAGAGTTTTAGCTTTATGGTGACAGGTTTTTTCGTGAATTTTTTTTTCCTCAGGAAGGTTTAAGACTAACATGTGGAGAAAATGTATGTGTGAGTAGTGTTCAAGCAAGAAAACATGAAGGTCAAGTATTCATTATCCTAAAAGCAAACTCTGCACTCACATAGGCAGAAACAAAAGCCAGCCACTGCGCAGGTGTTTTGCGTCTCTGCCCTAATGCTCTCCTCCTCAGGACCAAGATGACTGTGTTTAATCATGAATCTATCACGGTCAGTGTGAGTCAATCTGTCCTTCGAAGTGGCTCAGGCCAAGTGCCAGCCACTGTCCTTGACAATAGTCTCTCTCTCTCTTTCTCTATCTGATAATTCTGTCTTCAATAACCTTCCTGAAGAGCACCCTCTATCAATCCTTTTACCCCTCTGTCCTTCAACCTTGTTCCCCCAACCTTCTTTGTAGATTTTTCTCTCGAAACATATTTAAGTGTGAGTGTGCCTCAAGGTTCTCTGACTCACCTAGTTACTCTGACTGCTCTTCCTCAGGGGCTAATTTAATCTTGCCCTCTGGCTGTAGGGCATCTCCATCCTTTTTGTTTGTTTGTTTGTTTGTTTGTTTTTCAATACAGGGTTTCTCTGTGTAACAGAGCCCTACCTGCTCCAGACTCCTTTTGTAGACCAGGCTGGTCTCAAGCACACAAAGATCCTCTACCTTGAGTTCAGGGAATCTTATGAAAAAAGAGGGAAATAGTAAGATCTGGAGAGGACAGGAACTCCACAAGGAGAGCAACAGAACCAGAAAATTTGAACACAGGGGTCTTTCCAGAGACTCATACTCCAACCAAGGACCATGCATGGAGATAACCTAGAACCCCTGCACAGATGTAGCCCATGGCAGTTCAGTGTCCAAGTGAGTTCCATAGTAATGGGAAAAGGGACTGCCTCTGACATAAACTGATTGGCCTGCTCTTTGATCACCTCCCCCTGAGAGGGGAGCAGCCTTACCAGGCCACGATAGAGGACAATGCAGCCACTTTTGATGAGAACTGATAGACTAAGCTCAGAAGGAAGGAGAGGGGGACCTTCCCTATCAGTGGACTTGGAGAGGAGCATGCGTGAAGAAGGGAGAGGGAAGGTGGGATTAGGAAGGGAGGAGGGAGGGGCTTATGGGGGGGATACAAAGTGAATAAAGTGTAATTAATAGAAGTTAAAAAAAATTCTTTGCCTCCCCCTGGGATTAAAAGTGTCAGCCACTGCTCCCATAGGAACCTCCATCTTTTTTTTTTTTTTTAAAAAAAAAAGCAAAGGACACCGTCATCAGAACAAAAGCCTACAGATTGGGAAAGGATGTTCACCAACCTTACATCTGACAGAGGGCTAATATCCAGAATATATAAAGAACTCAAGAAGTTAAAAAGCAACAAATCAAGTAATCCAATTAAAAAATGGGGCATAGAGCTAAACAGAGAATTCTCTGTAGAGGAATATCGAATGGCAGAGAAACGCTTAAGGAATGCTCAACGTCCTTAGTCATCAGGGAAATGCAAATCCAAACAACCCTGAGATTTCACCTTACACCCATCAAAATGGCTAAGATCAAAACATCAAGAGACAATACATGCTGGAGAGGATGTGGAGAAAGAGGAACCCTCCTCCATTGCTGGTGGGAATGGAACCTCCATATTTAAAAAATATATATTTATTTATTCACTTTATATGTTTATTGAAGCCCCTCCCTCCCTCCTTCTGGTCCACCCTCCACCTCTCTTTCCCTTTTCTCTCCTCTCCTTCTACTCTGAAAAGTGAAGCTCCTCCCTCTCAACCACCCAGTCCCTGCACATCAAGTCCCATCATCTTCTACTGATGTCCCCCAAGGCAGGCCATCTATGGGGAAGTGATCCAAAAGCAGGCAACAGAGTCCATGTTAGAGACTGCCTCCCACCCCACTTGCTAGGGTTCCCACATGCAGACCAAAGCTGCCTATCAGCTACATATGTGTAGGCCGAGGTCCAGTCTATACATGCCATGCTGTTTGGTTGGTGGTTCAGTCTCTGTGAGCCCCTTTGATCCTTGGTTAGTTGATTCTGTTGGTCTTCTTGTGGAGTTCTTATGCCCTCAGGGCCCTTCTATTCACCCCCCCCCCCACTTCCACAGGATTTACCAGCTCCACCTAAGGTTTGGCTGTGACTCTACATCTGTTTCAATCCCCTGCTGGGTGGAGACTGTCAGAGGACAGTTTGTTGTAACCTGCTTAACCTGCGCAAACTCTGTAGCCCCTCTGTTGAGACCAACTTTAGTTCTTAGCATAACTGTAGCACCTCTGTTAACACCTGCTGTCTGTCGCCTTTAGCTTATCAGAAGCCATTTTGCAAAAAGTCTTCATTTTGATTATAAGGTGTAATTAAGTTCATGTTCTCAGGTCCTACCTGCCTGAGAAGTTGAGGATTCAATTCAATAGTTCAATAGTTCAATTCAATAGTTTAATACTTGCTGTTTAGAACAAAACAATAGATGATAGATGCATGTTCTGCTTGAGTTAAGACTAAATATATGTTCTGTTAGAATTAAGACCCAATATCCTGCTATGTTCCTTCCTCCCAGAAAGCTGGAAAGCTCCTAAGATCTCCCCTATCCTAAATCCCAGCCAATCAGCTTGAAGTGCTTTGTCTAGCTCCAATACACTTGCAACAAACACTTGGAGCAAAATCAGTTATGTTTAGCTAGTCAGAATGATGTGATGCCAACCCTTCCTACACCTGATTACCTGTCTGTGGGGTTTTTTGTTTGTTTGTTTGTTTTGGTTTGGTTTTGTATATATTAAAAAAAAAAACTGGCTTAGAAACAGACCAGCACCATAGTCTGTCTGAGTTCAGATTATGGCCCTGACCAGTCAGTTTTTGTTCAGCGTTCAATAAACTTTCATCAATCTGAGTCTGGTGTTGGAGTGGTCAGTGTGCAGTTATTCCTGAACCCATAACAAGCTATGCTAGGCTCCTGTCTGCAAGCAAAGCGGAGTATCATTAATAGTGTCAGGGGTTGTCTCTCTTCCATGGGTTGGGTCTCTGGTTAGACCAGTCATTGTTTGGCCCTCCCTCAATCTCTGCTCCATCGTTAACCCTGTATCCCCTGTACGCACGGTAAATTTTGGGTCAAAGGTTTTGTGGGTGAGTTGGTGTCCCCCTCCCTCCACTATAAGTTCTGCTTGGCTATGGCAGGTGGTCACTTCAGTCTCCATATTCCTCGCTGCTAGGAGTTTCAGCTAGAGTCATCCCTGTATCCTCCCAGGAGTCTACCCTATCTCGGGTCTCCAGCTTGTCCCAGGGATGACTTCCCCATTGGTTTTCCTTTTCCATCCCAGCCTTCTCATCTCCCACCTCCATTCTCCTCCCACCTGATCCCCACCCTTGTTTCCCTTCCCACCCCATCTCTCACCCAGTTCTCTCTCTTCATCCACTTCAGATGTCCACTTTATTTTCCCTTCTGAGGAAGATTCAAGCATCCTTCCTAGGGCTCTCCTTATTACTTAGCATCTGTAAGGTGTAGGATGGTTATCCTGTGCTATTTGACTAATATCTACTTATAAGTGAGTATATAGCCTGTATGTCTTTCTGGGTCTATGTTACCTAACTCAGGATAATGTTTTTTTTTCATTCCATCTATTTGCCTGCAAATTTCATGATTTCCTTATTTTTAATAGCTGAGTAGTATTACACTGTGTAAATGAATCAAATTTTCTTTATCCATTCTTCAGTTAAAGGACATCTAGGTTGTTTCCAGATTCTGGCTATTACAAATAAAGCTGCTATGAACATACCTGAGCAGGTATCCTTGTGGTATGATGGAGAGTTTTTTCTGAGTATATGATTAGGATTAGTATGGCTGGGCCCCAATTTTCTGAGAAACCTCCAGATTGATATCCAGAGTGGTTGTACAAATTTGCACACCCACCAGCAATGGAGGAGGGTTCCCCTTGCTCCACATCTTCACCAGCATGTACTGTCACTTGAGTTTTTAATCCTGCCATCTGCTCCTCTTGGTTATGTTTGCCTCTTTTATTTTTCCCCCCTAGGGCTTTCAGATGTGCTGTTAAGTTGCTAGTATAGAATCTCTCCATTTCTTTATGAAGGCACTTAGTGCTGTGAATGTTCCTCTAAATACTACTTTCATTGTGTCCCCTAAGTTTTGATATGTTGTGCCTTCATTTTCATTGAATTCTAGAAAGTCTTTAATTTTTTTTCTTTAGTTCTTCCCTGACCCAGTGGTCACTGAGTAGAGAGTTGTTAAGTTTCCATGAATTTGTAGGCTTTCTGTTGTTGTTGAGGCCCAGCTGTAGTCCATGGTGGTCTAATAAGATACAAGGGATTATTTCAATCTTCTTGTATCTGTTGAGGCTTGCTTTGTGACCAAGTATATGGTCAATTTTGGAGAAGAAGGTTCCATGTGGTACTGAGAAGAAGGTATATTCTTTTGTGTTTGGATGGAATATTCTGTATATATCTGTTAGGTCCATTTGATTCGTAACATTGGTTAGTTTCATTATTTGTGTGTTTAGCTTCTGTCTCAATGACCAGTCCGTTGGTGAGAGTGGGGTGTTGAAGTCTCTCACTATTAATATGTGGGGTTCAATTTGTGATTTAAGCTTTAGTAATATTTCTTTTACAAATGTAGGTTTGGGGGTATAGATGTCTAGAATTTTAGTGGATTTTTCCTTTGATGAATATAAAGTGCCCTTCTCCATCTATTTTTATTACTTTTAGTTGAAATTCTGTTTTATTAGATATTAGAATGGCTATTCTAGCTTGTTTCTTGGGTCCAATTGCTTGGAAAACCTTTTTCCAGCTCTTTACTTGGAGGTAATGTCTTTCTTTGTTGCTGAGGTGTGTTTCTTGTATGTAGCAGAAAGATGGATCTTGCTTTTACACCCATTCTGTTAGCCTGTGTCTTTTTATTGGTGAATTGTGTCCATTGATGTTAAGAGATACTAATGACCAATGATTGTTGATTCCTATAATTTTGATGTTGGTGGTGTCAGCATTTACATGTGATTCCTTTCTTTTGGCTTTGCTTGTGAGAAATTTTTTTATTTCCCGTGTCTTCTTGGGTTATAGTTACCCTCCTTGTGTTGGAATTTCCCTTTTAGTATTCTTTGTAGGGCTGGGTTAGTGGAAAGGTATTGTTAAAATTTAGTTTTGTCATGGAATATCTTGTTTTCTCCATTTATGGTGATTGAGAGTTTTGCTGGGTATAATAGTCTGGGGTGGCATCTGTGGTTTCCTAGCGTCTGTATGATATCTTCCCAGACCTTTCTGGCTTTGAAAGTCTCTATTGAGAAGTCTGCTTTTGTTCTAGTAGGTCTGCCTTTATATGTTACTTGACCTTTATCTCTTGTGGCATTTACTATTCTTCCTTTGTTCTGTACATTTAGTGTTTTGATTATTACGTGGCTGGAGGGCTTTCTTTTTTGGTCTAATCTATTTGGTATTCTATAAGCTTCTTGAATATTTATAGGCATCTCTTTCTTTAGGCTAGGGAAATTTTCTCTGTGATTTTGTTGAAGATATTTTCTGGGCCTTTATGCTGGGAATCTTCCTCTTCTTCTATTCCTATTATTGTTATGCTTGGTCTTTTCATATTGTCCTGAATTTTCTGGATGTTCTGTGTTAGAAACACTTTAGATTTAGCATTTCCTTTGACTGATGTATTAATGTCTTCTATCATATCTTTGCTGCCTGAGATTCTCTCTTCCATCTCTTGTAGTCTGTTGGTGATGCTTGCATCTGTAGTTCCTGTTCTCTTTCCTAGATTTTCCATCTCTAGAATTGCCTCAGTTTGCATTTTTTTCTTGCTTCTATTTTAATTTTCCAGTCTTGAATAATTTTATTTATTTCCTTCTCTGGTTTTCTTGTATTTTCCTGTAATTTTTTAAGGAATTTATTTATTTCTTTCACCTATTTGATTGTATTTTCCTGTATTTCTTTGAGAGATTTATTCATTTCCTGTTTAAAGGCCTCTGTCATGTTCACAGGATTAGATTAAAGGTCGTTTTCTTGCTCTTCAGATGTGTTAGGAAATCCAGGGCTTATTGTAGTAGGTTTGGTTTTTGCGGTGCCATATTGCTTTTATGTTGGCCTTTAGACATCTGGTTGTCCTTGGTGTTGGCAGGCCTGGTGGCCCCTGATGGCAGCAGGCCTCTGGAATTGCAGGTAGAGCTTGTAGGTCCTGATGTCTACTGACCTCTGGTGATCCCTTGTGGCTGACTGCCTCTGGTAGTCCCTGCTGGCTGCCGATCTCTGGGATTTCAGAGCAGGAGCCTGAAAAATGGTGCACGGAGGGCATGAGGCAGACTTCACCACTCCTGGGTTTTTCCAGAGGAATCCTGTGGGCAAGAAGTTGGGGGAATGGTCTTTCCTGGTAGTCCCCGAATATCCATCCTGATCACATTAAAACTTACTGGATCTTGGGCTTTCTGAAAACACGTGAAGAACATGCAAGCCTCAGAAATTGCTCTAGGAAGCAACATCTGTGGAAAGACAAGTGTTTTAATTAGGGTTTCATTGTTGTAATGAGACATCATGATGAAGGCAACTTTTATGAAGGAAATCATTTAATTGTGGCTGTCTTACAGTTTCAGAGGCTTAGTCCATTATCACCATGGAGCAGCGCGCAGGCAGACATGGTGCTGGAGGAGCTGAGAGTTCTACATCTTGATCCACAGGCAGCAGAAAGAGACTGTGTGCCATACTGGGTGTAGCTTGAGCATTTAAGACCTCAAAGCCTACCCCAACAGTGACACACTTTCTCCAATAAGACCATACCTACTCCAACATGCACACACCTCCTAATAGTGCTGGTCCCTATGGGCCAAACACTCACACACGAGTCTATGGGTGTTATACCCATTCAGTCTACCACAGCAAGGGAAGTATTTGGGGTGGATCATGGAGCTACTGTATATTCAGAAGGCCTCAACCAACCTCCAAAAAGAGGTTGCTAGCTCTTCAGTATCATTCCTAGTTGGAGAGTGGAGGCCAGCTGTTATACCCTTGCATTGATCTGTAGTGGACACAGCTGCTTTTAGAAAGGGATTTGGCTTGAATAAGGTTGGCTGTAGGTACTAATGCATACAATGATATGCATTAACTTTTCCTAAATATATTACCTCCATTGTATTCTTCCATTTACTGTCTTTCTTTCCTATTTATGCGAGACCCAAGAGACAGAGGGTGTGGGCTCTCTGTGCCTCATTCAGTTCTTAATAGCAACTTAACCAACTTCCAACTCTTCCCATCTGTATTTTTCTCACTTATTTATTTTTTCTTCTCTTCTGACCTGCCATGGGGATCTCTTGCAGATTCATTGACTCCCACCCCAACATCCACAATAGTCATTTTTCATCTTTTGTTATGATAATGATGATGAATTTTTGAGTGTACATATGTGTGGGGTATGGGAAGAGAGTGTGATACTTACATATAGATTGAACTGATCAGACAAGGATAATTAACATTTTCATCACTTTCTGTTTGGACACTTCGAGATCTCCCAGTTAGCAATAAAATATATACTAGCTTGTGATCTGAGCTGTAAAACACCAGAAACTTATTACTTGTATCTGAGTTGGTGTGCTCTTAAGCTTCCCAGGATAGTAATCACTACACATGACAAGTCACAACTGTGACAAAAAAATTCCATCGATCTTGTGTAAGGCCCACAACCTAGCTATTCAGGGATGTTGATGTCCTTTTACGACATGTGGCATTTTGCTATGTGTCTCATCGTGTTGTACCTCCTGTCCATAATGTTCTCTCATCCTACTGCTCAGCCACTTGAGACTGTCCATTTACCTCTCAGGTCTTAGCTCAAGGGAGAATCTTCTGTTCAATCTTTCTTGGCTGCTTTTTTTTCCCTTCTGAAGTGACCTTATTCTTTGAATTTATTTATGACTTCAATGTGTCCCAACATGCTGTTAATGTTATAACTGCAATCTTAATTGCATTTGGTACACATTTGTATTCTTCCGGAAGGCAGACACAATAGCTGATTTATTTCTGAGCAGGGTAGAAGAAAGCACATTAACTCCTAGTGAGTGAAAAACATTGCCAATCAGGAGGATCCAGTTGCTAACATGCAGGACAAGTCTAAAAAAAAAAAAAAAAAAAAAAAGGAAATTTTGAAAGTGTTTGTGTGCCTCTCCAGTTTTGCCCAGCAGCCACATCATGGGGAGGGGAGAAATAAATATCTTGGGTGAAGACCTGAAAAGTTCAGTTCTTTGGAAAGAAAAGGTACAGAAGAAGTAAAGGCTTTTCAGAGAGCTTTCCAGAAACAGCTGCCCAGCTTGGTGTCATGGAGACGAAGCAGTTTTGACTGAAGGTACAACGCAAGCCACAATGGTAAATGTAGGCAGGTTAGACAGTGCAGTGTGGTAATAATGAATATCAGGGTTGTTCTTGCAGAAATGAAAGAACATTTAAGGTCCGGGGCTGGGAGGATTATTAGAGCAAAAATTCCATCTGGTTCCTTTAGGCCCTCCTGGGTGGATCTGCTCTTGTGTCAGAATTAATTGATAGGCTTGCTCTGACTCTCAAAAGTCCTCTTGTTTACATGATAAATTATAGCTAGCCTTTCTTAATCTTTACCACAGCCTGAATGGGTTTACAGTAGATAAGAGAAACCTGTATTCCCTTTGGTGGAAAGATCTGGTTAAGAATTAGAATTAAAATGTAGCAAATAATTTAAAGAGTAGCTAGCATAATTTATTTTGATATAAAAACGAGTGTACTTTTTAATTACAACTCATACCACAAAAAGAAAAAAAATAAAATCACATTTATACAAACCCTTGAGTTTTCGGTATGAACTCGCCTTTTATTTTTGTTTAGGATATAATAGTTTCAAACAAAGAATAGTATCTGCTCTTGGCTAAGTGACTTATGCATAAAGGGGTCTTGCCTACTCTGAGATGCCCTCAAATGTGACTGCTGCATCACACAGTAGAGGGAACAAAGGATGAACATTGAGGACCTGTCTCAGTTTCTTACCAGCTAGCATGAAAATAATCAGTTAATTATCTAACTCTTAGACCCATTTCCCCACTGTTGGAAAGGGATGCTAACATGTCTTTGACCTCTTATAGCAGTTGTGGTAAGGACTGAATGATATAATAAAAAATTATTTTAAGAACTATACAATTTAAATATGCTAACTACTCCTAAAATATCCAGGTGAAAGTTGTTAATTAATTTTATTATTTCTTATATAACAAGTTTATTTCATAAAATCAAACATATGAAGAAGAGTTGGAATGTCCGAAAAATCATGGTTTTCTTGTTAGGAATTGTCTTGCTTTACATGAAAGATAGAGTAACTAGTGAATCAAATGCCTGTCGAGAAAATGAAGCAATTCTGGAGATGAAGCTCTTTAGTTCATTGTTTTATATGTGTTTTATCTAATAAGCCACCAACCCAGTCATCAGAAGGTCAACTGTGTTCTATAGATTAACTCTCCCATCCCATGACAGAGGGCTGCTTCTTGTTAGAGAGAACAGATGGTCTTCATTTGTCTTTCTCATCAAAGACCTGTGGGAACTTTTTAATAGACTAGCTATGTATTAAGGAGATTCAATTAGGGTTTGACATAAAGAAAACACATCTTAGCACCAGTTTCTATAAAATGAAAGTAGGAAGCATTAAAACATTCTTTGAACAGTCAAGTCTCCTAGAAAATCCTTTACTATCAGTGAAGCACACAAGACCCTTTGAGGCTTTAGATTATATACTGGACACTTAATTTTAATTTTTGGAAGGTTTAAAAAATATTTAGAATACCACATACAGACTTATATTAGGATAGGCTTTTTTAAAAAAACAAAATATTGATTCCTCAAGCAATAAAGTCAACTTTGTTTAAAGGAGGGGGTGATTTAATTTTGCACACAAATTTAAGCTGAAGCTGAGACTATTAGAAAAAGCAACATAGAATTTTGTGAAAATGAGTGTGCTTTGTGAAAAAAAAAAGAAGAAGAAAGAATATATTTCAGTTCACTGAAAAGTCCCCACTAGGATCTAGGATATGTTACAAAGATTGCGACAGTGGGTATTTATAAGGTAGTAAGGATAATTCATTCCCACTCTGCTTTTTCTTACAGGCATATATGTAAGCCAGCTTCATCGGGAAATGGTGGTGCCCAGTAGTCTAAGGCGACCCACTGCACTCCCCCACCCAGACTCTTGGTGGTTTAATCACTTATCTGGTCATGCTGTCAAGGACTTTCGCAACTGTAGTTAAAAGTCCCAAATCGGTTGACAGTCAGACATGGCGATGAGCCAAATGGGTCTGATCTAGTCATACAGAGCCCCTGACGTGAGAGGAGGACAGGGCTTGCTCATACTGTTTTGAAGTTGAGGGGCTCATGAGTGTGGAGCATGAGGGAGGATGTCAGCCGACAGCAGCAGGAAAGTGATGACCCTGAACTGAAGCCACAACGAATGAACCTTTGTTGTTGCCTCAGCTCAGGCTAGCCTGGTACTTCCAGTGTGTAGTCTAGGCTGGTCTCATATTCACAATGCCCCTGCCTCAGCCTCCTGACGCTGGGATTATAGGCAGGTATCACCACACCTGGCCTATTAATTTCCATCTCTAAAGTCCTTACCTAAGAATTCAGCTTGGCCAACAGCTGAGTTTTGGACTCATGACACCCTAAGCAGAGACACAACTGAGCCACTACAGTCTTCTGAACTCTAGACTGTGAAGCAGTAACTGCATGTTCTTCTTAGTTGCTAACTTTGTGATTAATCTATTATGGCAGCAATAGCAAACTAATATAGAAGCTCAGGGCCCTGAAGTGAATGAGCCATAAATCAAAAAGTAATCCACACTACAGAGAGGAAAATGGAGAAGCAGGACAAGCAAGTGGATAGGAAGGAGCTCATCCGTTCTTTAAATCCAAGGTCACTCATTCGTCCACAGCAGTGTGCCTGGCTGCCTTTCAAACAGTGACTGCATTGGTGACAGGGACATGGAGATCAAATAGCAGCCCCTTTCCTCAAAGTACCCGAAGTGAAAGCATTTGAGCAGACAACCAAACAGATCTGCGCAGGTCAGTACATCTCTCTAGTACCATGAAAGATGCGCCGGAGGTCAGGCGAGGTGAGTGGGTGCACGCCCTTCGAGTTCTCACGTTGCCCGCCATGGGTGGTATAACAGTCCCTGAAGATGTCCAAACCTCCAGAGCCCAGGACCACATGGAGACGTGCTGAGGAGAAGGTGGAAACAGAATCAAGCTTGCCAGCTAGCCGAGGTTAAGATGGGCAGATAAGTCCAAGCTGGACACTGTTAGCACAAGTTTCCTTTACTGGAGGAGAGACTCCAATGCATCGGGTTTTCAAAGGGGGCTGTCAGAGGTGTGTGGGAGTGATTACCGAGGGGACTTAGCGGACTCGTTAGGTGATAAAATATGACATGTTATTTGTGGTAGTCTCAAAGCAAATCACTCAACTGTGCCCAAAAGAAGAATATAATTGTATATAAATTATGCCATAGTAGGTTTGGTGTGAGCTGTGCCTCAAACAAACAAACAGTTTAAGCAAAGGAC
>NW_026587216.1:17439653-17456370 GCF_907164565.1 Psammomys obesus | reverse complement strand
AGACCACACACACACAGAGAAAGAGGGAGCGAGAGAGACAGAGAGAGCCCAACTTAATTGTGAAGCCTTTCGTGTGTGTAGCCACGCAAAGGCTGTTCATTCACTGGAGTAGGCATTTCCCTGCCTGGTTTATTAAATCAACGGAAAACCTTAAAAATAAACCTGAGAACCAAGAGATGAATTAAAGTGGCCAGGAAGAGGAGGAGAAAATGTTCTCCCATCATCTTCATGAAGAAATGAACTCTATACACAGCTTTGCGGCACAGCAAATAGTTATGCCGAGAATTACACAAGTGTGTGCTGAGATGGGTAGAATTTATCTTGCTCAGTGCCGGAGAATGATGTTTAAAGGACTTTTTATTTTTATATATAACTGAAAAGAGAAACATTTTCATGCTTGCAAAGTGCTCTAAGTTCCTTAGAGAAAAATGCTAAGTACCGGAAGGGTGTTATTATTTCATGAGCTTGGGGCTTGTGTTGGCAGCCATTACACTGGTTCCATTTATAACTAAGGGGCCGCCTGTGCAAACCACATCTTCCGTGTGTGCATTTGTAACCCACTAAAAGCCGGTGCTCATTTTGGGAAATGTCCTTTCAGAGATATGGATAACAAACTTGCAAAAAGGCAACTGCTTTGTGTTGAGGGAGTGAGTCCAAACGTGTGTTCACGGCACCGTGGTTTCTGAACCAGACTAAGTGTATCGTCGGTGAGTCCCCATGAATTATTTACTTGTTGGAGATGTTCAGGATATTATTTTGTGGACAGCTCTTTGGGGGGAAAGAATTTAGCAAGAGGCTATCATCTTTGCCTGTTATTCTGCAAACATGTCTAGGGATTGGACTAGGAAAACCAATAGTTTCTGTTTTTTGTTTTTCTTTTTTTTTTACTTACAAGTTTTATATCTGAGCAGGGAGACAAACCCTGCCCAATTATTTGCTAATATACTTTAGTTGCTGTATATCAAACATGTAGTCTGCTTGTCGGTATTTTCCTAAGCGCTTCTGTCCCATCCTTTGGGGCTTGCGATCACAATCAATAGCTATAAATTGTAGAGATGGGATGGGATGTTCCATCTCATTAAGAGGCCCCACAACCCAGATTCCTGCCTGCTCCTCCTCACATCTGATTTGTGCGCCTCAAAGATGACCTCTCTGCCCTTCGTTGCTTTGCGAATACATTGCATGCCCCAAGGGCACATGACGAAGCAGGTCACATCCTTCATGCTGCATAGTTGGAGCTTGCCTTTTGACATGCATTTCCTCAGTTCTCTGTGGGAAAATCCTGTAGCTCACAAGACATCTTTGGGTAAGTTCTTGGCACCGCTCTAAAAAAAAAAAAGAGAGAGAGAAAAAAAGCCCATCAAGTCCTTGATATATTGTGGGGTACTAGCGGTCATCTGGAATTTCATCAGTCCTGAGAATAATTAGACTCACACTTTACAAAGAGCAATGTCTGCTCATGCTGATGATAGGATTGCCTTAGGCTTCTGTTTCTAGAGGTATAAAGAGTTATCAAGGATAATGGCCTCATTGTATTCTTTGCCAGTTAAAGTACAGTATCTGAATGATCTTTGTGTAATGTTCATTATAGCATACATTTAATGTATATTTTGATAATTTTTGACATTTATGAAGTAGCTTGTATAAATGCGTTTGTATCTAGTGAGTCTCTAGTAAACCAGTTTAGACATATTACACTGTAAGATTTTCCAGTCACATAAACCAGTGTGTATGCTGCCACTATTTATAGTTTTGCTTCCATGACTTTTGTACCTGCGTATGAAAATTTAGCAACAAGATGCAATTTCATATTGCTGACTATAGCTATCAGATTATAAAATATTTGGGGAGTCCAAGATGGCAGTGATCAGCGCCCACTGTATCTGAGGGGCACAGGATCCAAAATTCCGAAATTGGTGGTGGTGGGCAGCTGAAGCTGGAACATCAACATTAAGGATTCCAGGGTGAGAGGGGACACTGTGAGCTGAGACAGTTTGGATCCAGGTCACCCATGGATGACTCTGGGAACTGAGAGTGGCGAATATTCAACCCCCCTGCACTTCCCCTTGTCCCAAGCATGGGCCTCCCTGTCCTGCTGAATCGGTGGGTGACGGCCGCTGCCCCAAGCATGGGTCTCCCTACTCAGAGACTAAGGCAGCAGAGGCATTGGCAGTTCAGGCTCCCAAGTCTGCAGCTGCCCCAAGCAGGAGCCTCCAAGCTTCGTGACTGAGACAGCAGAGGCGGCTGCACCCCAGGTACAGGCCTCCCTGTGCGGAAGACAAACAGTGGACACCACTGAGCTGAAGGATCTCCTACACTTTCATTTGCCCCTGCTCACCCAAATCTGAGAGTAGAGAACAGGAAGAACCCCTGTGCTTTCCAATTAGTCTGCAAACGAGTGAGTTCTCCTTTAAGTGAGTGCATGCAGAGCCCCGGATCCAGGGGTCTCTTTATGCTAGCAGCCAGACATCAGATCCCTCCCACCCACACCCCCGCTGTGGGCAACATATGGATCCTTGGGACAGCGTTCTCAACACTGAAGCCCCTGTTCTGTGGGTCTCCCAGTGGAGTCCAGGCAAACAATTCCTGGAGCCAGGATGGTGCAACCCAAACAGATCTGAATACCTGGAGGACAGTATGACAAGCCTGCGGGCCACTGAGGCATTCAGGGCACCTGCACATACACACTGCACCCGCTAACGGCTCCAGCATCCCCATCTGCACTTATACTCTACCCTTCCAGACATCTACATGCTCGCACTCGGTCCTTCGAGGCACACTTCCATGCATACTCCTATGCTTGTGCACATGAGCCTGTTACCTTCCCCTATTAGCAACAGCTAAAACACCAGCATTTACCCTCAAACTGCTGGACCTATCTCATCTTCCTGAAGAATACTCCAGACAGCAGACACAGCTGGACCCAGTCTGAAGTACTGATTTCAGGAACAAATGGCAAAGGTTACAGATAAGCAAATGGCAAGAGGTTGGCATAAAAACACATCCAACAAAAATCAGGATGTTATGGCTACACTACCAACGCCAAAAATCAATGGATATTTTAATTCATTGGAAACACAGGAAAATGATCTCAAACCTATGCTTATCTAGGTATTAAAGGCACATAAAGAAGAAATGAACAAAGCTCCCAAAGAAACACAGGCAAATACAGCCAAACAAATAGAAGCACATGTAGAGGTACAAGCAGAGGCATATAGAGAAGAAATGAACAAAAAAAATAGAGGCCATCACAGAAAGACAGGAATACACATTCAAATAGATGAAGGGAATGGTGCAAGATAGGAAAACAGAATTAAAATCAATAAAGAAAACACAAACAGAGAAAACCCTGGACCTCGAGAACATGGAGAAAAGATCAGGAACCACAAAGGTAAGCATTACCAATAGAATACAAGAGATGGAAGAGAGAATCTCAGGGGCTGAAGATCCAATTGCAGAAATTGATACATCTATCAAAGAAAAAGTAAAATCAGAAAAGTTATAAATACAAAACATCCAAGAAATCAAGGATGCCAAGAAAAGATGAAATCTAAGAATAATAGGAAAAGAAAGAAAAAAAAAAGATTCCAGGCTCCAAGGTCAAGAAAGTGTTTTGAAAAAAATAATAGAAGAAAATTTTCCCAACTAAAAGGAAGAGATGCCCATAAACAAGAGGGCAAGAGAACACCAAATAGACTAGATCAGAAAAGAAACTCCTCATATCACACCATAATCAAAACACTAAATCTACAGAACAAAGAAAAATATTAAAAGCAGCAAGGGAAAAAGGCCAAGTAACATATAAAGGTAGACCTATCAGAATCATACCAGACTTCTCAACAGAAACTATGAAAGCCAGAAGGGCCTGGACAGATGTCATGCAGACTCTAAGAGACCACAGAAGCCAAACCAGACTACTATACTCAGCAAAGCTATCAGTCAACATAGATGGAAAAAACAAAATACTCCATGACAAAACTAAATTTAAACAATATCTACACAGCAACCCAGCCCTACAGAAGATACTAGAAGGAGAACTCCAATCTAACGAAAGCAACTACACCCAAGAAAACACAGGATATAGATAACTTCACAACAAAAAATTAAAAGAAAATAAGCATGGGAACACAGTAACACCACCAACTTCACAATAAAAGGAACTAACATTCATTGGTTGCTATTATCTATCAACATCAATGGACTCAACTCTCCAATAAAAAGGCACAGACTAACAGAATGGTTGCAGAAACAGGATCCTACATTCTGCTGCATTCAAGAAACACACCTCTGCAACAAAGATAAACACTACCTCAGAGTAAAGGGCTGGGAAAAGGTTTTTCAAGCAAATAGACCCAGAAAACAAGCTGGAGTAGCAATCCTAATATCTAATAAAATAGATTTTCAACCAAAAGTAATCAAAAAAGATGAGGAGGGGCACCTTATTCTCATCAAAGGAAAAATCCAACAGGAGGACATCATAATCCTGAACATCTATGCTTCAAATACAAGAACATCTGCATTTGTAAATGAAACACTATTAAAGCTTAAATCACACATCGATCCCAATACTTTAATAGTGGAAGACTTCAATACTCCACTCTCACCAAGTGACAAATCATCTAGAAAGAAGCTAAATAGGGAAATAATGACACTTACAGAGGTCCTAAATCAAATGAACCTAATATATGTCTACAGAACTTTTCACCCAAACTCAAAAGGTTATACCTTCTTTTCAGCATGTCACAGAACCTTCTCAAAAATTGACCATATAGTCAGGCACAAAGCAAGCTTCAACAGATACAAGAAGATCTAAATAATCCCTTGTATCCTATCAGACCACCATGGCCTAAAACTAGACTTCAACAACAACAGAAATAACAAAAAGCCTACGTACACATGGAAACTAAACAACTCTCTACTCAATGGCAGTTTGGTCAGGGAAGAAATGAAAAAAGAAATTAGACACTTCCTAAAATTCAATGAAAATCAAGGCACAACTTACCCAAACTTATGGGACGCAATGAAATCAGTGCTAAGAGGAAAGTTCATAGCACTAAGTGCCTCCAGAAAGAAGTTTGAGACATTTCATACAAGCAACTTAATTGTACAAGTAAAAGCCCTAGAAAAGAAAGAAGCAGACACCCAAGAAGAGTAAAGGATTGGAAATAATCAAACTCAGAGCTGAAATCAATGAATTAGAAACAAATAAAACAATTCAAAAAATCAATGAAACCAAGAGCTGGTTCTTTGAGAAAATCAACAAGATAGACAAACCCTTAGCGAAACTAACCAAAAGGCAGAGAAAAACTATCCAAATCAGCAAAATCAAAAATGAAAAGAGAGACATAATGATAAATGCTAAGGAAATCCAACCACTCGTTAGGCCTTACTACAAAAGCTTATATGGCACAAAATTTGAAAATCTAAATGAAATGGATGATTTTCTTGATAGATTCAATTTACCAAAATTAAATCAAGATCAGGTAAGTAGATTAAATATTCCTATATCCCCAAAGGAAATAGAAGCAGTCATCAAAAGTCCCCCTTCTAAAAAAAGCCCTCAAAGAAGAGCTAACTCCAATTCTCTTCAAACTATTCCACAAAATAGAAACAGAAGGAACATTGCCAAACTAGTTCTATGAGGCCACAGTCACCTGTATACCTAAAACACACAAAGACCCAACAGAGAGAGAGAGAGAGAGAGAGAGAGAGAGAGAACAAATACTCAATAAAATACCTGCAAACTGAATTCAAGAACACATAAAAGATATCATCCACCATGACCAAGTAAGCTTCATCCCAGGCATTCAGGTGTGGTTCAATATATGGAAATCCATCAATGTAATCCACCATATTAACAAACTGAAGGAGAAAAACCACATGATCATCTCCTTAGATGCTGAAAGAGCATTTGAAAAAATCTAACACCTATTTGTGTTGAAGAGATCAGGGACAAAAGGCACATATCTAAATGTAGTAAAGACAATATACAGCAAGCCTATAGCAATATAAAACTAAATGGAAAGAAGCTTAAATTAATCCCACTGAAATCAGGAACAAAGCAAGGAGGCCCAGTCTCTCCATATCTCTCCATATCTCTTCAACATAGTACTTGAAGTTCTAGCGAGAGCAATAAGACAACTAAAGGAGATCAAGGGGATACAAATCAGAAAGGAAGAAGTCAAAGTATCACTGTTCATAGACGATATGATAGTATACATGAGTGACCCAAAAAATTCAACCAGAGAACTAATTCAGCTGATAAACAACTTCAGCAAAGTGGCTGGACACAAAAATAACTAAAAAAAAAAAAAATCAAAAGTCTTCCTGCATACAAAAGACAAAAGGGCTGAAAGAAATTAGGGACACTACATCCTTCACAATAGCCACAAATAAAATTAAGTACTTTGGTTTGACTCTAACCAAGCAAGTGAAAGATCTGTTTGAAAAAAACTTCAAGTCTCTGAAGAAAGAAATTGAAGAAGATATTAGAAGGTGGAAAAATCTCCCATGCTCATGGATTGGTAGGGTTAACATAGTGAAAATAATTGCCAAAAGCAATCTCTAGATTCAATGCAGTTCCCATCAAAATACCAACACGATTATTTACAGAACTTGAAAGAACAATTCTCAATTTCATATGGAAAAACAGAACCCCAGAATTGTTAAAACAATCCTGTACAACAACAGATCATCTGGACGTATCTCCATCCCTGAACTCAAGCTGTACTACAAGCAATAGTAATAAAAACTTCATGGTACTGACAGAAACAGAATGGTGGACCATTGGAATCAAATTGAAGACCCAGAAATAAACCCACACACCTACAGATACTTGATTTTTTACAAAGAAGCCAAAACTATACAATGGAAAAAAGACAGCATCTTCAACAAATGGTGCTGGTTTAACGGGATGTTTATATGCAGAAAAATACAAGTAGATCTATATTTATCACCCTTTACAAAACTAACATCCAAGTGGATCAAAGACCTCAACATAAAACCAGACACACTAAATCTGTTAGAAGAAAAAGTGGGGAAGAGCCTTGAACTCATTGACATAGGAGACAATTTCCTGAACAGAACACCAGCGGCACAGGCTTTAAGAACAACAAGCAATAAATGAGACCTCATGAAACTTAGAAGCTTCTATAAAGCACCATCATCAGAACAAAACGACAGCATACAGACTGGGAAAGGATCTTCACTAACCCTATATCTGTTAGAGGGCTTATATCCAGAATATATAAAGAATTCAAGTTAAACATCAACAAATCAAGTAACCAATTAAAAAATGGGGTACAGAACTAAACAGAATTCTCAATAGAGGAATATCAAATGGCAGAGAAACACTTAAAGAAATGCTCAGTGTCCTTAGTCACTAGGGAAGTGCAAATAAAAACGAGCTTGAGATTTCATCTTATACCCATCAGAATTTCTAAGATTAAAAACTCAAGTGACAACTCATGCTGAAGAGGATGCAGAGAAAAGGGAATCCTCATACATTGCTGGTGGGAAAGTAAACTTGTACAACCATTTTGGAAATCAATATGGTGCTTTTTCATATATTTAGGAATAGTGCTACCTCAAGATCCAGCTATACCACTCCTAGGCATATATTCAAAATATGCTCAAATATACAACAAGGACATTTGCTCACCATGTTTGTAGCAGCTTTATTCATTTTTTATAATTAAATTTTTATTTTTTATATTAATTACAGTTTATTTACTTTGTATCCCAGCTGTAGCCCCCTTCCTAATTCCCTCCCAGTCCCACCCTCCCTCCCTCATCTCCTCCCTGCCCCTTTCTAAGTCCACTGATAGGAAAGGTCCTCCTCTTCTTCCATCTGACCTTAGTTTATCAGTTCTTTTCAGGACTGGCTGCAATGTCTTCCTCTGTGGCCTAGCAAGACAATGCTCCTCCCTTAGGGGTGGGGAGGTCAAAGAGCCAGCCACTGAGTTCATGTCAGAGACAGTCCCTATTCCCCTTACTAGGGAACACACTTGGATGCTGAGCTGCCATGGCTACATCTGAGCAGGGGATCTAGGTTATATCCATGCACGGTCCTTGGTTGGAGAATCAGTTTCAGAAAAGATCCCTGTGCCCAGATATATTTGGTTCTTGTGGAGCTCTTGTCCTCTCCAGATCTTACCAACTCCTCCTTCTTTCATATGCTTCCCTGTACTCTGCCCAAGGTTTGGCTATGAGTCTCAGTATCTGCCTTGATACACTGTTAGGTAGAGTCTTTCAGAGGCCCTCTGTGGTAGGCTCCTGTCCTCTTACTTGTTTTCTCCTACTTCCAATGTCTTTCCAATTGTCTTTCTAAGTAAGGATTGATCATCTTACTTCGGGTCCTCCTTGTTTAGCTTCTTTAGATGTACAGATTTTAGTATGTTTATCCTATACTATAGGTTTAGTATCCACTTATAAGTGAGTTTATACCATGTGTCTCTTTCTGCTTCTGGGATACCTCATTTAGGATGATCTTTTCTAGATTCCACCATTTGCCTGCAAATTTCATGATTTTCTTTTTTTTTAATTGCTGAGTAGTATTCCATTGTGTAAATGTACCACAATTTCTCTATCCATTCCTCTGTTGATGGACATCTGGGTTGTTTCCAGGTTCTGGCTATTACAAATAAAGAGCAGCTTTATTCATAAGTGGATATTAGATACATAATGTAGGATAAACATATTAAAATCTGTACACCTAAAGAAGCTAATTAAGAAGGAGGACCCTGGATATGATACTCAATCCTCATTCAGAAAGGCAAATGAGATGGACATCAGAAGAGGGAGAAAACAGAGAACAGAACAGGAACCTACCACAGAGGGCCTCTGAAAGACTATCCAGCAGGTTTTTGAAGCAGATGCTGAGACTCATAGTCAAACTTTGGGCAGACTGCAGGCAATCTTATGAAAGAAGAGGGAGATGAAAGACCTGGGGGGGGGGTAGGATCTCCAGAAGGAGAGCAACTGAACCAAAAAATATGGTCACAGGGGTCTTTTCTGAGACTGATACTCCAACCAAGGACCATGCATAGATATAACCTAGAACCCCTACACAGATGTAGCCCATGGCAGCTCAGTGTCCAGTGGGTGCTTAGTAAGGGGATCAGGGGCTATCTCTGACATGAACTCAGTGGCTGGCTTTTTGATCACCTCCCCCTGAGGAGGGAGCAGCTTTACCAGGCCACCGAGGAAGACAATGCAGCCACTCCTGATGAGACCTGATTGTCTACCGTCAGATGGAAGGAGGGAGGACCTCCCCTATCAGTGCACTGGGGAAGAGCCATGGGAGGAGAAAAGAGAGGCAGAATGGAATTGGGACGGAACAGGGGAAGGGGCTACAGCTGGGATAGAAAATGAATAATTGTAATTAATAAAAAATTAATTATAAAATATTTAAAATATTTAATGCATGTTTTTAAATCTTTTATTCAAAATTACAAAATTGTATGTGTGTAATACAAGTGGATTTTGTAGAACCTCAAGATAAACTCTGACCTTCCATTCTATGACTGCAATCTTTGTTCTTCATAAATCTAGTAGGATTTCCCCACCAAAGAAATCAAGTGGATTAATCCAAGATGAAGCACATGTGTCCTAATTAACAAGCTCACTTAATTAAATTGGATTGCATGTCATATATGCCCATAGTCAAATAAGATGACTTCCTGGCAGGGGGCAGAAGAAGGTGGGGGCTGTGACAGATGCTCCTGTATTTGTGGGTGAGTGCATGTGTGTGTGTATGTGTTTGTGCCCATGCCTGCACTTCCAGTGTTACTGGGGTGCCAACAGGCTTCCTGTTTTCTCTACAACATAGACTAAAGACATTCATTTCCAATCTTATTGAATGTGAAGACCTCCTTTTGAATATAAAAGGAGATCAAAATAAATATCCCCCTGAAAATTCATAATCAAAACCTTTGGAAACCATTTCACTACGACCTTCAGAGGCAGGGGATGCACTGTGTCCATTTAACTTTGGCTGATGGTCTCTCTGAAGCCGTAGTTGGGACCCACTTAATCGAGACGAGCTTTGTGTGTACATATGTGTCTGTTTACACATGTATAGGCACATATTTAGGTAATCATCGGTCAAGTACAGGTTCCTCTGGATGCCATTCATCTTGATTTTTGAGACAAAATCTCCTATTTGATCTGGTATTAGCCAGCTTAGCTGGGCGGGCTAGCCAGCGGGCACCGGGCTGTCTGTTTCTGCCCCCTCACATTGGGATTAAGAACACCTTACTACACAGTTTGTGGGAACTGAACTCATGTTAGCACACAAGCATTTTGCTGACTAAAATGTAAAATGGGGGAAGAGGACTTTGCCTTAGCATAATAAATGATAAGGAAATGACAAAGAACTCAAAGATTCTTATGGATTTTGGGAGGCATAATGTTTCCACTTATTATCTCTGGCTCAGTGATATTTTCTTACAAGTATTAAATCAACAAAGCCTGCTTTTGCCACCAATAGAGGATATGTTCATGGTTTGCTGTAAGTACTCACAGCTCTCTTTTTTCTTTCTTCTCAGGCATGTGACTGGAGTATATTTCCACCTCCGATTACTACTAACTGGCTGCATGACTGAGCTGGTGCAGTATGGGGTGAGGTGTGTTCCTCCTGAGTCATAAAGGACGCCCTGTATTCCTGCGGTGACGGTGCAGAGGGACAGGAAAGGGAGGCACCACCGGATGGGAGGAGCCTGCGCCCACGGTGGCCCAGACCCTCCCCTGAGCTCACAGCGACTCCTTCCCATGGCCTCCCAGAAGTGTGCAGTTGCGCAGGCTTCACGTGGTCACAGGAGATTAGCGTGTATGAAGCGTGGAAGGTTAACTGAAGTGGGGATTCCCATCTATTCACCTATAAGGAAGTTCTCGTTCATTCTAGAGCGAGCATTTTCAGTGATGTAGCTGCTTTGGGCTCATCCACCCTCCCGTGTGCAAACCCTTACCCATGCTCTATAGTTCTGTCTGATAAACTCATTGATGACTTGAGTGAAATTGCTACTTTGACCTGTCATTGGTGCTCTATCTAGGGAGGGTAGGAAATGTTCGTTCACATCTCCCTAGGGAAGTTCACTAACACCCATGTTATGTGATCCAAGTGGAAAATGGGACTCTAAGCCTTCCTTTGCTGTGTTGAGTAGCAGGACTGAATTCCTTCCTTCCTTCCTTCCTTCCTTCCTTCCTTCCTTCCTTCCTTCCTTCCTTCCTTCCTATTTTTTTTTTTTTTTCCGAATCAGGGTTTCTCTGTATAGTTCTGGCTGTTCTGGCTCTATAGACCAGGCTGGCCTTGAACTCAGAGATCCACCTGCCTCTGCCTCCCTAGTGCTGGGATTAAAGGCTTGAGTTTTCCTTTCTGAATACTTAGTAGGATACCTTATGCCATTAGAAACTCTGCAAATTTACTTTTTTTAAAAAGAAATGAACTTGGTGTTACTGTCTGTATCTGCTCCAAGTGCTGAGACAGTGGCCAGATGATAATAGTCTGAGTTCTACACCTCTTTTGTTTTGGAAAGCTTCAAAGTCCGAAGTCAAGGTGCTTAAGGGTATGGCTTCTGGTAAGGGCGCTGTCTGAGCTTCCAACATGGTGTCTTAAATGCTGCATCCTGCAGAGGACAGGAAAGAACAGTGTTCCTCCTGTGGCAGAAGTTCTACCTAGGAGGGTGGGGTCCTTATGGCTTAGCTCCTATTGTTACAATGACAAATTTCAACATGAATTTAAAAGGTGACAAATATCCTACCTAGAGCCGTGAGTTACTATGGGATAATGCAAGGTTAGTGGCCAAGAAGTGGGAAAAGGGGGGATCCTTTTTATTCTAAAACATACATTAGTTGTGGTTTGCTTGCTTATTTTGGAGACAGGGTCCCATTCTGTAACCCAGGCTGGCCTATATCTCATAGCAATCCTGCTTCATCCTCCCATGTTACAGGCGTAAGCCCCTCTGCCTGGCTGGGTTTCATGTGCAAGAAGTTTGAATTTTCTAGGACTGGAGGGGAATTTCCTACAGTGTCCCCACCAGAGTCTTCTGTTCATGCTAAAGCTGTCTCAGCAGCAAGTTGAACCCTCCCACTTTTCTACAAATTTCTCCTTGAGCTAGCTGGGCTTCCTCCACAGGGTATCTCATCGGAAGAGACACAGTGCTGTGTTCAGTTCCTGGGCTGGGGAGATGGCCCAGTGGTTAAAGCGCTTGTGTGAGTGAGGGCTGGAGTTTGGATCCTCAGACCGAGAAGCTGGAAGGTGGTCATGGTGACCTGTAGTTCCAACCTTGAAAGGCAGAAGCAGAGACTCTCCAGATCAAGCTGGCTAGGAAGACTAGTCAAGTCTCTGAGCTCTGGAGACTTGCGTCAAAGATCTTGTTGGCCTCAATGAATAAGATGGAAGAACAATGAAGGATGATTTTAAAGAATGCTGTCCTAATCAATTGTTTTAATTATAAATGTGCACAGATACTAAAATAGTAATGGTTCCTGCTTTTTGAAAGCCTGCTCATTAGAAACACTAAAACCACAAATACGGACCTAAGACCACTTTCAAACCAAGCTGCTGTTAAACAGAGTAGATGTCAAGATAGGCAGGAAGAATCCTGCTGTGTGGGAGGACATAATCATTCTCCGAGAGCACAACAGAAGATGTATATTTTATCAACCTCTGCTGTTCTTCAAGAATTCTGAATCTCAGGTTCTGCTTGGCTCTGCAAAGCGTGTGTTGTGGTTGCAGTAAGGTGACATGGAATAGGGGCGAGAAGGAAGGAACGGCAGCTCCTTTCTCCTAGTTGATCAGGTTTCCAACTCTGGAGTCATCCTGGCATCCCCTTCTCTCAGGCCCATACCTACAGTCTCATAAATTCTGATGTCATCACCATAAAACCTCTCTCCCCTGAGATCACTTTTCCTACTTTGACCAAGCAAACCTCACCTAGGTTGCCCATGAACTGCCCTTGTTTTGACGTCTGTGGTACCTTCCAACTGTTCTCCTTGCTTCAAGGTACCTTGATGTTCTGCACTCTGTTTTTCTTATAGAAGGCAGAGAAATCTCTCAGATTGTGTGATTTCTCGGTAAAATCCTGCCATGGCTTCCCAAGTTGCAGTGGTTTTAAGTGTTCTGTTATAGTACGTTTGGTTTTCCCTAGTAGAACCCTCTAGTTTTATCTTCTGGATTTTTTTTTCCACTTCTTATTCCATTCTGGCCACACTGGCTGTCCTTCCTGCTGCTTTTCAAACACACTGGGAATGCTCTTGTGTTGGGGGTTTGGTTCTGTGGCTTTAATGCCCCCATCCTGTGTGTTCCTGCTAAAATGGAAAGATCCAAAATTCTGTGATGTTTCCAATGCAAGGAATATTTTTTCCTCACACCATGTTGGGCAGTGACCAGCTCTATAAGGAGTCTATCTTTCCCGCTGTCACTCTGTACCCTAGACTAAAGGAACTACTGCCACATTCAGCATGAACTGCCAAGGTTGCTTGGAGGGGTGCCCCTACGCTGAGCCAGAAGTATGGAAGGGCATGAGGAAGAACATGGCAGCCATAATCTGCACTTATGTCTGCCAGCTTGAGTCCAGTCATCAGACTGAATCCAATGCTAAGGGAGCTGGGACATGAAGTTTAGTGTGGGTCAGGGCCAGAGAGAGACCCATCTGCCTCATCTGACCCACCTGTCCTGTCTTACTCTGTGTATTTGTCTGTCACTTTCTTTAGACCTAGTCCTAGCTGTCACCTTCTTAGAGATACCTTGCAGTCATTGCGTAGCTACGATGCCCCAGCCTGGGCTCACTCATCCTCATCTCTGTTCTTTTTTTTTCCTCTTTAATCATCGTGTTTTTTCCCCTTTACTTCCAAAAATTGTTTATCTCTTGTGGCAGTTTGAAGTGCGGCTCCCATGAGATATGTCCAAGGGCGAACCCCAGAATCTGAGAAGTGACGCTATTTGGATCTTTGCGGGTGTGATTAAGGATTATGAGATGAGACTATTTTTGGATGGCCATAGTTTGTCCTAAACCCAATGTCAAGTGTTCTGGGACTAGAAGAAGTCACAGGTGTGTGTGCTGGGGTAGGGGGCGGTGTGTGGAGGCAAAGCCACATGAGACAGGCAGAATTTGCAGTTACATAACCACATCCAAGAATTGCTGGAGCCATCAGGATCTGGAAGAGGAAAGGGAGGGTGAGGACTAGAGCTTGAGGGGATGTGGCCCTACTGACACTTTGATCTTGGACTTCTGATTCCAGAACCATGAAAAAGGGAGGGAGAAAAGGAAGGGGGTGAGGGAGAGACAGACAGACACAGAGAGACAGATCTTCCCTGTGTTCCTGTCAAATTTACATCTGTTCTGGGAATGCAGATGTATGTGCCATGCCCACCCGAGACATGACATTTCTATTTTAAGTCATTTGGTTTGTGACAATTTATTTCATGAGCCAAAGGAGACGTATTTTCTATTATCCTTATCTATCTACATCCCCTTCTATCCTGAGACGAAGGGGCTTTTCTATTATCCTTATCTATCTACATCCCCTTCTATCCTTCCTTCCTGTTATCTAAGCTCTGGCAGGTCACAGTGTGATATTAGATATATACCGCTTATGCCTCAGGTAAAACAGACATGTCTGCATAAGCTTGGGGAACAACTGGGTGAGACAATGTCTAGACACTGTCCAGGGTGTGGTGGATCAGGAGGATGTCCTGATAAACAAATTGCTAAGATATAAATAGAGTATGTCAAGATTACTCTTATCCTCTCTCACCTGCTGGATGTTCCAACTTAGCAACACAACATGAGAACCTCAGTGTGTGTGTGTGTGTGTGTGTGTGTGTGTGTGTGTGTGTATACATGTGTGTGGAAGATGGGGGATGACATCAGGTGCCATGTCTCTGAAGGTCACCCACCCTTTGTTCACTTGACTTGGAAATTGCTGATTCCATGTGTCTAGTTAATCAGCGAGTCCAGGGATCTATCTGCCTGTCTCTGCTCCCAGGGCAGGGATTGCAAGCACGTGCCCAATGACTGGCTTTTTAAGAACTGTTGGGGTCTGGTTATCAAATTCAGGCTATCATTTTTGTAAGGCAAGCACTTTACCGGAATGAACTATGCCCCCAGTTCTTGTTCCCTTGATTGTGTATCTGACAGGAACTGTATTCAATGTTCTGCTCGTCTTTGATAGAGTATCGCCATGCATATGATAAGCCCAGGGGGAAAAAAAAAGTCAAACTTCAAAAGTTGAAGTACTGTTTCTATACAATCATGATTCACGTGATCATTTTTTAGTCCAGCCATTGGAGGTAAAGAAGATTTGTGTATATATTCACTCATAGTTTAGTGCTTAACCAGATGAGTTATAAAAATAAAAATGATAATTACTTAAGATTAATAGGAGGCACAGTTGATTATCTTTTAATCTAAAATAGTATTCATCTGTCAGAACATTTTTTTTTCACTGTGAATTTCAGTCAAGTAAGCCCTACCTAACCCCAAAATACCCGACTACACTGTTTTATTTGCAGAAATGCTTCCTTATGACACATGGAATGCATGAGAATATTTCATTGAATATGAGCAAATTGCTGGGAAAACATGGCAAGCTGATTCTGAGAAGCCCAGACACCATGCTGAAGGGCCAGGATGGGAACCTCATCCTAATTCTCTGTCCCTGTGACTTGCTGCACCCAACACAGCAAGTCAAAATTCTGCTGTTTTATGAGAATAAATGATCTCCCCATTGTTTATGTTGTGATTTAGTGCTTAAATATCACATAGTGATACTGTGTGCCACTCAAAGGTGTAACATTCAAAAACATAATTATTCATTTACATACATTAGCATAATATCAGAACCCAGACAAAAAGTCTTAAGCCTCTACCTTAGCAGCAAAGATAGATAAGTGAACCTGAGGGAAGGTCCCTGGGAGGATAGGAAGGGGCTGGAGAACAGCCCTTCAAGGTGGTGGCCATGAAGGCAGTAAGTGAGCTAAGCGCTGGTCAACAAGATGACTGACTTGGTCCGGTGCACTGTTTTGTTCTCAGAATTTGTTCTGTCATGTGAATTTTCTTTTTACCTCTCCCGTTTGTCAGTGGCAAATTATTGCAGTCCCTGGCTTTGGAGGGAGGACGGAGAGCACTAGGACTAAAATCTGAAACCTTGCCCTGCCTGAGAAAATCTTGCGTGTTAGCTTCCCCAGCACCTGTCCCAGCAGCTTGCGTTCTGTTCCTCAGGGCTGGTTCAACCCAGAGCCCTTGTAGCTGCTTCCTAGGCCTTGCAAAGCGTATTCCCAGTTATATGGCCAACTTCTTCAGAGGAGCCTCTGGACACACACGTGGGGCGAGCCTACACGCAGGCAAATAGACCACAACACGGATAGATCTCATTTTCTATTAATAACGTCTCAGCAAGGCAGCTCGTCTATGCGTATACGCCCATTTGTGTGTACAGATGCATAGCTTTGTTTTAGTTATTTAAGGAAGGATATTATTTCAGACCCATAAACATTGGAGCCTGAGGCAATGACAATAGCATTCTTTCATAAGTAGGAGGAAGAAGGTAGATTTTTCTGTCTATTTAATAGGTAGCCTATGGCATGCTCCAACAATGTGGCGACAATGGGTGGCAGACACTCTCAGTCAACATGGCTCTGAATGCTTCTTCTCATTTCACATTTTCTCTTCTTTCTTTCTTTCTTTCTTTCTTTCTTTCTTTCTTTCTTTCTTTC
>NW_026587216.1:17432219-17439643 GCF_907164565.1 Psammomys obesus | reverse complement strand
CTTTCTTTCTTTCTTTCTTTCTTTCTTTCTTTCTTTCTTTCTTTCTTGCAATTACAAATTCTTCTTTGTATTCACGGATAGACGGCGTACTTTCTGCTTGGGATTTTATTGTTGCTGCTGTTGTTCTGTTAGCCAGGGCTGGGGGACTGGCCTGGGGCAGGAGAATGGGCAGTCTTTCTGCGGGACAGAAAGGCATGGCCAAGGGTTCTCATGATTTGTGTGGCTAGGCTGTGACCCTGAACTTGATGTGGCTCAGCCTGATGCTTGTTGTACACAGTCACTGTGTCCCTGTCGTGAACTCTCCATTTTCACAAAGGCCCCACTGTGTAGTCATTTGGTTGGAGCCTATGTCTTAGACAAGGGTTCAAGGAGTAGCCCTGTAGAGTATCTGTGGCATTCACTTGGGTGGGTGTCTTAGGGTTTCTATTGCTCTGATAAAACATGACCGTAAATAAAGTGGGCAGGAAATGATTGTTTCACCTTATAACTCTTTATGTCACACTCCATTGTTGAGGGAAGTCAGGGCAGGACCCTGGAGGCAGGAGCTGATGCACACACAGAGCACGGAGGGATGCCGCTTACTGGCTGCTGTCTTATAGCACCCAGGACTGCCAGCCCAGAAGTGGTACTATTCACAGTCAGGCCCACTCACATCCATCATCAATCAAGGAAATGTACCACAGGCTTGCCCACGGGCCAATGTGGCGGGGACTTTTTCCCAATTGAGGTTCCCGCTGCCCATATGACACTAGCTTGTTTCAAGTTGATATAAAACCAGCCAGCAAGGTGGAAGATCATTTTTGGAATCAGTGCTTTGAATAGTTTGATAGGTCTGAGGTATTTAGAGCAAAGTTTGTGAGCTTTGCCTTTAATTCACTGAATCACAGATGGTGGAAAAATCAGGCTCTGCTGAGGAGTGTGCCTTCCTGTAAAATATCTGTACCTATTGAGCCTAACCCAAATACGGTGTTTGAAGGTCTGACATGATAAGGGGCATGGCCCACCTCACGACCCCAAGAAGACATCTGGTGCTAAGACAAAGTTTCTCCCTCAGTTCTTGGTGAGTGTTTATTCTCTAAACCACCTGCACCATCCCAGATTTACTGTAGCAGATGAAGGAGAGAGGTGTGGCCACTAGAGATCAGAGATATCTTTTGTTGACTACGCTAGAACTGCAGCCCTCTCTGTGAAGGGTGAAATGAAGATCCCAATACCCATCCCTTCAATTTTTTTTCCATGGACAATTATTTTGACTGTGTGTGACCCTCGACTTCAAAGAACAAATTCTATTAAAAATTTAATTACTCAAGACTCAGTCTACTACATTTGAAAATGACAGCCATTTGTAGCCATTGCTAAATGGCGTGTCTTCGGAGACATGGCCACACCCAGCCAACCTCTCTGCAGATTGGACTGATTCTGCCATCTAGTGGCAAGGCTGATAAACTACACCAGATGAGGCACTCTCCGGGAAGGCCTGCCCGCTCAAGGGGTAAGGATCAATTTAATGTCAAGGGGTTAGTTTCTGACTTCACAGCCTTTTGTTCCACCTGTCCATCTGTGTGACGTCAGAGAGTTTATAGACTGTGTCTTCATCCCCGTCACCTGACCTGCACAGTGAGGGTATGGAGCTGTCTCTACAGTGTTCACCAGGCGCCTGTGACAGAACACCTGGGAACACTTCACAGCCTTCCCGACCGTGACGTGGTTATCTTTATAATTTTTATTTTCAGTGTGCAAGTCCAGAGCATAAGAAATAGACTAATGCGTGAGAAATCAAGTCATGAAATACGAGCATTTCTGAACAAACGAAGTCTGTATAATTTTTAAAAGCTTGGACAAAGATCAAGTCCATTTAGGCGCTTTGTGCCTGTACAGTACCGACATACGCATCAGCTCAGTTACATGAGCCTCGTTCCAAGCCTTTCTCCACCTCCCAGACAGCGCCTCTGTCCCGGCGGACGACGCGTTATGTACATGCTAATGCCTGTCTTCTTTCTACGCCTGCTCTCTCCCACTTAAAGAACCTCACAGCCTTCACACCCAACTAGGCGTCAGCTTCCTATGCATGTCAAGCAGACTTTAATCCCGTCTAGTCCTTTACGGTGATAGGTATGACAGCATTTGACACAGACAGGCTGTAAACGAGGATCGGGTGAAGTGTAGGCAGACGCAGAACTCCAGTGAGAAATGCCTGCCATGAGGCATCCAGTGTTACCCTCTGCCACTGCTCAGCCTGACACAAAGACTTCACACAACAAATGCCCCATCAAAGCTGAGAGGGAGAAAATTTGATCTGTGACAGGGACTTGGTGAACCCGGCTGAGTCGGTAACCCTCCTGCCACAGCGCATCATTTTAGGAAGGCCGAATGTCTTCTCACACAGCCCTAGACGAAATTGGCCTGGTAGACCGCATGGGCACATTTAACTCATCAAAGTAATATTTTAATAAATGATAATAGTAATAACTTTCACTAAGAAAAGCCTAAAGATTACTAAAATGTAAAGAAGAAAGCCAGTTTTTGTACTCGAGTAATACTGACATTTGATATATTATCAAACTTGGCTGACGTTGCATAGTTATAATTGCTTTTTGTGCAAATTTGTACCCTGTTCCCTTTTGTTGTTGTTGTTTTGGTGCTGTGGTCTGCAGGGGTCCCATAACTGAGATTTGTCCCTAGTCCCTCTAAATTTCAAGTGTTGCTAACAAGCCCCCCATCGTACTGTAGCAATAGAATGTGGATCTAAAGGGCCAGCATCTCGCTGACTGTGGGTACCACGATAAGATGTCTATAGATCACATCTTTGGCCATGAAGCTTTTTCTTTCAGCTAGAAGTGCTTGCTTTACACCTCAGTGTACAGCGTCTCCTGCCTTCTTATTAGAACGACACAGGAATGTTCTGATGAACACAGTATCCTGCCGTCTGAAAGGTCACAAGAGAATGGCTTTTGACTTTCAGTAGCTCTCGGTCACCTTTGTGAATTTGGCCTGGAAGTTACAAGCCATGAAGATCGGCCTGGAAGATGAGAGGCATCAGAGGGGAACCCCTTCTGTGCTCCAAATCACTGCTTTGAATTTGGTTGATTGCTTCATCTTTCTTTGTGTGCACGGTATATATCTCTGATTATTTCATTTTAAATTGAAATGCTCATACCCAATACATTTTATGCAACTTTGTATCTTTCTCCACAAACAATTTCTATGGTCTCTGAATTTATTTACTTATGTATTAATTTTTTTTTATCTTATGTAAGCTGATGGCCATTTACTCTGAGAATAATAGAACACCTTTCTCCTCTTTTGTTTTTTGAGACAAGGTTTCACTCCATAGCCTAGGCAGGCATGGAAGTCACAACAAACCCCCTATCCCCACATACACACACATACCTCTGAGTGTCATGATTAGAGATGTATATCACCACAACTGACCACAGACCCCATTCTTAAGATGATCTTATAACTTAACGAGAACAGGATATGCGAACACTGACAATGCTTCGGAAATGTTCTTTCTCAGATGTAAGATCTGAATCATTTGGGGGGGGCGGTGGGGACAGAAATTCAATCTGTATGGTAGCCAGGCGAGCGTCACAGAGTGCTTATATTGGAATCTTGAATGGTGGCCAAAGTTTAGCTCATGAGCATCAGAAGATGGCAGAGGGGTTTTCTGCGGGCTGTGGGGAAACTGAAAGTCTCTGTGGCAGAGGAAGGTCCTTCATGTAAGGAAGGAGGAGAGACAGAAAGGCTACATTTTGAGGGTTCTAATATTTTATAAGCCAAGCTAAAAGATGTGTATTTCCAACAGAAACCCATCAGGAGCTGTTTAGGGCACTTGATTTATCTTCTTCTTTACTCCCAAAGGAACGACGCTGAGCTAATAGCATCCAGTAGCTGAGACACATGAGCATTCAGACACATGACTTGAGCATTAACCTGGGGAATCTTGACATCCAGTGAAACAATAGGCTTGCTTCCCTGCTTAAAAAGAGGTAAATTTGGTCCTTGCCCAAGGTTACACTGTTAGTCAGCTGCCAGACTGAGCATCTGAGACAGTTACTCTCACTTGTCAATTTTATGTGATTTAGAGTCACGCAGGTGAGGCACGTTCTGCGTGTTTGTGGAGACATTCAAAGTTTAAGGGAGTTGTAACTGAGGAAAGAAGGCCCAAGATTAGGAAGATCCATCCTTTCAGCTGCAGTCCTGCACTGAATAAGAGGGGAAAAGGGAGAACACCAGCAGAACGTTGGCATTTCTTTCTCTCATTTCTGGCCAAGCTGATACACAGGCAAGCAATTGCCACATGCTGCTGCCCCCGTGGACCTGCCTACTTCCATGCTTTTCTTGCCACATTGAGCTCTATCCTCTCAAACTGAGAGCCAAAATAAGCTTCTATCTGTAGTAGTGTGCTTTCCATGGCTGTGTTAAAACACCATGACCAAAACCAACTTGGGGAGGAAAGGGTTTATTGTAGAAACTCACCCAAGGCAAGAGCTTGGAGTCAGGAACTGAAGCAGAGACCATGCAGGAACACTGCTTACTCATGGCTTGCTCAGCCTGCTTTCTTGTACAGCTCTGGACCACCTGCCTAAGGCTGGCACCACCCACGTCAAACATTAATCAAAACATCAACCCACAGACTTACCTATAGTCTATCAAGCTATTTTATCAATTAAGATGCCTTCTTCCCAGATATGTCTACGCTTGTGTCAAGTTGACAAAAGCCATCCAGTGATTTTTTTCCTTTACTTGTTTCTTGTCAAGTATTTGGTCAAAGCACTGAGAAAAGTAACCAAAACAGTCTCACTGACATCCTAGCTTCTCAGTCCAATGGCCCCTTTGGAGTAATGTTTTAGAATAGTTAGAATAAGGCGGGGTCACAGTGCAGCACAGGGCACAAGGCTGAGAGTCAGTTCTGTAAGTGTGGCAGCTCTGAAGGGAAAGGTATCCTGGCAGTCGGGGAACCAAGGAACACCACAAAGTCCCACTGCACAGCAAAGTCACACAAGAGTTTCACTGGGAGGGAAACCCCCAGGAGGGTGTCTGCCTTTGCTCAGGAGAGAAGCAGCAGGGAACGGAGCAGACACAGGCATTGTATAGAGTTTCTTAGGTTGGTGTGTTCGGGGTGAGAAGGTGTGGGGGGGGAGCTTTCGAGGGTGATGATTAGTAGAATTTCAAGTCCTGAGCTTGGGGAGCACAGAATTGGTGGGTTTTCCTGTTAGGGATTGGTGGGATATTTTTGTTTTCTTGTAAGGTAGGGCCTGGCCACTCCCCTGCCTTGGGGCTGGAAATGACCATTGCAGTAGTTAGAAAATGAAAACTAGGGTTCTTAGGGAAGTCTGGGGTAGGGGAGGGGGGGCCTGCCCCTTTTTTTTGCCTTGAGGTTTGATTGACAAAGCTTACAAAGTACCCAAAGTTCACCAAGGGAATGCACTTCGGGAGGCTTTTCTTGCCACGTGAGATGGAGTGACTAGCCAATAAGCTTGAGAGGCCCAAGACAGGAACAAGGGAGTAAGAATCAGAGCTAGGAGGAGGAATAGAAGGTGATAGTAAGGAAAATATCAGCTCTAGTAACAGCAAACAAACAAATAAACATACAAAACAAAACAAAAAACCATGGAAATTCTGAATAAAATGGGCGAATTTCACTAATTAGACTGGTAATCTCCCCATTAGTGGGTCCTGGATTTGAAGGCCTATCTGCTCTATAGGGAGGTTTCCTGTCTCTGCTTGGTTCTGGGTAATGACATTTGAAAAAAAAATTGGTGTAGTTTAGCTTTTGGTGGCAAGATTTTCTTTAACATGAAGACCCTGTTGCGGGGCGAAAATGTCCAGCCAGAACTCAACATGTGGCCATACTTTGGGATGCAGAAAGGCTAAACACTTCCTCATAGAATCCTTTGCATCGGGAGAGTTGAGTAAGACCAGAATGAAGTCAGTGCAACCCTGATAAAGCACACACAGTCCCTTGAGAAACAGAGATGAACTTCCTGAGAGGCCTGAAGTAGGGAGAAGGGCTTTCCACAGCACCAGGGCAAAGGAGGGAGACCGGCTTGTGGTGAAAGCATGCATTTCATCTGGTCAAGAAGGACTCACGTCAGAAAGGTGGCTGCTGGGCACCGAGGAGGAGGTGTGAAGAGACACCATGACCAAGGCAACTCTTACAAAGAAAAACATTTAATTGGGGCTGGCTCACAGTTCAGGGGTTTAGTCCATTATTGTCATGGCAGGAAGCATGGCAGCACGCAGGCAGACATGGTTCTGGAGAAGGAGCTGAGAGTTCTGCAACTTGATCTGCGGGCAGCAGAAGAGGACTGTGTGCTGCACTGGGCATAGCTTGAGTATATAAGATCTTAAAGCCCGACTCCACAGTGACACGCTTCCTCCAGCGTGGCCACACCTCCTAATATTGCCACTCCCTGTGGCCAAGCATGCAAATTCATGAGTCCATTGGGGTCATTCCTATTCAAAGCACCACATCAAGGACAGTATGGGCAGTATTGAGAAGCCCGACAGCCACAGAACAGGGCGGCGTGCCTCGCACTGGCAAACTACAAGGAGCATGAAGGAAAGCTCCCTAGAATGAGGAGCTCATCTGTTTACTTAGAAATTTAAGTTTCGCTGAAAATCACTGGGTTTCTGGAATATGGTGGCGCATCGCCACATCTGATCTTTGGCCCCGTTGTGCCACCATACCAGAATTCAGCGGTTATGATGGAGACGAATAGCCTGTGAAGCTTAAAATTTTACTAGCCCAGGCTGAGCTCAAGGCTAATAATACAGCAAGTGCAAGTGTAGCCAGAGCAGCATGAGGAGACCCTCTTTCTAAAAGAATTGGGCTCCGCCGTCCTAGAGGCTCCCTTCCTAAATACTTGCACAGCCTTGATGGTAAGTGCTTGGTCCTCAGCAGGTACCCAGAAAACACATGGATGAATGACTAGCTTGTCCGGGTTCTCTACATTTGATAAAGAGGAGACTGGCTTGCAAGCAAGCGCACACCCATCAGAGAGGTATAGAATTGGCTCTGTAAACTGTGCAGTCAGAGGGGGCTCTGAGGGCATACATAGCGAGCATGGCCAAGCCTCTCTCCAGATCCCCATTTCTTTATTTATAAAGCAGAATGCAGGCTGAAGAGGTGGCTCAGGTGGTAAAGTGTTTCCTGTATGAGCATGAGAAGCCGAGATTAATCTCCAGAACCTACGAAAAAAAAATGCCAGGCTTCACATTTGTTCACATTTGTGGACTTGAGGAGGTAGACTTAGGGGGGTCTTGGGGCTCACTGACCAGCCATTCTAGCTAACTGGCAAGCCCAGGCCAATTAGAGTCCCTGACTCAAAAAATGAAGGCAGACACTTCCTGATAAAAGACATGCTGCATACATGTACATATATGTACATGCCCACCCACATACATATTGCACATCT